>NW_026683204.1:0-600000 GCF_027579445.1 Ammospiza nelsoni | reverse complement strand
GGACCTGCCTAATTCCTGGCTGATTTGCCTTTCTCGTCTTAGGGTTGGGATTCGGCCTAGGGCTAGGATTTTTAAAATCAGGAAGCCCTGAGTTCCAGGCACACTGGAGCTGTGAAAGGCATCCAAAAGGGAGTGCAAAAGTGCCACAACATGGCTGCTTTCACGGCTTTTTCCTTGGCAAGAAGCCTAACACCAGGCTGATTTACCTTCCCAGGGTTACTGTTAGGCTTAGGCCTATGGCTAGGATTTTTAAAACTAGGAAGCCCTTAGCTCCAGGCACACTGCAGCTGTTCAAGGCATCCCAAGGGGAGTACAAAAGTGCAACAACATGGCAGCTTTCACAGCTTTTTCCTTGGCACCATCCCTATACCTAGGCTGATTTATCTGCCTAGGGTTAGGGTTAGGCTTCAGCCTAGGGCTTGGATTTCTTTAACCAGGAAGCCCTGAGTTCCAGGCTTACTTCATCTGCCAAAGGCATCCCAAAGGGAGTGCAGAAGTGCCACAACATGGCTGCTTTCACGGCTTTTCCCTTAGGAAGAACCCTAATACCCGGCTGATTTACCTTCCTAGGGTTACTGGTAGGCTTAGGCCTAGGACTTTTAAAACCAGGAAGCCCTGGGCTCCAGGCACACTGCAGCTGCGAAAGGCATCCCAAGGGGAGCGCAAAAGTGACGCAACTTGGCTGCCACCACTGATATTTCCATGAGACCATCCCGAACCATAGGCTGATTTTCCTTCCTAGGGTTAAGGTTTGAGTTACGCCTAGGGTAAGGGCTCTATTAACCAGAAAGCCCTGAGTTCCAAGAACACAGCAGCTGCGAAGGACTAGCCAAGAAGAGCGCAAAAGTAGCACAACATGCCTGCCTCCACAGCTTTTTCCTTGGGGACATGCCTAATTCCTGGCTGATTTGCCTTTCTCGTCTTAGGGTTGGGGTTCGGCCTAGGGCTAGGATTTTTAAAATCAGGAAGCCCTGAGTTCCAGGCACACTGGAGCTGTGAAAGGCATCCAAAAGGGAGTGCAAAAGTGCCACAACATGGCTGCTTTCACGGCTTTTTCCTTGGCAAGAAGCCTAACACCAGGCTGATTTACCTTCCCAGGGTTACTGTTAGGCTTAGGCCTAGGGCTAGGATTTTTAAAACTAGGAAGCCCTGGGCTCCAGGCACACTGCAGCTGTTCAAGGCATCCCAAGGGGAGTACAAAAGTGCAACAACATGGCAGCTTTCACAGCTTTTTCCTTGGCACCATCCCTATACCTAGGCTGATTTATCTGCCTAGGGTTAGGGTTAGGGTTCAGCCTAGGGCTTGGATTTCTTTAACCAGGAAGCCCTGAGTTCCAGGCTTACTTCATCTGCCAAAGGCATCCCAAAGGGAGTGCAGAAGTGCCACAACATGGCTGCTTTCACGGCTTTTCCCTTAGGAAGAACCCTAATACCCGGCTGATTTACCTTCCTAGGGTTACTGTTAGGCTTAGGCCTAGGACTTTTAAAACCAGGAAGCCCTGGGCTCCAGGCACACTGCAGCTGCGAAAGGCATCCCAAGGGGAGCGCAAAAGTGACGCAACTTGGCTGCCACCACTGATATTTCCATGAGACCATCCCGAACCATAGGTTGATTTTCCTTCCTAGGGTTAAGGTTTGAGTTACGCCTAGGGTAAGGGTCTATTAACCAGAAAGCCCTGAGTTCCAAGAACACAGCAGCTGCGAAGGACTAGCCAAGAAGAGCGCAAAAGTACCACAACATGCCTGCCTCCACAGCTTTTTCCTTGGGGACATGCCTAATTCCTGGCTGATTTGCCTTTCTCGTCTTAGGGTTGGGGTTCGGCCTAGGGCTAGGATTTTTAAAAGCAGGAAGCCCTGAGTTCCAGGCACACTGGAGCTGTGAAAGGCATCCAAAAGGGAGTGCAAAAGTGCCACAACATGGCTGCTTTCACGGCTTTTTCCTTGGCAAGAAGCCTAACACCAGGCTGATTTACCTTCCCAGGGTTACTGTTAGGCTTAGGCGTAGGGCTAGGATTTTTAAAACTAGGAAGCCCTTAGCTCCAGGCACACTGCAGCTGTTCAAGGCATGCCAAGGGGAGTACAAAAGTGCAACAACATGGCAGCTTTCACAGCTTTTTCCTTGGCACCATCCCTATACCTAGGCTGATTTATCTGCCTAGGGTTAGGGTTAGGGTTCAGCCTAGGGCTTGGATTTCTTTAACCAGGAAGCCCTGAGTTCCAGGCTTACTTCATCTGCCAAAGGCATCCCAAAGGGAGTGCAGAAGTGCCACAACATGGCTGCTTTCACGGCTTTTCCCTTAGGAAGAACCCTAATACCCGGCTGATTTACCTTCCTAGGGTTACTGTTAGGCTTAGGCCTAGGACTTTTAAAACCAGGAAGCCCTGGGCTCCAGGCACACTGCAGCTGTGAAAGGCATCCCAAGGGGAGCGCAAAAGTGACGCAACTTGGCTGCCACCACTGATATTTCCATGAGACCATCCCGAACCATAGGTTGATTTTCCTTCCTAGGGTTAATGTTTGAGTTACGCCTAGGGTAAGGGTCTATTAACCAGAAAGCCCTGAGTTCCAAGAACACAGCAGCTGCGAAGGACTAGCCAAGAAGAGCGCAAAAGTACCACAACATGCCTGCCTCCACAGCTTTTTCCTTGGGGACATGCCTAATTCCTGGCTGATTTGCCTTTCTCGTCTTAGGGTTGGGGTTCGGCCTAGGGCTAGGATTTTTAAAATCAGGAAGCCCTGAGTTCCAGGCACACTGGAGCTGTGAAAGGCATCCAAAAGGGAGTGCAAAAGTGGCACAACATGGCTGCTTTCACGGCTTTTTCCTTGGCAAGAAGCCTAACACCAGGCTGATTTACCTTCCCAGGGTTACTGTTAGGCTTAGGCCTAGGGCTAGGATTTTTGAAACTAGGAAGCCCTTAGCTCCAGGCACACTGCAGCTGTTCAAGGCATCCCAAGGGGAGTACAAAAGTGCAACAACATGGCAGCTTTCACAGCTTTTTCCTTGGCACCATCCCTATACCTAGGCTGATTTATCTGCCTAGGGTTAGGGTTAGGCTTCAGCCTAGGGCTTGGATTTCTTTAACCAGGAAGCCCTGAGTTCCAGGCTTACTTCATCTGCCAAAGGCATCCCAAAGGGAGTGCAGAAGTGCCACAACATGGCTGCTTTCACGGCTTTTCCCTTAGGAAGAACCCTAATACCCGGCTGATTTACCTTCCTAGGGTTACTGTTAGGCTTAGGCCTAGGACTTTTAAAACCAGGAAGCCCTGGGCTCCAGGCACACTGCAGCTGCGAAAGGCATCCCAAGGGGAGCGCAAAAGTGACGCAACTTGGCTGCCACCACTGATATTTCCATGAGACCATCCCGAACCATAGGTTGATTTTCCTTCCTAGGGTTAAGGTTTGAGTTACGCCTAGGGTAAGGGTTTATTAACCAGAAAGCCCTGAGTTCCAAGAACACAGCAGCTGCGAAGGACTAGCCAAGAAGAGCGCAAAAGTACCACAACATGCCTGCCTCCACAGCTTTTTCCTTGGGGACATGCCTAATTCCTGGCTGATTTGCCTTTCTCGTCTTAGGGTTGGGGTTCGGCCTAGGGCTAGGATTTTTAAAATCAGGAAGCCCTGAGTTCCAGGCACACTGGAGCTGTGAAAGGCATCCAAAAGGGAGTGCAAAAGTGGCACAACATGGCTGCTTTCACGGCTTTTTCCTTGGCAAGAAGCCTAACACCAGGCTGATTTACCTTCCCAGGGTTACTGTTAGGCTTAGGCCTAGGGCTAGGATTTTTAAAACTAGGAAGCCCTGGGCACCAGGCACACTGCAGCTGTTCAAGGCATCCCAAGGGGAGTACAAAAGTGCAACAACATGGCAGCTTTCACAGCTTTTTCCTTGGCACCATCCCTATACCTAGGCTGATTTATCTGCCTAGGGTTAAGGTTAGGGTTCAGCCTAGGGCTTGGATTTCTTTAACCAGGAAGCCCTGAGTTCTAGGCTTACTTCATCTGCCAAAGGCATCCCAAAGGGAGTGCAGAAGTGCCACAACATGGCTGCTTTCACGGCTTTTCCCTTAGGAAGAACCCTAATACCCGGCTGATTTACCTTCCTAGGGTTACTGTTAGGCTTAGGCCTAGGACTTTTAAAACCAGGAAGCCCTGGGCTCCAGGCACACTGCAGCTGCGAAAGGCATCCCAAGGGGAGCGCAAAAGTGACGCAACTTGGCTGCCACCACTGATATTTCCATGAGACCATCCCGAACCATAGGTTGATTTTCCTTCCTAGGGTTAAGGTTTGAGTTACGCCTAGGGTAAGGGTCTATTAACCAGAAAGCCCTGAGTTCCAAGAACACAGCAGCTGCGAAGGACTACCCAAGAAGAGCGCAAAAGTACCACAACATGCCTGCCTCCACAGCTTTTTCCTTGGGGACCTGCCTAATTCCTGGCTGATTTGCCTTTCTCGTCTTAGGGTTGGGGTTCGGCCTAGGGCTAGGATTTTTAAAATCAGGAAGCCCTGAGTTCCAGGCACACTGGAGCTGTGAAAGGCATCCAAAAGGGAGTGCAAAAGTGCCACAACATGGCTGCTTTCACGGCTTTTTCCTTGGCAAGAAGCCTAACACCAGGCTGATTTACCTTCCCAGGGTTACTGTTAGGCTTAGGCCTAGGGCTAGGATTTTTGAAACTAGGAAGCCCTTAGCTCCAGGCACACTGCAGCTGTTCAAGGCATCCCAAGGGGAGTACAAAAGTGCAACAACATGGCAGCTTTCACAGCTTTTTCCTTGGCACCATCCCTATACCTAGGCTGATTTATCTGCCTAGGGTTAGGGTTAGGCTTCAGCCTAGGGCTTGGATTTCTTTAACCAGGAAGCCCTGAGTTCCAGGCTTACTTCATCTGCCAAAGGCATCCCAAAGGGAGTGCAGAAGTGCCACAACATGGCTGCTTTCACGGCTTTTCCCTTAGGAAGAACCCTAATACCCGGCTGATTTACCTTCCTAGGGTTACTGTTAGGCTTAGCCTAGGACTTTTAAAACCAGGAACCCCTGGGCTCCAGGCACATTGCAGCTGCGAAAGGCATCCCAAGGGGAGCGCAAAAGTGACGCAACTTGGCTGCCACCACTGATATTTCCATGAGACCATCCCGAACCATAGGCTGATTTTCCTTCCTAGGGTTAAGGTTTGAGTTACGCCTAGGGTAAGGGCTCTATTAACCAGAAAGCCCTGAGTTCCAAGAACACAGCAGCTGCGAAGGACTAGCCAAGAAGAGCGCAAAAGTAGCACAACATGCCTGCCTCCACAGCTTTTTCCTTGGGGACATGCCTAATTCCTGGCTGATTTGCCTTTCTCGTCTTAGGGTTGGGGTTCGGCCTAGGGCTAGGATTTTTAAAATCAGGAAGCCCTGAGTTCCAGGCACACTGGAGCTGTGAAAGGCATCCAAAAGGGAGTGCAAAAGTGCCACAACATGGCTGCTTTCACGGCTTTTTCCTTGGCAAGAAGCCTAACACCAGGCTGATTTACCTTCCCAGGGTTACTGTTAGGCTTAGGCCTAGGGCTAGGATTTTTAAAACTAGGAAGCCCTTAGCTCCAGGCACACTGCAGCTGTTCAAGGCATCCCAAGGGGAGTACAAAAGTGCAACAACATGGCAGCTTTCACAGCTTTTTCCTTGGCACCATCCCTATACCTAGGCTAATTTATCTGCCTAGGGTTAGGGTTAGGCTTCAGCCTAGGGCTTGGATTTCTTTAACCAGGAAGCCCTGAGTTCCAGGCTTACTTCATCTGCCAAAGGCATCCCAAAGGGAGTGCAGAAGTGCCACAACATGGCTGCTTTCACGGCTTTTCCCTTAGGAAGAACCCTAATACCCGGCTGATTTACCTTCCTAGGGTTACTGTTAGGCTTAGGCCTAGGACTTTTAAAACCAGGAAGCCCTGGGCTCCAGGCACACTGCAGCTGCGAAAGGCATCCCAAGGGGAGCGCAAAAGTGACACAACTTGGCTGCCACCACTGATATTTCCATGAGACCATCCCGAACCATAGGCTGATTTTCCTTCCTAGGGTTAAGGTTTGAGTTACGCCTAGGGTAAGGGTTCTATTAACCAGAAAGCCCTGAGTTCCAAGAACACAGCAGCTGCGAAGGACTAGCCAAGAAGAGCGCAAAAGTAGCACAACATGCCTGCCTCCACAGCTTTTTCCTTGGGGACATGCCTAATTCCTGGCTGATTTGCCTTTCTCGTCTTAGGGTTGGGGTTCGGCCTAGGGCTAGGATTTTTAAAATCAGGAAGCCCTGAGTTCCAGGCACACTGGAGCTGTGAAAGGCATCCAAAAGGGAGTGCAAAAGTGCCACAACATGGCTGCTTTCACGGCTTTTTCCTTGGCAAGAAGCCTAACACCAGGCTGATTTACCTTCCCAGGGTTACTGTTAGGCTTAGGCCTAGGGCTAGGATTTTTAAAACTAGGAAGCCCTGGGCTCCAGGCACACTGCAGCTGTTCAAGGCATCCCAAGGGGAGTACAAAAGTGCAACAACATGGCAGCTTTCACAGCTTTTTCCTTGGCACCATCCCTATACCTAGGCTGATTTATCTGCCTAGGGTTGGGGTTAGGGTTCAGCCTAGGGCTTGGATTTCTTTAACCAGGAAGCCCTGAGTTCCAGGCTTCCTTCATCTGCCAAAGGCATCCCAAAGGGAGTGCAGAAGTGCCACAACATGGCTGCTTTCACGGCTTTTCCCTTAGGAAGAACCCTAATACCCGGCTGATTTACCTTCCTAGGGTTACTGTTAGGCTTAGGCCTAGGACTTTTAAAACCAGGAAGCCCTGGGCTCAAGGCACACTGCAGCTGCGAAAGGCATCCCAAGGGGAGCGCAAAAGTGACGCAACTTGGCTGCCACCACTGATATTTCCATGAGACCATCCCGAACCATAGGCTGATTTTCCTTCCTAGGGTTAAGGTTTGAGTTACGCCTAGGGTAAGGGCTCTATTAACCAGAAAGCCCTGAGTTCCAAGAACACAGCAGCTGCGAAGGACTAGCCAAGAAGAGCGCAAAAGTAGCACAACATGCCTGCCTCCACAGCTTTTTCCTTGGGGACATGCCTAATTCCTGGCTGATTTGCCTTTCTCGTCTTAGGGTTGGGGTTCGGCCTAGGGCTAGGATTTTTAAAATCAGGAAGCCCTGAGTTCCAGGCACACTGGAGCTGTGAAAGGCATCCAAAAGGGAGTGCAAAAGTGCCACAACATGGCTGCTTTCACGGCTTTTTCCTTGGCAAGAAGCCTAACACCAGGCTGATTTACCTTCCCAGGGTTACTGTTAGGCTTAGGCCTAGGGCTAGGATTTTTAAAACTAGGAAGCCCTTAGCTCCAGGCACACTGCAGCTGTTCAAGGCATCCCAAGGGGAGTACAAAAGTGCAACAACATGGCAGCTTTCACAGCTTTTTCCTTGGCACCATCCCTATACCTAGGCTGATTTATCTGCCTAGGGTTAGGGTTAGGCTTCAGCCTAGGGCTTGGATTTCTTTAACCAGGAAGCCCTGAGTTCCAGGCTTACTTCATCTGCCAAAGGCATCCCAAAGGGAGTGCAGAAGTGCCACAACATGGCTGCTTTCACGGCTTTTCCCTTAGGAAGAACCCTAATACCCGGCTGATTTACCTTCCTAGGGTTACTGTTAGGCTTAGGCCTAGGACTTTTAAAACCAGGAAGCCCTGGGCTCCAGGCACACTGCAGCTGCGAAAGGCATCCCAAGGGGAGCGCAAAAGTGACGCAACTTGGCTGCCACCACTGATATTTCCATGAGACCATCCCGAACCATAGCTTGATTTTCCTTCCTAGGGTTAAGGTTTGAGTTACGCCTAGGGTAAGGGTCTATTAACCAGAAAGCCCTGAGTTCCAAGAACACAGCAGCTGCGAAGGACTAGCCAAGAAGAGCGCAAAAGTACCACAACGTGCCTGCCTCCACAGCTTTTTCCTTGGGGACCTGCCTAATTCCTGGCTGATTTGCCTTTCTCGTCTTAGGGTTGGGATTCGGCCTAGGGCTAGGATTTTTAAAATCAGGAAGCCCTGAGTTCCAGGCACACTGGAGCTGTGAAAGGCATCCAAAAGGGAGTGCAAAAGTGCCACAACATGGCTGCTTTCACGGCTTTTTCCTTGGCAAGAAGCCTAACACCAGGCTGATTTACCTTCCCAGGGTTACTGTTAGGCTTAGGCCTAGGGCTAGGATTTTTAAAACTAGGAAGCCCTTAGCTCCAGGCACACTGCAGCTGTTCAAGGCATCCCAAGGGGAGTACAAAAGTGCAACAACATGGCAGCTTTCACAGCTTTTTCCTTGGCACCATCCCTATACCTAGGCTGATTTATCTGCCTAGGGTTAGGGTTAGGCTTCAGCCTAGGGCTTGGATTTCTTTAACCAGGAAGCCCTGAGTTCCAGGCTTACTTCATCTGCCAAAGGCATCCCAAAGGGAGTGCAGAAGTGCCACAACATGGCTGCTTTCACGGCTTTTCCCTTAGGAAGAACCCTAATACCCGGCTGATTTACCTTCCTAGGGTTACTGGTAGGCTTAGGCCTAGGACTTTTAAAACCAGGAAGCCCTGGGCTCCAGGCACACTGCAGCTGCGAAAGGCATCCCAAGGGGAGCGCAAAAGTGACGCAACTTGGCTGCCACCACTGATATTTCCATGAGACCATCCCGAACCATAGGCTGATTTTCCTTCCTAGGGTTAAGGTTTGAGTTACGCCTAGGGTAAGGGCTCTATTAACCAGAAAGCCCTGAGTTCCAAGAACACAGCAGCTGCGAAGGACTAGCCAAGAAGAGCGCAAAAGTACCACAACATGCCTGCCTCCACAGCTTTTTCCTTGGGGACATGCCTAATTCCTGGCTGATTTGCCTTTCTCGTCTTAGGGTTGGGGTTCGGCCTAGGGCTAGGATTTTTAAAATCAGGAAGCCCTGAGTTCCAGGCACACTGGAGCTGTGAAAGGCATCCAAAAGGGAGTGCAAAAGTGCCACAACATGGCTGCTTTCACGGCTTTTTCCTTGGCAAGAAGCCTAACACCAGGCTGATTTACCTTCCCAGGGTTACTGTTAGGCTTAGGCCTAGGGCTAGGATTTTTAAAACTAGGAAGCCCTTAGCTCCAGGCACACTGCAGCTGTTCAAGGCATCCCAAGGGGAGTACAAAAGTGCAACAACATGGCAGCTTTCACAGCTTTTTCCTTGGCACCATCCCTATACCTAGGCTGATTTATCTGCCTAGGGTTAGGGTTAGGCTTCAGCCTAGGGCTTGGATTTCTTTAACCAGGAAGCCCTGAGTTCTAGGCTTACTTCATCTGCCAAAGGCATCCCAAAGGGAGTGCAGAAGTGCCACAACATGGCTGCTTTCACGGCTTTTCCCTTAGGAAGAACCCTAATACCCGGCTGATTTACCTTCCTAGGGTTACTGTTAGGCTTAGGCCTAGGACTTTTAAAACCAGGAAGCCCTGGGCTCCAGGCACACTGCAGCTGCGAAAGGCATCCCAAGGGGAGCGCAAAAGTGACGCAACTTGGCTGCCACCACTGATATTTCCATGAGACCATCCCGAACCATAGGCTGATTTTCCTTCCTAGGGTTAAGGTTTGAGTTACGCCTAGGGTAAGGGCTCTATTAACCAGAAAGCCCTGAGTTCCAAGAACACAGCAGCTGCGAAGGACTAGCCAAGAAGAGCGCAAAAGTACCACAACATGCCTGCCTCCACAGCTTTTTCCTTGGGGACATGCCTAATTCCTGGCTGATTTGCCTTTCTCGTCTTAGGGTTGGGGTTCGGCCTAGGGCTAGGATTTTTAAAATCAGGAAGCCCTGAGTTCCAGGCACACTGGAGCTGTGAAAGGCATCCAAAAGGGAGTGCAAAAGTGCCACAACATGGCTGCTTTCACGGCTTTTTCCTTGGCAAGAAGCCTAACACCAGGCTGATTTACCTTCCCAGGGTTACTGTTAGGCTTAGGCCTAGGGCTAGGATTTTTAAAACTAGGAAGCCCTTAGCTCCAGGCACACTGCAGCTGTTCAAGGCATCCCAAGGGGAGTACAAAAGTGCAACAACATGGCAGCTTTCACAGCTTTTTCCTTGGCACCATCCCTATACCTAGGCTGATTTATCTGCCTAGGGTTAGGGTTAGGCTTCAGCCTAGGGCTTGGATTTCTTTAACCAGGAAGCCCTGAGTTCCAGGCTTCCTTCATCTGCCAAAGGCATCCCAAAGGGAGTGCAGAAGTGCCACAACATGGCTGCTTTCACGGCTTTTCCCTTAGGAAGAACCCTAATACCCGGCTGATTTACCTTCCTAGGGTTACTGTTAGGCTTAGGCCTAGGACTTTTAAAACCAGGAAGCCCTGGGCTCCAGGCACATTGCAGCTGCGAAAGGCATCCCAAGGGGAGCGCAAAAGTGACGCAACTTGGCTGCCACCACTGATATTTCCATGAGACCATCCCGAACCATAGGCTGATTTTCCTTCCTAGGGTTAAGGTTTGAGTTACGCCTAGGGTAAGGGCTCTATTAACCAGAAAGCCCTGAGTTCCAAGAACACAGCAGCTGCGAAGGACTAGCCAAGAAGAGCGCAAAAGTAGCACAACATGCCTGCCTCCACAGCTTTTTCCTTGGGGACATGCCTAATTCCTGGCTGATTTGCCTTTCTCGTCTTAGGGTTGGGGTTCGGCCTAGGGCTAGGATTTTTAAAATCAGGAAGCCCTGAGTTCCAGGCACACTGGAGCTGTGAAAGGCATCCAAAAGGGAGTGCAAAAGTGCCACAACATGGCTGCTTTCACGGCTTTTTCCTTGGCAAGAAGCCCAACACCAGGCTGATTTACCTTCCCAGGGTTACTGTTAGGCTTAGGCCTAGGGCTAGGATTTTTAAAACTAGGAAGCCCTTAGCTCCAGGCACACTGCAGCTGTTCAAGGCATCCCAAGGGGAGTACAAAAGTGCAACAACATGGCAGCTTTCACAGCTTTTTCCTTGGCACCATCCCTATACCTAGGCTGATTTATCTGCCTAGGGTTAGGGTTAGGCTTCAGCCTAGGGCTTGGATTTCTTTAACCAGGAAGCCCTGAGTTCCAGGCTTACTTCATCTGCCAAAGGCATCCCAAAGGGAGTGCAGAAGTGCCACAACATGGCTGCTTTCACGGCTTTTCCCTTAGGAAGAACCCTAATACCCGGCTGATTTACCTTCCTAGGGTTACTGGTAGGCTTAGGCCTAGGACTTTTAAAACCAGGAAGCCCTGGGCTCCAGGCACACTGCAGCTGCGAAAGGCATCCCAAGGGGAGCGCAAAAGTGACGCAACTTGGCTGCCACCACTGATATTTCCATGAGACCATCCCGAACCATAGCTTGATTTTCCTTCCTAGGGTTAAGGTTTGAGTTACGCCTAGGGTAAGGGTCTATTAACCAGAAAGCCCTGAGTTCCAAGAACACAGCAGCTGCGAAGGACTAGCCAAGAAGAGCGCAAAAGTAGCACAACATGCCTGCCTCCACAGCTTTTTCCTTGGGGACCTGCCTAATTCCTGGCTGATTTGCCTTTCTCGTCTTAGGGTTGGGGTTCGGCCTAGGGCTAGGATTTTTAAAATCAGGAAGCCCTGAGTTCCAGGCACACTGGAGCTGTGAAAGGCATCCAAAAGGGAGTGCAAAAGTGCCACAACATGGCTGCTTTCACGGCTTTTTCCTTGGCAAGAAGCCTAACACCAGGCTGATTTACCTTCCCAGGGTTACTGTTAGGCTTAGGCCTAGGGCTAGGATTTTTAAAACTAGGAAGCCCTTAGCTCCAGGCACACTGCAGCTGTTCAAGGCATCCCAAGGGGAGTACAAAAGTGCAACAACATGGCAGCTTTCACAGCTTTTTCCTTGGCACCATCCCTATACCTAGGCTGATTTATCTGCCTAGGGTTAGGGTTAGGCTTCAGCCTAGGGCTTGGATTTCTTTAACCAGGAAGCCCTGAGTTCCAGGCTTACTTCATCTGCCAAAGGCATCCCAAAGGGAGTGCAGAAGTGCCACAACATGGCTGCTTTCACGGCTTTTCCCTTAGGAAGAACCCTAATACCCGGCTGATTTACCTTCCTAGGGTTACTGGTAGGCTTAGGCCTAGGACTTTTAAAACCAGGAAGCCCTGGGCTCCAGGCACACTGCAGCTGCGAAAGGCATCCCAAGGGGAGCGCAAAAGTGACGCAACTTGGCTGCCACCACTGATATTTCCATGAGACCATCCCGAACCATAGGCTGATTTTCCTTCCTAGGGTTAAGGTTTGAGTTACGCCTAGGGTAAGGGCTCTATTAACCAGAAAGCCCTGAGTTCCAAGAACACAGCAGCTGCGAAGGACTAGCCAAGAAGAGCGCAAAAGTACCACAACATGCCTGCCTCCACAGCTTTTTCCTTGGGGACGTGCCTAATTCCTGGCTGATTTGCCTTTCTCGTCTTAGGGTTGGGGTTCGGCCTAGGGCTAGGATTTTTAAAATCAGGAAGCCCTGAGTTCCAGGCACACTGGAGCTGTGAAAGGCATCCAAAAGGGAGTGCAAAAGTGCCACAACATGGCTGCTTTCACGGCTTTTTCCTTGGCAAGAAGCCTAACACCAGGCTGATTTACCTTCCCAGGGTTACTGTTAGGCTTAGGCCTAGGGCTAGGATTTTTAAAACTAGGAAGCCCTTAGCTCCAGGCACACTGCAGCTGTTCAAGGCATCCCAAGGGGAGTACAAAAGTGCAACAACATGGCAGCTTTCAAAGCTTTTTCCTTGGCACCATCCCTATACCTAGGCTGATTTATCTGCCTAGGGTTAGGGTTAGGCTTCAGCCTAGGGCTTGGATTTCTTTAACCAGGAAGCCCTGAGTTCCAGGCTTACTTCATCTGCCAAAGGCATCCCAAAGGGAGTGCAGAAGTGCCACAACATGGCTGCTTTCACGGCTTTTCCCTTAGGAAGAACCCTAATACCCGGCTGATTTACCTTCCTAGGGTTACTGTTAGGCTTAGGCCTAGGACTTTTAAAACCAGGAAGCCCTGGGCTCCAGGCACACTGCAGCTGCGAAAGGCATCCCAAGGGGAGCGCAAAAGTGACACAACTTGGCTGCCACCACTGATATTTCCATGAGACCATCCCGAACCATAGGCTGATTTTCCTTCCTAGGGTTAAGGTTTGAGTTACGCCTAGGGTAAGGGTTCTATTAACCAGAAAGCCCTGAGTTCCAAGAACACAGCAGCTGCGAAGGACTAGCCAAGAAGAGCGCAAAAGTAGCACAACATGCCTGCCTCCACAGCTTTTTCCTTGGGGACATGCCTAATTCCTGGCTGATTTGCCTTTCTCGTCTTAGGGTTGGGGTTCGGCCTAGGGCTAGGATTTTTAAAATCAGGAAGCCCTGAGTTCCAGGCACACTGGAGCTGTGAAAGGCATCCAAAAGGGAGTGCAAAAGTGCCACAACATGGCTGCTTTCACGGCTTTTTCCTTGGCAAGAAGCCTAACACCAGGCTGATTTACCTTCCCAGGGTTACTGTTAGGCTTAGGCCTAGGGCTAGGATTTTTAAAACTAGGAAGCCCTTAGCTCCAGGCACACTGCAGCTGTTCAAGGCATCCCAAGGGGAGTACAAAAGTGCAACAACATGGCAGCTTTCACAGCTTTTTCCTTGGCACCATCCCTATACCTAGGCTGATTTATCTGCCTAGGGTTAGGGTTAGGCTTCAGCCTAGGGCTTGGATTTCTTTAACCAGGAAGCCCTGAGTTCCAGGCTTACTTCATCTGCCAAAGGCATCCCAAAGGGAGTGCAGAAGTGCCACAACATGGCTGCTTTCACGGCTTTTCCCTTAGGAAGAACCCTAATACCCGGCTGATTTACCTTCCTAGGGTTACTGTTAGGCTTAGGCCTAGGACTTTTAAAACCAGGAAGCCCTGGGCTCCAGGCACACTGCAGCTGCGAAAGGCATCCCAAGGGGAGCGCAAAAGTGACACAACTTGGCTGCCACCACTGATATTTCCATGAGACCATCCCGAACCATAGGCTGATTTTCCTTCCTAGGGTTAAGGTTTGAGTTACGCCTAGGGTAAGGGTTCTATTAACCAGAAAGCCCTGAGTTCCAAGAACACAGCAGCTGCGAAGGACTAGCCAAGAAGAGCGCAAAAGTACCACAACATGCCTGCCTCCACAGCTTTTTCCTTGGGGACATGCCTAATTCCTGGCTGATTTGCCTTTCTCGTCTTAGGGTTGGGGTTCGGCCTAGGGCTGGGATTTTTAAAATCAGGAAGCCCTGAGTTCCAGGCACACTGGAGCTGTGAAAGGCATCCAAAAGGGAGTGCAAAAGTGCCACAACATGGCTGCTTTCACGGCTTTTTCCTTGGCAAGAAGCCTAACACCAGGCTGATTTACCTTCCCAGGGTTACTGTTAGGCTTAGGCCTAGGGCTAGGATTTTTAAAACTAGGAAGCCCTTAGCTCCAGGCACACTGCAGCTGTTCAAGGCATCCCAAGGGGAGTACAAAAGTGCAACAACATGGCAGCTTTCACAGCTTTTTCCTTGGCACCATCCCTATACCTAGGCTGATTTATCTGCCTAGGGTTAGGGTTAGGCTTCAGCCTAGGGCTTGGATTTCTTTAACCAGGAAGCCCTGAGTTCCAGGCTTACTTCATCTGCCAAAGGCATCCCAAAGGGAGTGCAGAAGTGCCACAACATGGCTGCTTTCACGGCTTTTCCCTTAGGAAGAACCCTAATACCCGGCTGATTTACCTTCCTAGGGTTACTGTTAGGCTTAGGCCTAGGACTTTTAAAACCAGGAAGCCCTGGGCTCCAGGCACACTGCAGCTGCGAAAGGCATCCCAAGGGGAGCGCAAAAGTGACGCAACTTGGCTGCCACCACTGATATTTCCATGAGACCATCCCGAACCATAGGCTGATTTTCCTTCCTAGGGTTAAGGTTTGAGTTACGCCTAGGGTAAGGGCTCTATTAACCAGAAAGCCCTGAGTTCCAAGAACACAGCAGCTGCGAAGGACTAGCCAAGAAGAGCGCAAAAGTACCACAACATGCCTGCCTCCACAGCTTTTTCCTTGGGGACATGCCTAATTCCTGGCTGATTTGCCTTTCTCGTCTTAGGGTTGGGGTTCGGCCTAGGGCTGGGATTTTTAAAATCAGGAAGCCCTGAGTTCCAGGCACACTGGAGCTGTGAAAGGCATCCAAAAGGGAGTGCAAAAGTGCCACAACATGGCTGCTTTCACGACTTTTTCCTTGGCAAGAAGCCTAACACCAGGCTGATTTACCTTCCCAGGGTTACTGTTAGGCTTAGGCCTAGGGCTAGGATTTTTAAAACTAGGAAGCCCTGGGCTCCAGGCACACTGCAGCTGTTCAAGGCATCCCAAGGGGAGCGCAAAAGTGACGCAACTTGGCTGCCACCACTGATATTTCCATGAGACCATCCCGAACCATAGCTTGATTTTCCTTCCTAGGGTTAAGGTTTGAGTTACGCCTAGGGTAAGGGTCTATTAACCAGAAAGCCCTGAGTTCCAAGAACACAGCAGCTGCGAAGGACTAGCCAAGAAGAGCGCAAAAGTACCACAACGTGCCTGCCTCCACAGCTTTTTCCTTGGGGACCTGCCTAATTCCTGGCTGATTTGCCTTTCTCGTCTTAGGGTTGGGGTTCGGCCTAGGGCTAGGATTTTTAAAATCAGGAAGCCCTGAGTTCCAGGCACACTGGAGCTGTGAAAGGCATCCAAAAGGGAGTGCAAAAGTGCCACAACATGGCTGCTTTCACGGCTTTTTCCTTGGCAAGAAGCCTAACACCAGGCTGATTTACCTTCCCAGGGTTACTGTTAGGCTTAGGCCTAGGGCTAGGATTTTTAAAACTAGGAAGCCCTTAGCTCCAGGCACACTGCAGCTGTTCAAGGCATCCCAAGGGGAGTACAAAAGTGCAACAACATGGCAGCTTTCACAGCTTTTTCCTTGGCACCATCCCTATACCTAGGCTGATTTATCTGCCTAGGGTTAGGGTTAGGCTTCAGCCTAGGGCTTGGATTTCTTTAACCAGGAAGCCCTGAGTTCCAGGCTTACTTCATCTGCCAAAGGCATCCCAAAGGGAGTGCAGAAGTGCCACAACATGGCTGCTTTCACGGCTTTTCCCTTAGGAAGAACCCTAATACCCGGCTGATTTACCTTCCTAGGGTTACTGTTAGGCTTAGGCCTAGGACTTTTAAAACCAGGAAGCCCTGGGCTCCAGGCACACTGCAGCTGCGAAAGGCATCCCAAGGGGAGCGCAAAAGTGACACAACTTGGCTGCCACCACTGATATTTCCATGAGACCATCCCGAACCATAGGCTGATTTTCCTTCCTAGGGTTAAGGTTTGAGTTACGCCTAGGGTAAGGGTTCTATTAACCAGAAAGCCCTGAGTTCCAAGAACACAGCAGCTGCGAAGGACTAGCCAAGAAGAGCGCAAAAGTAGCACAACATGCCTGCCTCCACAGCTTTTTCCTTGGGGACATGCCTAATTCCTGGCTGATTTGCCTTTCTCGTCTTAGGGTTGGGGTTCGGCCTAGGGCTAGGATTTTTAAAATCAGGAAGCCCTGAGTTCCAGGCACACTGGAGCTGTGAAAGGCATCCAAAAGGGAGTGCAAAAGTGCCACAACATGGCTGCTTTCACGGCTTTTTCCTTGGCAAGAAGCCTAACACCAGGCTGATTTACCTTCCCAGGGTTACTGTTAGGCTTAGGCCTAGGGCTAGGATTTTTAAAACTAGGAAGCCCTGGGCTCCAGGCACACTGCAGCTGCGAAAGGCATCCCAAGGGGAGCGCAAAAGTGACGCAACTTGGCTGCCACCACTGATATTTCCATGAGACCATCCCGAACCATAGCTTGATTTTCCTTCCTAGGGTTAAGGTTTGAGTTACGCCTAGGGTAAGGGTCTATTAACCAGAAAGCCCTGAGTTCCAAGAACACAGCAGCTGCGAAGGACTAGCCAAGAAGAGCGCAAAAGTACCACAACGTGCCTGCCTCCACAGCTTTTTCCTTGGGGACCTGCCTAATTCCTGGCTGATTTGCTTTCTCGTCTTAGGGTTGGGGTTCGGCCTAGGGCTAGGATTTTTAAAATCAGGAAGCCCTGAGTTCCAGGCACACTGGAGCTGTGAAAGGCATCCAAAAGGGAGTGCAAAAGTGCCACAACATGGCTGCTTTCACGGCTTTTTCCTTGGCAAGAAGCTAACACCAGGCTGATTTACCTTCCCAGGGTTACTGTTAGGCTTAGGCCTAGGGCTAGGATTTTTAAAACTAGGAAGCCCTTAGCTCCAGGCACACTGCAGCTGTTCAAGGCATCCCAAGGGGAGTACAAAAGTGCAACAACATGGCAGCTTTCACAGCTTTTTCCTTGGCACCATCCCTATACCTAGGCTGATTTATCTGCCTAGGGTTAGGGTTAGGCTTCAGCCTAGGGCTTGGATTTCTTTAACCAGGAAGCCCTGAGTTCCAGGCTTACTTCATCTGCCAAAGGCATCCCAAAGGGAGTGCAGAAGTGCCACAACATGGCTGCTTTCACGGCTTTTCCCTTAGGAAGAACCCTAATACCCGGCTGATTTACCTTCCTAGGGTTACTGGTAGGCTTAGGCCTAGGACTTTTAAAACCAGGAAGCCCTGGGCTCCAGGCACACTGCAGCTGCGAAAGGCATCCCAAGGGGAGCGCAAAAGTGACGCAACTTGGCTGCCACCACTGATATTTCCATGAGACCATCCCGAACCATAGGCTGATTTTCCTTCCTAGGGTTAAGGTTTGAGTTACGCCTAGGGTAAGGGCTCTATTAACCAGAAAGCCCTGAGTTCCAAGAACACAGCAGCTGCGAAGGACTAGCCAAGAAGAGCGCAAAAGTACCACAACATGCCTGCCTCCACAGCTTTTTCCTTGGGGACATGCCTAATTCCTGGCTGATTTGCCTTTCTCGTCTTAGGGTTGAGGTTCGGCCTAGGGCTGGGATTTTTAAAATCAGGAAGCCCTGAGTTCCAGGCACACTGGAGCTGTGAAAGGCATCCAAAAGGGAGTGCAAAAGTGCCACAACATGGCTGCTTTCACGGCTTTTTCCTTGGCAAGAAGCCTAACACCAGGCTGATTTACCTTCCCAGGGTTACTGTTAGGCTTAGGCCTAGGGCTAGGATTTTTAAAACTAGGAAGCCCTTAGCTCCAGGCACACTGCAGCTGTTCAAGGCATCCCAAGGGGAGTACAAAAGTGCAACAACATGGCAGCTTTCACAGCTTTTTCCTTGGCACCATCCCTATACCTAGGCTGATTTATCTGCCTAGGGTTAGGGTTAGGGTTCAGCCTAGGGCTTGGATTTCTTTAACCAGGAAGCCCTGAGTTCCAGGCTTACTTCATCTGCCAAAGGCATCCCAAAGGGAGTGCAGAAGTGCCACAACATGGCTGCTTTCACGGCTTTTCCCTTAGGAAGAACCCTAATACCCGGCTGATTTACCTTCCTAGGGTTACTGTTAGGCTTAGGCCTAGGACTTTTAAAACCAGGAAGCCCTGGGCTCCAGGCACACTGCAGCTGCGAAAGGCATCCCAAGGGGAGCGCAAAAGTGACACAACTTGGCTGCCACCACTGATATTTCCATGAGACCATCCCGAACCATAGGCTGATTTTCCTTCCTAGGGTTAAGGTTTGAGTTACGCCTAGGGTAAGGGTTCTATTAACCAGAAAGCCCTGAGTTCCAAGAACACAGCAGCTGCGAAGGACTAGCCAAGAAGAGCGCAAAAGTAGCACAACATGCCTGCCTCCACAGCTTTTTCCTTGGGGACATGCCTAATTCCTGGCTGATTTGCCTTTCTCGTCTTAGGGTTGGGGTTCAGCCTAGGGCTAGGATTTTTAAAATCAGGAAGCCCTGAGTTCCAGGCACACTGGAGCTGTGAAAGGCATCCAAAAGGGAGTGCAAAAGTGCCACAACATGGCTGCTTTCACGGCTTTTTCCTTGGCAAGAAGCCTAACACCAGGCTGATTTACCTTCCCAGGGTTACTGTTAGGCTTAGGCCTAGGGCTAGGATTTTTAAAACTAGGAAGCCCTTAGCTCCAGGCACACTGCAGCTGTTCAAGGCATGCCAAGGGGAGTACAAAAGTGCAACAACATGGCAGCTTTCACAGCTTTTTCCTTGGCACCATCCCTATACCTAGGCTGATTTATCTGCCTAGGGTTAGGGTTAGGCTTCAGCCTAGGGCTTGGATTTCTTTAACCAGGAAGCCCTGAGTTCCAGGCTTACTTCATCTGCCAAAGGCATCCCAAAGGGAGTGCAGAAGTGCCACAACATGGCTGCTTTCACGGCTTTTCCCTTAGGAAGAACCCTAATACCCGGCTGATTTACCTTCCTAGGGTTACTGTTAGGCTTAGGCCTAGGACTTTTAAAACCAGGAAGCCCTGGGCTCCAGGCACACTGCAGCTGCGAAAGGCATCCCAAGGGGAGCGCAAAAGTGACACAACTTGGCTGCCACCACTGATATTTCCATGAGACCATCCCGAACCATAGGCTGATTTTCCTTCCTAGGGTTAAGGTTTGAGTTACGCCTAGGGTAAGGGTTCTATTAACCAGAAAGCCCTGAGTTCCAAGAACACAGCAGCTGCGAAGGACTAGCCAAGAAGAGCGCAAAAGTACCACAACATGCCTGCCTCCACAGCTTTTTCCTTGGGGACATGCCTAATTCCTGGCTGATTTGCCTTTCTCGTCTTAGGGTTGGGGTTCGGCCTAGGGCTGGGATTTTTAAAATCAGGAAGCCCTGAGTTCCAGGCACACTGGAGCTGTGAAAGGCATCCAAAAGGGAGTGCAAAAGTGCCACAACATGGCTGCTTTCACGGCTTTTTCCTTGGCAAGAAGCCTAACACCAGGCTGATTTACCTTCCCAGGGTTACTGTTAGGCTTAGGCCTAGGGCTAGGATTTTTAAAACTAGGAAGCCCTTAGCTCCAGGCACACTGCAGCTGTTCAAGGCATCCCAAGGGGAGTACAAAAGTGCAACAACATGGCAGCTTTCACAGCTTTTTCCTTGGCACCATCCCTATACCTAGGCTGATTTATCTGCCTAGGGTTAGGGTTAGGCTTCAGCCTAGGGCTTGGATTTCTTTAACCAGGAAGCCCTGAGTTCCAGGCTTACTTCATCTGCCAAAGGCATCCCAAAGGGAGTGCAGAAGTGCCACAACATGGCTGCTTTCACGGCTTTTCCCTTAGGAAGAACCCTAATACCCGGCTGATTTACCTTCCTAGGGTTACTGGTAGGCTTAGGCCTAGGACTTTTAAAACCAGGAAGCCCTGGGCTCCAGGCACACTGCAGCTGCGAAAGGCATCCCAAGGGGAGCGCAAAAGTGACGCAACTTGGCTGCCACCACTGATATTTCCATGAGACCATCCCGAACCATAGGCTGATTTTCCTTCCTAGGGTTAAGGTTTGAGTTATGCCTAGGGTAAGGGCTCTATTAACCAGAAAGCCCTGAGTTCCAAGAACACAGCAGCTGCGAAGGACTAGCCAAGAAGAGCGCAAAAGTAGCACAACATGCCTGCCTCCACAGCTTTTTCCTTGGGGACATGCCTAATTCCTGGCTGATTTGCCTTTCTCGTCTTAGGGTTGGGGTTCGGCCTAGGGCTGGGATTTTTAAAATCAGGAAGCCCTGAGTTCCAGGCACACTGCAGCTGTGAAAGGCATCCAAAAGGGAGTGCAAAAGTGCCACAACATGGCTGCTTTCACGGCTTTTTCCTTGGCAAGAAGCCTAACACCAGGCTGATTTACCTTCCCAGGGTTACTGTTAGGCTTAGGCCTAGGGCTAGGATTTTTAAAACTAGGAAGCCCTGGGCTCCAGGCACACTGCAGCTGTTCAAGGCATCCCAAGGGGAGTACAAAAGTGCAACAACATGGCAGCTTTCACAGCTTTTTCCTTGGCACCATCCCTATACCTAGGCTGATTTATCTGCCTAGGGTTAGGGTTAGGCTTCAGCCTAGGGCTTGGATTTCTTGAACCAGGAAGCCCTGAGTTCCAGGCTTACTTCATCTGCCAAAGGCATCCCAAAGGGAGTGCAGAAGTGCCACAACATGGCTGCTTTCACGGCTTTTCCCTTAGGAAGAACCCTAATACCCGGCTGATTTACCTTCCTAGGGTTACTGTTAGGCTTAGGCCTAGGACTTTTAAAACCAGGAAGCCCTGGGCTCCAGGCACACTGCAGCTGCGAAAGGCATCCCAAGGGGAGCGCAAAAGTGACGCAACTTGGCTGCCACCACTGATATTTCCATGAGACCATCCCGAACCATAGGTTGATTTTCCTTCCTAGGGTTAAGGTTTGAGTTACGCCTAGGGTAAGGGTCTATTAACCAGAAAGCCCTGAGTTCCAAGAACACAGCAGCTGC
Organism: Ammospiza nelsoni; assembly: GCF_027579445.1. Lineage (NCBI taxonomy): Eukaryota > Metazoa > Chordata > Aves > Passeriformes > Passerellidae > Ammospiza > Ammospiza nelsoni. The sequence goes on along the minus strand of NW_026683204.1, from coordinate 578,677 downwards.
GAAGGACTAGCCAAGAAGAGCGCAAAAGTAGCACAACATGCCTGCCTCCACAGCTTTTTCCTTGGGGACATGCCTAATTCCTGGCTGATTTGCCTTTCTCGTCTTAGGGTTGGGGTTCGGCCTAGGGCTAGGATTTTTAAAATCAGGAAGCCCTGAGTTCCAGGCACACTGCAGCTGTGAAAGGCATCCAAAAGGGAGTGCAAAAGTGCCACAACATGGCTGCTTTCACGGCTTTTTCCTTGGCAAGAAGCCTAACACCAGGCTGATTTACCTTCCCAGGGTTACTGTTAGGCTTAGGCCTAGGGCTAGGATTTTTAAAACTAGGAAGCCCTGGGCTCCAGGCACACTGCAGCTGTTCAAGGCATCCCAAGGGGAGTACAAAAGTGCAACAACATGGCAGCTTTCACAGCTTTTTCCTTGGCACCATCCCTATACCTAGGCTGATTTATCTGCCTAGGGTTAGGGTTAGGGTTCAGCCTAAGGCTTGGATTTCTTTAACCAGGAAGCCCTGAGTTCCAGGCTTACTTCATCTGCCAAAGGCATCCCAAAGGGAGTGCAGAAGTGCCACAACATGGCTGCTTTCACGGCTTTTCCCTTATGAAGAACCCTAATACCCGGCTGATTTACTTTCCTAGGGTTACTGTTAGGCTTAGGCCTAGGACTTTTAAAACCAGGAAGCCCTGGGCTCCAGGCACACTGCAGCTGCGAAAGGCATCCCAAGGGGAGCGCAAAAGTGACGCAACTTGGCTGCCACCACTGATATTTCCATGAGACCATCCCGAACCATAGGCTGATTTTCCTTCCTAGGGTTAAGGTTTGAGTTACGCCTAGGGTGAGGGTCTATTAACCAGAAAGCCCTGAGTTCCAAGAACACAGCAGCTGCGAAGGACTAGCCAAGAAGAGCGCAAAAGTACCACAACATGCCTGCCTCCACAGCTGTTTCCTTGGGGACATGCCTAATTCCTGGCTGATTTGCCTTTCTCGTCTTAGGGTTGGGGTTCGGCCTAGGGCTAGGATTTTTAAAATCAGGAAGCCCTGAGTTCCAGGCACACTGGAGCTGTGAAAGGCATCCAAAAGGGAGTGCAAAAGTGCCACAACATGGCTGCTTTCACGGCTTTTTCCTTGGCAAGAAGCCTAACACCAGGCTGATTTACCTTCCCAGGGTTACTGTTAGGCTTAGGCCTAGGGCTAGGATTTTTAAAACTAGGAAGCCCTTAGCTCCAGGCACACTGCAGCTGTTCAAGGCATCCCAAGGGGAGTACAAAAGTGCAACAACATGGCAGCTTTCACAGCTTTTTCCTTGGCACCATCCCTATACCTAGGCTGATTTATCTGCCTAGGGTTAGGGTTAGGCTTCAGCCTAGGGCTTGGATTTCTTTAACCAGGAAGCCCTGAGTTCCAGGCTTACTTCATCTGCCAAAGGCATCCCAAAGGGAGTGCAGAAGTGCCACAACATGGCTGCTTTCACGGCTTTTCCCTTAGGAAGAACCCTAATACCCGGCTGATTTACCTTCCTAGGGTTACTGTTAGGCTTAGGCCTAGGACTTTTAAAACCAGGAAGCCCTGGGCTCCAGGCACACTGCAGCTGCGAAAGGCATCCCAAGGGGAGCGCAAAAGTGACGCAACTTGGCTGCCACCACTGATATTTCCATGAGACCATCCCGAACCATAGGTTGATTTTCCTTCCTAGGGTTAAGGTTTGAGTTACGCCTAGGGTAAGGGTCTATTAACCAGAAAGCCCTGAGTTCCAAGAACACAGCAGCTGCGAAGGACTAGCCAAGAAGAGCGCAAAAGTACCACAACATGCCTGCCTCCACAGCTTTTTCCTTGGGGACCTGCCTAATTCCTGGCTGATTTGCCTTTCTCGTCTTAGGGTTGGGGTTCGGCCTAGGGCTAGGATTTTTAAAATCAGGAAGCCCTGAGTTCCAGGCACACTGGAGCTGTGAAAGGCATCCAAAAGGGAGTGCAAAAGTGCCACAACATGGCTGCTTTCACGGCTTTTTCCTTGGCAAGAAGCCTAACACCAGGCTGATTTACCTTCCCAGGGTTACTGTTAGGCTTAGGCCTAGGGCTAGGATTTTTGAAACTAGGAAGCCCTTAGCTCCAGGCACACTGCAGCTGTTCAAGGCATCCCAAGGGGAGTACAAAAGTGCAACAACATGGCAGCTTTCACAGCTTTTTCCTTGGCACCATCCCTATACCTAGGCTGATTTATCTGCCTAGGGTTAGGGTTAGGCTTCAGCCTAGGGCTTGGATTTCTTTAACCAGGAAGCCCTGAGTTCCAGGCTTACTTCATCTGCCAAAGGCATCCCAAAGGGAGTGCAGAAGTGCCACAACATGGCTGCTTTCACGGCTTTTCCCTTAGGAAGAACCCTAATACCCGGCTGATTTACCTTCCTAGGGTTACTGTTAGGCTTAGGCCTAGGACTTTTAAAACCAGGAAGCCCTGGGCTCCAGGCACACTGCAGCTGCGAAAGGCATCCCAAGGGGAGCGCAAAAGTGACGCAACTTGGCTGCCACCACTGATATTTCCATGAGACCATCCCGAACCATAGGCTGATTTTCCTTCCTAGGGTTAAGGTTTGAGTTACGCCTAGGGTAAGGGCTCTATTAACCAGAAAGCCCTGAGTTCCAAGAACACAGCAGCTGCGAAGGACTAGCCAAGAAGAGCGCAAAAGTACCACAACATGCCTGCCTCCACAGCTTTTTCCTTGGGGACATGCCTAATTCCTGGCTGATTTGCCTTTCTCGTCTTAGGGTTGGGGTTCGGCCTAGGGCTAGGATTTTTAAAATCAGGAAGCCCTGAGTTCCAGGCACACTGGAGCTGTGAAAGGCATCCAAAAGGGAGTGCAAAAGTGCCACAACATGGCTGCTTTCACGGCTTTTTCCTTGGCAAGAAGCCTAACACCAGGCTGATTTACCTTCCCAGGGTTACTGTTAGGCTTAGGCCTAGGGCTAGGATTTTTAAAACTAGGAAGCCCTGGGCTCCAGGCACACTGCAGCTGTTCAAGGCATCCCAAGGGGAGTACAAAAGTGCAACAACATGGCAGCTTTCACAGCTTTTTCCTTGGCACCATCCCTATACCTAGGCTGATTTATCTGCCTAGGGTTAGGGTTAGGCTTCAGCCTAGGGCTTGGATTTCTTTAACCAGGAAGCCCTGAGTTCCAGGCTTGCTTCATCTGCCAAAGGCATCCCAAAGGGAGTGCAGAAGTGCCACAACATGGCTGCTTTCACGGCTTTTCCCTTAGGAAGAACCCTAATACCCGGCTGATTTACCTTCCTAGGGTTACTGTTAGGCTTAGGCCTAGGACTTTTAAAACCAGGAAGCCCTGGGCTCCAGGCACACTGCAGCTGCGAAAGGCATCCCAAGGGGAGCGCAAAAGTGACGCAACTTGGCTGCCACCACTGATATTTCCATGAGACCATCCCGAACCATAGGCTGATTTTCCTTCCTAGGGTTAAGGTTTGAGTTACGCCTAGGGTAAGGGCTCTATTAACCAGAAAGCCCTGAGTTCCAAGAACACAGCAGCTGCGAAGGACTAGCCAAGAAGAGCGCAAAAGTACCACAACATGCCTGCCTCCACAGCTTTTTCCTTGGGGACATGCCTAATTCCTGGCTGATTTGCCTTTCTCGTCTTAGGGTTGGGGTTCGGCCTAGGGCTAGGATTTTTAAAATCAGGAAGCCCTGAGTTCCAGGCACACTGGAGCTGTGAAAGGCATCCAAAAGGGAGTGCAAAAGTGCCACAACATGGCTGCTTTCACGGCTTTTTCCTTGGCAAGAAGCCTAACACCAGGCTGATTTACCTTCCCAGGGTTACTGTTAGGCTTAGGCCTAGGGCTAGGATTTTTAAAACTAGGAAGCCCTGGGCTCCAGGCACACTGCAGCTGTTCAAGGCATCCCAAGGGGAGTACAAAAGTGCAACAACATGGCAGCTTTCACAGCTTTTTCCTTGGCACCATCCCTATACCTAGGCTGATTTATCTGCCTAGCGTTAGGGTTAGGCTTCAGCCTAGGGCTTGGATTTCTTTAACCAGGAAGCCCTGAGTTCCAGGCTTACTTCATCTGCCAAAGGCATCCCAAAGGGAGTGCAGAAGTGCCACAACATGGCTGCTTTCACGGCTTTTCCCTTAGGAAGAACCCTAATACCCGGCTGATTTACCTTCCTAGGGTTACTGTTAGGCTTAGGCCTAGGACTTTTAAAACCAGGAAGCCCTGGGCTCCAGGCACACTGCAGCTGCGAAAGGCATCCCAAGGGGAGCGCAAAAGTGACACAACTTGGCTGCCACCACTGATATTTCCATGAGACCATCCCGAACCATAGGCTGATTTTCCTTCCTAGGGTTAAGGTTTGAGTTACGCCTAGGGTAAGGGTTCTATTAACCAGAAAGCCCTGAGTTCCAAGAACACAGCAGCTGCGAAGGACTACCCAAGAAGAGCGCAAAAGTAGCACAACATGCCTGCCTCCACAGCTTTTTCCTTGGGGACATGCCTAATTCCTGGCTGATTTGCCTTTCTCGTCTTAGGGTTGGGGTTCGGCCTAGGGCTAGGATTTTTAAAATCAGGAAGCCCTGAGTTCCAGGCACACTGGAGCTGTGAAAGGCATCCAAAAGGGAGTGCAAAAGTGCCACAACATGGCTGCTTTCACGGCTTTTTCCTTGGCAAGAAGCCTAACACCAGGCTGATTTACCTTCCCAGGGTTACTGTTAGGCTTAGGCCTAGGGCTAGGATTTTTGAAACTAGGAAGCCCTTAGCTCCAGGCACACTGCAGCTGTTCAAGGCATCCCAAGGGGAGTACAAAAGTGCAACAACATGGCAGCTTTCACAGCTTTTTCCTTGGCACCATCCCTATACCTAGGCTGATTTATCTGCCTAGGGTTAGGGTTAGGGTTCAGCCTAGGGCTTGGATTTCTTTAACCAGGAAGCCCTGAGTTCCAGGCTTACTTCATCTGCCAAAGGCATCCCAAAGGGAGTGCAGAAGTGCCACAACATGGCTGCTTTCACGGCTTTTCCCTTAGGAAGAACCCTAATACCCGGCTGATTTACCTTCCTAGGGTTACTGTTAGGCTTAGGCCTAGGACTTTTAAAACCAGGAAGCCCTGGGCTCCAGGCACACTGCAGCTGCGAAAGGCATCCCAAGGGGAGCGCAAAAGTGACGCAACTTGGCTGCCACCACTGATATTTCCATGAGACCACCCCGAACCATAGGCTGATTTTCCTTCCTAGGGTTAAGGTTTCAGTTACGCCTAGGGTAAGGGCTCTATTAACCAGAAAGCCCTGAGTTCCAAGAACACAGCAGCTGCGAAGGACTAGCCAAGAAGAGCGCAAAAGTACCACAACATGCCTGCCTCCACAGCTTTTTCCTTGGGGACATGCCTAATTCCTGGCTGATTTGCCTTTCTCGTCTTAGGGTTGGGGTTCGGCCTAGGGCTAGGATTTTTAAAATCAGGAAGCCCTGAGTTCCAGGCACACTGGAGCTGTGAAAGGCATCCAAAAGGGAGTGCAAAAGTGCCACAACATGGCTGCTTTCACGGCTTTTTCCTTGGCAAGAAGCCTAACACCAGGCTGATTTACCTTCCCAGGTTTACTGTTAGGCTTAGGCCTAGGGCTAGGATTTTTAAAACTAGGAAGCCCTGGGCTCCAGGCACACTGCAGCTGTTCAAGGCATCCCAAGGGGAGTACAAAAGTGCAACAACATGGCAGCTTTCACAGCTTTTTCCTTGGCACCATCCCTATACCTAGGCTGATTTATCTGCCTAGGGTTGGGGTTAGGGTTCAGCCTAGGGCTTGGATTTCTTTAACCAGGAAGCCCTGAGTTCCAGGCTTACTTCATCTGCCAAAGGCATCCCAAAGGGAGTGCAGAAGTGCCACAACATGGCTGCTTTCACGGCTTTTCCCTTAGGAAGAACCCTAATACCCGGCTGATTTACCTTCCTAGGGTTACTGTTAGGCTTAGGCCTAGGACTTTTAAAACCAGGAAGCCCTGGGCTCCAGGCACACTGCAGCTGCGAAAGGCATCCCAAGGGGAGCGCAAAAGTGACGCAACTTGGCTGCCACCACTGATATTTCCATGAGACCATCCCGAACCATAGGTTGATTTTCCTTCCTAGGGTTAAGGTTTGAGTTACGCCTAGGGTAAGGGCTCTATTAACCAGAAAGCCCTGAGTTCCAAGAACACAGCAGCTGCGAAGGACTAGCCAAGAAGAGCGCAAAAGTACCACAACATGCCTGCCTCCACAGCTTTTTCCTTGGGGACATGCCTAATTCCTGGCTGATTTGCCTTTCTCGTCTTAGGGTTCGGGTTCGGCCTAGGGCTGGGATTTTTAAAATCAGGAAGCCCTGAGTTCCAGGCACACTGGAGCTGTGAAAGGCATCCAAAAGGGAGTGCAAAAGTGCCACAACATGGCTGCTTTCACGGCTTTTTCCTTGGCAAGAAGCCTAACACCAGGCTGATTTACCTTCCCAGGGTTACTGTTAGGCTTAGGCCTAGGGCTAGGATTTTTAAAACTAGGAAGCCCTGGGCTCCAGGCACACTGCAGCTGTTCAAGGCATCCCAAGGGGAGTACAAAAGTGCAACAACATGGCAGCTTTCACAGCTTTTTCCTTGGCACCATCCCTATACCTAGGCTGATTTATCTGCCTAGGGTTAGGGTTAGGCTTCAGCCTAGGGCTTGGATTTCTTTAACCAGGAAGCCCTGAGTTCCAGGCTTACTTCATCTGCCAAAGGCATCCCAAAGGGAGTGCAGAAGTGCCACAACATGGCTGCTTTCACGGCTTTTCCCTTAGGAAGAACCCTAATACCCGGCTGATTTACCTTCCTAGGGTTACTGTTAGGCTTAGGCCTAGGACTTTTAAAACCAGGAAGCCCTGGGCTCCAGGCACACTGCAGCTGCGAAAGGCATCCCAAGGGGAGCGCAAAAGTGACGCAACTTGGCTGCCACCACTGATATTTCCATGAGACCATCCCGAACCATAGGCTGATTTTCCTTCCTAGGCTTAAGGTTTGAGTTACGCCTAGGGTAAGGGCTCTATTAACCAGAAAGCCCTGAGTTCCAAGAACACAGCAGCTGCGAAGGACTAGCCAAGAAGAGCGCAAAAGTACCACAACATGCCTGCCTCCACAGCTTTTTCCATGGGGACATGCCTAATTCCTGGCTGATTTGCCTTTCTCGTCTTAGGGTTGGGGTTCGGCCTAGGGCTGGGATTTTTAAAATCAGGAAGCCCTGAGTTCCAGGCACACTGGAGCTGTGAAAGGCATCCAAAAGGGAGTGCAAAAGTGCCACAACATGGCTGCTTTCACGACTTTTTCCTTGGCAAGAAGCCTAACACCAGGCTGATTTACCTTCCCAGGGTTACTGTTAGGCTTAGGCCTAGGGCTAGGATTTTTAAAACTAGGAAGCCCTGGGCTCCAGGCACACTGCAGCTGTTCAAGGCATCCCAAGGGGAGTACAAAAGTGCAACAACATGGCAGCTTTCACAGCTTTTTCCTTGGCACCATCCCTATACCTAGGCTGATTTATCTGCCTAGGGTTAGGGTTAGGGTTCAGCCTAGGGCTTGGATTTCTTTAACCAGGAAGCCCTGAGTTCCAGGCTTACTTCATCTGCCAAAGGCATCCCAAAGGGAGTGCAGAAGTGCCACAACATGGCTGCTTTCATGGCTTTTCCCTTAGGAAGAACCCTAATACCCGGCTGATTTACCTTCCTAGGGTTACTGTTAGGCTTAGGCCTAGGACTTTTAAAACCAGGAAGCCCTGGGCTCCAGGCACACTGCAGCTGCGAAAGGCATCCCAAGGGGAGCGCAAAAGTGACGCAACTTGGCTGCCACCACTGATATTTCCATGAGACCATCCCGAACCATAGGCTGATTTTCCTTCCTAGGGTTAAGGTTTGAGTTACGCCTAGGGTAAGGGTCTATTAACCAGAAAGCCCTGAGTTCCAAGAACACAGCAGCTGCGAAGGACTAGCCAAGAAGAGCGCAAAAGTACCACAACATGCCTGCCTCCACAGGTGTTTCCTTGGGGACATGCCTAATTCCTGGCTGATTTGCCTTTCTCGTCTTAGGGTTGGGGTTCGGCCTAGGGCTAGGATTTTTAAAATCAGGAAGCCCTGAGTTCCAGGCACACTGGAGCTGTGAAAGGCATCCAAAAGGGAGTGCAAAAGTGCCACAACATGGCTGCTTTCACGGCTTTTTCCTTGGCAAGAAGCCTAACACCAGGCTGATTTACCTTCCCAGGGTTACTGTTAGGCTTAGGCCTAGGGCTAGGATTTTTAAAACTAGGAAGCCCTGGGCTCCAGGCACACTGCAGCTGTTCAAGGCATCCCAAGGGGAGTACAAAAGTGCAACAACATGGCAGCTTTCACAGCTTTTTCCTTGGCACCATCCCTATACCTAGGCTGATTTATCTGCCTAGGGTTAGGGTTAGGCTTCAGCCTAGGGCTTGGATTTCTTTAACCAGGAAGCCCTGAGTTCCAGGCTTACTTCATCTGCCAAAGGCATCCCAAAGGGAGTGCAGAAGTGCCACAACATGGCTGCTTTCACGGCTTTTCCCTTAGGAAGAACCCTAATACCCGGCTGATTTACCTTCCTAGGGTTACTGTTAGGCTTAGGCCTAGGACTTTTAAAACCAGGAAGCCCTGGGCTCCAGGCACACTGCAGCTGCGAAAGGCATCCCAAGGGGAGCGCAAAAGTGAAACAACTTGGCTGCCACCACTGATATTTCCATGAGACCATCCCGAACCATAGGCTGATTTTCCTTCCTAAGGTTAAGGTTTGAGTTACGCCTAGGGTAAGGGCTCTATTAACCAGAAAGCCCTGAGTTCCAAGAACACAGCAGCTGCGAAGGACTAGCCAAGAAGAGCGCAAAAGTACCACAACATGCCTGCCTCCACAGCTTTTTCCATGGGGACATGCCTAATTCCTGGCTGATTTGCCTTTCTCGTCTTAGGGTTGGGGTTCGGCCTAGGGCTGGGATTTTTAAAATCAGGAAGCCCTGAGTTCCAGGCACACTGGAGCTGTGAAAGGCATCCGAAAGGGAGTGCAAAAGTGCCACAACATGGCTGCTTTCACGACTTTTTCCTTGGCAAGAAGCCTAACACCAGGCTGATTTACCTTCCCAGGGTTACTGTTAGGCTTAGGCCTAGGGCTAGGATTTTTAAAACTAGGAAGCCCTGGGCTCCAGGCACACTGCAGCTGTTCAAGGCATCCCAAGGGGAGTACAAAAGTGCAACAACATGGCAGCTTTCACAGCTTTTTCCTTGGCACCATCCCTATACCTAGGCTGATTTATCTGCCTAGGGTTAGGGTTAGGCTTCAGCCTAGGGCTTGGATTTCTTTAACCAGGAAGCCCTGAGTTCCAGGCTTACTTCATCTGCCAAAGGCATCCCAAAGGGAGTGCAGAAGTGCCACAACATGGCTGCTTTCACGGCTTTTCCCTTAGGAAGAACCCTAATACCCGGCTGATTTACCTTCCTAGGGTTACTGTTAGGCTTAGGCCTAGGACTTTTAAAACCAGGAAGCCCTGGGCTCCAGGCACACTGCAGCTGCGAAAGGCATCCCAAGGGGAGCGCAAAAGTGACGCAACTTGGCTGCCACCACTGATATTTCCATGAGACCATCCCGAACCATAGGCTGATTTTCCTTCCTAGCGTTAAGGTTTGAGTTACGCCTAGGGTAAGGGTCTATTAACCAGAAAGCCCTGAGTTCCAAGAACACAGCAGCTGCGAAGGACTAGCCAAGAAGAGCGCAAAAGTACCACAACATGCCTGCCTCCACAGCTGTTTCCTTGGGGACATGCCTAATTCCTGGCTGATTTGCCTTTCTCGTCTTAGGGTTGGGGTTCGGCCTAGGGCTAGGATTTTTAAAATCAGGAAGCCCTGAGTTCCAGGCACACTGGAGCTGTGAAAGGCATCCAAAAGGGAGTGCAAAAGTGCCACAACATGGCTGCTTTCACGGCTTTTTCCTTGGCAAGAAGCCTAACACCAGGCTGATTTACCTTCCCAGGGTTACTGTTAGGCTTAGGCCTAGGGCTAGGATTTTTAAAACTAGGAAGCCCTGGGCTCCAGGCACACTGCAGCTGTTCAAGGCATCCCAAGGGGAGTACAAAAGTGCAACAACATGGCAGCTTTCACAGCTTTTTCCTTGGCACCATCCCTATACCTAGGCTGATTTATCTGCCTAGGGTTAGGGTTAGGCTTCAGCCTAGGGCTTGGATTTCTTTAACCAGGAAGCCCTGAGTTCCAGGCTTACTTCATCTGCCAAAGGCATCCCAAAGGGAGTGCAGAAGTGCCACAACATGGCTGCTTTCACGGCTTTTCCCTTAGGAAGAACCCTAATACCCGGCTGATTTACCTTCCTAGGGTTACTGTTAGGCTTAGGCCTAGGACTTTTAAAACCAGGAAGCCCTGGGCTCCAGGCACACTGCAGCTGCGAAAGGCATCCCAAGGGGAGCGCAAAAGTGACGCAACTTGGCTGCCACCACTGATATTTCCATGAGACCATCCCGAACCATAGGCTGATTTTCCTTCCTAGGGTTAAGGTTTGAGTTACGCCTAGGGTAAGGGTCTATTAACCAGAAAGCCCTGAGTTCCAAGAACACAGCAGCTGCGAAGGACTAGCCAAGAAGAGCGCAAAAGTACCACAACATGCCTGCCTCCACAGCTTTTTCCTTGGGGACATGCCTAATTCCGGGCTGATTTGCCTTTCTCGTCTTAGGGTTGGGGTTCGGCCTAGGGCTAGGATTTTTAAAATCAGGAAGCCCTGAGTTCCAGGCACACTGGAGCTGTGAAAGGCATCCAAAAGGGAGTGCAAAAGTGCCACAACATGGCTGCTTTCACGGCTTTTTCCTTGGCAAGAAGCCTAACACCAGGCTGATTTACCTTCCCAGGGTTACTGTTAGGCTTAGGCCTAGGGCTAGGATTTTTAAAACTAGGAAGCCCTTAGCTCCAGGCACACTGCAGCTGTTCAAGGCATCCCAAGGGGAGTACAAAAGTGCAACAACATGGCAGCTTTCACAGCTTTTTCCTTGGCACCATCCCTATACCTAGGCTGATTTATCTGCCTAGGGTTAGGGTTAGGCTTCAGCCTAGGGCTTGGATTTCTTTAACCAGGAAGCCCTGAGTTCCAGGCTTACTTCATCTGCCAAAGGCATCCCAAAGGGAGTGCAGAAGTGCCACAACATGGCTGCTTTCACGGCTTTTCCCTTAGGAAGAACCCTAATACCCGGCTGATTTACCTTCCTAGGGTTACTGTTAGGCTTAGGCCTAGGACTTTTAAAACCAGGAAGCCCTGGGCTCCAGGCACACTGCAGCTGCGAAAGGCATCCCAAGGGGAGCGCAAAAGTGAAACAACTTGGCTGCCACCACTGATATTTCCATGAGACCATCCCGAACCATAGGCTGATTTTCCTTCCTAGGGTTAAGGTTTGAGTTACGCCTAGGGTAAGGGCTCTATTAACCAGAAAGCCCTGAGTTCCAAGAACACAGCAGCTGCGAAGGACTAGCCAAGAAGAGCGCAAAAGTACCACAACATGCCTGCCTCCACAGCTTTTTCCTTGGGGACATGCCTAATTCCTGGCTGATTTGCCTTTCTCGTCTTAGGGTTGGGGTTCGGCCTAGGGCTAGGATTTTTAAAATCAGGAAGCCCTGAGTTCCAGGCACACTGGAGCTGTGAAAGGCATCCAAAAGGGAGTGCAAAAGTGCCACAACATGGCTGCTTTCACGGCTTTTTCCTTGGCAAGAAGCCTAACACCAGGCTGATTTACCTTCCCAGGGTTACTGTTAGGCTTAGGCCTAGGGCTAGGATTTTTAAAACTAGGAAGCCCTTAGCTCCAGGCACACTGCAGCTGTTCAAGGCATCCCAAGGGGAGTACAAAAGTGCAACAACATGGCAGCTTTCACAGCTTTTTCCTTGGCACCATCCCTATACCTAGGCTGATTTATCTGCCTAGGGTTAGGGTTAGGGTTCAGCCTAAGGCTTGGATTTCTTTAACCAGGAAGCCCTGAGTTCCAGGCTTACTTCATCTGCCAAAGGCATCCCAAAGGGAGTGCAGAAGTGCCACAACATGGCTGCTTTCACGGCTTTTCCCTTATGAAGAACCCTAATACCCGGCTGATTTACTTTCCTAGGGTTACTGTTAGGCTTAGGCCTAGGACTTTTAAAACCAGGAAGCCCTGGGCTCCAGGCACACTGCAGCTGCGAAAGGCATCCCAAGGGGAGCGCAAAAGTGACGCAACTTGGCTGCCACCACTGATATTTCCATGAGACCATCCCGAACCATAGGCTGATTTTCCTTCCTAGGGTTAAGGTTTGAGTTACGCCTAGGGTGAGGGTCTATTAACCAGAAAGCCCTGAGTTCCAAGAACACAGCAGCTGCGAAGGACTAGCCAAGAAGAGCGCAAAAGTACCACAACATGCCTGCCTCCACAGCTGTTTCCTTGGGGACATGCCTAATTCCTGGCTGATTTGCCTTTCTCGTCTTAGGGTTGGGGTTCGGCCTAGGGCTAGGATTTTTAAAATCAGGAAGCCCTGAGTTCCAGGCACACTGGAGCTGTGAAAGGCATCCAAAAGGGAGTGCAAAAGTGCCACAACATGGCTGCTTTCACGGCTTTTTCCTTGGCAAGAAGCCTAACACCAGGCTGATTTACCTTCCCAGGGTTACTGTTAGGCTTAGGCCTAGGGCTAGGATTTTTAAAACTAGGAAGCCCTTAGCTCCAGGCACACTGCAGCTGTTCAAGGCATCCCAAGGGGAGTACAAAAGTGCAACAACATGGCAGCTTTCACAGCTTTTTCCTTGGCACCATCCCTATACCTAGGCTGATTTATCTGCCTAGGGTTAGGGTTAGGCTTCAGCCTAGGGCTTGGATTTCTTTAACCAGGAAGCCCTGAGTTCCAGGCTTACTTCATCTGCCAAAGGCATCCCAAAGGGAGTGCAGAAGTGCCACAACATGGCTGCTTTCACGGCTTTTCCCTTAGGAAGAACCCTAATACCCGGCTGATTTACCTTCCTAGGGTTACTGTTAGGCTTAGGCCTAGGACTTTTAAAACCAGGAAGCCCTGGGCTCCAGGCACACTGCAGCTGCGAAAGGCATCCCAAGGGGAGCGCAAAAGTGACGCAACTTGGCTGCCACCACTGATATTTCCATGAGACCATCCCGAACCATAGGTTGATTTTCCTTCCTAGGGTTAAGGTTTGAGTTACGCCTAGGGTAAGGGTCTATTAACCAGAAAGCCCTGAGTTCCAAGAACACAGCAGCTGCGAAGGACTAGCCAAGAAGAGCGCAAAAGTACCACAACATGCCTGCCTCCACAGCTTTTTCCTTGGGGACCTGCCTAATTCCTGGCTGATTTGCCTTTCTCGTCTTAGGGTTGGGGTTCGGCCTAGGGCTAGGATTTTTAAAATCAGGAAGCCCTGAGTTCCAGGCACACTGGAGCTGTGAAAGGCATCCAAAAGGGAGTGCAAAAGTGCCACAACATGGCTGCTTTCACAGCTTTTTCCTTGGCAAGAAGCCTAACACCAGGCTGATTTACCTTCCCAGGGTTACTGTTAGGCTTAGGCCTAGGGCTAGGATTTTTGAAACTAGGAAGCCCTTAGCTCCAGGCACACTGCAGCTGTTCAAGGCATCCCAAGGGGAGTACAAAAGTGCAACAACATGGCAGCTTTCACAGCTTTTTCCTTGGCACCATCCCTATACCTAGGCTGATTTATCTGCCTAGGGTTAGGGTTAGGCTTCAGCCTAGGGCTTGGATTTCTTTAACCAGGAAGCCCTGAGTTCCAGGCTTACTTCATCTGCCAAAGGCATCCCAAAGGGAGTGCAGAAGTGCCACAACATGGCTGCTTTCACGGCTTTTCCCTTAGGAAGAACCCTAATACCCGGCTGATTTACCTTCCTAGGGTTACTGTTAGGCTTAGGCCTAGGACTTTTAAAACCAGGAAGCCCTGGGCTCCAGGCACACTGCAGCTGCGAAAGGCATCCCAAGGGGAGCGCAAAAGTGACGCAACTTGGCTGCCACCACTGATATTTCCATGAGACCATCCCGAACCATAGGTTGATTTTCCTTCCTAGGGTTAAGGTTTGAGTTACGCCTAGGGTAAGGGTCTATTAACCAGAAAGCCCTGAGTTCCAAGAACACAGCAGCTGCGAAGGACTAGCCAAGAAGAGCGCAAAAGTACCACAACATGCCTGCCTCCACAGCTTTTTCCTTGGGGACCTGCCTAATTCCTGGCTGATTTGCCTTTCTCGTCTTAGGGTTGGGGTTCGGCCTAGGGCTAGGATTTTTAAAATCAGGAAGCCCTGAGTTCCAGGCACACTGGAGCTGTGAAAGGCATCCAAAAGGGAGTGCAAAAGTGCCACAACATGGCTGCTTTCACGGCTTTTTCCTTGGCAAGAAGCCTAACACCAGGCTGATTTACCTTCCCAGGGTTACTGTTAGGCTTAGGCCTAGGGCTAGGATTTTTAAAACTAGGAAGCCCTGGGCTCCAGGCACACTGCAGCTGTTCAAGGCATCCCAAGGGGAGTACAAAAGTGCAACAACATGGCAGCTTTCACAGCTTTTTCCTTGGCACCATCCCTATACCTAGGCTGATTTATCTGCCTAGGGTTAGGGTTAGGCTTCAGCCTAGGGCTTGGATTTCTTTAACCAGGAAGCCCTGAGTTCCAGGCTTACTTCATCTGCCAAAGGCATCCCAAAGGGAGTGCAGAAGTGCCACAACATGGCTGCTTTCACGGCTTTTCCCTTAGGAAGAACCCTAATACCCGGCTGATTTACCTTCCTAGGGTTACTGTTAGGCTTAGGCCTAGGACTTTTAAAACCAGGAAGCCCTGGGCTCCAGGCACACTGCAGCTGCGAAAGGCATCCCAAGGGGAGCGCAAAAGTGACGCAACTTGGCTGCCACCACTGATATTTCCATGAGACCATCCCGAACCATAGGCTGATTTTCCTTCCTAGGGTTAAGGTTTGAGTTACGCCTAGGGTAAGGGCTCTATTAACCAGAAAGCCCTGAGTTCCAAGAACACAGCAGCTGCGAAGGACTAGCCAAGAAGAGCACAAAAGTACCACAACATGCCTGCCTCCACAGCTTTTTCCTTGGGGACATGCCTAATTCCTGGCTGATTTGCCTTTCTCGTCTTAGGGTTGGGGTTCGGCCTAGGGCTAGGATTTTTAAAATCAGGAAGCCCTGAGTTCCAGGCACACTGGAGCTGTGAAAGGCATCCAAAAGGGAGTGCAAAAGTGCCACAACATGGCTGCTTTCACGGCTTTTTCCTTGGCAAGAAGCCTAACACCAGGCTGATTTACCTTCCCAGGGTTACTGTTAGGCTTAGGCCTAGGGCTAGGATTTTTAAAACTAGGAAGCCCTGGGCTCCAGGCACACTGCAGCTGTTCAAGGCATCCCAAGGGGAGTACAAAAGTGCAACAACATGGCAGCTTTCACAGCTTTTTCCTTGGCACCATCCCTATACCTAGGCTGATTTATCTGCCTAGGGTTAGGGTTAGGCTTCAGCCTAGGGCTTGGATTTCTTTAACCAGGAAGCCCTGAGTTCCAGGCTTACTTCATCTGCCAAAGGCATCCCAAAGGGAGTGCAGAAGTGCCACAACATGGCTGCTTTCACGGCTTTTCCCTTAGGAAGAACCCTAATACCCGGCTGATTTACCTTCCTAGGGTTACTGTTAGGCTTAGGCCTAGGACTTTTAAAACCAGGAAGCCCTGGGCTCCAGGCACACTGCAGCTGCGAAAGGCATCCCAAGGGGAGCGCAAAAGTGACGCAACTTGGCTGCCACCACTGATATTTCCATGAGACCATCCCGAACCATAGGCTGATTTTCCTTCCTAGGGTTAAGGTTTGAGTTACGCCTAGGGTAAGGGCTGTATTAACCAGAAAGCCCTGAGTTCCAAGAACACAGCAGCTGCGAAGGACTAGCCAAGAAGAGCACAAAAGTACCACAACATGCCTGCCTCCACAGCTTTTTCCTTGGGGACATGCCTAATTCCTGGCTGATTTGCCTTTCTCGTCTTAGGGTTGGGGTTCGGCCTAGGGCTAGGATTTTTAAAATCAGGAAGCCCTGAGTTCCAGGCACACTGGAGCTGTGAAAGGCATCCAAAAGGGAGTGCAAAAGTGCCACAACATGGCTGCTTTCACGGCTTTTTCCTTGGCAAGAAGCCTAACACCAGGCTGATTTACCTTCCCAGGGTTACTGTTAGGCTTAGGCCTAGGGCTAGGATTTTTAAAACTAGGAAGCCCTGGGCTCCAGGCACACTGCAGCTGTTCAAGGCATCCCAAGGGGAGTACAAAAGTGCAACAACATGGCAGCTTTCACAGCTTTTTCCTTGGCACCATCCCTATACCTAGGCTGATTTATCTGCCTAGGGTTAGGGTTAGGCTTCAGCCTAGGGCTTGGATTTCTTTAACCAGGAAGCCCTGAGTTCCAGGCTTACTTCATCTGCCAAAGGCATCCCAAAGGGAGTGCAGAAGTGCCACAACATGGCTGCTTTCACGGCTTTTCCCTTAGGAAGAACCCTAATACCCGGCTGATTTACCTTCCTAGGGTTACTGGTAGGCTTAGGCCTAGGACTTTTAAAACCAGGAAGCCCTGGGCTCCAGGCACACTGCAGCTGCGAAAGGCATCCCAAGGGGAGCGCAAAAGTGACGCAACTTGGCTGCCACCACTGATATTTCCATGAGACCATCCCGAACCATAGGCTGATTTTCCTTCCTAGGGTTAAGGTTTGAGTTACGCCTAGGGTAAGGGCTCTATTAACCAGAAAGCCCTGAGTTCCAAGAACACAGCAGCTGCGAAGGACTAGCCAAGAAGAGCGCAAAAGTACCACAACATGCCTGCCTCCACAGCTTTTTCCTTGGGGACATGCCTAATTCCTGGCTGATTTGCCTTTCTCGTCTTAGGGTTGGGGTTCGGCCTAGGGCTAGGATTTTTAAAATCAGGAAGCCCTGAGTTCCAGGCACACTGGAGCTGTGAAAGGCATCCAAAAGGGAGTGCAAAAGTGCCACAACATGGCTGCTTTCACGGCTTTTTCCTTGGCAAGAAGCCTAACACCAGGCTGATTTACCTTCCCAGGGTTACTGTTAGGCTTAGGCCTAGGGCTAGGATTTTTAAAACTAGGAAGCCCTTAGCTCCAGGCACACTGCAGCTGTTCAAGGCATCCCAAGGGGAGTACAAAAGTGCAACAACATGGCAGCTTTCACAGCTTTTTCCTTGGCACCATCCCTATACCTAGGCTGATTTATCTGCCTAGGGTTAGGGTTAGGCTTCAGCCTAGGGCTTGGATTTCTTTAACCAGGAAGCCCTGAGTTCCAGGCTTACTTCATCTGCCAAAGGCATCCCAAAGGGAGTGCAGAAGTGCCACAACATGGCTGCTTTCACGGCTTTTCCCTTAGGAAGAACCCTAATACCCGGCTGATTTACCTTCCTAGGGTTACTGTTAGGCTTAGGCCTAGGACTTTTAAAACCAGGAAGCCCTGGGCTCCAGGCACACTGCAGCTGCGAAAGGCATCCCAAGGGGAGCGCAAAAGTGACGCAACTTGGCTGCCACCACTGATATTTCCATGAGACCATCCCGAACCATAGGCTGATTTTCCTTCCTAGGGTTAAGGTTTGAGTTACGCCTAGGGTAACGGCTCTATTAACCAGAAAGCCCTGAGTTCCAAGAACACAGCAGCTGCGAAGGACTACCCAAGAAGAGCGCAAAAGTAGCACAACATGCCTGCCTCCACAGCTTTTTCCTTGGGGACATGCCTAATTCCTGGCTGATTTGCCTTTCTCGTCTTAGGGTTGGGGTTCGGCCTAGGGCTAGGATTTTTAAAATCAGGAAGCCCTGAGTTCCAGGCACACTGGAGCTGTGAAAGGCATCCAAAAGGGAGTGCAAAAGTGCCACAACATGGCTGCTTTCACGGCTTTTTCCTTGGCAAGAAGCCTAACACCAGGCTGATTTACCTTCCCAGGGTTACTGTTAGGCTTAGGCCTAGGGCTAGGATTTTTGAAACTAGGAAGCCCTTAGCTCCAGGCACACTGCAGCTGTTCAAGGCATCCCAAGGGGAGTACAAAAGTGCAACAACATGGCAGCTTTCACAGCTTTTTCCTTGGCACCATCCCTATACCTAGGCTGATTTATCTGCCTAGGGTTAGGGTTAGGGTTCAGCCTAGGGCTTGGATTTCTTTAACCAGGAAGCCCTGAGTTCCAGGCTTACTTCATCTGCCAAAGGCATCCCAAAGGGAGTGCAGAAGTGCCACAACATGGCTGCTTTCACGGCTTTTCCCTTAGGAAGAACCCTAATACCCGGCTGATTTACCTTCCTAGGGTTACTGTTAGGCTTAGGCCTAGGACTTTTAAAACCAGGAAGCCCTGGGCTCCAGGCACACTGCAGCTGCGAAAGGCATCCCAAGGGGAGCGCAAAAGTGACGCAACTTGGCTGCCACCACTGATATTTCCATGAGACCACCCCGAACCATAGGCTGATTTTCCTTCCTAGGGTTAAGGTTTGAGTTACGCCTAGGGTAAGGGCTCTATTAACCAGAAAGCCCTGAGTTCCAAGAACACAGCAGCTGCGAAGGACTAGCCAAGAAGAGCGCAAAAGTACCACAACATGCCTGCCTCCACAGCTTTTTCCTTGGGGACATGCCTAATTCCTGGCTGATTTGCCTTTCTCGTCTTAGGGTTGGGGTTCGGCCTAGGGCTAGGATTTTTAAAATCAGGAAGCCCTGAGTTCCAGGCACACTGGAGCTGTGAAAGGCATCCAAAAGGGAGTGCAAAAGTGCCACAACATGGCTGCTTTCACGGCTTTTTCCTTGGCAAGAAGCCTAACACCAGGCTGATTTACCTTCCCAGGGTTACTGTTAGGCTTAGGCCTAGGGCTAGGATTTTTAAAACTAGGAAGCCCTGGGCTCCAGGCACACTGCAGCTGTTCAAGGCATCCCAAGGGGAGTACAAAAGTGCAACAACATGGCAGCTTTCACAGCTTTTTCCTTGGCACCATCCCTATACCTAGGCTGATTTATCTGCCTAGGGTTGGGGTTAGGGTTCAGCCTAGGGCTTGGATTTCTTTAACCAGGAAGCCCTGAGTTCCAGGCTTACTTCATCTGCCAAAGGCATCCCAAAGGGAGTGCAGAAGTGCCACAACATGGCTGCTTTCACGGCTTTTCCCTTAGGAAGAACCCTAATACCCGGCTGATTTACCTTCCTAGGGTTACTGTTAGGCTTAGGCCTAGGACTTTTAAAACCAGGAAGCCCTGGGCTCCAGGCACACTGCAGCTGCGAAAGGCATCCCAAGGGGAGCGCAAAAGTGACGCAACTTGGCTGCCACCACTGATATTTCCATGAGACCATCCCGAACCATAGGTTGATTTTCCTTCCTAGGGTTAAGGTTTGAGTTACGCCTAGGGTAAGGGCTCTATTAACCAGAAAGCCCTGAGTTCCAAGAACACAGCAGCTGCGAAGGACTAGCCAAGAAGAGCGCAAAAGTACCACAACATGCCTGCCTCCACAGCTTTTTCCTTGGGGACATGCCTAATTCCTGGCTGATTTGCCTTTCTCGTCTTAGGGTTCGGGTTCGGCCTAGGGCTGGGATTTTTAAAATCAGGAAGCCCTGAGTTCCAGGCACACTGGAGCTGTGAAAGGCATCCAAAAGGGAGTGCAAAAGTGCCACAACATGGCTGCTTTCACGGCTTTTTCCTTGGCAAGAAGCCTAACACCAGGCTGATTTACCTTCCCAGGGTTACTGTTAGGCTTAGGCCTAGGGCTAGGATTTTTAAAACTAGGAAGCCCTGGGCTCCAGGCACACTGCAGCTGTTCAAGGCATCCCAAGGGGAGTACAAAAGTGCAAAAACATGGCAGCTTTCACAGCTTTTTCCTTGGCACCATCCCTATACCTAGGCTGATTTATCTGCCTAGGGTTAGGGTTAGGGTTCAGCCTAGGGCTTGGATTTCTTTAACCAGGAAGCCCTGAGTTCCAGGCTTACTTCATCTGCCAAAGGCATCCCAAAGGGAGTGCAGAAGTGCCACAACATGGCTGCTTTCACGGCTTTTCCCTTAGGAAGAACCCTAATACCCGGCTGATTTACCTTCCTAGGGTTACTGTTAGGCTTAGGCCTAGGACTTTTAAAACCAGGAAGCCCTGGGCTCCAGGCACACTGCAGCTGCGAAAGGCATCCCAAGGGGAGCGCAAAAGTGACGCAACTTGGCTGCCACCACTGATATTTCCATGAGACCATCCCGAACCATAGGCTGATTTTCCTTCCTAAGGTTAAGGTTTGAGTTACGCCTAGGGTAAGGGCTCTATTAACCAGAAAGCCCTGAGTTCCAAGAACACAGCAGCTGCGAAGGACTAGCCAAGAAGAGCGCAAAAGTACCACAACATGCCTGCCTCCACAGCTTTTTCCATGGGGACATGCCTAATTCCTGGCTGATTTGCCTTTCTCGTCTTAGGGTTGGGGTTCGGCCTAGGGCTGGGATTTTTAAAATCAGGAAGCCCTGAGTTCCAGGCACACTGGAGCTGTGAAAGGCATCCAAAAGGGAGTGCAAAAGTGCCACAACATGGCTGCTTTCACGACTTTTTCCTTGGCAAGAAGCCTAACACCAGGCTGATTTACCTTCCCAGGGTTACTGTTAGGCTTAGGCCTAGGGCTAGGATTTTTAAAACTAGGAAGCCCTGGGCTCCAGGCACACTGCAGCTGTTCAAGGCATCCCAAGGGGAGTACAAAAGTGCAACAACATGGCAGCTTTCACAGCTTTTTCCTTGGCACCATCCCTATACCTAGGCTGATTTATCTGCCTAGGGTTAGGGTTAGGGTTCAGCCTAGGGCTTGGATTTCTTTAACCAGGAAGCCCTGAGTTCCAGGCTTACTTCATCTGCCAAAGGCATCCCAAAGGGAGTGCAGAAGTGCCACAACATGGCTGCTTTCATGGCTTTTCCCTTAGGAAGAACCCTAATACCCGGCTGATTTACCTTCCTAGGGTTACTGTTAGGCTTAGGCCTAGGACTTTTAAAACCAGGAAGCCCTGGGCTCCAGGCACACTGCAGCTGCGAAAGGCATCCCAAGGGGAGCGCAAAAGTGACGCAACTTGGCTGCCACCACTGATATTTCCATGAGACCATCCCGAACCATAGGCTGATTTTCCTTCCTAGGGTTAAGGTTTGAGTTACGCCTAGGGTAAGGGTCTATTAACCAGAAAGCCCTGAGTTCCAAGAACACAGCAGCTGCGAAGGACTAGCCAAGAAGAGCGCAAAAGTACCACAACATGCCTGCCTCCACAGCTTTTTCCTTGGGGACATGCCTAATTCCTGGCTGATTTGCCTTTCTCGTCTTAGGGTTGGGGTTCGGCCTAGGGCTAGGATTTTTAAAATCAGGAAGCCCTGAGTTCCAGGCACACTGGAGCTGTGAAAGGCATCCAAAAGGGAGTGCAAAAGTGCCACAACATGGCTGCTTTCACGGCTTTTTCCTTGGCAAGAAGCCTAACACCAGGCTGATTTACCTTCCCAGGGTTACTGTTAGGCTTAGGCCTAGGGCTAGGATTTTTAAAACTAGGAAGCCCTGGGCTCCAGGCACACTGCAGCTGTTCAAGGCATCCCAAGGGGAGTACAAAAGTGCAACAACATGGCAGCTTTCACAGCTTTTTCCTTGGCACCATCCCTATACCTAGGCTGATTTATCTGCCTAGGGTTAGGGTTAGGGTTCAGCCTAGGGCTTGGATTTCTTTAACCAGGAAGCCCTGAGTTCCAGGCTTACTTCATCTGCCAAAGGCATCCCAAAGGGAGTGCAGAAGTGCCACAACATGGCTGCTTTCACGGCTTTTCCCTTAGGAAGAACCCTAATACCCGGCTGATTTACCTTCCTAGGGTTACTGTTAGGCTTAGGCCTAGGACTTTTAAAACCAGGAAGCCCTGGGCTCCAGGCACACTGCAGCTGCGAAAGGCATCCCAAGGGGAGCGCAAAAGTGAAACAACTTGGCTGCCACCACTGATATTTCCATGAGACCATCCCGAACCATAGGTTGATTTTCCTTCCTAGGGTTAAGGTTTGAGTTACGCCTAGGGTAAGGGCTCTATTAACCAGAAAGCCCTGAGTTCCAAGAACACAGCAGCTGCGAAGGACTACCCAAGAAGAGCGCAAAAGTACCACAACATGCCTGCCTCCACAGCTTTTTCCTTGGGGACATGCCTAATTCCTGGCTGATTTGCCTTTCTCGTCTTAGGGTTGGGGTTCGGCCTAGGGCTGGGATTTTTAAAATCAGGAAGCCCTGAGTTCCAGGCACACTGGAGCTGTGAAAGGCATCCAAAAGGGAGTGCAAAAGTGCCACAACATGGCTGCTTTCACGGCTTTTTCCTTGGCAAGAAGCCTAACACCAGGCTGATTTACCTTCCCAGGGTTACTGTTAGGCTTAGGCCTAGGGCTAGGATTTTTAAAACTAGGAAGCCCTGGGCTCCAGGCACACTGCAGCTGTTCAAGGCATCCCAAGGGGAGTACAAAAGTGCAACAACATGGCAGCTTTCACAGCTTTTTCCTTGGCACCATCCCTATACCTAGGCTGATTTATCTGCCTAGGGTTAGGGTTAGGGTTCAGCCTAGGGCTTGGATTTCTTTAACCAGGAAGCCCTGAGTTCCAGGCTTACTTCATCTGCCAAAGGCATCCCAAAGGGAGTGCAGAAGTGCCACAACATGGCTGCTTTCACGGCTTTTCCCTTAGGAAGAACCCTAATACCCGGCTGATTTACCTTCCTAGGGTTACTGTTAGGCTTAGGCCTAGGACTTTTAAAACCAGGAAGCCCTGGGCTCCAGGCACACTGCAGCTGCGAAAGGCATCCCAAGGGGAGCGCAAAAGTGACGCAACTTGGCTGCCACCACTGATATTTCCATGAGACCATCCCGAACCATAGGCTGATTTTCCTTCCTAGCGTTAAGGTTTGAGTTACGCCTAGGGTAAGGGTCTATTAACCAGAAAGCCCTGAGTTCCAAGAACACAGCAGCTGCGAAGGACTAGCCAAGAAGAGCGCAAAAGTACCACAACATGCCTGCCTCCACAGCTGTTTCCTTGGGGACATGCCTAATTCCTGGCTGATTTGCCTTTCTCGTCTTAGGGTTGGGGTTCGGCCTAGGGCTAGGATTTTTAAAATCAGGAAGCCCTGAGTTCCAGGCACACTGGAGCTGTGAAAGGCATCCAAAAGGGAGTGCAAAAGTGCCACAACATGGCTGCTTTCACGGCTTTTTCCTTGGCAAGAAGCCTAACACCAGGCTGATTTACCTTCCCAGGGTTACTGTTAGGCTTAGGCCTAGGGCTAGGATTTTTAAAACTAGGAAGCCCTGGGCTCCAGGCACACTGCAGCTGTTCAAGGCATCCCAAGGGGAGTACAAAAGTGCAACAACATGGCAGCTTTCACAGCTTTTTCCTTGGCACCATCCCTATACCTAGGCTGATTTATCTGCCTAGGGTTAGGGTTAGGCTTCAGCCTAGGGCTTGGATTTCTTTAACCAGGAAGCCCTGAGTTCCAGGCTTACTTCATCTGCCAAAGGCATCCCAAAGGGAGTGCAGAAGTGCCACAACATGGCTGCTTTCACGGCTTTTCCCTTAGGAAGAACCCTAATACCCGGCTGATTTACCTTCCTAGGGTTACTGTTAGGCTTAGGCCTAGGACTTTTAAAACCAGGAAGCCCTGGGCTCCAGGCACACTGCAGCTGCGAAAGGCATCCCAAGGGGAGCGCAAAAGTGACGCAACTTGGCTGCCACCACTGATATTTCCATGAGACCATCCCGAACCATAGGCTGATTTTCCTTCCTAGGGTTAAGGTTTGAGTTACGCCTAGGGTAAGGGTCTATTAACCAGAAAGCCCTGAGTTCCAAGAACACAGCAGCTGCGAAGGACTAGCCAAGAAGAGCGCAAAAGTACCACAACATGCCTGCCTCCACAGCTTTTTCCTTGGGGACCTGCCTAATTCCGGGCTGATTTGCCTTTCTCGTCTTAGGGTTGGGGTTCGGCCTAGGGCTAGGATTTTTAAAATCAGGAAGCCCTGAGTTCCAGGCACACTGGAGCTGTGAAAGGCATCCAAAAGGGAGTGCAAAAGTGCCACAACATGGCTGCTTTCACGGCTTTTTCCTTGGCAAGAAGCCTAACACCAGGCTGATTTACCTTCCCAGGGTTACTGTTAGGCTTAGGCCTAGGGCTAGGATTTTTAAAACTAGGAAGCCCTTAGCTCCAGGCACACTGCAGCTGTTCAAGGCATCCCAAGGGGAGTACAAAAGTGCAACAACATGGCAGCTTTCACAGCTTTTTCCTTGGCACCATCCCTATACCTAGGCTGATTTATCTGCCTAGGGTTAGGGTTAGGGTTCAGCCTAGGGCTTGGATTTCTTTAACCAGGAAGCCCTGAGTTCCAGGCTTACTTCATCTGCCAAAGGCATCCCAAAGGGAGTGCAGAAGTGCCACAACATGGCTGCTTTCACGGCTTTTCCCTTAGGAAGAACCCTAATACCCGGCTGATTTACCTTCCTAGGGTTACTGTTAGGCTTAGGCCTAGGACTTTTAAAACCAGGAAGCCCTGGGCTCCAGGCACACTGCAGCTGCGAAAGGCATCCCAAGGGGAGCGCAAAAGTGAAACAACTTGGCTGCCACCACTGATATTTCCATGAGACCATCCCGAACCATAGGCTGATTTTCCTTCCTAGGGTTAAGGTTTGAGTTACGCCTAGGGTAAGGGCTCTATTAACCAGAAAGCCCTGAGTTCCAAGAACACAGCAGCTGCGAAGGACTAGCCAAGAAGAGCGCAAAAGTACCACAACATGCCTGCCTCCACAGCTTTTTCCTTGGGGACATGCCTAATTCCTGGCTGATTTGCCTTTCTCGTCTTAGGGTTGGGGTTCGGCCTAGGGCTAGGATTTTTAAAATC
Organism: Ammospiza nelsoni; assembly: GCF_027579445.1. Classification (NCBI taxonomy): domain Eukaryota; kingdom Metazoa; phylum Chordata; class Aves; order Passeriformes; family Passerellidae; genus Ammospiza; species Ammospiza nelsoni. The sequence continues at coordinate 553,792 of NW_026683204.1, read as the reverse complement.
AGGAAGCCCTGAGTTCCAGGCACAGTGGAGCTGTGACAGGCATCCAAAAGGGAGTGCAAAAGTGCCACAACATGGCTGCTTTCACGGCTTTTTCCTTGGCAAGAAGCCTAACACCAGGCTGATTTACCTTCCCAGGGTTACTGTTAGGCTTAGGCCTAGGGCTAGGATTTTTAAAACTAGGAAGCCCTGGGCTCCAGGCACACTGCAGCTGTTCAAGGCATCCCAAGGGGAGTACAAAAGTGCAACAACATGGCAGCTTTCACAGCTTTTTCCTTGGCACCATCCCTATACCTAGGCTGATTTATCTGCCTAGGGTTAGGGTTAGGGTTCAGCCTAGGGCTTGGATTTCTTTAACCAGGAAGCCCTGAGTTCCAGGCTTACTTCATCTGCCAAAGGCATCCCAAAGGGAGTGCAGAAGTGCCACAACATGGCTGCTTTCACGGCTTTTCCCTTAGGAAGAACCCTAATACCCGGCTGATTTACCTTCCTAGGGTTACTGTTAGGCTTAGGCCTAGGACTTTTAAAACCAGGAAGCCCTGGGCTCCAGGCACACTGCAGCTGCGAAAGGCATCCCATGGGGAGCGCAAAAGTGACGCAACTTGGCTGCCACCACTGATATTTCCATGAGACCATCCCGAACCATAGGCTGATTTTCCTTCCTAGGGTTAAGGTTTGAGTTACGCCTAGGGTAAGGGCTCTATTAACCAGAAAGCCCTGAGTTCCAAGAACACAGCAGCTGCGAAGGACTAGCCAAGAAGAGCGCAAAAGTACCACAACATGCCTGCCTCCACAGCTTTTTCCTTGGGGACATGCCTAATTCCTGGCTGATTTGCCTTTCTCGTCTTAGGGTTGGGGTTCGGCCTAGGGCTAGGATTTTTAAAATCAGGAAGCCCTGAGTTCCAGGCACACTGGAGCTGTGAAAGGCATCCAAAAGGGAGTGCAAAAGTGCCACAACATGGCTGCTTTCACGGCTTTTTCCTTGGCAAGAAGCCTAACACCAGGCTGATTTACCTTCCCAGGGTTACTGTTAGGCTTAGGCCTAGGGCTAGGATTTTTAAAACTAGGAAGCCCTTAGCTCCAGGCACACTGCAGCTGTTCAAGGCATCCCAAGGGGAGTACAAAAGTGCAACAACATGGCAGCTTTCACAGCTTTTTCCTTGGCACCATCCCTATACCTAGGCTGATTTATCTGCCTAGGGTTAGGGTTAGGCTTCAGCCTAGGGCTTGGATTTCTTTAACCAGGAAGCCCTGAGTTCCAGGCTTACTTCATCTGCCAAAGGCATCCCAAAGGGAGTGCAGAAGTGCCACAACATGGCTGCTTTCACGGCTTTTCCCTTAGGAAGAACCCTAATACCCGGCTGATTTACCTTCCTAGGGTTACTGTTAGGCTTAGGCCTAGGACTTTTAAAACCAGGAAGCCCTGGGCTCCAGGCACACTGCAGCTGCGAAAGGCATCCCAAGGGGAGCGCAAAAGTGACACAACTTGGCTGCCACCACTGATATTTCCATGAGACCATCCCGAACCATAGGCTGATTTTCCTTCCTAGGGTTAAGGTTTGAGTTACGCCTAGGGTAAGGGTTCTATTAACCAGAAAGCCCTGAGTTCCAAGAACACAGCAGCTGCGAAGGACTACCCAAGAAGAGCGCAAAAGTACCACAACATGCCTGCCTCCACAGCTTTTTCCTTGGGGACATGCCTAATTCCTGGCTGATTTGCCTTTCTCGTCTTAGGGTTGGGGTTCGGCCTAGGGCTAGGATTTTTAAAATCAGGAAGCCCTGAGTTCCAGGCACACTGGAGCTGTGAAAGGCATCCAAAAGGGAGTGCAAAAGTGCCACAACATGGCTGCTTTCACGGCTTTTTCCTTGGCAAGAAGCCTAACACCAGGCTGATTTACCTTCCCAGGGTTACTGTTAGGCTTAGGCCTAGGGCTAGGATTTTTGAAACTAGGAAGCCCTTAGCTCCAGGCACACTGCAGCTGTTCAAGGCATCCCAAGGGGAGTACAAAAGTGCAACAACATGGCAGCTTTCACAGCTTTTTCCTTGGCACCATCCCTATACCTAGGCTGATTTATCTGCCTAGGGTTAGGGTTAGGGTTCAGCCTAGGGCTTGGATTTCTTTAACCAGGAAGCCCTGAGTTCCAGGCTTACTTCATCTGCCAAAGGCATCCCAAAGGGAGTGCAGAAGTGCCACAACATGGCTGCTTTCACGGCTTTTCCCTTAGGAAGAACCCTAATACCCGGCTGATTTACCTTCCTAGGGTTACTGTTAGGCTTAGGCCTAGGACTTTTAAAACCAGGAAGCCCTGGGCTCCAGGCACACTGCAGCTGCGAAAGGCATCCCAAGGGGAGCGCAAAAGTGACGCAACTTGGCTGCCACCACTGATATTTCCATGAGACCACCCCGAACCATAGGCTGATTTTCCTTCCTAGGGTTAAGGTTTCAGTTACGCCTAGGGTAAGGGCTCTATTAACCAGAAAGCCCTGAGTTCCAAGAACACAGCAGCTGCGAAGGACTAGCCAAGAAGAGCGCAAAAGTACCACAACATGCCTGCCTCCACAGCTTTTTCCTTGGGGACATGCCTAATTCCTGGCTGATTTGCCTTTCTCGTCTTAGGGTTGGGGTTCGGCCTAGGGCTAGGATTTTTAAAATCAGGAAGCCCTGAGTTCCAGGCACACTGGAGCTGTGAAAGGCATCCAAAAGGGAGTGCAAAAGTGCCACAACATGGCTGCTTTCACGGCTTTTTCCTTGGCAAGAAGCCTAACACCAGGCTGATTTACCTTCCCAGGGTTACTGTTAGGCTTAGGCCTAGGGCTAGGATTTTTAAAACTAGGAAGCCCTGGGCTCCAGGCACACTGCAGCTGTTCAAGGCATCCCAAGGGGAGTACAAAAGTGCAACAACATGGCAGCTTTCACAGCTTTTTCCTTGGCACCATCCCTATACCTAGGCTGATTTATCTGCCTAGGGTTGGGGTTAGGGTTCAGCCTAGGGCTTGGATTTCTTTAACCAGGAAGCCCTGAGTTCCAGGCTTCCTTCATCTGCCAAAGGCATCCCAAAGGGAGTGCAGAAGTGCCACAACATGGCTGCTTTCACGGCTTTTCCCTTAGGAAGAACCCTAATACCCGGCTGATTTACCTTCCTAGGGTTACTGTTAGGCTTAGGCCTAGGACTTTTAAAACCAGGAAGCCCTGGGCTCCAGGCACACTGCAGCTGCGAAAGGCATCCCAAGGGGAGCGCAAAAGTGACGCAACTTGGCTGCCACCACTGATATTTCCATGAGACCATCCCGAACCATAGGTTGATTTTCCTTCCTAGGGTTAAGGTTTGAGTTACGCCTAGGGTAAGGGCTCTATTAACCAGAAAGCCCTGAGTTCCAAGAACACAGCAGCTGCGAAGGACTAGCCAAGAAGAGCGCAAAAGTACCACAACATGCCTGCCTCCACAGCTTTTTCCTTGGGGACATGCCTAATTCCTGGCTGATTTGCCTTTCTCGTCTTAGGGTTGGGGTTCGGCCTAGGGCTGGGATTTTTAAAATCAGGAAGCCCTGAGTTCCAGGCACACTGGAGCTGTGAAAGGCATCCAAAAGGGAGTGCAAAAGTGCCACAACATGGCTGCTTTCACGGCTTTTTCCTTGGCAAGAAGCCTAACACCAGGCTGATTTACCTTCCCAGGGTTACTGTTAGGCTTAGGCCTAGGGCTAGGATTTTTAAAACTAGGAAGCCCTGGGCTCCAGGCACACTGCAGCTGTTCAAGGCATCCCAAGGGGAGTACAAAAGTGCAACAACATGGCAGCTTTCACAGCTTTTTCCTTGGCACCATCCCTATACCTAGGCTGATTTATCTGCCTAGGGTTAGGGTTAGGGTTCAGCCTAGGGCTTGGATTTCTTTAACCAGGAAGCCCTGAGTTCCAGGCTTACTTCATCTGCCAAAGGCATCCCAAAGGGAGTGCAGAAGTGCCACAACATGGCTGCTTTCACGGCTTTTCCCTTAGGAAGAACCCTAATACCCGGCTGATTTACCTTCCTAGGGTTACTGTTAGGCTTAGGCCTAGGACTTTTAAAACCAGGAAGCCCTGGGCTCCAGGCACACTGCAGCTGCGAAAGGCATCCCAAGGGGAGCGCAAAAGTGACGCAACTTGGCTGCCACCACTGATATTTCCATGAGACCATCCCGAACCATAGGCTGATTTTCCTTCCTAAGGTTAAGGTTTGAGTTACGCCTAGGGTAAGGGCTCTATTAACCAGAAAGCCCTGAGTTCCAAGAACACAGCAGCTGCGAAGGACTAGCCAAGAAGAGCGCAAAAGTACCACAACATGCCTGCCTCCACAGCTTTTTCCATGGGGACATGCCTAATTCCTGGCTGATTTGCCTTTCTCGTCTTAGGGTTGGGGTTCGGCCTAGGGCTGGGATTTTTAAAATCAGGAAGCCCTGAGTTCCAGGCACACTGGAGCTGTGAAAGGCATCCAAAAGGGAGTGCAAAAGTGCCACAACATGGCTGCTTTCACGACTTTTTCCTTGGCAAGAAGCCTAACACCAGGCTGATTTACCTTCCCAGGGTTACTGTTAGGCTTAGGCCTAGGGCTAGGATTTTTAAAACTAGGAAGCCCTGGGCTCCAGGCACACTGCAGCTGTTCAAGGCATCCCAAGGGGAGTACAAAAGTGCAACAACATGGCAGCTTTCACAGCTTTTTCCTTGGCACCATCCCTATACCTAGGCTGATTTATCTGCCTAGGGTTAGGGTTAGGGTTCAGCCTAGGGCTTGGATTTCTTTAACCAGGAAGCCCTGAGTTCCAGGCTTACTTCATCTGCCAAAGGCATCCCAAAGGGAGTGCAGAAGTGCCACAACATGGCTGCTTTCATGGCTTTTCCCTTAGGAAGAACCCTAATACCCGGCTGATTTACCTTCCTAGGGTTACTGTTAGGCTTAGGCCTAGGACTTTTAAAACCAGGAAGCCCTGGGCTCCAGGCACACTGCAGCTGCGAAAGGCATCCCAAGGGGAGCGCAAAAGTGACGCAACTTGGCTGCCACCACTGATATTTCCATGAGACCATCCCGAACCATAGGCTGATTTTCCTTCCTAGGGTTAAGGTTTGAGTTACGCCTAGGGTAAGGGTCTATTAACCAGAAAGCCCTGAGTTCCAAGAACACAGCAGCTGCGAAGGACTAGCCAAGAAGAGCGCAAAAGTACCACAACATGCCTGCCTCCACAGGTGTTTCCTTGGGGACATGCCTAATTCCTGGCTGATTTGCCTTTCTCGTCTTAGGGTTGGGGTTCGGCCTAGGGCTAGGATTTTTAAAATCAGGAAGCCCTGAGTTCCAGGCACACTGGAGCTGTGAAAGGCATCCAAAAGGGAGTGCAAAAGTGCCACAACATGGCTGCTTTCACGGCTTTTTCCTTGGCAAGAAGCCTAACACCAGGCTGATTTACCTTCCCAGGGTTACTGTTAGGCTTAGGCCTAGGGCTAGGATTTTTAAAACTAGGAAGCCCTGGGCTCCAGGCACACTGCAGCTGTTCAAGGCATCCCAAGGGGAGTACAAAAGTGCAACAACATGGCAGCTTTCACAGCTTTTTCCTTGGCACCATCCCTATACCTAGGCTGATTTATCTGCCTAGGGTTAGGGTTAGGGTTCAGCCTAGGGCTTGGATTTCTTTAACCAGGAAGCCCTGAGTTCCAGGCTTACTTCATCTGCCAAAGGCATCCCAAAGGGAGTGCAGAAGTGCCACAACATGGCTGCTTTCACGGCTTTTCCCTTAGGAAGAACCCTAATACCCGGCTGATTTACCTTCCTAGGGTTACTGTTAGGCTTAGGCCTAGGACTTTTAAAACCAGGAAGCCCTGGGCTCCAGGCACACTGCAGCTGCGAAAGGCATCCCAAGGGGAGCGCAAAAGTGAAACAACTTGGCTGCCACCACTGATATTTCCATGAGACCATCCCGAACCATAGGCTGATTTTCCTTCCTAGGCTTAAGGTTTGAGTTACGCCTAGGGTAAGGGCTCTATTAACCAGAAAGCCCTGAGTTCCAAGAACACAGCAGCTGCGAAGGACTACCCAAGAAGAGCGCAAAAGTACCACAACATGCCTGCCTCCACAGCTTTTTCCTTGGGGACATGCCTAATTCCTGGCTGATTTGCCTTTCTCGTCTTAGGGTTGGGGTTCGGCCTAGGGCTGGGATTTTTAAAATCAGGAAGCCCTGAGTTCCAGGCACACTGGAGCTGTGAAAGGCATCCAAAAGGGAGTGCAAAAGTGCCACAACATGGCTGCTTTCACGGCTTTTTCCTTGGCAAGAAGCCTAACACCAGGCTGATTTACCTTCCCAGGGTTACTGTTAGGCTTAGGCCTAGGGCTAGGATTTTTAAAACTAGGAAGCCCTGGGCTCCAGGCACACTGCAGCTGTTCAAGGCATCCCAAGGGGAGTACAAAAGTGCAACAACATGGCAGCTTTCACAGCTTTTTCCTTGGCACCATCCCTATACCTAGGCTGATTTATCTGCCTAGGGTTAGGGTTAGGCTTCAGCCTAGGGCTTGGATTTCTTTAACCAGGAAGCCCTGAGTTCCAGGCTTACTTCATCTGCCAAAGGCATCCCAAAGGGAGTGCAGAAGTGCCACAACATGGCTGCTTTCACGGCTTTTCCCTTAGGAAGAACCCTAATACCCGGCTGATTTACCTTCCTAGGGTTACTGTTAGGCTTAGGCCTAGGACTTTTAAAACCAGGAAGCCCTGGGCTCCAGGCACACTGCAGCTGCGAAAGGCATCCCAAGGGGAGCGCAAAAGTGACGCAACTTGGCTGCCACCACTGATATTTCCATGAGACCATCCCGAACCATAGGCTGATTTTCCTTCCTAGGGTTAAGGTTTGAGTTACGCCTAGGGTAAGGGTCTATTAACCAGAAAGCCCTGAGTTCCAAGAACACAGCAGCTGCGAAGGACTAGCCAAGAAGAGCGCAAAAGTACCACAACATGCCTGCCTCCACAGGTGTTTCCTTGGGGACATGCCTAATTCCTGGCTGATTTGCCTTTCTCGTCTTAGGGTTGGGGTTCGGCCTAGGGCTGGGATTTTTAAAATCAGGAAGCCCTGAGTTCCAGGCACACTGGAGCTGTGAAAGGCATCCGAAAGGGAGTGCAAAAGTGCCACAACATGGCTGCTTTCACGACTTTTTCCTTGGCAAGAAGCCTAACACCAGGCTGATTTACCTTCCCAGGGTTACTGTTAGGCTTAGGCCTAGGGCTAGGATTTTTAAAACTAGGAAGCCCTGGGCTCCAGGCACACTGCAGCTGTTCAAGGCATCCCAAGGGGAGTACAAAAGTGCAACAACATGGCAGCTTTCACAGCTTTTTCCTTGGCACCATCCCTATACCTAGGCTGATTTATCTGCCTAGGGTTAGGGTTAGGGTTCAGCCTAGGGCTTGGATTTCTTTAACCAGGAAGCCCTGAGTTCCAGGCTTACTTCATCTGCCAAAGGCATCCCAAAGGGAGTGCAGAAGTGCCACAACATGGCTGCTTTCACGGCTTTTCCCTTAGGAAGAACCCTAATACCCGGCTGATTTACCTTCCTAGGGTTACTGTTAGGCTTAGGCCTAGGACTTTTAAAACCAGGAAGCCCTGGGCTCCAGGCACACTGCAGCTGCGAAAGGCATCCCAAGGGGAGCGCAAAAGTGACGCAACTTGGCTGCCACCACTGATATTTCCATGAGACCATCCCGAACCATAGGCTGATTTTCCTTCCTAGGGTTAAGGTTTGAGTTACGCCTAGGGTAAGGGTCTATTAACCAGAAAGCCCTGAGTTCCAAGAACACAGCAGCTGCGAAGGACTAGCCAAGAAGAGCGCAAAAGTACCACAACATGCCTGCCTCCACAGCTGTTTCCTTGGGGACATGCCTAATTCCTGGCTGATTTGCCTTTCTCGTCTTAGGGTTGGGGTTCGGCCTAGGGCTAGGATTTTTAAAATCAGGAAGCCCTGAGTTCCAGGCACACTGGAGCTGTGAAAGGCATCCAAAAGGGAGTGCAAAAGTGCCACAACATGGCTGCTTTCACGGCTTTTTCCTTGGCAAGAAGCCTAACACCAGGCTGATTTACCTTCCCAGGGTTACTGTTAGGCTTAGGCCTAGGGCTAGGATTTTTAAAACTAGGAAGCCCTGGGCTCCAGGCACACTGCAGCTGTTCAAGGCATCCCAAGGGGAGTACAAAAGTGCAACAACATGGCAGCTTTCACAGCTTTTTCCTTGGCACCATCCCTATACCTAGGCTGATTTATCTGCCTAGGGTTAGGGTTAGGCTTCAGCCTAGGGCTTGGATTTCTTTAACCAGGAAGCCCTGAGTTCCAGGCTTACTTCATCTGCCAAAGGCATCCCAAAGGGAGTGCAGAAGTGCCACAACATGGCTGCTTTCACGGCTTTTCCCTTAGGAAGAACCCTAATACCCGGCTGATTTACCTTCCTAGGGTTACTGTTAGGCTTAGGCCTAGGACTTTTAAAACCAGGAAGCCCTGGGCTCCAGGCACACTGCAGCTGCGAAAGGCATCCCAAGGGGAGCGCAAAAGTGACGCAACTTGGCTGCCACCACTGATATTTCCATGAGACCATCCCGAACCATAGGCTGATTTTCCTTCCTAGGGTTAAGGTTTGAGTTACGCCTAGGGTAAGGGTCTATTAACCAGAAAGCCCTGAGTTCCAAGAACACAGCAGCTGCGAAGGACTAGCCAAGAAGAGCGCAAAAGTACCACAACATGCCTGCCTCCACAGCTTTTTCCTTGGGGACCTGCCTAATTCCGGGCTGATTTGCCTTTCTCGTCTTAGGGTTGGGGTTCGGCCTAGGGCTAGGATTTTTAAAATCAGGAAGCCCTGAGTTCCAGGCACACTGGAGCTGTGAAAGGCATCCAAAAGGGAGTGCAAAAGTGCCACAACATGGCTGCTTTCACGGCTTTTTCCTTGGCAAGAAGCCTAACACCAGGCTGATTTACCTTCCCAGGGTTACTGTTAGGCTTAGGCCTAGGGCTAGGATTTTTAAAACTAGGAAGCCCTTAGCTCCAGGCACACTGCAGCTGTTCAAGGCATCCCAAGGGGAGTACAAAAGTGCAACAACATGGCAGCTTTCACAGCTTTTTCCTTGGCACCATCCCTATACCTAGGCTGATTTATCTGCCTAGGGTTAGGGTTAGGCTTCAGCCTAGGGCTTGGATTTCTTTAACCAGGAAGCCCTGAGTTCCAGGCTTACTTCATCTGCCAAAGGCATCCCAAAGGGAGTGCAGAAGTGCCACAACATGGCTGCTTTCACGGCTTTTCCCTTAGGAAGAACCCTAATACCCGGCTGATTTACCTTCCTAGGGTTACTGTTAGGCTTAGGCCTAGGACTTTTAAAACCAGGAAGCCCTGGGCTCCAGGCACACTGCAGCTGCGAAAGGCATCCCAAGGGGAGCGCAAAAGTGAAACAACTTGGCTGCCACCACTGATATTTCCATGAGAGCATCCCGAACCATAGGCTGATTTTCCTTCCTAGGGTTAAGGTTTGAGTTACGCCTAGGGTAAGGGCTCTATTAACCAGAAAGCCCTGAGTTCCAAGAACACAGCAGCTGCGAAGGACTAGCCAAGAAGAGCGCAAAAGTAGCACAACATGCCTGCCTCCACAGCTTTTTCCTTGGGGACATGCCTAATTCCTGGCTGATTTGCCTTTCTCGTCTTAGGGTTGGGGTTCGGCCTAGGGCTAGGATTTTTAAAATCAGGAAGCCCTGAGTTCCAGGCACAGTGGAGCTGTGACAGGCATCCAAAAGGGAGTGCAAAAGTGCCACAACATGGCTGCTTTCACGGCTTTTTCCTTGGCAAGAAGCCTAACACCAGGCTGATTTACCTTCCCAGGGTTACTGTTAGGCTTAGGCCTAGGGCTAGGATTTTTAAAACTAGGAAGCCCTGGGCTCCAGGCACACTGCAGCTGTTCAAGGCATCCCAAGGGGAGTACAAAAGTGCAACAACATGGCAGCTTTCACAGCTTTTTCCTTGGCACCATCCCTATACCTAGGCTGATTTATCTGCCTAGGGTTAGGGTTAGGCTTCAGCCTAGGGCTTGGATTTCTTTAACCAGGAAGCCCTGAGTTCCAGGCTTACTTCATCTGCCAAAGGCATCCCAAAGGGAGTGCAGAAGTGCCACAACATGGCTGCTTTCACGGCTTTTCCCTTAGGAAGAACCCTAATACCCGGCTGATTTACCTTCCTAGGGTTACTGTTAGGCTTAGGCCTAGGACTTTTAAAACCAGGAAGCCCTGGGCTCCAGGCACACTGCAGCTGCGAAAGGCATCCCAAGGGGAGCGCAAAAGTGACGCAACTTGGCTGCCACCACTGATATTTCCATGAGACCATCCCGAACCATAGGCTGATTTTCCTTCCTAGGGTTAAGGTTTGAGTTACGCCTAGGGTAAGGGTTCTATTAACCAGAAAGCCCTGAGTTCCAAGAACACAGCAGCTGCGAAGGACTAGCCAAGAAGAGCGCAAAAGTACCACAACATGCCTGCCTCCACAGCTTTTTCCTTGGGGACATGCCTAATTCCTGGCTGATTTGCCTTTCTCGTCTTAGGGTTGGGGTTCGGCCTAGGGCTAGGATTTTTAAAATCAGGAAGCCCTGAGTTCCAGGCACACTGCAGCTGTGAAAGGCATCCAAAAGGGAGTGCAAAAGTGCCACAACATGGCTGCTTTCACGGCTTTTTCCTTGGCAAGAAGTCTAACACCAGGCTGATTTACCTTCCCAGGGTTACTGTTAGGCTTAGGCCTAGGGCTAGGATTTTTAAAACTAGGAAGCCCTTAGCTCCAGGCACACTGCAGCTGTTCAAGGCATCCCAAGGGGAGTACAAAAGTGCAACAACATGGCAGCTTTCACAGCTTTTTCCTTGGCACCATCCCTATACCTAGGCTGATTTATCTGCCTAGGGTTAGGGTTAGGCTTCAGCCTAGGGCTTGGATTTCTTTAACCAGGAAGCCCTGAGTTCCAGGCTTACTTCATCTGCCAAAGGCATCCCAAAGGGAGTGCAGAAGTGCCACAACATGGCTGCTTTCACGGCTTTTCCCTTAGGAAGAACCCTAATACCCGGCTGATTTACCTTCCTAGGGTTACTGTTAGGCTTAGGCCTAGGACTTTTAAAACCAGGAAGCCCTGGGCTCCAGGCACACTGCAGCTGCGAAAGGCATCCCAAGGGGAGCGCAAAAGTGACGCAACTTGGCTGCCACCACTGATATTTCCATGAGACCATCCCGAACCATAGGTTGATTTTCCTTCCTAGGGTTAATGTTTGAGTTACGCCTAGGGTAAGGGTCTATTAACCAGAAAGCCCTGAGTTCCAAGAACACAGCAGCTGCGAAGGACTAGCCAAGAAGAGCGCAAAAGTACCACAACATGCCTGCCTCCACAGCTTTTTCCTTGGGGACATGCCTAATTCCTGGCTGATTTGCCTTTCTCGTCTTAGGGTTGGGGTTCGGCCTAGGGCCGGGATTTTTAAAATCAGGAAGCCCTGAGTTCCAGGCACACTGGAGCTGTGAAAGGCATCCAAAAGGGAGTGCAAAAGTGCCACAACATGGCTGCTTTCACGACTTTTTCCTTGGCAAGAAGCCTAACACCAGGCTGATTTACCTTCCCAGGGTTACTGTTAGGCTTAGGCCTAGGGCTAGGATTTTTAAAACTAGGAAGCCCTTAGCTCCAGGCACACTGCAGCTGTTCAAGGCATCCCAAGGGGAGTACAAAAGTGCAACAACATGGCAGCTTTCACAGCTTTTTCCTTGGCACCATCCCTATACCTAGGCTGATTTATCTGCCTAGGGTTAGGGTTAGGCTTCAGCCTAGGGCTTGGATTTCTTTAACCAGGAAGCCCTGAGTTCCAGGCTTACTTCATCTGCCAAAGGCATCCCAAAGGGAGTGCAGAAGTGCCACAACATGGCTGCTTTCACGGCTTTTCCCTTAGGAAGAACCCTAATACCCGGCTGATTTACCTTCCTAGGGTTACTGTTAGGCTTAGGCCTAGGACTTTTAAAACCAGGAAGCCCTGGGCTCCAGGCACACTGCAGCTGCGAAAGGCATCCCAAGGGGAGCGCAAAAGTGACGCAACTTGGCTGCCACCACTGATATTTCCATGAGACCATCCCGAACCATAGGCTGATTTTCCTTCCTAGGGTTAAGGTTTGAGTTACGCCTAGGGTAAGGGTTCTATTAACCAGAAAGCCCTGAGTTCCAAGAACACAGCAGCTGCGAAGGACTAGCCAAGAAGAGCGCAAAAGTACCACAACATGCCTGCCTCCACAGCTTTTTCCTTGGGGACATGCCTAATTCCTGGCTGATTTGCCTTTCTCGTCTTAGGGTTGGGGTTCGGCCTAGGGCTAGGATTTTTAAAATCAGGAAGCCCTGAGTTCCAGGCACACTGCAGCTGTGAAAGGCATCCAAAAGGGAGTGCAAAAGTGCCACAACATGGCTGCTTTCACGGCTTTTTCCTTGGCAAGAAGTCTAACACCAGGCTGATTTACCTTCCCAGGGTTACTGTTAGGCTTAGGCCTAGGGCTAGGATTTTTAAAACTAGGAAGCCCTTAGCTCCAGGCACACTGCAGCTGTTCAAGGCATCCCAAGGGGAGTACAAAAGTGCAACAACATGGCAGCTTTCACAGCTTTTTCCTTGGCACCATCCCTATACCTAGGCTGATTTATCTGCCTAGGGTTAGGGTTAGGGTTCAGCCTAGGGCTTGGATTTCTTTAACCAGGAAGCCCTGAGTTCCAGGCTTACTTCATCTGCCAAAGGCATCCCAAAGGGAGTGCAGAAGTGCCACAACATGGCTGCTTTCACGGCTTTTCCCTTAGGAAGAACCCTAATACCCGGCTGATTTACCTTCCTAGGGTTACTGTTAGGCTTAGGCCTAGGACTTTTAAAACCAGGAAGCCCTGGGCTCCAGGCACACTGCAGCTGCGAAAGGCATCCCAAGGGGAGCGCAAAAGTGACGCAACTTGGCTGCCACCACTGATATTTCCATGAGACCATCCCGAACCATAGGTTGATTTTCCTTCCTAGGGTTAATGTTTGAGTTACGCCTAGGGTAAGGGTCTATTAACCAGAAAGCCCTGAGTTCCAAGAACACAGCAGCTGCGAAGGACTAGCCAAGAAGAGCGCAAAAGTACCACAACATGCCTGCCTCCACAGCTTTTTCCTTGGGGACATGCCTAATTCCTGGCTGATTTGCCTTTCTCGTCTTAGGGTTGGGGTTCGGCCTAGGGCCGGGATTTTTAAAATCAGGAAGCCCTGAGTTCCAGGCACACTGGAGCTGTGAAAGGCATCCAAAAGGGAGTGCAAAAGTGCCACAACATGGCTGCTTTCACGACTTTTTCCTTGGCAAGAAGCCTAACACCAGGCTGATTTACCTTCCCAGGGTTACTGTTAGGCTTAGGCCTAGGGCTAGGATTTTTAAAACTAGGAAGCCCTTAGCTCCAGGCACACTGCAGCTGTTCAAGGCATCCCAAGGGGAGTACAAAAGTGCAACAACATGGCAGCTTTCACAGCTTTTTCCTTGGCACCATCCCTATACCTAGGCTGATTTATCTGCCTAGGGTTAGGGTTAGGCTTCAGCCTAGGGCTTGGATTTCTTTAACCAGGAAGCCCTGAGTTCCAGGCTTACTTCATCTGCCAAAGGCATCCCAAAGGGAGTGCAGAAGTGCCACAACATGGCTGCTTTCACGGCTTTTCCCTTAGGAAGAACCCTAATACCCGGCTGATTTACCTTCCTAGGGTTACTGTTAGGCTTAGGCCTAGGACTTTTAAAACCAGGAAGCCCTGGGCTCCAGGCACACTGCAGCTGCAAAAGGCATCCCAAGGGGAGCGCAAAAGTGACGCAACTTGGCTGCCACCACTGATATTTCCATGAGACCATCCCGAACCATAGGTTGATTTTCCTTCCTAGGGTTAAGGTTTGAGTTACGCCTAGGTTAAGGGCTCTATTAACCAGAAAGCCCTGAGTTCCAAGAACACAGCAGCTGCGAAGGACTAGCCAAGAAGAGCGCAAATGTACCACAACATGCCTGCCTCCACAGCTTTTTCCTTGGGGACATGCCTAATTCCTGGCTGATTTGCCTTTCTCGTCTTAGGGTTGGGGTTCGGCCTAGGGCTAGGATTTTTAAAATCAGGAAGCCCTGAGTTCCAGGCACACTGCAGCTGTGAAAGGCATCCAAAAGGGAGTGCAAAAGTGCCACAACATGGCTGCTTTCACGGCTTTTTCCTTGGCAAGAAGCCTAACACCAGGCTGATTTACCTTCCCAGGGTTACTGTTAGGCTTAGGCCTAGGGCTAGGATTTTTAAAACTAGGAAGCCCTGGGCTCCAGGCACACTGCAGATGTTCAAGGCATCCCAAGGGGAGTACAAAAGTGCAACAACATGGCAGCTTTCACAGCTTTTTCCTTGGCACCATCCCTATACCTAGGCTGATTTATCTGCCTAGGGTTAGGGTTAGGGTTCAGCCTAAGGCTTGGATTTCTTTAACCAGGAAGCCCTGAGTTCCAGGCTTACTTCATCTGCCAAAGGCATCCCAAAGGGAGTGCAGAAGTGCCACAACATGGCTGCTTTCACGGCTTTTCCCTTAGGAAGAACCCTAATACCCGGCTGATTTACCTTCCTAGGGTTACTGTTAGGCTTAGGCCTAGGACTTTTAAAACCAGGAAGCCCTGGGCTCCAGGCACACTGCAGCTGCGAAAGGCATCCCAAGGGGAGCGCAAAAGTGACGCAACTTGGCTGCCACCACTGATATTTCCATGAGACCATCCCGAACCATAGGCTGATTTTCCTTCCTAGGGTTAAGGTTTGAGTTACGCCTAGGGTAAGGGCTGTATTAACCAGAAAGCCCTGAGTTCCAAGAACACAGCAGCTGCGAAGGACTAGCCAAGAAGAGCGCAAAAGTAGCACAACATGCCTGCCTCCACAGCTTTTTCCTTGGGGACATGCCTAATTCCTGGCTGATTTGCCTTTCTCGTCTTAGGGTTGGGGTTCGGCCTAGGGCTAGGATTTTTAAAATCAGGAAGCCCTGAGTTCCAGGCACACTGGAGCTGTGAAAGGCATCCAAAAGGGAGTGCAAAAGTGCCACAACATGGCTGCTTTCACGGCTTTTTCCTTGGCAAGAAGCCTAACACCAGGCTGATTTCCCTTCCCAGGGTTACTGTTAGGCTTAGGCCTAGGGCTAGGATTTTTAAAACTAGGAAGCCCTTAGCTCCAGGCACACTGCAGCTGTTCAAGGCATCCCAAGGGGAGTACAAAAGTGCAACAACATGGCAGCTTTCACAGCTTTTTCCTTGGCACCATCCCTATACCTAGGCTGATTTATCTGCCTAGGGTTAGGGTTAGGGTTCAGCCTAGGGCTTGGATTTCTTTAACCAGGAAGCCCTGAGTTCCAGGCTTACTTCATCTGCCAAAGGCATCCCAAAGGGAGTGCAGAAGTGCCACAACATGGCTGCTTTCACGGCTTTTCCCTTAGGAAGAACCCTAATACCCGGCTGATTTACCTTCCTAGGGTTACTGTTAGGCTTAGGCCTAGGACTTTTAAAACCAGGAAGCCCTGGGCTCCAGGCACACTGCAGCTGCGAAAGGCATCCCAAGGGGAGCGCAAAAGTGAAACAACTTGGCTGCCACCACTGATATTTCCATGAGACCATCCCGAACCATAGGCTGATTTTCCTTCCTAGGGTTAAGGTTTGAGTTACGCCTAGGGTAAGGGTCTATTAACCAGAAAGCCCTGAGTTCCAAGAACACAGCAGCTGCGAAGGACTAGCCAAGAAGAGCGCAAAAGTACCACAACATGCCTGCCTCCACAGCTTTTTCCTTGGGGACATGCCTAATTCCTGGCTGATTTGCCTTTCTCGTCTTAGGGTTGGGGTTCGGCCTAGGGCTAGGATTTTTAAAATCAGGAAGCCCTGAGTTCCAGGCACACTGGAGCTGTGACAGGCATCCAAAACGGAGTGCAAAAGTGCCACAACATGGCTGCTTTCACGGCTTTTTCCTTGGCAAGAAGCCTAACACCAGGCTGATTTACCTTCCCAGGGTTACTGTTAGGCTTAGGCCTAGGGCTAGGATTTTTAAAACTAGGAAGCCCTGGGCTCCAGGCACACTGCAGCTGTTCAAGGCATCCCAAGGGGAGTACAAAAGTGCAACAACATGGCAGCTTTCACAGCTTTTTCCTTGGCACCATCCCTATACCTAGGCTGATTTATCTGCCTAGGGTTAGGGTTAGGGTTCAGCCTAGGGCTTGGATTTCTTTAACCAGGAAGCCCTGAGTTCCAGGCTTACTTCATCTGCCAAAGGCATCCCAAAGGGAGTGCAGAAGTGCCACAACATGGCTGCTTTCACGGCTTTTCCCTTAGGAAGAACCCTAATACCCGGCTGATTTACCTTCCTAGGGTTACTGTTAGGCTTAGGCCTAGGACTTTTAAAACCAGGAAGCCCTGGGCTCCAGGCACACTGCAGCTGCTAAAGGCATCCCAAGGGGAGCGCAAAAGTGACGCAACTTGGCTGCCACCACTGATATTTCCATGAGACCATCCCGAACCATAGGCTGATTTTCCTTCCTAGGGTTAAGGTTTGAGTTACGCCTAGGGTAAGGGCTCTATTAACCAGAAAGCCCTGAGTTCCAAGAACACAGCAGCTGCGAAGGACTAGCCAAGAAGAGCGCAAAAGTACCACAACATGCCTGCCTCCACAGCTTTTTCCTTGGGGACATGCCTAATTCCTGGCTGATTTGCCTTTCTCGTCTTAGGGTTGGGGTTCGGCCTAGGGCTAGGATTTTTAAAATCAGGAAGCCCTGAGTTCCAGGCACACTGCAGCTGTGAAAGGCATCCAAAAGGGAGTGCAAAAGTGCCACAACATGGCTGCTTTCACGGCTTTTTCCTTGGCAAGAAGCCTAACACCAGGCTGATTTACCTTCCCAGGGTTACTGTTAGGCTTAGGCCTAGGGCTAGGATTTTTAAAACTAGGAAGCCCTGGGCTCCAGGCACACTGCAGCTGTTCAAGGCATCCCAAGGGGAGTACAAAAGTGCAACAACATGGCAGCTTTCACAGCTTTTTCCTTGGCACCATCCCTATACCTAGGCTGATTTATCTGCCTAGGGTTAGGGTTAGGCTTCAGCCTAGGGCTTGGATTTCTTTAACCAGGAAGCCCTGAGTTCCAGGCTTACTTCATCTGCCAAAGGCATCCCAAAGGGAGTGCAGAAGTGCCACAACATGGCTGCTTTCACGGCTTTTCCCTTAGGAAGAACCCTAATACCCGGCTGATTTACCTTCCTAGGGTTACTGGTAGGCTTAGGCCTAGGACTTTTAAAACCAGGAAGCCCTGGGCTCCAGGCACACTGCAGCTGCGAAAGGCATCCCAAGGGGAGCGCAAAAGTGACGCAACTTGGCTGCCACCACTGATATTTCCATGAGACCATCCCGAACCATAGGCTGATTTTCCTTCCTAGGGTTAAGGTTTGAGTTACGCCTAGGGTAAGGGCTCTATTAACCAGAAAGCCCTGAGTTCCAAGAACACAGCAGCTGCGAAGGACTAGCCAAGAAGAGCGCAAAAGTACCACAACATGCCTGCCTCCACAGCTTTTTCCTTGGGGACATGCCTAATTCCTGGCTGATTTGCCTTTCTCGTCTTAGGGTTGGGGTTCGGCCTAGGGCTAGGATTTTTAAAATCAGGAAGCCCTGAGTTCCAGGCACACTGGAGCTGTGAAAGGCATCCAAAAGGGAGTGCAAAAGTGCCACAACATGGCTGCTTTCACGGCTTTTTCCTTGGCAAGAAGCCTAACACCAGGCTGATTTACCTTCCCAGGGTTACTGTTAGGCTTAGGCCTAGGGCTAGGATTTTTAAAACTAGGAAGCCCTGGGCTCCAGGCACACTGCAGCTGTTCAAGGCATCCCAAGGGGAGTACAAAAGTGCAACAACATGGCAGCTTTCACAGCTTTTTCCTTGGCACCATCCCTATACCTAGGCTGATTTATCTGCCTAGGGTTAGGGTTAGGGTTCAGCCTAGGGCTTGGATTTCTTTAACCAGGAAGCCCTGAGTTCCAGGCTTACTTCATCTGCCAAAGGCATCCCAAAGGGAGTGCAGAAGTGCCACAACATGGCTGCTTTCACGGCTTTTCCCTTAGGAAGAACCCTAATACCCGGCTGATTTACCTTCCTAGGGTTACTGTTAGGCTTAGGCCTAGGACTTTTAAAACCAGGAAGCCCTGGGCTCCAGGCACACTGCAGCTGCGAAAGGCATCCCAAGGGGAGCGCAAAAGTGACGCAACTTGGCTGCCACCACTGATATTTCCATGAGACCATCCCGAACCATAGGTTGATTTTCCTTCCTAGCGTTAAGGTTTGAGTTACGCCTAGGGTAAGGGCTCTATTAACCAGAAAGCCCTGAGTTCCAAGAACACAGCAGCTGCAAAGGACTAGCCAAGAAGAGCGCAAAAGTACCACAACATGCCTGCCTCCACAGCTTTTTCCTTGGGGACATGCCTAATTCCTGGCTGATTTGCCTTTCTCGTCTTAGGGTTGGGGTTCGGCCTAGGGCTAGGATTTTTAAAAGCAGGAAGCCCTGAGTTCCAGGCACACTGGAGCTGTGAAAGGCATCCAAAAGGGAGTGCAAAAGTGCCACAACATGGCTGCTTTCACGGCTTTTTCCTTGGCAAGAAGCCTAACACCAGGCTGATTTACCTTCTCAGGGTTACTGTTAGGCTTAGGCCTAGGGCTAGGATTTTTAAAACTAGGAAGCCCTGGGCTCCAGGCACACTGCAGCTGTTCAAGGCATCCCAAGGGGAGTACAAAAGTGCAACAACATGGCAGCTTTCACAGCTTTTTCCTTGGCACCATCCCTATACCTAGGCTGATTTATCTGCCTAGGGTTAGGGTTAGGGTTCAGCCTAAGGCTTGGATTTCTTTAACCAGGAAGCCCTGAGTTCCAGGCTTACTTCATCTGCCAAAGGCATCCCAAAGGGAGTGCAGAAGTGCCACAACATGGCTGCTTTCATGGCTTTTCCCTTAGGAAGAACCCTAATACCCGGCTGATTTACCTTCCTAGGGTTACTGTTAGGCTTAGGCCTAGGACTTTTAAAACCAGGAAGCCCTGAGCTCCAGGCACACTGCAGCTGCGAAAGGCATCCCAAGGGGAGCGCAAAAGTGACGCAACTTGGCTGCCACCACTGATATTTCCATGAGACCATCCCGAACCATAGGCTGATTTTCCTTCCTAGGGTTAAGGTTTGAGTTACGCCTAGGGTAAGGGTTCTATTAACCAGAAAGCCCTGAGTTCCAAGAACACAGCAGCTGCGAAGGACTAGCCAAGAAGAGCGCAAAAGTACCACAACATGCCTGCCTCCACAGCTTTTTCCTTGGGGACATGCCTAATTCCTGGCTGATTTGCCTTTCTCGTCTTAGGGTTGGGGTTCGGCCTAGGGCTAGGATTTTTAAAATCAGGAAGCCCTGAGTTCCAGGCACACTGGAGCTGTGAAAGGCATCCAAAAGGGAGTGCAAAAGTGCCACAACATGGCTGCTTTCACGCCTTTTTCCTTGGCAAGAAGCCTAACACCAGGCTGATTTACCTTCCCAGGGTTACTGTTAGGCTTAGGCCTAGGGCTAGGATTTTTAAAACTAGGAAGCCCTTAGCTCCAGGCACACTGCAGCTGTTCAAGGCATCCCAAGGGGAGTACAAAAGTGCAACAACATGGCAGCTTTCACAGCTTTTTCCTTGGCACCATCCCTATACCTAGGCTGATTTATCTGCCTAGGGTTAGGGTTAGGGTTCAGCCTAGGGCTTGGATTTCTTTAACCAGGAAGCCCTGAGTTCCAGGCTTACTTCATCTGCCAAAGGCATCCCAAAGGGAGTGCAGAAGTGCCACAACATGGCTGCTTTCACGGCTTTTCCCTTAGGAAGAACCCTAATACCCGGCTGATTTACCTTCCTAGGGTTACTGTTAGGCTTAGGCCTAGGACTTTTAAAACCAGGAAGCCCTGGGCTCCAGGCACACTGCAGCTGCGAAAGGCATCCCAAGGGGAGCGCAAAAGTGACGCAACTTGGCTGCCACCACTGATATTTCCATGAGACCATCCCGAACCATAGGTTGATTTTCCTTCCTAGGGTTAATGTTTGAGTTATGCCTAGGGTAAGTGTTCTATTAACCAGAAAGCCCTGAGTTCCAAGAACACAGCAGCTGTGAAGGACTAGCCAAGAAGAGCGCAAAAGTACCACAACATGCCTGCCTCCACAGCTTTTTCCTTGGGGACATGCCTAATTCCTGGCTGATTTGCCTTTCTCGTCTTAGGGTTGGGGTTCGGCCTAGGGCTAGGATTTTTAAAATCAGGAAGCCCTGAGTTCCAGGCACACTGGAGCTGTGAAAGGCATCCAAAAGGGAGTGCAAAAGTGCCACAACATGGCTGCTTTCACGGCTTTTTCCTTGGCAAGAAGCCTAACACCAGGCTGATTTACCTTCCCAGGGTTACTGTTAGGCTTAGGCCTAGGGCTAGGATTTTTAAAACTAGGAAGCCCTGGGCTCCAGGCACACTGCAGCTGTTCAAGGCATCCCAAGGGGAGTACAAAAGTGCAACAACATGGCAGCTTTCACAGCTTTTTCCTTGGCACCATCCCTGTACCTAGGCTGATTTATCTGCCTAGGGTTAGGGTTAGGGTTCAGCCTAGGGCTTGGATTTCTTTAACCAGGAAGCCCTGAGTTCCAGGCTTACTTCATCTGCCAAAGGCATCCCAAAGGGAGTGCAGAAGTGCCACAACATGGCTGCTTTCACGGCTTTTCCCTTAGGAAGAACCCTAATACCCGGCTGATTTACCTTCCTAGGGTTACTGTTAGGCTTAGGCCTAGGACTTTTAAAACCAGGAAGCCCTGGGCTCCAGGCACACTGCAGCTGCGAAAGGCATCCCAAGGGGAGCGCAAAAGTGAAACAACTTGGCTGCCACCACTGATATTTCCATGAGACCATCCCGAACCATAGGCTGATTTTCCTTCCTAGGGTTAAGGTTTGAGTTACGCCTAGGGTAAGGGCTCTATTAACCAGAAAGCCCTGAGTTCCAAGAACACAGCAGCTGCGAAGGACTAGCCAAGAAGAGCGCAAAAGTACCACAACATGCCTGCCTCCACAGCTGTTTCCTTGGGGACATGCCTAATTCCTGGCTGATTTGCCTTTCTCGTCTTAGGGCTGGGGTTCGGCCTAGGGCTAGGATTTTTAAAATCAGGAAGCCCTGAGTTCCAGGCACACTGCAGCTGTGAAAGGCATCCAAAAGGGAGTGCAAAAGTGCCACAACATGGCTGCTTTCACGGCTTTTTCCTTGGCAAGAAGCCTAACACCAGGCTGATTTACCTTCCCAGGGTTACTGTTAGGCTTAGGCCTAGGGCTAGGATTTTTAAAACTAGGAAGCCCTGGGCTCCAGGCACACTGCAGCTGTTCAAGGCATCCCAAGGGGAGTACAAAAGTGCAACAACATGGCAGCTTTCACAGCTTTTTCCTTGGCACCATCCCTATACCTAGGCTGATTTATCTGCCTAGGGTTAGGGTTAGGCTTCAGCCTAGGGCTTGGATTTCTTTAACCAGGAAGCCCTGAGTTCCAGGCTTACTTCATCTGCCAAAGGCATCCCAAAGGGAGTGCAGAAGTGCCACAACATGGCTGCTTTCACGGCTTTTCCCTTAGGAAGAACCCTAATACCCGGCTGATTTACCTTCCTAGGGTTACTGTTAGGCTTAGGCCTAGGACTTTTAAAACCAGGAAGCCCTGGGCTCCAGGCACACTGCAGCTGCGAAAGGCATCCCAAGGGGAGCGCAAAAGTGACTCAACTTGGCTGCCACCACTGATATTTCCATGAGAGCATCCCGAACCATAGGCTGATTTTCCTTCCTAGGGTTAAGGTTTGAGTTACGCCTAGGGTAAGGGTTCTATTAACCAGAAAGCCCTGAGTTCCAAGAACACAGCAGCTGCGAAGGACTAGCCAAGAAGAGCGCAAAAGTACCACAACATGCCTGCCTCCACAGCTTTTTCCTTGGGGACATGCCTAATTCCTGGCTGATTTGCCTTTCTCGTCTTAGGGTTGGGGTTCGGCCTAGGGCTAGGATTTTTAAAATCAGGAAGCCCTGAGTTCCAGGCACACTGCAGCTGTGAAAGGCATCCAAAAGGGAGTGCAAAAGTGCCACAACATGGCTGCTTTCACGGCTTTTTCCTTGGCAAGAAGCCTAACAGCAGGCTGATTTACCTTCCCAGGGTTACTGTTAGGCTTAGGCCTAGGGCTAGGATTTTTAAAACTAGGAAGCCCTTAGCTCCAGGCACACTGCAGCTGTTCAAGGCATCCCAAGGGGAGTACAAAAGTGCAACAACATGGCAGCTTTCACAGCTTTTTCCTTGGCACCATCCCTATACCTAGGCTGATTTATCTGCCTAGGGTTAGGGTTAGGGTTCAGCCTAGGGCTTGGATTTCTTTAACCAGGAAGCCCTGAGTTCCAGGCTTACTTCATCTGCCAAAGGCATCCCAAAGGGAGTGCAGAAGTGCCACAACATGGCTGCTTTCACGGCTTTTCCCTTAGGAAGAACCCTAATACCCGGCTGATTTACCTTCCTAGGGTTACTGGTAGGCTTAGGCCTAGGACTTTTAAAACCAGGAAGCCCTGGGCTCCAGGCACACTGCAGCTGCAAAAGGCATCCCAAGGGGAGCGCAAAAGTGACGCAACTTGGCTGCCACCACTGATATTTCTATGAGACCATCCCGAACCATAGGCTGATTTTCCTTCCTAGGGTTAATGTTTGAGTTACGCCTAGGGTAAGGGTTCTATTAACCAGAAAGCCCTGAGTTCCAAGAACACAGCAGCTGTGAAGGACTAGCCAAGAAGAGCGCAAAAGTACCACAACATGCCTGCCTCCACAGCTTTTTCCTTGGGGACATGCCTAATTCCTGGCTGATTTGCCTTTCTCGTCTTAGGGTTGGGGTTCGGCCTAGGGCTAGGATTTTTAAAATCAGGAAGCCCTGAGTTCCAGGCACACTGGAGCTGTGAAAGGCATCCAAAAGGGAGTGCAAAAGTGCCACAACATGGCTGCTTTCACGGCTTTTTCCTTGGCAAGAAGCCTAACACCAGGCTGATTTACCTTCCCAGGGTTACTGTTAGGCTTAGGCCTAGGGCTAGGATTTTTAAAATTAGGAAGCCCTGGGCTCCAGGCACACTGCAGCTGTTCAAGGCATCCCAAGGGGAGTACAAAAGTGCAACAACATGGCAGCTTTCACAGCTTTTTCCTTGGCACCATCCCTATACCTAGGCTGATTTATCTGCCTAGGGTTAGGGTTAGGGTTCAGCCTAGGGCTTGGATTTCTTTAACCAGGAAGCCCTGAGTTCCAGGCTTACTTCATCTGCCAAAGGCATCCCAAAGGGAGTGCAGAAGTGCCACAACATGGCTGCTTTCACGGCTTTTCCCTTAGGAAGAACCCTAATACCCGGCTGATTTACCTTCCTAGGGTTACTGTTAGGCTTAGGCCTAGGACTTTTAAAACCAGGAAGCCCTGGGCTCCAGGCACACTGCAGCTGCGAAAGGCATCCCAAGGGGAGCGCAAAAGTGAAACAACTTGGCTGCCACCACTGATATTTCCATGAGACCATCCCGAACCATAGGCTGATTTTCCTTCCTAGGGTTAAGGTTTGAGTTACGCCTAGGGTAAGGGCTCTATTAACCAGAAAGCCCTGAGTTCCAAGAACACAGCAGCTGCGAAGGACTAGTCAAGAAGAGCGCAAAAGTACCACAACATGCCTGCCTCCACAGCTGTTTCCTTGGGGACATGCCTAATTCCTGGCTGATTTGCCTTTCTCGTCTTAGGGCTGGGGTTCGGCCTAGGGCTAGGATTTTTAAAATCAGGAAGCCCTGAGTTCCAGGCACACTGGAGCTGTGAAAGGCATCCAAAAGGGAGTGCAAAAGTGCCACAACATGGCTGCTTTCACGGCTTTTTCCTTGGCAAGAAGCCTAACACCCGGCTGATTTACCTTCCCAGGGTTACTGTTAGGCTTAGGCCTAGGGCTAGGATTTTTAAAACTAGGAAGCCCTGGGCTCCAGGCACACTGCAGCTGTTCAAGGCATCCCAAGGGGAGTACAAAAGTGCAACAACATGGCAGCTTTCACAGCTTTTTCCTTGGCACCATCCCTATACCTAGGCTGATTTATCTGCCTAGGGTTAGGGTTAGGCTTCAGCCTAGGGCTTGGATTTCTTTAACCAGGAAGCCCTGAGTTCCAGGCTTACTTCATCTGCCAAAGGCATCCCAAAGGGAGTGCAGAAGTGCCACAACATGGCTGCTTTCACGGCTTTTCCCTTAGGAAGAACCCTAATACCCGGCTGATTTACCTTCCTAGGGTTACTGTTAGGCTTAGGCCTAGGACTTTTAAAACCAGGAAGCCCTGGGCTCCAGGCACACTGCAGCTGCAAAAGGCATCCCAAGGGGAGCGCAAAAGTGACGCAACTTGGCTGCCACCACTGATATTTCCATGAGAGCATCCCGAACCATAGGCTGATTTTCCTTCCTAGGGTTAAGGTTTGAGTTACGCCTAGGGTAAGGGTTCTATTAACCAGAAAGCCCTGAGTTCCAAGAACACAGCAGCTGCGAAGGACTAGCCAAGAAGAGCGCAAAAGTACCACAACATGCCTGCCTCCACAGCTTTTTCCTTGGGGACATGCCTAATTCCTGGCTGATTTGCCTTTCTCGTCTTAGGGTTGGGGTTCGGCCTAGGGCTAGGATTTTTAAAATCAGGAAGCCCTGAGTTCCAGGCACACTGGAGCTGTGAAAGGCATCCAAAAGGGAGTGCAAAAGTGCCACAACATGGCTGCTTTCACGGCTTTTTCCTTGGCAAGAAGCCTAACACCAGGCTGATTTACCTTCCCAGGGTTACTGTTAGGCTTAGGCCTAGGGCTAGGATTTTTAAAACTAGGAAGCCCTGGGCTCCAGGCACACTGCAGCTGTTCAAGGCATCCCAAGGGGAGTACAAAAGTGCAACAACATGGCAGCTTTCACAGCTTTTTCCTTGGCACCATCCCTATACCTAGGCTGATTTATCTGCCTAGGGTTAGGGTTAGGCTTCAGCCTAGGGCTTGGATTTCTTTAACCAGGAAGCCCTGAGTTCCAGGCTTACTTCATCTGCCAAAGGCATCCCAAAGGGAGTGCAGAAGTGCCACAACATGGCTGCTTTCACGGCTTTTCCCTTAGGAAGAACCCTAATACCCGGCTGATTTACCTTCCTAGGGTTACTGTTAGGCTTAGGCCTAGGACTTTTAAAACCAGGAAGCCCTGGGCTCCAGGCACACTGCAGCTGCGAAAGGCATCCCAAGGGGAGCGCAAAAGTGACGCAACTTGGCTGCCACCACTGATATTTCCATGAGACCATCCCGAACCATAGGCTGATTTTCCTTCCTAGGGTTAAGGTTTGAGTTACGCCTAGGGTAAGGGTTCTATTAACCAGAAAGCCCTGAGTTCCAAGAACACAGCAGCTGCGAAGGACTAGCCAAGAAGAGCGCAAAAGTAGCACAACATGCCTGCCTCCACAGCTTTTTCCTTGGGGACATGCCTAATTCCTGGCTGATTTGCCTTTCTCGTCTTAGGGCTGTGGTTCGGTCCTAGGGCTAGGATTTTTAAAATCAGGAAGCCCTGAGTTCCAGGCACACTGGAGCTGTGAAAGGCATCCAAAAGGGAGTGCAAAAGTGCCACAACATGGCTGCTTTCACGGCTTTTTCCTTGGCAAGAAGCCTAACACCAGGCTGATTTCCCTTCCCAGGGTTACTGTTAGGCTTAGGCCTAGGGCTAGGATTTTTAAAACTAGGAAGCCCTGGGCTCCAGGCACACTGCAGCTGTTCAAGGCATCCCAAGGGGAGTACAAAAGTGCAACAACATGGCAGCTTTCACAGCTTTTTCCTTGGCACCATCCCTATACCTAGGCTGATTTATCTGCCTAGGGTTAGGGTTAGGCTTCAGCCTAGGGCTTGGATTTCTTTAACCAGGAAGCCCTGAGTTCCAGGCTTACTTCATCTGCCAAAGGCATCCCAAAGGGAGTGCAGAAGTGCCACAACATGGCTGCTTTCACGGCTTTTCCCTTAGGAAGAACCCTAATACCCGGCTGATTTACCTTCCTAGGGTTACTGTTAGGCTTAGGCCTAGGACTTTTAAAACCAGGAAGCCCTGGGCTCCAGGCACACTGCAGCTGCGAAAGGCATCCCAAGGGGAGCGCAAAAGTGACACAACTTGGCTGCCACCACTGATATTTCCATGAGACCATCCCGAACCATAGGGTGATTTTCCTTCCTAGGGTTAAGGTTTGAGTTACGCCTAGGGTAAGGGTTCTATTAACCAGAAAGCCCTGAGTTCCAAGAACACAGCAGCTGCGAAGGACTAGCCAAGAAGAGCGCAAAAGTACCACAACATGCCTGCCTCCACAGCTTTTTCCTTGGGGACATGCCTAATTCCTGGCTGATTTGCCTTTCTCGTCTTAGGGTTGGGGTTCGGCCTAGGGCTAGGATTTTAAAATCAGGAAGCCCTGAGTTCCAGGCACAGTGGAGCTGTGAAAGGCATCCAAAAGGGAGTGCAAAAGTGCCACAACATGGCTGCTTTCATGGCTTTTTCCTTGGCAAGAAGCCTAACACCAGGCTGATTTACCTTCCCAGGGTTACTGTTAGGCTTAGGCCTAGGGCTAGGATTTTTAAAACTAGGAAGCCCTGGGCTCCAGGCACACTGCAGCTGTTCAAGGCATCCCAAGGGGAGTACAAAAGTGCAACAACATGGCAGCTTTCACAGCTTTTTCCTTGGCACCATCCCTATACCTAGGCTGATTTATCTGCCTAGGGTTAGGGTTAGGGTTCAGCCTAGGGCTTGGATTTCTTTAACCAGGAAGCCCTGAGTTCCAGGCTTACTTCATCTGCCAAAGGCATCCCAAAGGGAGTGCAGAAGTGCCACAACATGGCTGCTTTCACGGCTTTTCCCTTAGGAAGAACCCTAATACCCGGCTGATTTACCTTCCTAGGGTTACTGTTAGGCTTAGGCCTAGGACTTTTAAAACCAGGAAGCCCTGGGCTCCAGGCACACTGCAGCTGCGAAAGGCATCCCAAGGGGAGCGCAAAAGTGACGCAACTTGGCTGCCACCACTGATATTTCCATGAGACCATCCCGAACCATAGGTTGATTTTCCTTCCTAGGGTTAAGGTTTGAGTTACGCCTAGGGTAAGGGTTCTATTAACCAGAAAGCCCTGAGTTCCAAGAACACAGCAGCTGCGAAGGACTAGCCAAGAAGAGCGCAAAAGTAGCACAACATGCCTGCCTCCACAGCTTTTTCCTTGGGGACATGCCTAATTCCTGGCTGATTTGCCTTTCTCGTCTTAGGGTTGGGGTTCGGCCTCGGGCTAGGATTTTTAAAATCAGGAAGCCCTGAGTTCCAGGCACACTGCAGCTGTGAAAGGCATCCAAAAGGGAGTGCAAAAGTGCCACAACATGGCTGCTTTCACGGCTTTTTCCTTGGCAAGAAGCCTAACAGCAGGCTGATTTACCTTCCCAGGGTTACTGTTAGGCTTAGGCCTAGGGCTAGGATTTTTAAAACTAGGAAGCCCTTAGCTCCAGGCACACTGCAGCTGTTCAAGGCATCCCAAGGGGAGTACAAAAGTGCAACAACATGGCAGCTTTCACAGCTTTTTCCTTGGCACCATCCCTATACCTAGGCTGATTTATCTGCCTAGGGTTAGGGTTAGGCTTCAGCCTAGGGCTTGGATTTCTTTAACCAGGAAGCCCTGAGTTCCAGGCTTACTTCATCTGCCAAAGGCATCCCAAAGGGAGTGCAGAAGTGCCACAACATGGCTGCTTTCACGGCTTTTCCCTTAGGAAGAACCCTAATACCCGGCTGATTTACCTTCCTAGGGTTACTGGTAGGCTTAGGCCTAGGACTTTTAAAACCAGGAAGCCCTGGGCTCCAGGCACACTGCAGCTGCGAAAGGCATCCCAAGGGGAGCACAAAAGTGACGCAACTTGGCTGCCACCACTGATATTTCCATGAGAGCATCCCGAACCATAGGCTGATTTTCCTTCCTAGGGTTAAGGTTTGAGTTACGCCTAGGGTAAGGGTCTATTAACCAGAAAGCCCTGAGTTCCAAGAACACAGCAGCTGCGAAGGACTAGCCAAGAAGAGCGCAAAAGTAGCACAACATGCCTGCCTCCACAGCTTTTTCCTTGGGGACATGCCTAATTCCTGGCTGATTTGCCTTTCTCGTCTTAGGGTTGCGGTTCGGCCTAGGGCTGGGATTTTAAAAGCAGGAAGCCCTGAGTTCCAGGCACACTGGAGCTGTGAAAGGCATCCAAAAGGGAGTGCAAAAGTGCCACAACATGGCTGCTTTCACGGCTTTTTCCTTGGCAAGACGCCTAACATCAGGCTGATTTACTTTCCCAGGGTTACTGTTAAGCTTAGGCCTAGGGCTAGGATTTTTAAAACTAGGAAGCCCTTAGCTCCAGGCACACTGCAGCTGTTCAAGGCATCCCAAGGGGAGTACAAAAGTGCAACAACATGGCAGCTTTCACAGCTTTTTCCTTGGCACCATCCCTATACCTAGGCTGATTTATCTGCCTAGGGTTAGGGTTAGGCTTCAGCCTAGGGCTTGGATTTCTTTAACCAGGAAGCCCTGAGTTCCAGGCTTACTTCATCTGCCAAAGGCATCCCAAAGGGAGTGCAGAAGTGCCACAACATGGCTGCTTTCACGGCTTTTCCCTTAGGAAGAACCCTAATACCCGGCTGATTTACCTTCCTAGGGTTACTGTTAGGCTTAGGCCTAGGACTTTTAAAACCAGGAAGCCCTGGGCTCCAGGCACACTGCAGCTGCAAAAGGCATCCCAAGGGGAGCGCAAAAGTGACGCAACTTGGCTGCCACCACTGATATTTCCATGAGACCATCCCGAACCATAGGCTGATTTTCCTTCCTAGGCTTAAGGTTTGAGTTACGCCTAGGGTAAGGGCTCTATTAACCAGAAAGCCCTGAGTTCCAAGAACACAGCAGCTGCGAAGGACTAGCCAAGAAGAGCGCAAAAGTACCACAATATGCCTGCCTCCACAGCTTTTTCCTTGGGGACATGCCTAATTCCTGGCTGATTTGCCTTTCTCGTCTTAGGGTTGGGGTTCGGCCTAGGGCTAGGAATTTTAAAATCAGGAAGCCCTGAGTTCCAGGCACACTGCAGCTGTGAAAGGCATCCAAAAGGGAGTGCAAAAGTGCCACAACATGGCTGCTTTCACGGCTTTTTCCTTGGCAAGAAGCCTAACAGCAGGCTGATTTACCTTCCCAGGGTTACTGTTAGGCTTAGGCCTAGGGCTAGGATTTTTAAAACTAGGAAGCCCTTAGCTCCAGGCACACTGCAGCTGTTCAAGGCATCCCAAGGGGAGTACAAAAGTGCAACAACATGGCAGCTTTCACAGCTTTTTCCTTGGCACCATCCCTATACCTAGGCTGATTTATCTGCCTAGGGTTAGGGTTAGGGTTCAGCCTAGGGCTTGAATTTTTTTAACCAGGAAGCCCTGAGTTCCAGGCTTACTTCATCTGCCAAAGGCATCCCAAAGGGAGTGCAGAAGTGCCACAACATGGCTGCTTTCACGGCTTTTCCCTTAGGAAGAACCCTAATACCCGGCTGATTTACCTTCCTAGGGTTACTGTTAGGCTTAGGCCTAGGACTTTTAAAACCAGGAAGCCCTGGGCTCCAGGCACACTGCAGCTGCGAAAGGCATCCCAAGGGGAGCGCAAAAGTGACGCAACTTGGCTGCCACCACTGATATTTCCATGAGACCATCCCGAACCATAGGCTGATTTTCCTTCCTAGGGTTAAGGTTTGAGTTACGCCTAGGGTAAGGGCTCTATTTACCAGAAAGCCCTGAGTTCCAAGAACACAGCAGCTGCGAAGGACTAGCCAAGAAGAGCGCAAAAGTACCACAACATGCCTGCCTCCACAGCTTTTTCCTTGGGGACATGCCTAATTCCTGGCTGATTTGCCTTTCTCGTCTTAGGGTTGGGGTTCGGCCTAGGGCTAGGATTTTTAAAAGCAGGAAGCCCTGAGTTCCAGGCACACTGCAGCTGTGAAAGGCATCCAAAAGGGAGTGCAAAAGTGCCACAACATGGCTGCTTTCACGGCTTTTTCCTTGGCAAGAAGCCTAACATCAGGCTGATTTACTTTCCTCGGGTTACTGTTAGGCTTAGGCCTAGGGCTAGGATTTTTAAAACTAGGAAGCCCTGGGCTCCAGGCACACTGCAGCTGTTCAAGGCATCCCAAGGGGAGTACAAAAGTGCAACAACATGGCAGCTTTCACAGCTTTTTCCTTGGCACCATCCCTATACCTAGGCTGATTTATCTGCCTAGGGTTAGGGTTAGGGTTCAGCCTAGGGCTTGGATTTCTTTAACCAGGAAGCCCTGAGTTCCAGGCTTACTTCATCTGCCAAAGGCATCCCAAAGGGAGTGCAGAAGTGCCACAACATGGCTGCTTTCACGGCTTTTCCCTTAGGAAGAACCCTAA
Organism: Ammospiza nelsoni; assembly: GCF_027579445.1. Classification (NCBI taxonomy): domain Eukaryota; kingdom Metazoa; phylum Chordata; class Aves; order Passeriformes; family Passerellidae; genus Ammospiza; species Ammospiza nelsoni. The sequence goes on along the minus strand of NW_026683204.1, from coordinate 523,278 downwards.
TACCCGGCTGATTTACCTTCCTAGGGTTACTGTTAGGCTTAGGCCTAGGACTTTTAAAACCAGGAAGCCCTGGGCTCCAGGCACACTGCAGCTGCGAAAGGCATCCCAAGGGGAGCGCAAAAGTGACGCAACTTGGCTGCCACCACTGATATTTCCATGAGACCATCCCGAACCATAGGCTGATTTTCCTTCCTAGGGTTAAGGTTTGAGTTACGCCTAGGGTAAGGGTCTATTAACCAGAAAGCCCTGAGTTCCAAGAACACAGCAGCTGCGAAGGACTAGCCAAGAAGAGCGCAAAAGTACCACAACATGCCTGCCTCCACAGCTGTTTCCTTGGGGACATGCCTAATTCCTGGCTGATTTGCCTTTCTCGTCTTAGGGTTGGAGTTCGGCCTAGGGCTGGGATTTTTAAAATCAGGAAGCCCTGAGTTCCAGGCACACTGGAGCTGTGAAAGGCATCCAAAAGGGAGTGCAAAAGTGCCACAACATGGCTGCTTTCACGGCTTTTTCCTTGGCAAGAAGCCTAACACCAGGCTGATTTACCTTCCCAGGGTTACTGTTAGGCTTAGGCCTAGGGCTAGGATTTTTAAAACTAGGAAGCCCTGGGCTCCAGGCACACTGCAGCTGTTCAAGGCATCCCAAGGGGAGTACAAAAGTGCAATAACATGGCAGCTTTCACAGCTTTTTCCTTGGCACCATCCCTATACCTAGGCTGATTTATCTGCCTAGGGTTAGGGTTAGGGTTCAGCCTAGGGCTTGGATTTCTTTAACCAGGAAGCCCTGAGTTCCAGGCTTACTTCATCTGCCAAAGGCATCCCAAAGGGAGTGCAGAAGTGCCACAACATGGCTGCTTTCACGGCTTTTCCCTTAGGAAGAACCCTAATACCCGGCTGATTTACCTTCCTAGGGTTACTGTTAGGCTTAGGCCTAGGACTTTTAAAACCAGGAAGCCCTGGGCTCCAGGCACACTGCAGCTGCGAAAGGCATCCCAAGGGGAGCGCAAAAGTGACGCAACTTGGCTGCCACCACTGATATTTCCATGAGACCATCCCGAACCATAGGCTGATTTTCCTTCCTAGGGTTAAGGTTTGAGTTACGCCTAGGGTAAGGGTTCTATTAAACAGAAGGACTAGCCAAGAAGAGCGCAAAAGTAGCACAACATGCCTGCCTCCACAGCTTTTTCCTTGGGGACATGCCTAATTCCTGGCTGATTTGCCTTTCTCGTCTTAGGGTTGGGGTTCGGCCTAGGGCTAGGATTTTTAAAAGCAGGAAGCCCTGAGTTCCAGGCACACTGCAGCTGTGAAAGGCATCCAAAAGGGAGTGCAAAAGTGCCACAACATGGCTGCTTTCACGGCTTTTTCCTTGGCAAGACGCCTAACACCAGGCTGATTTACCTTCCCAGGGTTACTGTTAGGCTTAGGCCTAGGGCTAGGATTTTTAAAACTAGGAAGCCCTTAGCTCCAGGCACACTGCAGCTGTTCAAGGCATGCCAAGGGGAGTACAAAAGTGCAACAACATGGCAGCTTTCACAGCTTTTTCCTTGGCACCATCCCTATACCTAGGCTGATTTATCTGCCTAGGGTTAGGGTTAGGGTTCAGCCTAGGGCTTGGATTTCTTTAACCAGGAAGCCCTGAGTTCCAGGCTTACTTCATCTGCCAAAGGCATCCCAAAGGGAGTGCAGAAGTGCCACAACATGGCTGCTTTCACGGCTTTTCCCTTAGGAAGAACCCTAATACCCGGCTGATTTACCTTCCTAGGGTTACTGTTAGGCTTAGGCCTAGGACTTTTAAAACCAGGAAGCCCTGGGCTCCAGGCACACTGCAGCTGCGAAAGGCATCCCAAGGGGAGCGCAAAAGTGACGCAACTTGGCTGCCACCACTGATATTTCCATGAGACCATCCCGAACCATAGGTTGATTTTCCTTCCTAGGGTTAAGGTTTGAGTTACGCCTAGGGTAAGGGTTCTATTAACCAGAAAGCCCTGAGTTCCAAGAACACAGCAGCTGCGAAGGACTAGCCAAGAAGAGCGCAAAAGTACCACAACATGCCTGCCTCCACAGCTTTTTCCTTGGGGACATGCCTAATTCCTGGCTGATTTGCCTTTCTCGTCTTAGGGTTGGGGTTCGGCCTCGGGCTAGGATTTTTAAAATCAGGAAGCCCTGAGTTCCAGGCACACTGGAGCTGTGAAAGGCATCCAAAAGGGAGTGCAAAAGTGCCACAACATGGCTGCTTTCACGGCTTTTTCCTTGGCAAGAAGCCTAACACCAGGCTGATTTACCTTCCCAGGGTTACTGTTAGGCTTAGGCCTAGGGCTAGGATTTTTAAAACTAGGAAGCCCTTAGCTCCAGGCACACTGCAGCTGTTCAAGGCATCCCAAGGGGAGTACAAAAGTGCAACAACATGGCAGCTTTCACAGCTTTTTCCTTGGCACCATCCCTATACCTAGGCTGATTTATCTGCCTAGGGTTAGGGTTAGGCTTCAGCCTAGGGCTTGGATTTCTTTAACCAGGAAGCCCTGAGTTCCAGGCTTACTTCATCTGCCAAAGGCATCCCAAAGGGAGTGCAGAAGTGCCACAACATGGCTGCTTTCACGGCTTTTCCCTTAGGAAGAACCCTAATACCCGGCTGATTTACCTTCCTAGGGTTACTGGTAGGCTTAGGCCTAGGACTTTTAAAACCAGGAAGCCCTGGGCTCCAGGCACACTGCAGCTGCGAAAGGCATCCCAAGGGGAGCACAAAAGTGACGCAACTTGGCTGCCACCACTGATATTTCCATGAGAGCATCCCGAACCATAGGCTGATTTTCCTTCCTAGGGTTAAGGTTTGAGTTACGCCTAGGGTAAGGGTCTATTAACCAGAAAGCCCTGAGTTCCAAGAACACAGCAGCTGCGAAGGACTAGCCAAGAAGAGCGCAAAAGTAGCACAACATGCCTGCCTCCACAGCTTTTTCCTTGGGGACATGCCTAATTCCTGGCTGATTTGCCTTTCTCGTCTTAGGGTTGCGGTTCGGCCTAGGGCTGGGATTTTTAAAAGCAGGAAGCCCTGAGTTCCAGGCACACTGGAGCTGTGAAAGGCATCCAAAAGGGAGTGCAAAAGTGCCACAACATGGCTGCTTTCACGGCTTTTTCCTTGGCAAGACGCCTAACATCAGGCTGATTTACTTTCCCAGGGTTACTGTTAAGCTTAGGCCTAGGGCTAGGATTTTTAAAACTAGGAAGCCCTTAGCTCCAGGCACACTGCAGCTGTTCAAGGCATCCCAAGGGGAGTACAAAAGTGCAACAACATGGCAGCTTTCACAGCTTTTTCCTTGGCACCATCCCTATACCTAGGCTGATTTATCTGCCTAGGGTTAGGGTTAGGCTTCAGCCTAGGGCTTGGATTTCTTTAACCAGGAAGCCCTGAGTTCCAGGCTTACTTCATCTGCCAAAGGCATCCCAAAGGGAGTGCAGAAGTGCCACAACATGGCTGCTTTCACGGCTTTTCCCTTAGGAAGAACCCTAATACCCGGCTGATTTACCTTCCTAGGGTTACTGTTAGGCTTAGGCCTAGGACTTTTAAAACCAGGAAGCCCTGGGCTCCAGGCACACTGCAGCTGCAAAAGGCATCCCAAGGGGAGCGCAAAAGTGACGCAACTTGGCTGCCACCACTGATATTTCCATGAGACCATCCCGAACCATAGGCTGATTTTCCTTCCTAGGCTTAAGGTTTGAGTTACGCCTAGGGTAAGGGCTCTATTAACCAGAAAGCCCTGAGTTCCAAGAACACAGCAGCTGCGAAGGACTAGCCAAGAAGAGCGCAAAAGTACCACAATATGCCTGCCTCCACAGCTTTTTCCTTGGGGACATGCCTAATTCCTGGCTGATTTGCCTTTCTCGTCTTAGGGTTGGGGTTCGGCCTAGGGCTAGGAATTTTAAAATCAGGAAGCCCTGAGTTCCAGGCACACTGGAGCTGTGAAAGGCATCCAAAAGGGAGTGCAAAAGTGCCACAACATGGCTGCTTTCACGGCTTTTTCCTTGGCAAGACGCCTAACATCAGGCTGATTTACTTTCCCAGGGTTACTGTTAAGCTTAGGCCTAGGGCTAGGATTTTTAAAACTAGGAAGCCCTTAGCTCCAGGCACACTGCAGCTGTTCAAGGCATCCCAAGGGGAGTACAAAAGTGCAACAACATGGCAGCTTTCACAGCTTTTTCCTTGGCACCATCCCTATACCTAGGCTGATTTATCTGCCTAGGGTTAGGGTTAGGGTTCAGCCTAGGGCTTGGATTTCTTTAACCAGGAAGCCCTGAGTTCCAGGCTTACTTCATCTGCCAAAGGCATCCCAAAGGGAGTGCAGAAGTGCCACAACATGGCTGCTTTCACGGCTTTTCCCTTAGGAAGAACCCTAATACCCGGCTGATTTACCTTCCTAGGGTTACTGTTAGGCTTAGGCCTAGGACTTTTAAAACCAGGAAGCCCTGGGCTCCAGGCACACTGCAGCTGCAAAAGGCATCCCAAGGGGAGCGCAAAAGTGACGCAACTTGGCTGCCACCACTGATATTTCCATGAGACCATCCCGAACCATAGGCTGATTTTCCTTCCTAGGCTTAAGGTTTGAGTTACGCCTAGGGTAAGGGCTCTATTAACCAGAAAGCCCTGAGTTCCAAGAACACAGCAGCTGCGAAGGACTAGCCAAGAAGAGCGCAAAAGTACCACAATATGCCTGCCTCCACAGCTTTTTCCTTGGGGACATGCCTAATTCCTGGCTGATTTGCCTTTCTCGTCTTAGGGTTGGGGTTCGGCCTAGGGCTAGGAATTTTAAAATCAGGAAGCCCTGAGTTCCAGGCACACTGCAGCTGTGAAAGGCATCCAAAAGGGAGTGCAAAAGTGCCACAACATGGCTGCTTTCACGGCTTTTTCCTTGGCAAGAAGCCTAACACCAGGCTGATTTACCTTCCCAGGGTTACTGTTAGGCTTAGGCCTAGGGCTAGGATTTTTAAAACTAGGAAGCCCTTAGCTCCAGGCACACTGCAGCTGTTCAAGGCATCCCAAGGGGAGTACAAAAGTGCAACAACATGGCAGCTTTCACAGCTTTTTCCTTGGCACCATCCCTATACCTAGGCTGATTTATCTGCCTAGGGTTAGGGTTAGGGTTCAGCCTAGGGCTTGAATTTTTTTAACCAGGAAGCCCTGAGTTCCAGGCTTACTTCATCTGCCAAAGGCATCCCAAAGGGAGTGCAGAAGTGCCACAACATGGCTGCTTTCACGGCTTTTCCCTTAGGAAGAACCCTAATACCCGGCTGATTTACCTTCCTAGGGTTACTGTTAGGCTTAGGCCTAGGACTTTTAAAACCAGGAAGCCCTGGGCTCCAGGCACACTGCAGCTGCGAAAGGCATCCCAAGGGGAGCGCAAAAGTGACGCAACTTGGCTGCCACCACTGATATTTCCATGAGACCATCCCGAACCATAGGCTGATTTTCCTTCCTAGGGTTAAGGTTTGAGTTACGCCTAGGGTAAGGGCTCTATTTACCAGAAAGCCCTGAGTTCCAAGAACACAGCAGCTGCGAAGGACTAGCCAAGAAGAGCGCAAAAGTACCACAACATGCCTGCCTCCACAGCTTTTTCCTTGGGGACATGCCTAATTCCTGGCTGATTTGCCTTTCTCGTCTTAGGGTTGGGGTTCGGCCTAGGGCTAGGATTTTTAAAAGCAGGAAGCCCTGAGTTCCAGGCACACTGCAGCTGTGAAAGGCATCCAAAAGGGAGTGCAAAAGTGCCACAACATGGCTGCTTTCACGGCTTTTTCCTTGGCAAGAAGCCTAACATCAGGCTGATTTACTTTCCTCGGGTTACTGTTAGGCTTAGGCCTAGGGCTAGGATTTTTAAAACTAGGAAGCCCTGGGCTCCAGGCACACTGCAGCTGTTCAAGGCATCCCAAGGGGAGTACAAAAGTGCAACAACATGGCAGCTTTCACAGCTTTTTCCTTGGCACCATCCCTATACCTAGGCTGATTTATCTGCCTAGGGTTAGGGTTAGGGTTCAGCCTAGGGCTTGGATTTCTTTAACCAGGAAGCCCTGAGTTCCAGGCTTACTTCATCTGCCAAAGGCATCCCAAAGGGAGTGCAGAAGTGCCACAACATGGCTGCTTTCACGGCTTTTCCCTTAGGAAGAACCCTAATACCCGGCTGATTTACCTTCCTAGGGTTACTGTTAGGCTTAGGCCTAGGACTTTTAAAACCAGGAAGCCCTGGGCTCCAGGCACACTGCAGCTGCGAAAGGCATCCCAAGGGGAGCGCAAAAGTGACGCAACTTGGCTGCCACCACTGATATTTCCATGAGACCATCCCGAACCATAGGCTGATTTTCCTTCCTAGGGTTAAGGTTTGAGTTACGCCTAGGGTAAGGGTCTATTAACCAGAAAGCCCTGAGTTCCAAGAACACAGCAGCTGCGAAGGACTAGCCAAGAAGAGCGCAAAAGTACCACAACATGCCTGCCTCCACAGCTGTTTCCTTGGGGACATGCCTAATTCCTGGCTGATTTGCCTTTCTCGTCTTAGGGTTGGAGTTCGGCCTAGGGCTGGGATTTTTAAAATCAGGAAGCCCTGAGTTCCAGGCACACTGGAGCTGTGAAAGGCATCCAAAAGGGAGTGCAAAAGTGCCACAACATGGCTGCTTTCACGGCTTTTTCCTTGGCAAGAAGCCTAACACCAGGCTGATTTACCTTCCCAGGGTTACTGTTAGGCTTAGGCCTAGGGCTAGGATTTTTAAAACTAGGAAGCCCTGGGCTCCAGGCACACTGCAGCTGTTCAAGGCATCCCAAGGGGAGTACAAAAGTGCAATAACATGGCAGCTTTCACAGCTTTTTCCTTGGCACCATCCCTATACCTAGGCTGATTTATCTGCCTAGGGTTAGGGTTAGGGTTCAGCCTAGGGCTTGGATTTCTTTAACCAGGAAGCCCTGAGTTCCAGGCTTACTTCATCTGCCAAAGGCATCCCAAAGGGAGTGCAGAAGTGCCACAACATGGCTGCTTTCACGGCTTTTCCCTTAGGAAGAACCCTAATACCCGGCTGATTTACCTTCCTAGGGTTACTGTTAGGCTTAGGCCTAGGACTTTTAAAACCAGGAAGCCCTGGGCTCCAGGCACACTGCAGCTGCGAAAGGCATCCCAAGGGGAGCGCAAAAGTGACGCAACTTGGCTGCCACCACTGATATTTCCATGAGACCATCCCGAACCATAGGCTGATTTTCCTTCCTAGGGTTAAGGTTTGAGTTACGCCTAGGGTAAGGGTTCTATTAAACAGAAGGACTAGCCAAGAAGAGCGCAAAAGTAGCACAACATGCCTGCCTCCACAGCTTTTTCCTTGGGGACATGCCTAATTCCTGGCTGATTTGCCTTTCTCGTCTTAGGGTTGGGGTTCGGCCTAGGGCTAGGATTTTTAAAAGCAGGAAGCCCTGAGTTCCAGGCACACTGGAGCTGTGAAAGGCATCCAAAAGGGAGTGCAAAAGTGCCACAACATGGCTGCTTTCACGGCTTTTTCCTTGGCAAGACGCCTAACACCAGGCTGATTTACCTTCCCAGGGTTACTGTTAGGCTTAGGCCTAGGGCTAGGATTTTTAAAACTAGGAAGCCCTTAGCTCCAGGCACACTGCAGCTGTTCAAGGCATGCCAAGGGGAGTACAAAAGTGCAACAACATGGCAGCTTTCACAGCTTTTTCCTTGGCACCATCCCTATACCTAGGCTGATTTATCTGCCTAGGGTTAGGGTTAGGCTTCAGCCTAGGGCTTGGATTTCTTTAACCAGGAAGCCCTGAGTTCCAGGCTTACTTCATCTGCCAAAGGCATCCCAAAGGGAGTGCAGAAGTGCCACAACATGGCTGCTTTCACGGCTTTTCCCTTAGGAAGAACCCTAATACCCGGCTGATTTACCTTCCTAGGGTTACTGTTAGGCTTAGGCCTAGGACTTTTAAAACCAGGAAGCCCTGGGCTCCAGGCACACTGCAGCTGCAAAAGGCATCCCAAGGGGAGCGCAAAAGTGACGCAACTTGGCTGCCACCACTGAAATTTCCATGAGACCATCCCGAACCATAGGCTGATTTTCCTTCCTAGGGTTAAGGTTTGAGTTACGCCTAGGGTAAGGGTTCTATTAACCAGAAGGACTAGCCAAGAAGAGCGCAAAAGTACCACAACATGCCTGCCTCCACAGCTTTTTCCTTGGGGACATGCCTAATTCCTGGCTGATTTGCCTTTCTCGTCTTAGGGCTGGGGTTCGACCTAGGGCTAGGATTTTTAAAAGCAGGAAGCCCTGAGTTCCAGGCACACTGGAGCTGTGAAAGGCATCCAAAAGGGAGTGCAAAAGTGCCACAACATGGCTGCTTTCACGGCTTTTTCCTTGGCAAGACGCCTAACATCAGGCTGATTTACTTTCCCAGGGTTACTGTTAGGCTTAGGCCTAGGGCTAGGATTTTTAAAACTAGGAAGCCCTGGGCTCCAGGCACACTGCAGCTGTTCAAGGCATCCCAAGGGGAGTACAAAAGTGCAACAACATGGCAGCTTTCACAGCTTTTTCCTTGGCACCATCCCTATACCTAGGCTGATTTATCTGCCTAGGGTTAGGGTTAGGCTTCAGCCTAGGGCTTGGATTTCTTTAACCAGGAAGCCCTGAGTTCCAGGCTTACTTCATCTGCCAAAGGCATCCCAAAGGGAGTGCAGAAGTGCCACAACATGGCTGCTTTCACGGCTTTTCCCTTAGGAAGAACCCTAATACCCGGCTGATTTACCTTCCTAGGGTTACTGTTAGGCTTAGGCCTAGGACTTTTAAAACCAGGAAGCCCTGGGCTCCAGGCACACTGCAACTGCAAAAGGCATCCCAAGGGGAGCGCAAAAGTGACGCAACTTGGCTGCCACCACTGATATTTCCATGAGAGCATCCCGAACCATAGGCTGATTTTCCTTCCTAGGGTTAAGGTTTGAGTTACGCCTAGGGTAAGGGTTCTATTAACCAGAAAGCCCTGAGTTCCAAGAACACAGCAGCTGCGAAGGACTAGCCAAGAAGAGCGCAAAAGTACCACAATATGCCTGCCTCCACAGCTTTTTCCTTGGGGACATGCCTAATTCCTGGCTGATTTGCCTTTCTCGTCTTAGGGTTGGGGTTCGGCCTAGGGCTAGGATTTTTAAAAGCAGGAAGCCCTGAGTTCCAGGCACACTGGAGCTGTGAAAGGCATCCAAAAGGGAGTGCAAAAGTGCCACAACATGGCTGCTTTCACGGCTTTTTCCTTGGCAAGACGCCTAACACCAGGCTGATTTACCTTCCCAGGGTTACTGTTAGGCTTAGGCCTAGGGCTAGGATTTTTAAAACTAGGAAGCCCTTAGCTCCAGGCACACTGCAGCTGTTCAAGGCATCCCAAGGGGAGTACAAAAGTGCAACAACATGGCAGCTTTCACAGCTTTTTCCTTGGCACCATCCCTATACCTAGGCTGATTTATCTACCTAGGGTTAGGGTTAGGGTTCAGCCTAGGGCTTGAATTTTTTTAACCAGGAAGCCCTGAGTTCCAGGCTTACTTCATCTGCCAAAGGCATCCCAAAGGGAGTGCAGAAGTGCCACAACATGGCTGCTTTCACGGCTTTTCCCTTAGGAAGAACCCTAATACCCGGCTGATTTACCTTCCTAGGGTTACTGTTAGGCTTAGGCCTAGGACTTTTAAAACCAGGAAGCCCTGGGCTCCAGGCACACTGCAGCTGCAAAAGGCATCCCAAGGGGAGCGCAAAAGTGACGCAACTTGGCTGCCACCACTGATATTTCCATGAGACCATCCCGAACCATAGGCTGATTTTCCTTCCTAGGGTTAAGGTTTGAGTTACGCCTAGGGTAAGGGTTCTATTAACCAGAAGGGCTACCCAAGAAGAGCGCAAAAGTACCACAACATGCCTGCCTCCACAGCTTTTTCCTTGGGGACATGCCTAATTCCTGGCTGATTTGCCTTTCTCGTCTTAGGGTTGGGGTTCGGCCTAGGGCTAGGATTTTTAAAAGCAGGAAGCCCTGAGTTCCAGGCAAACTGCAGCTGTGAAAGGCATCCAAAAGGGAGTGCAAAAGTGCCACAACATGGCTGCTTTCACGGCTTTTTCCTTGGCAAGAAGCCTAACACCAGGCTGATTTACCTTCCCAGGGTTACTGTTAGGCTTAGGCCTAGGGCTAGGATTTTTAAAACTAGGAAGCCCTGGGCTCCAGGCACACTGCAGCTGTTCAAGGCATCCCAAGGGGAGTACAAAAGTGCAACAACATGGCAGCTTTCACAGCTTTTTCCTTGGCACCATCCCTATACCTAGGCTGATTTATCTGCCTAGGGTTAGGGTTAGGCTTCAGCCTAGGGCTTGGATTTCTTTAACCAGGAAGCCCTGAGTTCCAGGCTTACTTCATCTGCCAAAGGCATCCCAAAGGGAGTGCAGAAGTGCCACAACATGGCTGCTTTCACGGCTTTTCCCTTAGGAAGAACCCTAATACCCGGCTGATTTACCTTCCTAGGGTTACTGTTAGGCTTAGGCCTAGGACTTTTAAAACCAGGAAGCCCTGGGCTCCAGGCACACTGCAGCTGCGAAAGGCATCCCAAGGGGAGCGCAAAAGTGACGCAACTTGGCTGCCACCACTGATATTTCCATGAGACCATCCCGAACCATAGGCTGATTTTCCTTCCTAGGGTTAAGGTTTGAGTTACGCCTAGGGTAAGGGTCTATTAACCAGAAAGCCCTGAGTTCCAAGAACACAGCAGCTGCGAAGGACTAGCCAAGAAGAGCGCAAAAGTACCACAATATGCCTGCCTCCACAGCTTTTTCCTTGGGGACATGCCTAATTCCTGGCTGATTTGCCTTTCTCGTCTTAGGGTTGGGGTTCGGCCTAGAGCTAGGAATTTTAAAATCAGGAAGCCCTGAGTTCCAGGCACACTGCAGCTGTGAAAGGCATCCAAAAGGGAGTGCAAAAGTGACACAACATGGCTGCTTTCACGGCTTTTTCCTTGGCAAGACGCCTAACACCAGGCTGATTTACCTTCCCAGGGTTACTGTTAGGCTTAGGCCTAGGGCTAGGATTTTTAAAACTAGGAAGCCCTTAGCTCCAGGCACACTGCAGCTGTTCAAGGCATCCCAAGGGGAGTACAAAAGTGCAACAACATGGCAGCTTTCACAGCTTTTTCCTTGGCACCATCCCTATACCTAGGCTGATTTATCTGCCTAGGGTTAGGGTTAGGGTTCAGCCTAGGGCTTGGATTTCTTTAACCAGGAAGCCCTGAGTTCCAGGCTTACTTCATCTGCCAAAGGCATCCCAAAGGGAGTGCAGAAGTGCCACAACATGGCTGCTTTCACGGCTTTTCCCTTAGGAAGAACCCTAATACCCGGCTGATTTACCTTCCTAGGGTTACTGTTAGGCTTAGGCCTAGGACTTTTAAAACCAGGAAGCCCTGGGCTCCAGGCACACTGCAGCTGCGAAAGGCATCCCAAGGGGAGCACAAAAGTGACGCAACTTGGCTGCCACCACTGATATTTCCATGAGAGCATCCCGAACCATAGGCTGATTTTCCTTCCTAGGGTTAAGGTTTGAGTTACGCCTAGGGTAAGGGTCTATTAACCAGAAAGCCCTGAGTTCCAAGAACACAGCAGCTGCGAAGGACTACCCAAGAAGAGCGCAAAAGTACCACAACATGCCTGCCTCCACAGCTTTTTCCTTGGGGACATGCCTAATTCCTGGCTGATTTGCCTTTCTCGTCTTAGGGTTGCGGTTCGGCCTAGGGCTGGGATTTTTAAAAGCAGGAAGCCCTGAGTTCCAGGCACACTGGAGCTGTGAAAGGCATCCAAAAGGGAGTGCAAAAGTGCCACAACATGGCTGCTTTCACGGCTTTTTCCTTGGCAAGACGCCTAACATCAGGCTGATTTACTTTCCCAGGGTTACTGTTAGGCTTAGGCCTAGGGCTAGGATTTTTAAAACTAGGAAGCCCTTAGCTCCAGGCACACTGCAGCTGTTCAAGGCATCCCAAGGGGAGTACAAAAGTGCAACAACATGGCAGCTTTCACAGCTTTTTCCTTGGCACCATCCCTATACCTAGGCTGATTTATCTGCCTAGGGTTAGGGTTAGGCTTCAGCCTAGGGCTTGGATTTCTTTAACCAGGAAGCCCTGAGTTCCAGGCTTACTTCATCTGCCAAAGGCATCCCAAAGGGAGTGCAGAAGTGCCACAACATGGCTGCTTTCACGGCTTTTCCCTTAGGAAGAACCCTAATACCCGGCTGATTTACCTTCCTAGGGTTACTGTTAGGCTTAGGCCTAGGACTTTTAAAACCAGGAAGCCCTGGGCTCCAGGCACACTGCAGCTGCGAAAGGCATCCCAAGGGGAGCGCAAAAGTGACGCAACTTGGCTGCCACCACTGATATTTCCATGAGACCATCCCGAACCATAGGCTGATTTTCCTTCCTAGGGTTAAGGTTTGAGTTACGCCTAGGGTAAGGGTTCTATTAAACAGAAGGACTAGCCAAGAAGAGCGCAAAAGTAGCACAACATGCCTGCCTCCACAGCTTTTTCCTTGGGGACATGCCTAATTCCTGGCTGATTTGCCTTTCTCGTCTTAGGGTTGGGGTTCGGCCTAGGGCTAGGATTTTTAAAAGCAGGAAGCCCTGAGTTCCAGGCACACTGGAGCTGTGAAAGGCATCCAAAAGGGAGTGCAAAAGTGCCACAACATGGCTGCTTTCACGGCTTTTTCCTTGGCAAGACGCCTAACACCAGGCTGATTTACCTTCCCAGGGTTACTGTTAGGCTTAGGCCTAGGGCTAGGATTTTTAAAACTAGGAAGCCCTTAGCTCCAGGCACACTGCAGCTGTTCAAGGCATGCCAAGGGGAGTACAAAAGTGCAACAACATGGCAGCTTTCACAGCTTTTTCCTTGGCACCATCCCTATACCTAGGCTGATTTATCTGCCTAGGGTTAGGGTTAGGGTTCAGCCTAGGGCTTGAATTTTTTTAACCAGGAAGCCCTGAGTTCCAGGCTTACTTCATCTGCCAAAGGCATCCCAAAGGGAGTGCAGAAGTGCCACAACATGGCTGCTTTCACGGCTTTTCCCTTAGGAAGAACCCTAATACCCGGCTGATTTACCTTCCTAGGGTTACTGTTAGGCTTAGGCCTAGGACTTTTAAAACCAGGAAGCCCTGGGCTCCAGGCACACTGCAGCTGCAAAAGGCATCCCAAGGGGAGCGCAAAAGTGACGCAACTTGGCTGCCACCACTGAAATTTCCATGAGACCATCCCGAACCATAGGCTGATTTTCCTTCCTAGGGTTAAGGTTTGAGTTACGCCTAGGGTAAGGGTTCTATTAACCAGAAGGACTAGCCAAGAAGAGCGCAAAAGTACCACAACATGCCTGCCTCCACAGCTTTTTCCTTGGGGACATGCCTAATTCCTGGCTGATTTGCCTTTCTCGTCTTAGGGCTGGGGTTCGGCCTAGGGCTAGGATTTTTAAAAGCAGGAAGCCCTGAGTTCCAGGCACACTGGAGCTGTGAAAGGCATCCAAAAGGGAGTGCAAAAGTGCCACAACATGGCTGCTTTCACGGCTTTTTCCTTGGCAAGACGCCTAACATCAGGCTGATTTACTTTCCCAGGGTTACTGTTAGGCTTAGGCCTAGGGCTAGGATTTTTAAAACTAGGAAGCCCTGGGCTCCAGGCACACTGCAGCTGTTCAAGGCATCCCAAGGGGAGTACAAAAGTGCAACAACATGGCAGCTTTCACAGCTTTTTCCTTGGCACCATCCCTATACCTAGGCTGATTTATCTGCCTAGGGTTAGGGTTAGGCTTCAGCCTAGGGCTTGGATTTCTTTAACCAGGAAGCCCTGAGTTCCAGGCTTACTTCATCTGCCAAAGGCATCCCAAAGGGAGTGCAGAAGTGCCACAACATGGCTGCTTTCACGGCTTTTCCCTTAGGAAGAACCCTAATACCCGGCTGATTTACCTTCCTAGGGTTACTGTTAGGCTTAGGCCTAGGACTTTTAAAACCAGGAAGCCCTGGGCTCCAGGCACACTGCAACTGCAAAAGGCATCCCAAGGGGAGCGCAAAAGTGACGCAACTTGGCTGCCACCACTGATATTTCCATGAGAGCATCCCGAACCATAGGCTGATTTTCCTTCCTAGGGTTAAGGTTTGAGTTACGCCTAGGGTAAGGGTTCTATTAACCAGAAAGCCCTGAGTTCCAAGAACACAGCAGCTGCGAAGGACTAGCCAAGAAGAGCGCAAAAGTACCACAATATGCCTGCCTCCACAGCTTTTTCCTTGGGGACATGCCTAATTCCTGGCTGATTTGCCTTTCTCGTCTTAGGGTTGGGGTTCGGCCTAGGGCTAGGAATTTTAAAATCAGGAAGCCCTGAGTTCCAGGTACACTGCAGCTGTGAAAGTCATCCAAAAGGGAGTGCAAAAGTGACACAACATGGCTGCTTTCACGGCTTTTTCCTTGGCAAGACGCCTAACACCAGGCTGATTTACCTTCCCAGGGTTACTGTTAGGCTTAGGCCTAGGGCTAGGATTTTTAAAACTAGGAAGCCCTTAGCTCCAGGCACACTGCAGCTGTTCAAGGCATCCCAAGGGGAGTACAAAAGTGCAACAACATGGCAGCTTTCACAGCTTTTTCCTTGGCACCATCCCTATACCTAGGCTGATTTATCTGCCTAGGGTTAGGGTTAGGGTTCAGCCTAGGGCTTGGATTTCTTTAACCAGGAAGCCCTGAGTTCCAGGCTTACTTCATCTGCCAAAGGCATCCCAAAGGGAGTGCAGAAGTGCCACAACATGGCTGCTTTCACGGCTTTTCCCTTAGGAAGAACCCTAATACCCGGCTGATTTACCTTCCTAGGGTTACTGGTAGGCTTAGGCCTAGGACTTTTAAAACCAGGAAGCCCTGGGCTCCAGGCACACTGCAGCTGCGAAAGGCATCCCAAGGGGAGCACAAAAGTGACGCAACTTGGCTGCCACCACTGATATTTCCATGAGACCATCCCGAACCATAGGCTGATTTTCCTTCCTAGGGTTAAGGTTTGAGTTACGCCTAGGGTAAGGGTCTATTAACCAGAAAGCCCTGAGTTCCAAGAACACAGCAGCTGCGAAGGACTAGCCAAGAAGAGCGCAAAAGTAGCACAACATGCCTGCCTCCACAGCTTTTTCCTTGGGGACATGCCTAATTCCTGGCTGATTTGCCTTTCTCGTCTTAGGGTTGGGGTTCGGCCTAGGGCTAGGATTTTTAAAAGCAGGAAGCCCTGAGTTCCAGGCACACTGGAGCTGTGAAAGGCATCCAAAAGGGAGTGCAAAAGTGCCACAACATGGCTGCTTTCACGGCTTTTTCCTTGGCAAGACGCCTAACACCAGGCTGATTTACCTTCCCAGGGTTACTGTTAGGCTTAGGCCTAGGGCTAGGATTTTTAAAACTAGGAAGCCCTTAGCTCCAGGCACACTGCAGCTGTTCAAGGCATCCCAAGGGGAGTACAAAAGTGCAACAACATGGCAGCTTTCACAGCTTTTTCCTTGGCACCATCCCTATACCTAGGCTGATTTATCTACCTAGGGTTAGGGTTAGGGTTCAGCCTAGGGCTTGAATTTTTTTAACCAGGAAGCCCTGAGTTCCAGGCTTACTTCATCTGCCAAAGGCATCCCAAAGGGAGTGCAGAAGTGCCACAACATGGCTGCTTTCACGGCTTTTCCCTTAGGAAGAACCCTAATACCCGGCTGATTTACCTTCCTAGGGTTACTGTTAGGCTTAGGCCTAGGACTTTTAAAACCAGGAAGCCCTGGGCTCCAGGCACACTGCAGCTGCAAAAGGCATCCCAAGGGGAGCGCAAAAGTGACGCAACTTGGCTGCCACCACTGATATTTCCATGAGACCATCCCGAACCATAGGCTGATTTTCCTTCCTAGGGTTAAGGTTTGAGTTACGCCTAGGGTAAGGGTTCTATTAACCAGAAGGGCTACCCAAGAAGAGCGCAAAAGTACCACAACATGCCTGCCTCCACAGCTTTTTCCTTGGGGACATGCCTAATTCCTGGCTGATTTGCCTTTCTCGTCTTAGGGTTGGGGTTCGGCCTAGGGCTAGGATTTTTAAAAGCAGGAAGCCCTGAGTTCCAGGCAAACTGCAGCTGTGAAAGGCATCCAAAAGGGAGTGCAAAAGTGCCACAACATGGCTGCTTTCACGGCTTTTTCCTTGGCAAGAAGCCTAACACCAGGCTGATTTACCTTCCCAGGGTTACTGTTAGGCTTAGGCCTAGGGCTAGGATTTTTAAAACTAGGAAGCCCTGGGCTCCAGGCACACTGCAGCTGTTCAAGGCATCCCAAGGGGAGTACAAAAGTGCAACAACATGGCAGCTTTCACAGCTTTTTCCTTGGCACTATCCCTATACCTAGGCTGATTTATCTGCCTAGGGTTAGGGTTAGGCTTCAGCCTAGGGCTTGGATTTCTTTAACCAGGAAGCCCTGAGTTCCAGGCTTACTTCATCTGCCAAAGGCATCCCAAAGGGAGTGCAGAAGTGCCACAACATGGCTGCTTTCACGGCTTTTCCCTTAGGAAGAACCCTAATACCCGGCTGATTTACCTTCCTAGGGTTACTGTTAGGCTTAGGCCTAGGACTTTTAAAACCAGGAAGCCCTGGGCTCCAGGCACACTGCAGCTGCGAAAGGCATCCCAAGGGGAGCGCAAAAGTGACGCAACTTGGCTGCCACCACTGATATTTCCATGAGACCATCCCGAACCATAGGCTGATTTTCCTTCCTAGGGTTAAGGTTTGAGTTACGCCTAGGGTAAGGGTCTATTAACCAGAAAGCCCTGAGTTCCAAGAACACAGCAGCTGCGAAGGACTAGCCAAGAAGAGCGCAAAAGTACCACAATATGCCTGCCTCCACAGCTTTTTCCTTGGGGACATGCCTAATTCCTGGCTGATTTGCCTTTCTCGTCTTAGGGTTGGGGTTCGGCCTAGAGCTAGGAATTTTAAAATCAGGAAGCCCTGAGTTCCAGGCACACTGCAGCTGTGAAAGGCATCCAAAAGGGAGTGCAAAAGTGACACAACATGGCTGCTTTCACGGCTTTTTCCTTGGCAAGACGCCTAACACCAGGCTGATTTACCTTCCCAGGGTTACTGTTAGGCTTAGGCCTAGGGCTAGGATTTTTAAAACTAGGAAGCCCTTAGCTCCAGGCACACTGCAGCTGTTCAAGGCATCCCAAGGGGAGTACAAAAGTGCAACAACATGGCAGCTTTCACAGCTTTTTCCTTGGCACCATCCCTATACCTAGGCTGATTTATCTGCCTAGGGTTAGGGTTAGGGTTCAGCCTAGGGCTTGGATTTCTTTAACCAGGAAGCCCTGAGTTCCAGGCTTACTTCATCTGCCAAAGGCATCCCAAAGGGAGTGCAGAAGTGCCACAACATGGCTGCTTTCACGGCTTTTCCCTTAGGAAGAACCCTAATACCCGGCTGATTTACCTTCCTAGGGTTACTGTTAGGCTTAGGCCTAGGACTTTTAAAACCAGGAAGCCCTGGGCTCCAGGCACACTGCAGCTGCGAAAGGCATCCCAAGGGGAGCACAAAAGTGACGCAACTTGGCTGCCACCACTGATATTTCCATGAGAGCATCCCGAACCATAGGCTGATTTTCCTTCCTAGGGTTAAGGTTTGAGTTACGCCTAGGGTAAGGGTCTATTAACCAGAAAGCCCTGAGTTCCAAGAACACAGCAGCTGCGAAGGACTAGCCAAGAAGAGCGCAAAAGTACCACAACATGCCTGCCTCCACAGCTTTTTCCTTGGGGACATGCCTAATTCCTGGCTGATTTGCCTTTCTCGTCTTAGGGTTGCGGTTCGGCCTAGGGCTGGGATTTTTAAAAGCAGGAAGCCCTGAGTTCCAGGCACACTGGAGCTGTGAAAGGCATCCAAAAGGGAGTGCAAAAGTGCCACAACATGGCTGCTTTCACGGCTTTTTCCTTGGCAAGACGCCTAACATCAGGCTGATTTACTTTCCCAGGGTTACTGTTAGGCTTAGGCCTAGGGCTAGGATTTTTAAAACTAGGAAGCCCTTAGCTCCAGGCACACTGCAGCTGTTCAAGGCATCCCAAGGGGAGTACAAAAGTGCAACAACATGGCAGCTTTCACAGCTTTTTCCTTGGCACCATCCCTATACCTAGGCTGATTTATCTGCCTAGGGTTAGGGTTAGGCTTCAGCCTAGGGCTTGGATTTCTTTAACCAGGAAGCCCTGAGTTCCAGGCTTACTTCATCTGCCAAAGGCATCCCAAAGGGAGTGCAGAAGTGCCACAACATGGCTGCTTTCACGGCTTTTCCCTTAGGAAGAACCCTAATACCCGGCTGATTTACCTTCCTAGGGTTACTGTTAGGCTTAGGCCTAGGACTTTTAAAACCAGGAAGCCCTGGGCTCCAGGCACACTGCAGCTGCGAAAGGCATCCCAAGGGGAGCACAAAAGTGACGCAACTTGGCTGCCACCACTGATATTTCCATGAGAGCATCCCGAACCATAGGCTGATTTTCCTTCCTAGGGTTAAGGTTTGAGTTACGCCTAGGGTAAGGGTCTATTAACCAGAAAGCCCTGAGTTCCAAGAACACAGCAGCTGCGAAGGACTAGCCAAGAAGAGCGCAAAAGTACCACAACATGCCTGCCTCCACAGCTTTTTCCTTGGGGACATGCCTAATTCCTGGCTGATTTGCCTTTCTCGTCTTAGGGTTGCGGTTCGGCCTAGGGCTGGGATTTTTAAAAGCAGGAAGCCCTGAGTTCCAGGCACACTGGAGCTGTGAAAGGCATCCAAAAGGGAGTGCAAAAGTGCCACAACATGGCTGCTTTCACGGCTTTTTCCTTGGCAAGACGCCTAACATCAGGCTGATTTACTTTCCCAGGGTTACTGTTAGGCTTAGGCCTAGGGCTAGGATTTTTAAAACTAGGAAGCCCTGGGCTCCAGGCACACTGCAGCTGTTCAAGGCATCCCAAGGGGAGTACAAAAGTGCAACAACATGGCAGCTTTCACAGCTTTTTCCTTGGCACCATCCCTATACCTAGGCTGATTTATCTGCCTAGAGTTAGGGTTAGAGTTCAGCCTAGGGCTTGGATTCCTTTAACCAGGAAGCCCTGAGTTCCAGGCTTACTTCATCTGCCAAAGGCATCCCAAAGGGAGTGCAGAAGTGCCACAACATGGCTGCTTTCACGGCTTTTCCCTTAGGAAGAACCCTAATACCCGGCTGATTTACCTTCCTAGGGTTACTGTTAGGCTTAGGCCTAGGACTTTTAAAACCAGGAAGCCCTGGGCTCCAGGCACACTGCAGCTGCAAAAGGCATCCCAAGGGGAGCGCAAAAGTGACGCAACTTGGCTGCCACCACTGATATTTCCATGAGACCATCCCGAACCATAGGCTGATTTTCCTTCCTAGGGTTAAGGTTTGAGTTACGCCTAGGGTAAGGGTTCTATTAACCAGAAAGCCCTGAGTTCCAAGAACACAGCAGCTGCGAAGGACTAGCCAAGAAGAGCACAAAAGTACCACAATATGCCTGCCTCCACAGCTTTTTCCTTGGGGACATGCCTAATTCCTGGCTGATTTGCCTTTCTCGTCTTAGGGTTGGGGTTCGGCCTAGGGCTAGGATTTTTAAAATCAGGAAGCCCTGAGTTCCAGGCACACTGCAGCTGTGAAAGGCATCCAAAAGGGAGTGCAAAAGTGCCACAACATGGCTGCTTTCACGGCTTTTTCCTTGGCAAGACGCCTAACACCAGGCTGATTTACCTTCCCAGGGTTACTGTTAGGCTTAGGCCTAGGGCTAGGATTTTTAAAACTAGGAAGCCCTGGGCTCCAGGCACACTGCAGCTGTTCAAGGCATCCCAAGGGGAGTACAAAAGTGCAACAACATGGCAGCTTTCACAGCTTTTTCCTTGGCACCATCCCTATACCTAGGCTGATTTATCTGCCTAGGGTTAGGGTTAGGGTTCAGCCTAGGGCTTGAATTTTTTTAACCAGGAAGCCCTGAGTTCCAGGCTTACTTCATCTGCCAAAGGCATCCCAAAGGGAGTGCAGAAGTGCCACAACATGGCTGCTTTCACGGCTTTTCCCTTAGGAAGAACCCTAATACCCGGCTGATTTACCTTCCTAGGGTTACTGGTAGGCTTAGGCCTAGGACTTTTAAAACCAGGAAGCCCTGGGCTCCAGGCACACTGCAGCTGCGAAAGGCATCCCAAGGGGAGCGCAAAAGTGACGCAACTTGGCTGCCACCACTGATATTTCCATGAGACCATCCCGAACCATAGGTTGATTTTCCTTCCTAGGGTTAAGGTTTGAGTTACGCCTAGGGTAAGGGCTCTATTTACCAGAAAGCCCTGAGTTCCAAGAACACAGCAGCTGCGAAGGACTAGCCAAGAAGAGCGCAAAAGTACCACAACATGCCTGCCTCCACAGCTTTTTCCTTGGGGACATGCCTAATTCCTGGCTGATTTGCCTTTCTCGTCTTAGGGTTGGGGTTCGGCCTAGGGCTAGGATTTTTAAAAGCAGGAAGCCCTGAGTTCCAGGCACACTGGAGCTGTGAAAGGCATCCAAAAGGGAGTGCAAAAGTGCCACAACATGGCTGCTTTCACGGCTTTTTCCTTGGCAAGAAGCCTAACATCAGGCTGATTTACTTTCCTCGGGTTACTGTTAGGCTTAGGCCTAGGGCTAGGATTTTTGAAACTAGGAAGCCCTGGGCTCCAGGCACACTGCAGCTGTTCAAGGCATCCCAAGGGGAGTACAAAAGTGCAACAACATGGCAGCTTTCACAGCTTTTTCCTTGGCACCATCCCTATACCTAGGCTGATTTATCTGCCTAGGGTTAGGGTTAGGGTTCAGCCTAGGGCTTGAATTTTTTTAACCAGGAAGCCCTGAGTTCCAGGCTTACTTCATCTGCCAAAGGCATCCCAAAGGGAGTGCAGAAGTGCCACAACATGGCTGCTTTCACGGCTTTTCCCTTAGGAAGAACCCTAATACCCAGCTGATTTACCTTCCTAGGGTTACTGTTAGGCTTAGGCCTAGGACTTTTAAAACCAGGAAGCCCTGGGCTCCAGGCACACTGCAGCTGCAAAAGGCATCCCAAGGGGAGCGCAAAAGTGACGCAACTTGGCTGCCACCACTGATATTTCCATGAGACCATCCCGAACCATAGGCTGATTTTCCTTCCTAGGGTTAAGGTTTGAGTTACGCCTAGGGTAAGGGTCTATTAACCAGAAAGCCCTGAGTTCCAAGAACACAGCAGCTGCGAAGGACTAGCCAAGAAGAGTGCAAAAGTACCACAACATGCCTGCCTCCACAGCTTTTTCCTTGGGGACATGCCTAATTCCTGGCTGATTTGCCTTTCTCGTCTTAGGGTTGGGGTTCGGCCTAGGGCTAGGATTTTTAAAAGCAGGAAGCCCTGAGTTCCAGGCACACTGCAGCTGTGAAAGGCATCCAAAAGGGAGTGCAAAAGTGCCACAACATGGCTGCTTTCACGGCTTTTTCCTTGGCAAGACGCCTAACACCAGGCTGATTTACCTTCCCAGGGTTACTGTTAGGCTTAGGCCTAGGGCTAGGATTTTTAAAACTAGGAAGCCCTTAGCTCCAGGCACACTGCAGCTGTTCAAGGCATCCCAAGGGGAGTACAAAAGTGCAACAACATGGCAGCTTTCACAGCTTTTTCCTTGGCACCATCCCTATACCTAGGCTGATTTATCTGCCTAGGGTTAGGGTTAGGGTTCAGCCTAGGGCTTGGATTTCTTTAACCAGGAAGCCCTGAGTTCCAGGCTTACTTCATCTGCCAAAGGCATCCCAAAGGGAGTGCAGAAGTGCCACAACATGGCTGCTTTCACGGCTTTTCCCTTAGGAAGAACCCTAATACCCGGCTGATTTACCTTCCTAGGGTTACTGTTAGGCTTAGGCCTAGGACTTTTAAAACCAGGAAGCCCTGGGCTCCAGGCACACTGCAGCTGCGAAAGGCATCCCAAGGGGAGCGCAAAAGTGACGCAACTTGGCTGCCACCACTGATATTTCCATGAGACCATCCCGAACCATAGGTTGATTTTCCTTCCTAGGGTTAAGGATTGAGTTACGCCTAGGGTAAGGGCTCTATTTACCAGAAAGCCCTGAGTTCCAAGAACACAGCAGCTGCGAAGGACTAGCCAAGAAGAGCGCAAAAGTAGCACAACATGCCTGCCTCCACAGCTTTTTCCTTGGGGACATGCCTAATTCCTGGCTGATTTGCCTTTCTCGTCTTAGGGCTGGGGTTCGGCCTAGGGCTAGGATTTTTAAAAGCAGGAAGCCCTGAGTTCCAGGCACACTGCAGCTGTGAAAGGCATCCAAAAGGGAGTGCAAAAGTGCCACAACATGGCTGCTTTCACGGCTTTTTCCTTGGCAAGAAGCCTAGCATCAGGCTGATTTACTTTCCTCGGGTTACTGTTAGGCTTAGGCCTAGGGCTAGGATTTTTGAAACTAGGAAGCCCTGGGCTCCAGGCACACTGCAGCTGTTCAAGGCATCCCAAGGGGAGTACAAAAGTGCAACAACATGGCAGCTTTCACAGCTTTTTCCTTGGCACCATCCCTATACCTAGGCTGATTTATCTGCCTAGGGTTAGGGTTAGGGTTCAGCCTAGGGCTTGAATTTTTTTAACCAGGAAGCCCTGAGTTCCAGGCTTACTTCATCTGCCAAAGGCATCCCAAAGGGAGTGCAGAAGTGCCACAACATGGCTGCTTTCACGGCTTTTCCCTTAGGAAGAACCCTAATACCCAGCTGATTTACCTTCCTAGGGTTACTGTTTGGCTTAGGCCTAGGACTTTTAAAACCAGGAAGCCCTGGGCTCCAGGCACACTGCAGCTGCAAAAGGCATCCCAAGGGGAGCGCAAAAGTGACGCAACTTGGCTGCCACCACTGATATTTCCATGAGACCATCCCGAACCATAGGCTGATTTTCCTTCCTAGGGTTAAGGTTTGAGTTACGCCTAGGGTAAGGGTCTATTAACCAGAAAGCCCTGAGTTCCAAGAACACAGCAGCTGCGAAGGACTAGCCAAGAAGAGCGCAAAAGTAGCACAACATGCCTGCCTCCACAGCTTTTTCCTTGGGGACATGCCTAATTCCTGGCTGATTTGCCTTTCTCGTCTTAGGGTTGGGGTTCGGCCTAGGGCTAGGATTTTTAAAAGCAGGAAGCCCTGAGTTCCAGGCACACTGCAGCTGTGAAAGGCATCCAAAAGGGAGTGCAAAAGTGCCACAACATGGCTGCTTTCACGGCTTTTTCCTTGGCAAGACGCCTAACACCAGGCTGATTTACCTTCCCAGGGTTACTGTTAGGCTTAGGCCTAGGGCTAGGATTTTTAAAACTAGGAAGCCCTTAGCTCCAGGCACACTGCAGCTGTTCAAGGCATCCCAAGGGGAGTACAAAAGTGCAACAACATGGCAGCTTTCACAGCTTTTTCCTTGGCACCATCCCTATACCTAGGCTGATTTATCTACCTAGGGTTAGGGTTAGGGTTCAGCCTAGGGCTTGAATTTTTTTAACCAGGAAGCCCTGAGTTTCAGGCTTACTTCATCTGCCAAAGGCATCCCAAAGGGAGTGCAGAAGTGCCACAACATGGCTGCTTTCACGGCTTTTCCCTTAGGAAGAACCCTAATACCCGGCTGATTTACCTTCCTAGGGTTACTGTTAGGCTTAGGCCTAGGACTTTTAAAACCAGGAAGCCCTGGGCTCCAGGCACACTGCAGCTGCGAAAGGCATCCCAAGGGGAGCGCAAAAGTGACGCAACTTGGCTGCCACCACTGATATTTCCATGAGACCATCCCGAACCATAGGCTGATTTTCCTTCCTAGGGTTAAGGTTTGAGTTACGCCTAGGGTAAGGGTTCTATTAACCAGAAGGGCTACCCAAGAAGAGCGCAAAAGTACCACAACATGCCTGCCTCCACAGCTTTTTCCTTGGGGACATGCCTAATTCCTGGCTGATTTGCCTTTCTCGTCTTAGGGTTGGGGTTCGGCCTAGGGCTAGGATTTTTAAAAGCAGGAAGCCCTGAGTTCCAGGCACACTGCAGCTGTGAAAGGCATCCAAAAGGGAGTGCAAAAGTGCCACAACATGGCTGCTTTCACGGCTTTTTCCTTGGCAAGAAGCCTAACACCAGGCTGATTTACCTTCCCAGGGTTACTGTTAGGCTTAGGCCTAGGGCTAGGATTTTTAAAACTAGGAAGCCCTGGGCTCCAGGCACACTGCAGCTGTTCAAGGCATCCCAAGGGGAGTACAAAAGTGCAACAACATGGCAGCTTTCACAGCTTTTTCCTTGGCACCATCCCTATACCTAGGCTGATTTATCTGCCTAGGGTTAGGGTTAGGGTTCAGCCTAGGGCTTGGATTTCTTTAACCAGGAAGCCCTGAGTTCCAGGCTTACTTCATCTGCCAAAGGCATCCCAAAGGGAGTGCAGAAGTGCCACAACATGGCTGCTTTCACGGCTTTTCCCTTAGGAAGAACCCTAATACCCGGCTGATTTACCTTCCTAGGGTTACTGTTAGGCTTAGGCCTAGGACTTTTAAAACCAGGAAGCCCTGGGCTCCAGGCACACTGCAGCTGCGAAAGGCATCCCAAGGGGAGCGCAAAAGTGACGCAACTTGGCTGCCACCACTGATATTTCCATGAGACCATCCCGAACCATAGGCTGATTTTCCTTCCTAGGGTTAAGGTTTGAGTTACGCCTAGGGTAAGGGTCTATTAACCAGAAAGCCCTGAGTTCCAAGAACACAGCAGCTGCGAAGGACTAGCCAAGAAGAGCGCAAAAGTACCACAACATGCCTGCCTCCACAGCTTTTTCCTTGGGGACATGCCTAATTCCTGGCTGATTTGCCTTTCTCGTCTTAGGGTTGGGGTTCGGCCTAGGGCTAGGATTTTTAAAATCAGGAAGCCCTGAGTTCCAGGCACACTGGAGCTGTGAAAGGCATCCAAAAGGGAGTGCAAAAGTGCCACAACATGGCTGCTTTCACGGCTTTTTCCTTGGCAAGACGCCTAACACCAGGCTGATTTACCTTCCCAGGGTTACTGTTAGGCTTAGGCCTAGGGCTAGGATTTTTAAAACTAGGAAGCCCTTAGCTCCAGGCACACTGCAGCTGTTCAAGGCATCCCAAGGGGAGTACAAAAGTGCAACAACATGGCAGCTTTCACAGCTTTTTCCTTGGCACCATCCCTATACCTAGGCTGATTTATCTGCCTAGGGTTAGGGTTAGGGTTCAGCCTAGGGCTTGAATTTTTTTAACCAGGAAGCCCTGAGTTCCAGGCTTACTTCATCTGCCAAAGGCATCCCAAAGGGAGTGCAGAAGTGCCACAACATGGCTGCTTTCACGGCTTTTCCCTTAGGAAGAACCCTAATACCCGGCTGATTTACCTTCCTAGGGTTACTGGTAGGCTTAGGCCTAGGACTTTTAAAACCAGGAAGCCCTGGGCTCCAGGCACACTGCAGCTGCAAAAGGCATCCCAAGGGGAGCGCAAAAGTGACGCAACTTGGCTGCCACCACTGATATTTCCATGAGACCATCCCAAACCATAGGCTGATTTTCCTTCCTAGGGTTAAGGTTTGAGTTACGCCTAGGGTAAGGGTTCTATTAACCAGAAAGCCCTGAGTTCCAAGAACACAGCAGATGCGAAGGACTACCCAAGAAGAGCGCAAAAGTACCACAACATGCCTGCCTCCACAGCTTTTTCCTTGGGGACATGCCTAATTCCTGGCTGATTTGCCTTTCTCGTCTTAGGGTTGGGGTTCGGCCTAGGGCTAGGATTTTTAAAAGCAGGAAGCCCTGAGTTCCAGGCACACTGGAGCTGTGAAAGGCATCCAAAAGGGAGTGCAAAAGTGCCACAACATGGCTGCTTTCACGGCTTTTTCCTTGGCAAGAAGCCTAACACCAGGCTGATTTACCTTCCCAGGGTTACTGTTAGGCTTAGGCCTAGGGCTAGGATTTTTAAAACTAGGAAGCCCTGGGCTCCAGGCACACTGCAGCTGTTCAAGGCATCCCAAGGGGAGTACAAAAGTGCAACAACATGGCAGCTTTCACAGCTTTTTCCTTGGCACCATCCCTATACCTAGGCTGATTTATCTGCCTAGGGTTAGGGTTAGGGTTCAGCCTAGGGCTTGGATTTCTTTAACCAGGAAGCCCTGAGTTCCAGGCTTACTTCATCTGCCAAAGGCATCCCAAAGGGAGTGCAGAAGTGCCACAACATGGCTGCTTTCACGGCTTTTCCCTTAGGAAGAACCCTAATACCCGGCTGATTTACCTTCCTAGGGTTACTGTTAGGCTTAGGCCTAGGACTTTTAAAACCAGGAAGCCCTGGGCTCCAGGCACACTGCAGCTGCGAAAGGCATCCCAAGGGGAGCGCAAAAGTGACGCAACTTGGCTGCCACCACTGATATTTCCATGAGACCATCCCGAACCATAGGCTGATTTTCCTTCCTAGGGTTAAGGTTTGAGTTACGCCTAGGGTAAGGGTCTATTAACCAGAAAGCCCTGACTTCCAAGAACACAGCAGCTGCGAAGGACTAGCCAAGAAGAGCGCAAAAGTACCACAACATGCCTGCCTCCACAGCTTTTTCCTTGGGGACATGCCTAATTCCTGGCTGATTTGCCTTTCTCGTCTTAGGGTTGGGGTTCGGCCTAGGGCTAGGATTTTTAAAAGCAGGAAGCCCTGAGTTCCAGGCACACTGGAGCTGTGAAAGGCATCCAAAAGGGAGTGCAAAAGTGCCACAACATGGCTGCTTTCACGGCTTTTTCCTTGGCAAGACGCCTAACACCAGGCTGATTTCCCTTCCCAGGGTTACTGTTAGGCTTAGGCCTAGGGCTAGGATTTTTAAAACTAGGAAGCCCTTAGCTCCAGGCACACTGCAGCTGTTCAAGGCATCCCAAGGGGAGTACAAAAGTGCAACAACATGGCAGCTTTCACAGCTTTTTCCTTGGCACCATCCCTATACCTAGGCTGATTTATCTGCCTAGGGTTAGGGTTAGGCTTCAGCCTAGGGCTTGGATTTCTTTAACCAGGAAGCCCTGAGTTCCAGGCTTACTTCATCTGCCAAAGGCATCCCAAAGGGAGTGCAGAAGTGCCACAACATGGCTGCTTTCACGGCTTTTCCCTTAGGAAGAACCCTAATACCCGGCTGATTTACCTTCCTAGGGTTACTGTTAGGCTTAGGCCTAGGACTTTTAAAACCAGGAAGCCCTGGGCTCCAGGCACACTGCAGCTGCGAAAGGCATCCCAAGGGGAGCGCAAAAGTGACGCAACTTGGCTGCCACCACTGATATTTCCATGAGACCATCCCGAACCATAGGCTGATTTTCCTTCCTAGGGTTAAGGTTTGAGTTACGCCTAGGGTAAGGGTTCTATTAACCAGAAAGCCCTGAGTTCCAAGAACACAGCAGCTGTGAAGGACTAGCCAAGAAGAGCGCAAAAGTACCACAACATGCCTGCCTCCACAGCTTTTTCCTTGGGGACATGCCTAATTCCTGGCTGATTTGCCTTTCTCGTCTTAGGGTTGGGGTTCGGCCTAGGGCTAGGATTTTTAAAATCAGGAAGCCCTGAGTTCCAGGCACACTGCAGCTGTGAAAGGCATCCAAAAGGGAGTGCAAAAGTGACACAACATGGCTGCTTTCACGGCTTTTTCCTTGGCAAGACGCCTAACACCAGGCTGATTTACCTTCCCAGGGTTACTGTTAGGCTTAGGCCTAGGGCTAGGATTTTTAAAACTAGGAAGCCCTTAGCTCCAGGCACACTGCAGCTGTTCAAGGCATCCCAAGGGGAGTACAAAAGTGCAACAACATGGCAGCTTTCACAGCTTTTTCCTTGGCACCATCCCTATACCTAGGCTGATTTATCTGCCTAGGGTTAGGGTTAGGGTTCAGCCTAGGGCTTGAATTTTTTTAACCAGGAAGCCCTGAGTTCCAGGCTTACTTCATCTGCCAAAGGCATCCCAAAGGGAGTGCAGAAGTGCCACAACATGGCTGCTTTCACGGCTTTTCCCTTAGGAAGAACCCTAATACCCGGCTGATTTACCTTCCTAGGGTTACTGTTAGGCTTAGGCCTAGGACTTTTAAAACCAGGAAGCCCTGGGCTCCAGGCACACTGCAGCTGCTAAAGGCATCCCAAGGGGAGCGCAAAAGTGACGCAACTTGGCTGCCACCACTGATATTTCCATGAGACCATCCCGAACCATAGGCTGATTTTCCTTCCTAGGGTTAAGGTTTGAGTTACGCCTAGGATAAGGGTCTATTAACCATAAAGCCCTGAGTTCCAAGAACACAGCAGCTGCGAAGGACTAGCCAAGAAGAGCGCAAAAGTACCACAACATGCCTGCCTCCACAGCTTTTTCCTTGGGGACATGCCTAATTCCTGGCTGATTTGCCTTTCTCGTCTTAGGGCTGGGGTTCGGCCTAGGGCTAGGATTTTTAAAATCAGGAAGCCCTGAGTTCCAGGCACACTGGAGCTGTGAAAGGCATCCAAAAGGGAGTGCAAAAGTGCCACAACATGGCTGCTTTCACGGCTTTTTCCTTGGCAAGACGCCTAACACCAGGCTGATTTCCCTTCCCAGGGTTACTGTTAGGCTTAGGCCTAGGGCTAGGATTTTTAAAACTAGGAAGCCCTTAGCTCCAGGCACACTGCAGCTGTTCAAGGCATCCCAAGGGGAGTACAAAAGTGCAACAACATGGCAGCTTTCACAGCTTTTTCCTTGGCACCATCCCTATACCTAGGCTGATTTATCTGCCTAGGGTTAGGGTTAGGGTTCAGCCTAGGGCTTGGATTTCTTTAACCAGGAAGCCCTGAGTTCCAGGCTTACTTCATCTGCCAAAGGCATCCCAAAGGGAGTGCAGAAGTGCCACAACATGGCTGCTTTCACGGCTTTTCCCTTAGGAAGAACCCTAATACCCGGCTGATTTACCTTCCTAGGGTTACTGTTAGGCTTAGGCTTAGGACTTTTAAAACCAGGAAGCCCTGGGCTCCAGGCACACTGCAGCTGCGAAAGGCATCCCAAGGGGAGCGCAAAAGTGACGCAACTTGGCTGCCACCACTGATATTTCCATGAGACCATCCCGAACCATAGGCTGATTTTCCTTCCTAGGGTTAAGGTTTGAGTTACGCCTAGGGTAAGGGTTCTATTAACCAGAAAGCCCTGAGTTCCAAGAACACAGCAGCTGCGAAGGACTAGCCAAGAAGAGCGCAAAAGTACCACAACATGCCTGCCTCCACAGCTTTTTCCTTGGGGACATGCCTAATTCCTGGCTGATTTGCCTTTCTCGTCTTAGGGTTGGGGTTCGGCCTAGGGCTAGGATTTTTAAAATCAGGAAGCCCTGAGTTCCAGGCACACTGGAGCTGTGAAAGGCATCCAAAAGGGAGTGCAAAAGTGCCACAACATGGCTGCTTTCACGGCTTTTTCCTTGGCAAGACGCCTAACACCAGGCTGATTTACCTTCCCAGGGTTACTGTTAGGCTTAGGCCTAGGGCTAGGATTTTTAAAACTAGGAAGCCCTTAGCTCCAGGCACACTGCAGCTGTTCAAGGCATCCCAAGGGGAGTACAAAAGTGCAACAACATGGCAGCTTTCACAGCTTTTTCCTTGGCACCATCCCTATACCTAGGCTGATTTATCTGCCTAGGGTTAGGGTTAGGGTTCAGCCTAGGGCTTGAATTTTTTTAACCAGGAAGCCCTGAGTTCCAGGCTTACTTCATCTGCCAAAGGCATCCCAAAGGGAGTGCAGAAGTGCCACAACATGGCTGCTTTCACGGCTTTTCCCTTAGGAAGAACCCTAATACCCGGCTGATTTACCTTCCTAGGGTTACTGTTAGGCTTAGGCCTAGGACTTTTAAAACCAGGAAGCCCTGGGCTCCAGGCACACTGCAGCTGCGAAAGGCATCCCAAGGGGAGCGCAAAAGTGACGCAACTTGGCTGCCACCACTGATATTTCCATGAGACCATCCCAAACCATAGGCTGATTTTCCTTCCTAGGGTTAAGGTTTGAGTTACGCCTAGGGTAAGGGTTCTATTAACCAGAAAGCCCTGAGTTCCAAGAACACAGCAGATGCGAAGGACTACCCAAGAAGAGCGCAAAAGTACCACAACATGCCTGCCTCCACAGCTTTTTCCTTGGGGACATGCCTAATTCCTGGCTGATTTGCCTTTCTCGTCTTAGGGTTGGGGTTCGGCCTAGGGCTAGGATTTTTAAAATCAGGAAGCCCTGAGTTCCAGGCACACTGGAGCTGTGAAAGGCATCCAAAAGGGAGTGCAAAAGTGCCACAACATGGCTGCTTTCACGGCTTTTTCCTTGGCAAGAAGCCTAACACCAGGCTGATTTACCTTCCCAGGGTTACTGTTAGGCTTAGGCCTAGGGCTAGGATTTTTAAAACTAGGAAGCCCTGGGCTCCAGGCACACTGCAGCTGCGAAAGGCATCCCAAGGGGAGTACAAAAGTGCAACAACATGGCAGCTTTCACAGCTTTTTCCTTGGCACCATCCCTATACCTAGGCTGATTTATCTGCCTAGGGTTAGGGTTAGGGTTCAGCCTAGGGCTTGGATTTCTTTAACCAGGAAGCCCTGAGTTCCAGGCTTACTTCATCTGCCAAAGGCATCCCAAAGGGAGTGCAGAAGTGCCACAACATGGCTGCTTTCACGGCTTTTCCCTTAGGAAGAACCCTAATACCCGGCTGATTTACCTTCCTAGGGTTACTGTTAGGCTTAGGCCTAGGACTTTTAAAACCAGGAAGCCCTGGGCTCCAGGCACACTGCAGCTGCGAAAGGCATCCCAAGGGGAGCGCAAAAGTGACGCAACTTGGCTGCCACCACTGATATTTCCATGAGACCATCCCGAACCATAGGCTGATTTTCCTTCCTAGGGTTAAGGTTTGAGTTACGCCTAGGGTAAGGGTCTATTTACCAGAAAGCCCTGAGTTCCAAGAACACAGCAGCTGCGAAGGACTAGCCAAGAAGAGCGCAAAAGTACCACAACATGCCTGCCTCCACAGCTTTTTCCTTGGGGACATGCCTAATTCCTGGCTGATTTGCCTTTCTCGTCTTAGGGTTGGGGTTCGGCCTAGGGCTAGGATTTTTAAAAGCAGGAAGCCCTGAGTTCCAGGCACACTGGAGCTGTGAAAGGCATCCAAAAGGGAGTGCAAAAGTGCCACAACATGGCTGCTTTCACGGCTTTTTCCTTGGCAAGACGCCTAACACCAGGCTGATTTCCCTTCCCAGGGTTACTGTTAGGCTTAGGCCTAGGGCTAGGATTTTTAAAACTAGGAAGCCCTGGGCTCCAGGCACACTGCAGCTGTTCAAGGCATCCCAAGGGGAGTACAAAAGTGCAACAACATGGCAGCTTTCACAGCTTTTTCCTTGGCACCATCCCTATACCTAGGCTGATTTATCTGCCTAGGGTTAGGGTTAGGCTTCAGCCTAGGGCTTGGATTTCTTTAACCAGGAAGCCCTGAGTTCCAGGCTTACTTCATCTGCCAAAGGCATCCCAAAGGGAGTGCAGAAGTGCCACAACATGGCTGCTTTCACGGCTTTTCCCTTAGGAAGAACCCTAATACCCGGCTGATTTACCTTCCTAGGGTTACTGTTAGGCTTAGGCCTAGGACTTTTAAAACCAGGAAGCCCTGGGCTCCAGGCACACTGCAGCTGCGAAAGGCATCCCAAGGGGAGCGCAAAAGTGACGCAACTTGGCTGCCACCACTGATATTTCCATGAGACCATCCCGAACCATAGGCTGATTTTCCTTCCTAGGGTTAAGGTTTGAGTTACGCCTAGGGTAAGGGTTCTATTAACCAGAAAGCCCTGAGTTCCAAGAACACAGCAGCTGTGAAGGACTAGCCAAGAAGAGCGCAAAAGTACCACAACATGCCTGCCTCCACAGCTTTTTCCTTGGGGACATGCCTAATTCCTGGCTGATTTGCCTTTCTCGTCTTAGGGTTGGGGTTCGGCCTAGGGCTAGGATTTTTAAAATCAGGAAGCCCTGAGTTCCAGGCACACTGCAGCTGTGAAAGGCATCCAAAAGGGAGTGCAAAAGTGCCACAACATGGCTGCTTTCACGGCTTTTTCCTTGGCAAGACGCCTAACACCAGGCTGATTTACCTTCCCAGGGTTACTGTTAGGCTTAGGCCTAGGGCTAGGATTTTTAAAACTAGGAAGCCCTTAGCTCCAGGCACACTGCAGCTGTTCAAGGCATCCCAAGGGGAGTACAAAAGTGCAACAACATGGCAGCTTTCACAGCTTTTTCCTTGGCACCATCCCTATACCTAGGCTGATTTATCTGCCTAGGGTTAGGGTTAGGGTTCAGCCTAGGGCTTGAATTTTTTTAACCAGGAAGCCCTGAGTTCCAGGCTTACTTCATCTGCCAAAGGCATCCCAAAGGGAGTGCAGAAGTGCCACAACATGGCTGCTTTCACGGCTTTTCCCTTAGGAAGAACCCTAATACCCGGCTGATTTACCTTCCTAGGGTTACTGTTAGGCTTAGGCCTAGGACTTTTAAAACCAGGAAGCCCTGGGCTCCAGGCACACTGCAGCTGCGAAAGGCATCCCAAGGGGAGCGCAAAAGTGACGCAACTTGGCTGCCACCACTGATATTTCCATGAGACCATCCCAAACCATAGGCTGATTTTCCTTCCTAGGGTTAAGGTTTGAGTTACGCCTAGGGTAAGGGTTCTATTAACCAGAAAGCCCTGAGTTCCAAGAACACAGCAGATGCGAAGGACTACCCAAGAAGAGCGCAAAAGTAGCACAACATGCCTGCCTCCACAGCTTTTTCCTTGGGGACATGCCTAATTCCTGGCTGATTTGCCTTTCTCGTCTTAGGGTTGGGGTTCGGCCTAGGGCTAGGATTTTTAAAAGCAGGAAGCCCTGAGTTCCAGGCACACTGGAGCTGTGAAAGGCATCCAAAAGGGAGTGCAAAAGTGCCACAACATGGCTGCTTTCACGGCTTTTTCCTTGGCAAGAAGCCTAACACCAGGCTGATTTACCTTCCCAGGGTTACTGTTAGGCTTAGGCCTAGGGCTAGGATTTTTAAAACTAGGAAGCCCTGGGCTCCAGGCACACTGCAGCTGTTCAAGGCATCCCAAGGGGAGTACAAAAGTGCAACAACATGGCAGCTTTCACAGCTTTTTCCTTGGCACCATCCCTATACCTAGGCTGATTTATCTGCCTAGGGTTAGGGTTCAGCCTAGGGCTTGGATTTCTTTAACCAGGAAGCCCTGAGTTCCAGGCTTACTTCATCTGCCAAAGGCATCCCAAAGGGAGTGCAGAAGTGCCACAACATGGCTGCTTTCACGGCTTTTCCCTTAGGAAGAACCCTAATACCCGGCTGATTTACCTTCCTAGGGTTACTGTTAGGCTTAGGCCTAGGACTTTTAAAACCAGGAAGCCCTGGGCTCCAGGCACACTGCAGCTGCGAAAGGCATCCCAAGGGGAGCGCAAAAGTGACGCAACTTGGCTGCCACCACTGATATTTCCATGAGACCATCCCGAACCATAGGCTGATTTTCCTTCCTAGGGTTAAGGTTTGAGTTACGCCTAGGGTAAGGGTTCTATTAACCAGAAAGCCCTGAGTTCCAAGAACACAGCAGCTGCGAAGGACTAGCCAAGAAGAGCGCAAAAGTACCACAACATGCCTGCCTCCACAGCTTTTTCCTTGGGGACATGCCTAATTCCTGGCTGATTTGCCTTTCTCGTCTTAGGGTTGGGGTTCGGCCTAGGGCTAGGATTTTTAAAATCAGGAAGCCCTGAGTTCCAGGCACACTGCAGCTGTGAAAGGCATCCAAAAGGGAGTGCAAAAGTGCCACAACATGGCTGCTTTCACGGCTTTTTCCTTGGCAAGACGCCTAACACCAGGCTGATTTACCTTCCCAGGGTTACTGTTAGGCTTAGGCCTAGGGCTAGGATTTTTAAAACTAGGAAGCCCTTAGCTCCAGGCACACTGCAGCTGTTCAAGGCATCCCAAGGGGAGTACAAAAGTGCAACAACATGGCAGCTTTCACAGCTTTTTCCTTGGCACCATCCCTATACCTAGGCTGATTTATCTGCCTAGGGTTAGGGTTAGGGTTCAGCCTAGGGCTTGAATTTTTTTAACCAGGAAGCCTTGAGTTCCAGGCTTACTTCATCTGCCAAAGGCATCCCAAAGGGAGTGCAGAAGTGCCACAACATGGCTGCTTTCACGGCTTTTCCCTTAGGAAGAACCCTAATACCCGGCTGATTTACCTTCCTAGGGTTACTGTTAGGCTTAGGCCTAGGACTTTTAAAACCAGGAAGCCCTGGGCTCCAGGCACACTGCAGCTGCGAAAGGCATCCCAAGGGGAGCGCAAAAGTGACGCAACTTGGCTGCCACCACTGATATTTCCATGAGACCATCCCGAACCATAGGCTGATTTTCCTTCCTAGGGTTAAGGTTTGAGTTACGCCTAGGGTAAGGGTCTATTAACCAGAAAGCCCTGAGTTCCAAGAACACAGCAGCTGCGAAGGACTAGCCAAGAAGAGCGCAAAAGTACCACAACATGCCTGCCTCCACAGCTTTTTCCTTGGGGACATGCCTAATTCCTGGCTGATTTGCCTTTCTCGTCTTAGGGTTGGGGTTCGGCCTAGGGCTAGGATTTTTAAAAGCAGGAAGCCCTGAGTTCCAGGCACACTGGAGCTGTGAAAGGCATCCAAAAGGGAGTGCAAAAGTGCCACAACATGGCTGCTTTCACGGCTTTTTCCTTGGCAAGACGCCTAACACCAGGCTGATTTCCCTTCCCAGGGTTACTGTTAGGCTTAGGCCTAGGGCTAGGATTTTTAAAACTAGGAAGCCCTTAGCTCCAGGCACACTGCAGCTGTTCAAGGCATCCCAAGGGGAGTACAAAAGTGCAACAACATGGCAGCTTTCACAGCTTTTTCCTTGGCACCATCCCTATACCTAGGCTGATTTATCTGCCTAGGGTTAGGGTTAGGCTTCAGCCTAGGGCTTGGATTTCTTTAACCAGGAAGCCCTGAGTTCCAGGCTTACTTCATCTGCCAAAGGCATCCCAAAGGGAGTGCAGAAGTGCCACAACATGGCTGCTTTCACGGCTTTTCCCTTAGGAAGAACCCTAATACCCGGCTGATTTACCTTCCTAGGGTTACTGGTAGGCTTAGGCCTAGGACTTTTAAAACCAGGAAGCCCTGGGCTCCAGGCACACTGCAGCTGCGAAAGGCATCCCAAGGGGAGCGCAAAAGTGACGCAACTTGGCTGCCACCACTGATATTTCCATGAGACCATCCCGAACCATAGGCTGATTTTCCTTCCTAGGGTTAAGGTTTGAGTTACGCCTAGGGTAAGGGTTCTATTAACCAGAAAGCCCTGAGTTCCAAGAACACAGCAGCTGTGAAGGACTAGCCAAGAAGAGCGCAAAAGTACCACAACATGCCTGCCTCCACAGCTTTTTCCTTGGGGACATGCCTAATTCCTGGCTGATTTGCCTTTCTCGTCTTAGGGTTGGGGTTCGGCCTAGGGCTAGGATTTTTAAAATCAGGAAGCCCTGAGTTCCAGGCACACTGCAGCTGTGAAAGGCATCCAAAAGGGAGTGCAAAAGTGACACAACATGGCTGCTTTCACGGCTTTTTCCTTGGCAAGACGCCTAACACCAGGCTGATTTACCTTCCCAGGGTTACTGTTAGGCTTAGGCCTAGGGCTAGGATTTTTAAAACTAGGAAGCCCTTAGCTCCAGGCACACTGCAGCTGTTCAAGGCATCCCAAGGGGAGTACAAAAGTGCAACAACATGGCAGCTTTCACAGCTTTTTCCTTGGCACCATCCCTATACCTAGGCTGATTTATCTGCCTAGGGTTAGGGTTAGGGTTCAGCCTAGGGCTTGGATTTCTTTAACCAGGAAGCCCTGAGTTCCAGGCTTACTTCATCTGCCAAAGGCATCCCAAAGGGAGTGCAGAAGTGCCACAACATGGCTGCTTTCACGGCTTTTCCCTTAGGAAGAACCCTAATACCCGGCTGATTTACCTTCCTAGGGTTACTGTTAGGCTTAGGCCTAGGACTTTTAAAACCAGGAAGCCCTGGGCTCCAGGCACACTGCAGCTGCGAAAGGCATCCCAAGGGGAGCGCAAAAGTGACGCAACTTGGCTGCCACCACTGATATTTCCATGAGACCATCCCAAACCATAGGCTGATTTTCCTTCCTAGGGTTAAGGTTTGAGTTACGCCTAGGGTAAGGGTTCTATTAACCAGAAAGCCCTGAGTTCCAAGAACACAGCAGATGCGAAGGACTACCCAAGAAGAGCGCAAAAGTAGCACAACATGCCTGCCTCCACAGCTTTTTCCTTGGGGACATGCCTAATTCCTGGCTGATTTGCCTTTCTCGTCTTAGGGTTGGGGTTCGGCCTAGGGCTAGGATTTTTAAAAGCAGGAAGCCCTGAGTTCCAGGCACACTGGAGCTGTGAAAGGCATCCGAAAGGGAGTGCAAAAGTGCCACAACATGGCTGCTTTCACGGCTTTTTCCTTGGCAAGAAGCCTAACACCAGGCTGACTTACTTTCCCAGGGTTACTGTTAGGCTTAGGCCTAGGGCTAGGATTTTTAAAACTAGGAAGCCCTGGGCTCCAGGCACACTGCAGCTGTTCAAGGCATCCCAAGGGGAGTACAAAAGTGCAACAACATGGCAGCTTTCACAGCTTTTTCCTTGGCACCATCCCTATACCTAGGCTGATTTATCTGCCTAGGGTTAGGGTTCAGCCTAGGGCTTGGATTTCTTTAACCAGGAAGCCCTGAGTTCCAGGCTTACTTCATCTGCCAAAGGCATCCCAAAGGGAGTGCAGAAGTGCCACAACATGGCTGCTTTCACGGCTTTTCCCTTAGGAAGAACCCTAATACCCGGCTGATTTACCTTCCTAGGGTTACTGTTAGGCTTAGGCCTAGGACTTTTAAAACCAGGAAGCCCTGGGCTCCAGGCACACTGCAGCTGCGAAAGGCATCCCAAGGGGAGCGCAAAAGTGACGCAACTTGGCTGCCACCACTGATATTTCCATGAGACCATCCCGAACCATAGGCTGATTTTCCTTCCTAGGGTTAAGGTTTGAGTTACGCCTAGGGTAAGGGTTCTATTAACCAGAAAGCCCTGAGTTCCAAGAACACAGCAGATGCGAAGGACTAGCCAAGAAGAGCGCAAAAGTACCACAACATGCCTGCCTCCACAGCTTTTTCCTTGGGGACATGCCTAATTCCTGGCTGATTTGCCTTTCTCGTCTTAGGGTTGGGGTTCGGCCTAGGGCTAGGATTTTTAAAAGCAGGAAGCCCTGAGTTCCAGGCACACTGCAGCTGTGAAAGGCATCCAAAAGGGAGTGCAAAAGTGCCACAACATGGCTGCTTTCACGGCTTTTTCCTTGGCAAGAAGCCTAACACCAGGCTGACTTACCTTCCCAGGGTTACTGTTAGGCTTAGGCCTAGGGCTAGGATTTTTAAAACTAGGAAGCCCTGGGCTCCAGGCACACTGCAGCTGTTCAAGGCATCCCAAGGGGAGTACAAAAGTGCAACAACATGGCAGCTTTCACAGCTTTTTCCTTGGCACCATCCCTATACCTAGGCTGATTTATCTGCCTAGGGTTAGGGTTAGGGTTCAGCCTAGGGCTTGGATTTCTTTAACCAGGAAGCCCTGAGTTCCAGGCTTACTTCATCTGCCAAAGGCATCCCAAAGGGAGTGCAGAAGTGCCACAACATGGCTGCTTTCACGGCTTTTCCCTTAGGAAGAACCCTAATACCCGGCTGATTTACCTTCCTAGGGTTACTGTTAGGCTTAGGCCTAGGACTTTTAAAACCAGGAAGCCCTGGGCTCCAGGCACACTGCAGCTGCGAAAGGCATCCCAAGGGGAGCGCAAAAGTGACGCAACTTGGCTGCCACCACTGATATTTCCATGAGAGCATCCCGAACCATAGGCTGATTTTCCTTCCTAGGGTTAAGGTTTGAGTTACGCCTAGGGTAAGGGTCTATTAACCAGAAAGCCCTGAGTTCCAAGAACACAGCAGCTGCGAAGGACTACCCAAGAAGAGCGCAAAAGTTCCACAACATGCCTGCCTCCACAGCTGTTTCCTTGGGGACATGCCTAATTCCTGGCTGATTTGCCTTTCTCGTCTTAGGGCTGGGATTCGGCCTAGGGCTAGGATTTTTAAAAGCAGGAAGCCCTGAGTTCCAGGCACACTGCAGCTGTGAAAGGCATCCAAAAGGGAGTGCAAAAGTGCCACAACATGGCTGCTTTCACGGCTTTTTCCTTGGCAAGAAGCCTAACACCAGGCTGATTTCCCTTCCCAGGGTTACTGTTAGGCTTAGGCCTAGGGCTAGGATTTTTGAAACTAGGAAGCCCTTAGCTCCAGGCACACTGCAGCTGTTCAAGGCATCCCAAGGGGAGTACAAAAGTGCAACAACATGGCAGCTTTCACAGCTTTTTCCTTGGCACCATCCCTATACCTAGGCTGATTTATCTGCCTAGCGTTAGGGTTCAGCCTAGGGCTTGGATTTCTTTAACCAGGAAGCCCTGAGTTCCAGGCTTACTTCATCTGCCAAAGGCATCCCAAAGGGAGTGCAGAAGTGCCACAACATGGCTGCTTTCACGGCTTTTCCCTTAGGAAGAACCCTAATACCCGGCTGATTTACCTTCCTAGGGTTACTGTTAGGCTTAGGCCTAGGACTTTTAAAACCAGGAAGCCCTGGGCTCCAGGCACACTGCAGCTGCGAAAGGCATCCCAAGGGGAGCGCAAAAGTGACGCAACTTGGCTGCCACCACTGATATTTCCATGAGACCATCCCGAACCATAGGCTGATTTTCCTTCCTAGGCTTAAGGTTTGAGTTACGCCTAGGGTAAGGGTTCTATTAACCAGAAAGCCCTGAGTTCCAAGAACACAGCAGCTGCGAAGGACTAGCCAAGAAGAGCGCAAAAGTAGCACAACATGCCTGCCTCCACAGCTGTTTCCTTGGGGACATGCCTAATTCCTGGCTGATTTGCCTTTCTCGTCTTAGGGCTGGGGTTCGGCCTAGGGCTAGGATTTTTAAAAGCAGGAAGCCCTGAGTTCCAGGCACACTGGAGCTGTGAAAGGCATCCAAAAGGGAGTGCAAAAGTGCCACAACATGGCTGCTTTCACGGCTTTTTCCTTGGCAAGAAGCCTAACACCAGGCTGATTTACCTTCCCAGGGTTACTGTTAGGCTTAGGCCTAGGGCTAGGATTTTTAAAACTAGGAAGCCCTTAGCTCCAGGCACACTGCAGCTGTTCAAGGCATCCCAAGGGGAGTACAAAAGTGCAACAACATGGCAGCTTTCACAGCTTTTTCCTTGGCACCATCCCTATACCTAGGCTGATTTATCTGCCTAGGGTTAGGGTTAGGGTTCAGCCTAGGGCTTGAATTTTTTTAACCAGGAAGCCCTGAGTTCCAGGCTTACTTCATCTGCCAAAGGCATCCCAAAGGGAGTGCAGAAGTGCCACAACATGGCTGCTTTCACGGCTTTTCCCTTAGGAAGAACCCTAATACCCGGCTGATTTACCTTCCTAGGGTTACTGGTAGGCTTAGGCCTAGGACTTTTAAAACCAGGAAGCCCTGGGCTCCAGGCACACTGCAGCTGCGAAAGGCATCCCAAGGGGAGCGCAAAAGTGACGCAACTTGGCTGCCACCACTGATATTTCCATGAGACCATCCCGAACCATAGGCTGATTTTCCTTCCTAGGGTTAAGGTTTGAGTTACGCCTAGGGTAAGGGTTCTATTAACCAGAAAGCCCTGAGTTCCAAGAACACAGCAGATGCGAAGGACTAGCCAAGAAGAGCGCAAAAGTACCACAACATGCCTGCCTCCACAGCTTTTTCCTTGGGGACATGCCTAATTCCTGGCTGATTTGCCTTTCTCGTCTTAGGGTTGGGGTTCGGCCTAGGGCTAGGATTTTTAAAAGCAGGAAGCCCTGAGTTCCAGGCACACTGGAGCTGTGAAAGGCATCCAAAAGGGAGTGCAAAAGTGCCACAACATGGCTGCTTTCACGGCTTTTTCCTTGGCAAGAAGCCTAACACCAGGCTGATTTACCTTCCCAGGGTTACTGTTAGGCTTAGGCCTAGGGCTAGGATTTTTAAAACTAGGAAGCCCTGGGCTCCAGGCACTCTGCAACTGTTCAAGGCATCCCAAGGGGAGTACAAAAGTGCAACAACATGGCAGCTTTCACAGCTTTTTCCTTGGCACCATCCCTATACCTAGGCTGATTTATCTGCCTACGGTTAGGGTTCAGCCTAGGGCTTGGATTTCTTTAACCAGGAAGCC
The DNA here is from genome assembly GCF_027579445.1 of Ammospiza nelsoni. Classification (NCBI taxonomy): domain Eukaryota; kingdom Metazoa; phylum Chordata; class Aves; order Passeriformes; family Passerellidae; genus Ammospiza; species Ammospiza nelsoni. The sequence continues at coordinate 483,022 of NW_026683204.1, read as the reverse complement.
CTGAGTTCCAGGCTTACTTCATCTGCCAAAGGCATCCCAAAGGGAGTGCAGAAGTGCCACAACATGGCTGCTTTCACGGCTTTTCCCTTAGGAAGAACCCTAATACCCGGCTGATTTACCTTCCTAGGGTTACTGTTAGGCTTAGGCCTAGGACTTTTAAAACCAGGAAGCCCTGGGCTCCAGGCACACTGCAGCTGCGAAAGGCATCCCAAGGGGAGCGCAAAAGTGACGCAACTTGGCTGCCACCACTGATATTTCCATGAGAGCATCCCGAACCATAGGCTGATTTTCCTTCCTAGGGTTAAGGTTTGAGTTACGCCTAGGGTAAGGGTCTATTAACCAGAAAGCCCTGAGTTCCAAGAACACAGCAGCTGCGAAGGACTAGCCAAGAAGAGCACAAAAGTACCACAACATGCCTGCCTCCACAGCTGTTTCCTTGGGGACATGCCTAATTCCTGGCTGATTTGCCTTTCTCGTCTTAGGGCAGGGGTTCGGCCTAGGGCTAGGATTTTTAAAAGCAGGAAGCCCTGAGTTCCAGGCACACTGCAGCTGTGAAAGGCATCCAAAAGGGAGTGTAAAAGTGCCACAACATGGCTGCTTTCACGGCTTTTTCCTTGGCAAGAAGCCTAACACCAGGCTGATTTACCTTCCCAGGGTTACTGTTAGGCTTAGGCCTAGGGCTAGGATTTTTAAAACTAGGAAGCCCTGGGCTCCAGGCACACTGCAGCTGTTCAAGGCATCCCAAGGGGAGTACAAAAGTGCAACAACATGGCAGCTTTCACAGCTTTTTCCTTGGCACCATCCCTATACCTAGGCTGATTTATCTGCCTAGGGTTAGGGTTAGGCTTCAGCCTAGGGCTTGGATTTCTTTAACCAGGAAGCCCTGAGTTCCAGGCTTACTTCATCTGCCAAAGGCATCCCAAAGGGAGTGCAGAAGTGCCACAACATGGCTGCTTTCACGGCTTTTCCCTTAGGAAGAACCCTAATACCCGGCTGATTTACCTTCCTAGGGTTACTGTTAGGCTTAGGCCTAGGACTTTTAAAACCAGGAAGCCCTGGGCTCCAGGCACACTGCAGCTGCGAAAGGCATCCCAAGGGGAGCGCAAAAGTGACGCAACTTGGCTGCCACCACTGATATTTCCATGAGACCATCCCGAACCATAGGCTGATTTTCCTTCCTAGGCTTAAGGTTTGAGTTACGCCTAGGGTAAGGGTTCTATTAACCAGAAAGCCCTGAGTTCCAAGAACACAGCAGATGCGAAGGACTAGCCAAGAAGAGCGCAAAAGTACCACAACATGCCTGCCTCCACAGCTGTTTCCTTGGGGACATGCCTAATTCCTGGCTGATTTGCCTTTCTCGTCGCAGGGCTGGGGTTCGGCCTAGGGCTAGGATTTTTAAAAGCAGGAAGCCCTGAGTTCCAGGCACACTGGAGCTGTGAAAGGCATCCAAAAGGGAGTGCAAAAGTGCCACAACATGGCTGCTTTCACGGCTTTTTCCTTGGCAAGACGCCTAACACCAGGCTGATTTACCTTCCCAGGGTTACTGTTAGGCTTAGGCCTAGGGCTAGGATTTTTAAAACTAGGAAGCCCTTAGCTCCAGGCACACTGCAGCTGTTCAAGGCATCCCAAGGGGAGTACAAAAGTGCAACAACATGGCAGCTTTCACAGCTTTTTCCTTGGCACCATCCCTATACCTAGGCTGATTTATCTGCCTAGGGTTAGGGTTAGGGTTCAGCCTAGGGCTTGAATTTTTTTAACCAGGAAGCCCTGAGTTCCAGGCTTACTTCATCTGCCAAAGGCATCCCAAAGGGAGTGCAGAAGTGCCACAACATGGCTGCTTTCACGGCTTTTCCCTTAGGAAGAACCCTAATACCCGGCTGATTTACCTTCCTAGGGTTACTGTTAGGCTTAGGCCTAGGACTTTTAAAACCAGGAAGCCCTGGGCTCCAGGCACACTGCAGCTGCGAAAGGCATCCCAAGGGGAGCGCAAAAGTGACGCAACTTGGCTGCCACCACTGATATTTCCATGAGACCATCCCGAACCATAGGCTGATTTTCCTTCCTAGGGTTAAGGTTTGAGTTACGCCTAGGGTAAGGGTTCTATTAACCAGAAAGCCCTGAGTTCCAAGAACACAGCAGATGCGAAGGACTAGCCAAGAAGAGCGCAAAAGTACCACAACATGCCTGCCTCCACAGCTTTTTCCTTGGGGACATGCCTAATTCCTGGCTGATTTGCCTTTCTCGTCTTAGGGTTGGGGTTCGGCCTAGGGCTAGGATTTTTAAAAGCAGGAAGCCCTGAGTTCCAGGCACACTGGAGCTGTGAAAGGCATCCAAAAGGGAGTGCAAAAGTGCCACAACATGGCTGCTTTCACGGCTTTTTCCTTGGCAAGAAGCCTAACACCAGGCTGATTTACCTTCCCAGGGTTACTGTTAGGCTTAGGCCTAGGGCTAGGATTTTTAAAACTAGGAAGCCCTGGGCTCCAGGCACTCTGCAACTGTTCAAGGCATCCCAAGGGGAGTACAAAAGTGCAACAACATGGCAGCTTTCACAGCTTTTTCCTTGGCACCATCCCTATACCTAGGCTGATTTATCTGCCTAGGGTTAGGGTTCAGCCTAGGGCTTGGATTTCTTTAACCAGGAAGCCCTGAGTTCCAGGCTTACTTCATCTGCCAAAGGCATCCCAAAGGGAGTGCAGAAGTGCCACAACATGGCTGCTTTCACGGCTTTTCCCTTAGGAAGAACCCTAATACCCGGCTGATTTACCTTCCTAGGGTTACTGTTAGGCTTAGGCCTAGGACTTTTAAAACCAGGAAGCCCTGGGCTCCAGGCACACTGCAGCTGCGAAAGGCATCCCAAGGGGAGCGCAAAAGTGACGCAACTTGGCTGCCACCACTGATATTTCCATGAGAGCATCCCGAACCATAGGCTGATTTTCCTTCCTAGGGTTAAGGTTTGAGTTACGCCTAGGGTAAGGGTCTATTAACCAGAAAGCCCTGAGTTCCAAGAACACAGCAGCTGCGAAGGACTAGCCAAGAAGAGCGCAAAAGTACCACAACATGCCTGCCTCCACAGCTGTTTCCTTGGGGACATGCCTAATTCCTGGCTGATTTGCCTTTCTCGTCTTAGGGCAGGGGTTCGGCCTAGGGCTAGGATTTTTAAAAGCAGGAAGCCCTGAGTTCCAGGCACACTGCAGCTGTGAAAGGCATCCAAAAGGGAGTGCAAAAGTGCCACAACATGGCTGCTTTCACGGCTTTTTCCTTGGCAAGAAGCCTAACACCAGGCTGATTTACCTTCCCAGGGTTACTGTTAGGCTTAGGCCTAGGGCTAGGATTTTTAAAACTAGGAAGCCCTGGGCTCCAGGCACACTGCAGCTGTTCAAGGCATCCCAAGGGGAGTACAAAAGTGCAACAACATGGCAGCTTTCACAGCTTTTTCCTTGGCACCATCCCTATACCTAGGCTGATTTATCTGCCTAGGGTTAGGGTTAGGGTTCAGCCTAGGGCTTGGATTTCTTTAACCAGGAAGCCCTGAGTTCCAGGCTTACTTCATCTGCCAAAGGCATCCCAAAGGGAGTGCAGAAGTGCCACAACATGGCTGCTTTCACGGCTTTTCCCTTAGGAAGAACCCTAATACCCGGCTGATTTACCTTCCTAGGGTTACTGTTAGGCTTAGGCCTAGGACTTTTAAAACCAGGAAGCCCTGGGCTCCAGGCACACTGCAGCTGCGAAAGGCATCCCAAGGGGAGCGCAAAAGTGACGCAACTTGGCTGCCACCACTGATATTTCCATGAGACCATCCCGAACCATAGGCTGATTTTCCTTCCTAGGGTTAAGGTTTGAGTTACGCCTAGGGTAAGGGTTCTATTAACCAGAAAGCCCTGAGTTCCAAGAACACAGCAGATGCGAAGGACTAGCCAAGAAGAGCGCAAAAGTACCACAACATGCCTGCCTCCACAGCTGTTTCCTTGGGGACATGCCTAATTCCTGGCTGATTTGCCTTTCTCGTCTTAGGGCTGGGGTTCGGCCTAGGGCTAGGATTTTTAAAATCAGGAAGCCCTGAGTTCCAGGCACACTGGAGCTGTGAAAGGCATCCAAAAGGGAGTGCAAAAGTGCCACAACATGGCTGCTTTCACGGCTTTTTCCTTGGCAAGACGCCTAACACCAGGCTGATTTACCTTCCCAGGGTTACTGTTAGGCTTAGGCCTAGGGCTAGGATTTTTAAAACTAGGAAGCCCTTAGCTCCAGGCACACTGCAGCTGTTCAAGGCATCCCAAGGGGAGTACAAAAGTGCAACAACATGGCAGCTTTCACAGCTTTTTCCTTGGCACCATCCCTATACCTAGGCTGATTTATCTGCCTAGGGTTAGGGTTAGGGTTCAGCCTAGGGCTTGAATTTTTTTAACCAGGAAGCCCTGAGTTCCAGGCTTACTTCATCTGCCAAAGGCATCCCAAAGGGAGTGCAGAAGTGCCACAACATGGCTGCTTTCACGGCTTTTCCCTTAGGAAGAACCCTAATACCCGGCTGATTTACCTTCCTAGGGTTACTGGTAGGCTTAGGCCTAGGACTTTTAAAACCAGGAAGCCCTGGGCTCCAGGCACACTGCAGCTGCGAAAGGCATCCCAAGGGGAGCGCAAAAGTGACGCAACTTGGCTGCCACCACTGATATTTCCATGAGACCATCCCGAACCATAGGCTGATTTTCCTTCCTAGGGTTAAGGTTTGAGTTACGCCTAGGGTAAGGGTTCTATTAACCAGAAAGCCCTGAGTTCCAAGAACACAGCAGATGCGAAGGACTAGCCAAGAAGAGCGCAAAAGTACCACAACATGCCTGCCTCCACAGCTTTTTCCTTGGGGACATGCCTAATTCCTGGCTGATTTGCCTTTCTCGTCTTAGGGTTGGGGTTCGGCCTAGGGCTAGGATTTTTAAAAGCAGGAAGCCCTGAGTTCCAGGCACACTGGAGCTGTGAAAGGCATCCAAAAGGGAGTGCAAAAGTGCCACAACATGGCTGCTTTCACGGCTTTTTCCTTGGCAAGAAGCCTAACACCAGGCTGATTTACCTTCCCAGGGTTACTGTTAGGCTTAGGCCTAGGGCTAGGATTTTTAAAACTAGGAAGCCCTGGGCTCCAGGCACTCTGCAACTGTTCAAGGCATCCCAAGGGGAGTACAAAAGTGCAACAACATGGCAGCTTTCACAGCTTTTTCCTTGGCACCATCCCTATACCTAGGCTGATTTATCTGCCTACGGTTAGGGTTCAGCCTAGGGCTTGGATTTCTTTAACCAGGAAGCCCTGAGTTCCAGGCTTACTTCATCTGCCAAAGGCATCCCAAAGGGAGTGCAGAAGTGCCACAACATGGCTGCTTTCACGGCTTTTCCCTTAGGAAGAACCCTAATACCCGGCTGATTTACCTTCCTAGGGTTACTGTTAGGCTTAGGCCTAGGACTTTTAAAACCAGGAAGCCCTGGGCTCCAGGCACACTGCAGCTGCGAAAGGCATCCCAAGGGGAGCGCAAAAGTGACGCAACTTGGCTGCCACCACTGATATTTCCATGAGACCATCCCGAACCATAGGCTGATTTTCCTTCCTAGGGTTAAGGTTTGAGTTACGCCTAGGGTAAGGGTATATTAACCAGAAAGCCCTGAGTTCCAAGAACACAGCAGCTGCGAAGGACTAGCCAAGAAGAGCGCAAAAGTACCACAACATGCCTGCCTCCACAGCTGTTTCCTTGGGGACATGCCTAATTCCTGGCTGATTTGCCTTTCTCGTCTTAGGGCAGGGGTTCGGCCTAGGGCTAGGATTTTTAAAAGCAGGAAGCCCTGAGTTCCAGGCACACTGCAGCTGTGAAAGGCATCCAAAAGGGAGTGTAAAAGTGCCACAACATGGCTGCTTTCACGGCTTTTTCCTTGGCAAGAAGCCTAACACCAGGCTGATTTACCTTCCCAGGGTTACTGTTAGGCTTAGGCCTAGGGCTAGGATTTTTAAAACTAGGAAGCCCTGGGCTCCAGGCACACTGCAGCTGTTCAAGGCATCCCAAGGGGAGTACAAAAGTGCAACAACATGGCAGCTTTCACAGCTTTTTCCTTGGCACCATCCCTATACCTAGGCTGATTTATCTGCCTAGGGTTAGGGTTAGGGTTCAGCCTAGGGCTTGGATTTCTTTAACCAGGAAGCCCTGAGTTCCAGGCTTACTTCATCTGCCAAAGGCATCCCAAAGGGAGTGCAGAAGTGCCACAACATGGCTGCTTTCACGGCTTTTCCCTTAGGAAGAACCCTAATACCCGGCTGATTTACCTTCCTAGGGTTACTGTTAGGCTTAGGCCTAGGACTTTTAAAACCAGGAAGCCCTGGGCTCCAGGCACACTGCAGCTGCGAAAGGCATCCCAAGGGGAGCGCAAAAGTGACGCAACTTGGCTGCCACCACTGATATTTCCATGAGACCATCCCGAACCATAGGCTGATTTTCCTTCCTAGGGTTAAGGTTTGAGTTACGCCTAGGGTAAGGGTTCTATTAACCAGAAAGCCCTGAGTTCCAAGAACACAGCAGCTGCGAAGGACTAGCCAAGAAGAGCGCAAAAGTACCACAACATGCCTGCCTCCACAGCTTTTTCCTTGGGGACATGCCTAATTCCTGGCTGATTTGCCTTTCTCGTCTTAGGGTTGGGGTTCGGCCTAGGGCTAGGATTTTTAAAATCAGGAAGCCCTGAGTTCCAGGCACACTGCAGCTGTGAAAGGCATCCAAAAGGGAGTGCAAAAGTGCCACAACATGGCTGCTTTCACGGCTTTTTCCTTGGCAAGAAGCCTAACACCAGGCTGATTTACCTTCCCAGGGTTACTGTTAGGCTTAGGCCTAGGGCTAGGATTTTTAAAACTAGGAAGCCCTGGGCTCCAGGCACACTGCAGCTGTTCAAGGCATCCCAAGGGGAGTACAAAAGTGCAACAACATGGCAGCTTTCACAGCTTTTTCCTTGGCACCATCCCTATACCTAGGCTGATTTATCTGCCTAGGGTTAGGGTTCAGCCTAGGGCTTGGATTTCTTTAACCAGGAAGCCCTGAGTTCCAGGCTTACTTCATCTGCCAAAGGCATCCCAAAGGGAGTGCAGAAGTGCCACAACATGGCTGCTTTCACGGCTTTTCCCTTAGGAAGAACCCTAATACCCGGCTGATTTACCTTCCTAGGGTTACTGTTAGGCTTAGGCCTAGGACTTTTAAAACCAGGAAGCCCTGGGCTCCAGGCGCACTGCAGCTGCGAAAGGCATCCCAAGGGGAGCGCAAAAGTGACGCAACTTGGCTGCCACCACTGATATTTCCATGAGAGCATCCCGAACCATAGGCTGATTTTCCTTCCTAGGGTTAAGGTTTGAGTTACGCCTAGGGTAAGGGTCTATTAACCAGAAAGCCCTGAGTTCCAAGAACACAGCAGCTGCGAAGGACTACCCAAGAAGAGCGCAAAAGTTCCACAACATGCCTGCCTCCACAGCTGTTTCCTTGGGGACATGCCTAATTCCTGGCTGATTTGCCTTTCTCGTCTTAGGGCTGGGATTCGGCCTAGGGCTAGGATTTTTAAAAGCAGGAAGCCCTGAGTTCCAGGCACACTGGAGCTGTGAAAGGCATCCAAAAGGGAGTGCAAAAGTGCCACAACATGGCTGCTTTCACGGCTTTTTCCTTGGCAAGAAGCCTAACACCAGGCTGATTTCCCTTCCCAGGGTTACTGTTAGGCTTAGGCCTAGGGCTAGGATTTTTAAAACTAGGAAGCCCTGGGCTCCAGGCACACTGCAGCTGTTCAAGGCATCCCAAGGGGAGTACAAAAGTGCAACAACATGGCAGCTTTCACAGCTTTTTCCTTGGCACCATCCCTATACCTAGGCTGATTTATCTGCCTAGCGTTAGGGTTCAGCCTAGGGCTTGGATTTCTTTAACCAGGAAGCCCTGAGTTCCAGGCTTACTTCATCTGCCAAAGGCATCCCAAAGGGAGTGCAGAAGTGCCACAACATGGCTGCTTTCACGGCTTTTCCCTTAGGAAGAACCCTAATACCCGGCTGATTTACCTTCCTAGGGTTACTGTTAGGCTTAGGCCTAGGACTTTTAAAACCAGGAAGCCCTGGGCTCCAGGCGCACTGCAGCTGCGAAAGGCATCCCAAGGGGAGCGCAAAAGTGTCGCAACTTGGCTGCCACCACTGATATTTCCATGAGACCATCCCGAACCATAGGCTGATTTTCCTTCCTAGGGTTAAGGTTTGAGTTACGCCTAGGGTAAGGGTCTATTAACCAGAAAGCCCTGAGTTCCAAGAACACAGCAGCTGCGAAGGACTACCCAAGAAGAGCGCAAAAGTTCCACAACATGCCTGCCTCCACAGCTGTTTCCTTGGGGACATGCCTAATTCCTGGCTGATTTGCCTTTCTCGTCTTAGGGCTGGGATTCGGCCTAGGGCTAGGATTTTTAAAAGCAGGAAGCCCTGAGTTCCAGGCACACTGGAGCTGTGAAAGGCATCCAAAAGGGAGTGCAAAAGTGCCACAACATGGCTGCTTTCACGGCTTTTTCCTTGGCAAGAAGCCTAACACCAGGCTGATTTCCCTTCCCAGGGTTACTGTTAGGCTTAGGCCTAGGGCTAGGATTTTTAAAACTAGGAAGCCCTTAGCTCCAGGCACACTGCAGCTGTTCAAGGCATCCCAAGGGGAGTACAAAAGTGCAACAACATGGCAGCTTTCACAGCTTTTTCCTTGGCACCATCCCTATACCTAGGCTGATTTATCAGCCTAGCGTTAGGGTTCAGCCTAGGGCTTGGATTTCTTTAACCAGGAAGCCCTGAGTTCCAGGCTTACTTCATCTGCCAAAGGCATCCCAAAGGGAGTGCAGAAGTGCCACAACATGGCTGCTTTCACGGCTTTTCCCTTAGGAAGAACCCTAATACCCGGCTGATTTACCTTCCTAGGGTTACTGTTAGGCTTAGGCCTAGGACTTTTAAAACCAGGAAGCCCTGGGCTCCAGGCACACTGCAGCTGCGAAAGGCATCCCAAGGGGAGCGCAAAAGTGACGCAACTTGGCTGCCACCACTGATATTTCCATGAGACCATCCCGAACCATAGGCTGATTTTCCTTCCTAGGGTTAAGGTTTGAGTTACGCCTAGGGTAAGGGTATATTAACCAGAAAGCCCTGAGTTCCAAGAACACAGCAGCTGCGAAGGACTACCCAAGAAGAGCGCAAAAGTACCACAACATGCCTGCCTCCACAGCTGTTTCCTTGGGGACATGCCTAATTCCTGGCTGATTTGCCTTTCTCGTCTTAGGGCTGGGATTCGGCCTAGGGCTAGGATTTTTAAAAGCAGGAAGCCCTGAGTTCCAGGCACACTGGAGCTGTGAAAGGCATCCAAAAGGGAGTGCAAAAGTGCCACAACATGGCTGCTTTCACGGCTTTTTCCTTGGCAAGAAGCCTAACACCAGGCTGATTTCCCTTCCCAGGGTTACTGTTAGGCTTAGGCCTAGGGCTAGGATTTTTAAAACTAGGAAGCCCTGGGCTCCAGGCACACTGCAGCTGTTCAAGGCATCCCAAGGGGAGTACAAAAGTGCAACAACATGGCAGCTTTCACAGCTTTTTCCTTGGCACCATCCCTATACCTAGGCTGATTTATCTGCCTAGCGTTAGGGTTCAGCCTAGGGCTTGGATTTCTTTAACCAGGAAGCCCTGAGTTCCAGGCTTACTTCATCTGCCAAAGGCATCCCAAAGGGAGTGCAGAAGTGCCACAACATGGCTGCTTTCACGGCTTTTCCCTTAGGAAGAACCCTAATACCCGGCTGATTTACCTTCCTAGGGTTACTGTTAGGCTTAGGCCTAGGACTTTTAAAACCAGGAAGCCCTGGGCTCCAGGCACACTGCAGCTGCGAAAGGCATCCCAAGGGGAGCGCAAAAGTGACGCAACTTGGCTGCCACCACTGATATTTCCATGAGACCATCCCGAACCATAGGCTGATTTTCCTTCCTAGGGTTAAGGTTTGAGTTACGCCTAGGGTAAGGGTTCTATTAACCAGAAAGCCCTGAGTTCCAAGAACACAGCAGATGCGAAGGACTAGCCAAGAAGAGCGCAAAAGTACCACAACATGCCTGCCTCCACAGCTGTTTCCTTGGGGACATGCCTAATTCCTGGCTGATTTGCCTTTCTCGTCTTAGGGCTGGGGTTCGGCCTAGGGCTAGGATTTTTAAAAGCAGGAAGCCCTGAGTTCCAGGCACACTGGAGCTGTGAAAGGCATCCAAAAGGGAGTGCAAAAGTGCCACAACATGGCTGCTTTCACGGCTTTTTCCTTGGCAAGAAGCCTAACACCAGGCTGATTTCCCTTCCCAGGGTTACTGTTAGGCTTAGGCCTAGGGCTAGGATTTTTAAAACTAGGAAGCCCTTAGCTCCAGGCACACTGCAGCTGTTCAAGGCATCCCAAGGGGAGTACAAAAGTGCAACAACATGGCAGCTTTCACAGCTTTTTCCTTGGCACCATCCCTATACCTAGGCTGATTTATCTGCCTAGGGTTAGGGTTAGGCTTCAGCCTAGGGCTTGGATTTCTTTAACCAGGAAGCCCTGAGTTCCAGGCTTACTTCATCTGCCAAAGGCATCCCAAAGGGAGTGCAGAAGTGCCACAACATGGCTGCTTTCACGGCTTTTCCCTTAGGAAGAACCCTAATACCCGGCTGATTTACCTTCCTAGGGTTACTGTTAGGCTTAGGCCTAGGACTTTTAAAACCAGGAAGCCCTGGGCTCCAGGCACACTGCAGCTGCGAAAGGCATCCCAAGGGGAGCGCAAAAGTGACGCAACTTGGCTGCCACCACTGATATTTCCATGAGACCATCCCGAACCATAGGCTGATTTTCCTTCCTAGGGTTAAGGTTTGAGTTACGCCTAGGGTAAGGGTCTATTAACCAGAAAGCCCTGAGTTCCAAGAACACAGCAGCTGCGAAGGACTAGCCAAGAAGAGCACAAAAGTACCACAACATGCCTGCCTCCACAGCTGTTTCCTTGGGGACATGCCTAATTCCTGGCTGATTTGCCTTTCTCGTCTTAGGGCTGGGGTTCGGCCTAGGGCTAGGATTTTTAAAATCAGGAAGCCCTGAGTTCCAGGCACACTGCAGCTCTGAAAGGCATCCAAAAGGGAGTGCAAAAGTGCCACAACATGGCTGCTTTCACGGCTTTTTCCTTGGCAAGAAGCCTAACACCAGGCTGATTTCCCTTCCCAGGGTTACTGTTAGGCTTAGGCCTAGGGCTAGGATTTTTAAAACTAGGAAGCCCTTAGCTCCAGGCACACTGCAGCTGTTCAAGGCATCCCAAGGGGAGTGCAAAAGTGCAACAACATGGCAGCTTTCACGGCTTTTTCCTTGGCACCATCCCTATACCTAGGCTGATTTATCTGCCTAGGGTTAGGGTTCAGCCTAGGGCTTGGATTTCTTTAACCAGGAAGCCCTGAGTTCCAGGCTTACTTCATCTGCCAAAGGCATCCCAAAGGGAGTGCAGAAGTGCCACAACATGGCTGCTTTCACGGCTTTTCCCTTAGGAAGAACCCTAATACCCGGCTGATTTACCTTCCTAGGGTTACTGTTAGGCTTAGGCCTAGGACTTTTAAAACCAGGAAGCCCTGGGCTCCAGGCACACTGCAGCTGCGAAAGGCATCCCAAGGGGAGCGCAAAAGTGACGCAACTTGGCTGCCACCACTGATATTTCCATGAGACCATCCCGAACCATAGGCTGATTTTCCTTCCTAGGGTTAAGGTTTGAGTTATGCCTAGGGTAAGGGTCTATTAACCAGAAAGCCCTGAGTTCCAAGAACACAGCAGCTGCGAAGGACTACCCAAGAAGAGCGCAAAAGTACCACAACATGCCTGCCTCCACAGCTTTTTCCTTGGGGACATGCCTAATTCCTGGCTGATTTGCCTTTCTCGTCTTAGGGTTGGGGTTCGGCCTAGGGCTAGGATTTTTAAAATCAGGAAGCCCTGAGTTCCAGGCACACTGGAGCTGTGAAAGGCATCCAAAAGGGAGTGCAAAAGTGCCACAACATGGCTGCTTTCACGGCTTTTTCCTTGGCAAGACGCCTAACACCAGGCTGATTTACTTTCCCAGGGTTACTGTTAGGCTTAGGCCTAGGGCTAGGATTTTTAAAACTAGGAAGCCCTTAGCTCCAGGCACACTGCAGCTGTTCAAGGCATCCCAAGGGGAGTACAAAAGTGCAACAACATGGCAGCTTTCACAGCTTTTTCCTTGGCACCATCCCTATACCTAGGCTGATTTATCTGCCTAGGGTTAGGGTTAGGCTTCAGCCTAGGGCTTGGATTTCTTTAACCAGGAAGCCCTGAGTTCCAGGCTTACTTCATCTGCCAAAGGCATCCCAAAGGGAGTGCAGAAGTGCCACAACATGGCTGCTTTCACGGCTTTTCCCTTAGGAAGAACCCTAATACCCGGCTGATTTACCTTCCTAGGGTTACTGTTAGGCTTAGGCCTAGGACTTTTTAAACCAGGAAGCCCTGGGCTCCAGGCACACTGCAGCTGCGAAAGGCATCCCAAGGGGAGCGCAAAAGTGACGCAACTTGGCTGCCACCACTGATATTTCCATGAGAGCATCCCGAACCATAGGCTGATTTTCCTTCCTAGGGTTAAGGTTTGAGTTACGCCTAGGGTAAGGGTCTATTAACCAGAAAGCCCTGAGTTCCAAGAACACAGCAGCTGCGAAGGACTACCCAAGAAGAGCGCAAAAGTACCACAACATGCCTGCCTCCACAGCTGTTTCCTTGGGGACATGCCTAATTCCTGGCTGATTTGCCTTTCTCGTCTTAGGGTTGGGGTTCGGCCTAGGGCTAGGATTTTTAAAATCAGGAAGCCCTGAGTTCCAGGCACACTGCAGCTGTGAAAGGCATCCAAAAGGGAGTGCAAAAGTGCCACAACATGGCTGCTTTCACGGCTTTTTCCTTGGCAAGAAGCCTAACACCAGGCTGACTTACTTTCCCAGGGTTACTGTTAGGCTTAGGCCTAGGGCTAGGATTTTTGAAACTAGGAAACCCTGGGCTCCAGGCACACTGCAGCTGTTCAAGGCATCCCAAGGGGAGTACAAAAGTGCAACAACATGGCAGCTTTCACAGCTTTTTCCTTGGCACCATCCCTATACCTAGGCTGATTCATCTGCCTAGGGTTAGGGTTCAGCCTAGGGCTTGGATTTCTTTAACCAGGAAGCCCTGAGTTCCAGGCTTACTTCATCTGCCAAAGGCATCCCAAAGGGAGTGCAGAAGTGCCACAACATGGCTGCTTTCACGGCTTTTCCCTTAGGAAGAACCCTAATACCCGGCTGATTTACCTTCCTAGGGTTACTGTTAGGCTTAGGCCTAGGACTTTTAAAACCAGGAAGCCCTGGGCTCCAGGCACACTGCAGCTGCGAAAGGCATCCCAAGGGGAGCGCAAAAGTGACGCAACTTGGCTGCCACCACTGATATTTCCATGAGACCATCCCGAACCATAGGCTGATTTTCCTTCCTAGGGTTAAGGTTTGAGTTACGCCTAGGGTAAGGGTCTATTAACCAGAAAGCCATGAGTTCCAAGAACACAGCAGATGCGAAGGACTACCCAAGAAGAGCGCAAAAGTACCACAACATGCCTGCCTCCACAGCTTTTTCCTTGTGGACATGCCTAATTCCTGGCTGATTTGCCTTTCTCGTCTTAGGGTTGGGGTTCGGCCTAGGGCTAGGATTTTTAAAAGCAGGAAGCCCTGAGTTCCAGGCACACTGGAGCTGTGAAAGGCATCCAAAAGGGAGTGCAAAAGTGCCACAACATGGCTGCTTTCACGGCTTTTTCCTTGGCAAGATGCCTAACACCAGGCTGATTTACCTTCCCAGGGTTACTGTTAGGCTTAGGCCTAGGGCTAGGATTTTTAAAACTAGGAAGCCCTGGGCTCCAGGCACACTGCAGCTGTTCAAGGCATCCCAAGGGGAGTACAAAAGTGCAACAACATGGCAGCTTTCACAGCTTTTTCCTTGGCACCATCCCTATACCTAGGCTGATTTATCTGCCTAGGGTTAGGGTTAGGGTTCAGCCTAGGGCTTGGATTTTTTCAACCAGGAAGCCCTGAGTTCCAGGCTTACTTCATCTGCCAAAGGCATCCCAAAGGGAGTGCAGAAGTGCCACAACATGGCTGCTTTCACGGCTTTTCCCTTAGGAAGAACCCTAATACCCGGCTGATTTACCTTCCTAGGGTTACTGTTAGGCTTAGGCCTAGGACTTTTAAAACCAGGAAGCCCTGGGCTCCAGGCACACTGCAGCTGCAAAAGGCATCCCAAGGGGAGCGCAAAAGTGACGCAACTTGGCTGCCACCACTGATATTTCCATGAGACCATCCCGAACCATAGGCTGATTTTCCTTCCTAGGGTTAAGGTTTGAGTTACGCCTAGGGTAAGGGTTCTATTAACCAGAAAGCCATGAGTTCCAAGAACACAGCAGATGCGAAGGACTACCCAAGAAGAGCGCAAAAGTACCACAACATGCCTGCCTCCACAGCTTTTTCCTTGGGGACATGCCTAATTCCTGGCTGATTTGCCTTTCTCGTCTTAGGGTTGGGGTTCGGCCTAGGGCTAGGATTTTTAAAATCAGGAAGCCCTGAGTTCCAGGCACACTGCAGCTGTGAAAGGCATCCAAAAGGGAGTGCAAAAGTGCCACAACATGGCTGCTTTCACGGCTTTTTCCTTGGCAAGAAGCCTAACACCAGGCTGATTTCCCTTCCCAGGGTTACTGTTAGGCTTAGGCCTAGGGCTAGGATTTTTAAAACTAGGAAGCCCTGGGCTCCAGGCACACTGCAGCTGTTCAAGGCATCCCAAGGGGAGTACAAAAGTGCAACAACATGGCAGCTTTCACAGCTTTTTCCTTGGCACCATCCCTATACCTAGGCTGATTTATCTGCCTAGGGTTAGGGTTAGGCTTCAGCCTAGGGCTTGGATTTCTTTAACCAGGAAGCCCTGAGTTCCAGGCTTACTTCATCTGCCAAAGGCATCCCAAAGGGAGTGCAGAAGTGCCACAACATGGCTGCTTTCACGGCTTTTCCCTTAGGAAGAACCCTAATACCCGGCTGATTTACCTTCCTAGGGTTACTGTTAGGCTTAGGCCTAGGACTTTTAAAACCAGGAAGCCCTGGGCTCCAGGCACACTGCAGCTGCGAAAGGCATCCCAAGGGGAGCGCAAAAGTGACGCAACTTGGCTGCCACCACTGATATTTCCATGAGACCATCCCGAACCATAGGTTGATTTTCCTTCCTAGGGTTAAGGTTTGAGTTACGCCTAGGGTAAGGGCTGTATTAACCAGAAAGCCCTGAGTTCCAAGAACACAGCAGCTGCGAAGGACTAGCCAAGAAGAGTGCAAAAGTACCACAACATGCCTGCCTCCACAGCTTTTTCCTTGGGGACATGCCTAATTCCTGGCTGATTTGCCTTTCTCGTCTTAGGGTTGGGGTTCGGCCTAGGGCTAGGATTTTTAAAATCAGGAAGCCCTGAGTTCCAGGCACACTGCAGCTGTGAAAGGCATCCAAAAGGGAGTGCAAAAGTGCCACAACATGGCTGCTTTCACAGCTTTTTCCTTGGCAAGAAGCCTAACACCAGGCTGATTTACCTTCCCAGGGTTACTGTTAGGCTTAGGCCTAGGGCTAGGATTTTTAAAACTAGGAAGCCCTGGGCTCCAGGCACACTGCAGCTGTTCAAGGCATCCCAAGGGGAGTACAAAAGTGCAACAACATGGCAGCTTTCACAGCTTTTTCCTTGGCACCATCCCTATACCTAGGCTGATTTATCTGCCTAGGGTTAGGGTTAGGCTTCAGCCTAGGGCTTGGATTTCTTTAACCAGGAAGCCCTGAGTTCCAGGCTTACTTCATCTGCCAAAGGCATCCCAAAGGGAGTGCAGAAGTGCCACAACATGGCTGCTTTCAAGGCTTTTCCCTTAGGAAGAACCCTAATACCCGGCTGATTTACCTTCCTAGGGTTACTGTTAGGCTTAGGCCTAGGACTTTTAAAACCAGGAAGCCCTGGGCTCCAGGCACACTGCAGCTGCGAAAGGCATCCCAAGGGGAGCGCAAAAGTGACGCAACTTGGCTGCCACCACTGATATTTCCATGAGACCATCCCGAACCATAGGCTGATTTTCCTTCCTAGGGTTAAGGTTTGAGTTACGCCTAGGGTAAGGGTCTATTAACCAGAAAGCCCTGAGTTCCAAGAACACAGCAGCTGCGAAGGACTACCCAAGAAGAGCGCAAAAGTACCACAACATGCCTGCCTCCACAGCTTTTTCCTTGGGGACATGCCTAATTCCTGGCTGATTTGCCTTTCTCGTCTTAGGGTTGGGGTTCGGCCTAGGGCTAGGATTTTTAAAATCAGGAAGCCCTGAGTTCCAGGCACACTGAAGCTGTGAAAGGCATCCAAAAGGGAGTGCAAAAGTGCCACAACATGGCTGCTTTCACGGCTTTTTCCTTGGCAAGAAGCCTAACACCAGGCTGATTTACCTTCCCAGGGTTACTGTTAGGCTTAGGCCTAGGGCTAGGATTTTTAAAACTAGGAAGCCCTTAGCTCCAGGCACACTGCAGCTGTTCAAGGCATCCCAAGGGG
This sequence comes from Ammospiza nelsoni, assembly GCF_027579445.1. Lineage (NCBI taxonomy): Eukaryota > Metazoa > Chordata > Aves > Passeriformes > Passerellidae > Ammospiza > Ammospiza nelsoni. The sequence continues at coordinate 466,419 of NW_026683204.1, read as the reverse complement.
AGTACAAAAGTGCAACAACATGGCAGCTTTCACAGCTTTTTCCTTGGCACCATCCCTATACCTAGGCTGATTTATCTGCCTAGGGTTAGGGTTAGGCTTCAGCCTAGGGCTTGGATTTCTTTAACCAGGAAGCCCTGAGTTCCAGGCTTACTTCATCTGCCAAAGGCATCCCAAAGGGAGTGCAGAAGTGCCACAACATGGCTGCTTTCACGGCTTTTCCCTTAGGAAGAACCCTAATACCCGGCTGATTTACCTTCCTAGGGTTACTGTTAGGCTTAGGCCTAGGACTTTTAAAACCAGGAAGCCCTGGGCTCCAGGCACACTGCAGCTGCGAAAGGCATCCCAAGGGGAGCGCAAAAGTGACGCAACTTGGCTGCCACCACTGATATTTCCATGAGACCATCCCGAACCATAGGCTGATTTTCCTTCCTAGGGTTAAGGTTTGAGTTACGCCTAGGGTAAGGGTCTATTAACCAGAAAGCCCTGAGTTCCAAGAACACAGCAGCTGCGAAGGACTACCCAAGAAGAGCGCAAAAGTACCACAACATGCCTGCCTCCACAGCTTTTTCCTTGGGGACATGCCTAATTCCTGGCTGATTTGCCTTTCTCGTCTTAGGGTTGGGGTTCGGCCTAGGGCTAGGATTTTTAAAATCAGGAAGCCCTGAGTTCCAGGCACACTGCAGCTGTGAAAGGCATCCAAAAGGGAGTGCAAAAGTGCCACAACATGGCTGCTTTCACGGCTTTTTCCTTGGCAAGAAGCCTAACACCAGGCTGATTTCCCTTCCCAGGGTTACTGTTAGGCTTAGGCCTAGGGCTAGGATTTTTAAAACTAGGAAGCCCTGGGCTCCAGGCACACTGCAGCTGTTCAAGGCATCCCAAGGGGAGTACAAAAGTGCAACAACATGGCAGCTTTCACAGCTTTTTCCTTGGCACCATCCCTATACCTAGGCTGATTTATCTGCCTAGGGTTAGGGTTAGGGTTCAGCCTAGGGCTTGGATTTCTTTAACCAGGAAGCCCTGAGTTCCAGGCTTACTTCATCTGCCAAAGGCATCCCAAAGGGAGTGCAGAAGTGCCACAACATGGCTGCTTTCACGGCTTTTCCCTTAGGAAGAACCCTAATACCCGGCTGATTTACCTTCCTAGGGTTACTGTTAGGCTTAGGCCTAGGACTTTTAAAACCAGGAAGCCCTGGGCTCCAGGCACACTGCAGCTGCGAAAGGCATCCCAAGGGGAGCGCAAAAGTGACGCAACTTGGCTGCCACCACTGATATTTCCATGAGAGCATCCCGAACCATAGGCTGATTTTCCTTCCTAGGGTTAAGGTTTGAGTTACGCCTAGGGTAAGGGTCTATTAACCAGAAAGCCCTGAGTTCCAAGAACACAGCAGATGCGAAGGACTACCCAAGAAGAGCGCAAAAGTAGCACAACATGCCTGCCTCCACAGCTGTTTCCTTGGGGACATGCCTAATTCCTGGCTGATTTGCCTTTCTCGTCTTAGGGCTGGGGTTCGGCCTAGGGCTAGGATTTTTAAAAGCAGGAAGCCCTGAGTTCCAGGCACACTGGAGCTGTGAAAGGCATCCAAAAGGGAGTGCAAAAGTGCCACAACATGGCTGCTTTCACGGCTTTTTCCTTGGCAAGACGCCTAACACCAGGCTGATTTCCCTTCCCAGGGTTACTGTTAGGCTTAGGCCTAGGGCTAGGATTTTTAAAACTAGGAAGCCCTTAGCTCCAGGCACACTGCAGCTGTTCAAGGCATCCCAAGGGGAGTACAAAAGTGCAACAACATGGCAGCTTTCACAGCTTTTTCCTTGGCACCATCCCTATACCTAGGCTGATTCATCTGCCTAGGGTTAGGGTTCAGCCTAGGGCTTGGATTTCTTTAACCAGGAAGCCCTGAGTTCCAGGCTTACTTCATCTGCCAAAGGCATCCCAAAGGGAGTGCAGAAGTGCCACAACATGGCTGCTTTCACGGCTTTTCCCTTTGGAAGAACCCTAATACCCGGCTGATTTACCTTCCTAGGGTTACTGTTAGGCTTAGGCCTAGGACTTTTAAAACCAGGAAGCCCTGGGCTCCAGGCACACTGCAGCTGCGAAAGGCATCCCAAGGGGAGCGCAAAAGTGACGCAACTTGGCTGCCACCACTGATATTTCCATGAGACCATCCCGAACCATAGGCTGATTTTCCTTCCTAGGGTTAAGGTTTGAGTTACGCCTAGGGTAAGGGTCTATTAACCAGAAAGCCATGAGTTCCAAGAACACAGCAGCTGCGAAGGACTAGCCAAGAAGAGCGCAAAAGTAGCACAACATGCCTGCCTCCACAGCTTTTTCCTTGGGGACATGCCTAATTCCTGGCTGATTTGCCTTTCTCGTCTTAGGGTTGGGGTTCGGCCTAGGGCTAGGATTTTTAAAATCAGGAAGCCCTGAGTTCCAGGCACACTGCAGCTGTGAAAGGCATCCAAAAGGGAGTGCAAAAGTGCCACAACATGGCTGCTTTCACGGCTTTTTCCTTGGCAAGATGCCTAACACCAGGCTGACTTACTTTCCCAGGGTTACTGTTAGGCTTAGGCCTAGGGCTAGGATTTTTAAAACTAGGAAGCCCTGGGCTCCAGGCACACTGCAGCTGTTCAAGGCATCCCAAGGGGAGTACAAAAGTGCAACAACATGGCAGCTTTCACAGCTTTTTCCTTGGCACCATCCCTATACCTAGGCTGATTTATCTGCCTAGGGTTAGGGTTAGGGTTCAGCCTAGTGCTTGGATTTTTTCAACCAGGAAGCCCTGAGTTCAAGGCTTACTTCATCTGCCAAAGGCATCCCAAAGGGAGTGCAGAAGTGCCACAACATGGCTGCTTTCACGGCTTTTCCCTTAGGAAGAACCCTAATACCCGGCTGATTTACCTTCCTAGGGTTACTGTTAGGCTTAGGCCTAGGACTTTTAAAACCAGGAAGCCCTGGGCTCCAGGCACACTGCAGCTGCGAAAGGCATCCCAAGGGGAGCGCAAAAGTGACGCAACTTGGCTGCCACCACTGATATTTCCATGAGACCATCCCGAACCATAGGCTGATTTTCCTTCCTAGGGTTAAGGTTTGAGTTACGCCTAGGGTAAGGGTTCTATTAACCAGAAAGCCCTGAGTTCCAAGAACACAGCAGCTGCGAAGGACTAGCCAAGAAGAGCGCAAAAGTACCACAACATGCCTGCCTCCACAGCTTTTTCCTTGGGGACATGCCTAATTCCTGGCTGATTTGCCTTTCTCGTCTTAGGGTTGGGGTTCGGCCTAGGGCTAGGATTTTTAAAAGCAGGAAGCCCTGAGTTCCAGGCACACTGGAGCTGTGAAAGGCATCCAAAAGGGAGTGCAAAAGTGCCACAACATGGCTGCTTTCACGGCTTTTTCCTTGGCAAGACGCCTAACACCAGGCTGATTTACCTTCCCAGGGTTACTGTTAGGCTTAGGCCTAGGGCTAGGATTTTTAAAACTAGGAAGCCCTTAGCTCCAGGCACACTGCAGCTGTTCAAGGCATCCCAAGGGGAGTACAAAAGTGCAACAACATGGCAGCTTTCACAGCTTTTTCCTTGGCACCATCCCTATACCTAGGCTGATTTATCTGCCTAGGGTTAGGGTTAGGCTTCAGCCTAGGGCTTGGATTTCTTTAACCAGGAAGCCCTGAGTTCCAGGCTTACTTCATCTGCCAAAGGCATCCCAAAGGGAGTGCAGAAGTGCCACAACATGGCTGCTTTCACGGCTTTTCCCTTAGGAAGAACCCTAATACCCGGCTGATTTACCTTCCTAGGGTTACTGTTAGGCTTAGGCCTAGGACTTTTAAAACCAGGAAGCCCTGGGCTCCAGGCACACTGCAGCTGCGAAAGGCATCCCAAGGGGAGCGCAAAAGTGACGCAACTTGGCTGCCACCACTGATATTTCCATGAGACCATCCCGAACCATAGGCTGATTTTCCTTCCTAGGGTTAAGGTTTGAGTTACGCCTAGGGTAAGGGTCTATTAACCAGAAAGCCATGAGTTCCAAGAACACAGCAGCTGCGAAGGACTACCCAAGAAGAGCGCAAAAGTAGCACAACATGCCTGCCTCCACAGCTTTTTCCTTGGGGACATGCCTAATTCCTGGCTGATTTGCCTTTCTCGTCTTAGGGTTGGGGTTCGGCCTAGGGCTAGGATTTTTAAAATCAGGAAGCCCTGAGTTCCAGGCACACTGCAGCTGTGAAAGGCATCCAAAAGGGAGTGCAAAAGTGCCACAACATGGCTGCTTTCACGGCTTTTTCCTTGGCAAGATGCCTAACACCAGGCTGACTTACTTTCCCAGGGTTACTGTTAGGCTTAGGCCTAGGGCTAGGATTTTTAAAACTAGGAAGCCCTGGGCTCCAGGCACACTGCAGCTGTTCAAGGCATCCCAAGGGGAGTACAAAAGTGCAACAACATGGCAGCTTTCACAGCTTTTTCCTTGGCACCATCCCTATACCTAGGCTGATTTATCTGCCTAGGGTTAGGGTTAGGGTTCAGCCTAGTGCTTGGATTTTTTCAACCAGGAAGCCCTGAGTTCCAGGCTTACTTCATCTGCCAAAGGCATCCCAAAGGGAGTGCAGAAGTGCCACAACATGGCTGCTTTCACGGCTTTTCCCTTAGGAAGAACCCTAATACCCGGCTGATTTACCTTCCTAGGGTTACTGTTAGGCTTAGGCCTAGGACTTTTAAAACCAGGAAGCCCTGGGCTCCAGGCACACTGCAGCTGCGAAAGGCATCCCAAGGGGAGCGCAAAAGTGACGCAACTTGGCTGCCACCACTGATATTTCCATGAGACCATCCCGAACCATAGGCTGATTTTCCTTCCTAGGGTTAAGGTTTGAGTTACGCCTAGGGTAAGGGTTCTATTAACCAGAAAGCCCTGAGTTCCAAGAACACAGCAGCTGCGAAGGACTAGCCAAGAAGAGCGCAAAAGTACCACAACATGCCTGCCTCCACAGCTTTTTCCTTGGGGACATGCCTAATTCCTGGCTGATTTGCCTTTCTCGTCTTAGGGTTGGGGTTCGGCCTAGGGCTAGGATTTTTAAAAGCAGGAAGCCCTGAGTTCCAGGCACACTGGAGCTGTGAAAGGCATCCAAAAGGGAGTGCAAAAGTGCCACAACATGGCTGCTTTCACGGCTTTTTCCTTGGCAAGAAGCCTAACACCAGGCTGATTTCCCTTCCCAGGGTTACTGTTAGGCTTAGGCCTAGGGCTAGGATTTTTAAAACTAGGAAGCCCTGGGCTCCAGGCACACTGCAGCTGTTCAAGGCATCCCAAGGGGAGTACAAAAGTGCAACAACATGGCAGCTTTCACAGCTTTTTCCTTGGCACCATCCCTATACCTAGGCTGATTTATCTGCCTAGGGTTAGGGTTAGGCTTCAGCCTAGGGCTTGGATTTCTTTAACCAGGAAGCCCTGAGTTCCAGGCTTACTTCATCTGCCAAAGGCATCCCAAAGGGAGTGCAGAAGTGCCACAACATGGCTGCTTTCACGGCTTTTCCCTTAGGAAGAACCCTAATACCCGGCTGATTTACCTTCCTAGGGTTACTGTTAGGCTTAGGCCTAGGACTTTTAAAACCAGGAAGCCCTGGGCTCCAGGCACACTGCAGCTGCGAAAGGCATCCCAAGGGGAGCGCAAAAGTGACGCAACTTGGCTGCCACCACTGATATTTCCATGAGACCATCCCGAACCATAGGCTGATTTTCCTTCCTAGGGTTAAGGTTTGAGTTACGCCTAGGGTAAGGGTTCTATTAACCAGAAAGCCCTGAGTTCCAAGAACACAGCAGCTGTGAAGGACTAGCCAAGAAGAGCGCAAAAGTACCACAACATGCCTGCCTCCACAGCTTTTTCCTTGGGGACATGCCTAATTCCTGGCTGATTTGCCTTTCTCGTCTTAGGGTTGGGGTTCGGCCTAGGGCTAGGATTTTTAAAATCAGGAAGCCCTGAGTTCCAGGCACACTGCAGCTGTGAAAGGCATCCAAAAGGGAGTGCAAAAGTGACACAACATGGCTGCTTTCACGGCTTTTTCCTTGGCAAGACGCCTAACACCAGGCTGATTTACCTTCCCAGGGTTACTGTTAGGCTTAGGCCTAGGGCTAGGATTTTTAAAACTAGGAAGCCCTTAGCTCCAGGCACACTGCAGCTGTTCAAGGCATCCCAAGGGGAGTACAAAAGTGCAACAACATGGCAGCTTTCACAGCTTTTTCCTTGGCACCATCCCTATACCTAGGCTGATTTATCTGCCTAGGGTTAGGGTTAGGGTTCAGCCTAGGGCTTGAATTTTTTTAACCAGGAAGCCCTGAGTTCCAGGCTTACTTCATCTGCCAAAGGCATCCCAAAGGGAGTGCAGAAGTGCCACAACATGGCTGCTTTCACGGCTTTTCCCTTAGGAAGAACCCTAATACCCGGCTGATTTACCTTCCTAGGGTTACTGTTAGGCTTAGGCCTAGGACTTTTAAAACCAGGAAGCCCTGGGCTCCAGGCACACTGCAGCTGCGAAAGGCATCCCAAGGGGAGCGCAAAAGTGACGCAACTTGGCTGCCACCACTGATATTTCCATGAGACCATCCCAAACCATAGGCTGATTTTCCTTCCTAGGGTTAAGGTTTGAGTTACGCCTAGGGTAAGGGTTCTATTAACCAGAAAGCCCTGAGTTCCAAGAACACAGCAGATGCGAAGGACTACCCAAGAAGAGCGCAAAAGTAGCACAACATGCCTGCCTCCACAGCTTTTTCCTTGGGGACATGCCTAATTCCTGGCTGATTTGCCTTTCTCGTCTTAGGGTTGGGGTTCGGCCTAGGGCTAGGATTTTTAAAAGCAGGAAGCCCTGAGTTCCAGGCACACTGGAGCTGTGAAAGGCATCCAAAAGGGAGTGCAAAAGTGCCACAACATGGCTGCTTTCACGGCTTTTTCCTTGGCAAGAAGCCTAACACCAGGCTGATTTACCTTCCCAGGGTTACTGTTAGGCTTAGGCCTAGGGCTAGGATTTTTAAAACTAGGAAGCCCTGGGCTCCAGGCACACTGCAGCTGTTCAAGGCATCCCAAGGGGAGTACAAAAGTGCAACAACATGGCAGCTTTCACAGCTTTTTCCTTGGCACCATCCCTATACCTAGGCTGATTTATCTGCCTAGGGTTAGGGTTCAGCCTAGGGCTTGGATTTCTTTAACCAGGAAGCCCTGAGTTCCAGGCTTACTTCATCTGCCAAAGGCATCCCAAAGGGAGTGCAGAAGTGCCACAACATGGCTGCTTTCACGGCTTTTCCCTTAGGAAGAACCCTAATACCCGGCTGATTTACCTTCCTAGGGTTACTGTTAGGCTTACGCCTAGGACTTTTAAAACCAGGAAGCCCTGGGCTCCAGGCACACTGCAGCTGCGAAAGGCATCCCAAGGGGAGCGCAAAAGTGACGCAACTTGGCTGCCACCACTGATATTTCCATGAGACCATCCCGAACCATAGGCTGATTTTCCTTCCTAGGGTTAAGGTTTTAGTTACGCCTAGGGTAAGGGTTCTATTAACCAGAAAGCCCTGAGTTCCAAGAACACAGCAGATGCGAAGGACTAGCCAAGAAGAGCGCAAAAGTACCACAACATGCCTGCCTCCACAGCTTTTTCCTTGGGGACATGCCTAATTCCTGGCTGATTTGCCTTTCTCGTCTTAGGGTTGGGGTTCGGCCTAGGGCTAGGATTTTTAAAATCAGGAAGCCCTGAGTTCCAGGCACACTGCAGCTGTGAAAGGCATCCAAAAGGGAGTGCAAAAGTGCCACAACATGGCTGCTTTCACGGCTTTTTCCTTGGCAAGACGCCTAACACCAGGCTGATTTACCTTCCCAGGGTTACTGTTAGGCTTAGGCCTAGGGCTAGGATTTTTAAAACTAGGAAGCCCTTAGCTCCAGGCACACTGCAGCTGTTCAAGGCATCCCAAGGGGAGTACAAAAGTGCAACAACATGGCAGCTTTCACAGCTTTTTCCTTGGCACCATCCCTATACCTAGGCTGATTTATCTGCCTAGGGTTAGGGTTAGGGTTCAGCCTAGGGCTTGAATTTTTTTAACCAGGAAGCCCTGAGTTCCAGGCTTACTTCATCTGCCAAAGGCATCCCAAAGGGAGTGCAGAAGTGCCACAACATGGCTGCTTTCACGGCTTTTCCCTTAGGAAGAACCCTAATACCCGGCTGATTTACCTTCCTAGGGTTACTGGTAGGCTTAGGCCTAGGACTTTTAAAACCAGGAAGCCCTGGGCTCCAGGCACACTGCAGCTGCGAAAGGCATCCCAAGGGGAGCGCAAAAGTGACGCAACTTGGCTGCCACCACTGATATTTCCATGAGACCATCCCAAACCATAGGCTGATTTTCCTTCCTAGGGTTAAGGTTTGAGTTACGCCTAGGGTAAGGGTTCTATTAACCAGAAAGCCCTGAGTTCCAAGAACACAGCAGATGCGAAGGACTACCCAAGAAGAGCGCAAAAGTAGCACAACATGCCTGCCTCCACAGCTTTTTCCTTGGGGACATGCCTAATTCCTGGCTGATTTGCCTTTCTCGTCTTAGGGTTGGGGTTCGGCCTAGGGCTAGGATTTTTAAAAGCAGGAAGCCCTGAGTTCCAGGCACACTGGAGCTGTGAAAGGCATCCAAAAGGGAGTGCAAAAGTGCCACAACATGGCTGCTTTCACGGCTTTTTCCTTGGCAAGAAGCCTAACACCAGGCTGATTTACCTTCCCAGGGTTACTGTTAGGCTTAGGCCTAGGGCTAGGATTTTTAAAACTAGGAAGCCCTGGGCTCCAGGCACACTGCAGCTGTTCAAGGCATCCCAAGGGGAGTACAAAAGTGCAACAACATGGCAGCTTTCACAGCTTTTTCCTTGGCACCATCCCTATACCTAGGCTGATTTATCTGCCTAGGGTTAGGGTTCAGCCTAGGGCTTGGATTTCTTTAACCAGGAAGCCCTGAGTTCCAGGCTTACTTCATCTGCCAAAGGCATCCCAAAGGGAGTGCAGAAGTGCCACAACATGGCTGCTTTCACGGCTTTTCCCTTAGGAAGAACCCTAATACCCGGCTGATTTACCTTCCTAGGGTTACTGTTAGGCTTAGGCCTAGGACTTTTAAAACCAGGAAGCCCTGGGCTCCAGGCACACTGCAGCTGCGAAAGGCATCCCAAGGGGAGCGCAAAAGTGACGCAACTTGGCTGCCACCACTGATATTTCCATGAGACCATCCCGAACCATAGGCTGATTTTCCTTCCTAGGGTTAAGGTTTGAGTTACGCCTAGGGTAAGGGTTCTATTAACCAGAAAGCCCTGAGTTCCAAGAACACAGCAGATGCGAAGGACTACCCAAGAAGAGCGCAAAAGTAGCACAACATGCCTGCCTCCACAGCTTTTTCCTTGGGGACATGCCTAATTCCTGGCTGATTTGCCTTTCTCGTCTTAGGGCAGGGGTTCGGCCTAGGGCTAGGATTTTTAAAATCAGGAAGCCCTGAGTTCCAGGCACACTGGAGCTGTGAAAGGCATCCAAAAGGGAGTGCAAAAGTGCCACAACATGGCTGCTTTCACGGCTTTTTCCTTGGCAAGAAGCCTAACAGCAGGCTGACTTACCTTCCCAGGGTTACTGTTAGGCTTAGGCCTAGGGCTAGGATTTTTAAAACTAGGAAGCCCTGGGCTCCAGGCACACTGCAGCTGTTCAAGGCATCCCAAGGGGAGTACAAAAGTGCAACAACATGGCAGCTTTCACAGCTTTTTCCTTGGCACCATCCCTATACCTAGGCTGATTTATCTGCCTAGGGTTAGGGTTAGGGTTCAGCCTAGGGCTTGGATTTCTTTAACCAGGAAGCCCTGAGTTCCAGGCTTACTTCATCTGCCAAAGGCATCCCAAAGGGAGTGCAGAAGTGCCACAACATGGCTGCTTTCACGGCTTTTCCCTTAGGAAGAACCCTAATACCCGGCTGATTTACCTTCCTAGGGTTACTGTTAGGCTTAGGCCTAGGACTTTTAAAACCAGGAAGCCCTGGGCTCCAGGCACACTGCAGCTGCGAAAGGCATCCCAAGGGGAGCGCAAAAGTGACGCAACTTGGCTGCCACCACTGATATTTCCATGAGAGCATCCCGAACCATAGGCTGATTTTCCTTCCTAGGGTTAAGGTTTGAGTTACGCCTAGGGTAAGGGTCTATTAACCAGAAAGCCCTGAGTTCCAAGAACACAGCAGCTGCGAAGGACTACCCAAGAAGAGCGCAAAAGTTCCACAACATGCCTGCCTCCACAGCTGTTTCCTTGGGGACATGCCTAATTCCTGGCTGATTTGCCTTTCTCGTCTTAGGGCTGGGATTCGGCCTAGGGCTAGGATTTTTAAAAGCAGGAAGCCCTGAGTTCCAGGCACACTGCAGCTGTGAAAGGCATCCAAAAGGGAGTGCAAAAGTGCCACAACATGGCTGCTTTCACGGCTTTTTCCTTGGCAAGAAGCCTAACACCAGGCTGATTTACCTTCCCAGGGTTACTGTTAGGCTTAGGCCTAGGGCTAGGATTTTTAAAACTAGGAAGCCCTTAGCTCCAGGCACACTGCAGCTGTTCAAGGCATCCCAAGGGGAGTACAAAAGTGCAACAACATGGCAGCTTTCACAGCTTTTTCCTTGGCACCATCCCTATACCTAGGCTGATTTATCTGCCTAGGGTTAGGGTTAGGGTTCAGCCTAGGGCTTGAATTTTTTTAACCAGGAAGCCCTGAGTTCCAGGCTTACTTCATCTGCCAAAGGCATCCCAAAGGGAGTGCAGAAGTGCCACAACATGGCTGCTTTCACGGCTTTTCCCTTAGGAAGAACCCTAATACCCGGCTGATTTACCTTCCTAGGGTTACTGTTAGGCTTAGGCCTAGGACTTTTAAAACCAGGAAGCCCTGGGCTCCAGGCACACTGCAGCTGCGAAAGGCATCCCAAGGGGAGCGCAAAAGTGACGCAACTTGGCTGCCACCACTGATATTTCCATGAGAGCATCCCGAACCATAGGCTGAATTTCCTTCCTAGGGTTAAGGTTTGAGTTACGCCTAGGGTAAGGGTTCTATTAACCAGAAAGCCCTGAGTTCCAAGAACACAGCAGATGCGAAGGACTAGCCAAGAAGAGCGCAAAAGTACCACAACATGCCTGCCTCCACAGCTTTTTCCTTGGGGACATGCCTAATTCCTGGCTGATTTGCCTTTCTCGTCTTAGGGTTGGGGTTCGGCCTAGGGCTAGGATTTTTAAAAGCAGGAAGCCCTGAGTTCCAGGCACACTGGAGCTGTGAAAGGCATCCAAAAGGGAGTGCAAAAGTGCCACAACATGGCTGCTTTCACGGCTTTTTCCTTGGCAAGAAGCCTAACACCAGGCTGATTTCCCTTCCCAGGGTTACTGTTAGGCTTAGGCCTAGGGCTAGGATTTTTAAAACTAGGAAGCCCTGGGCTCCAGGCACTCTGCAACTGTTCAAGGCATCCCAAGGGGAGTACAAAAGTGCAACAACATGGCAGCTTTCACAGCTTTTTCCTTGGCACCATCCCTATACCTAGGCTGATTTATCTGCCTAGGGTTAGGGTTCAGCCTAGGGCTTGGATTTCTTTAACCAGGAAGCCCTGAGTTCCAGGCTTACTTCATCTGCCAAAGGCATCCCAAAGGGAGTGCAGAAGTGCCACAACATGGCTGCTTTCACGGCTTTTCCCTTAGGAAGAACCCTAATACCCGGCTGATTTACCTTCCTAGGGTTACTGGTAGGCTTAGGCCTAGGACTTTTAAAACCAGGAAGCCCTGGGCTCCAGGCACACTGCAGCTGCGAAAGGCATCCCAAGGGGAGCGCAAAAGTGACGCAACTTGGCTGCCACCACTGATATTTCCATGAGACCATCCCGAACCATAGGCTGATTTTCCTTCCTAGGGTTAAGGTTTGAGTTACGCCTAGGGTAAGGGTCTATTAACCAGAAAGCCCTGAGTTCCAAGAACACAGCAGCTGCGAAGGACTAGCCAAGAAGAGCGCAAAAGTACCACAACATGCCTGCCTCCACAGCTGTTTCCTTGGGGACATGCCTAATTCCTGGCTGATTTGCCTTTCTCGTCTTAGGGCAGGGGTTCGGCCTAGGGCTAGGATTTTTAAAAGCAGGAAGCCCTGAGTTCCAGGCACACTGCAGCTGTGAAAGGCATCCAAAAGGGAGTGTAAAAGTGCCACAACATGGCTGCTTTCACGGCTTTTTCCTTGGCAAGAAGCCTAACACCAGGCTGATTTACCTTCCCAGGGTTACTGTTAGGCTTAGGCCTAGGGCTAGGATTTTTAAAACTAGGAAGCCCTGGGCTCCAGGCACACTGCAGCTGTTCAAGGCATCCCAAGGGGAGTACAAAAGTGCAACAACATGGCAGCTTTCACAGCTTTTTCCTTGGCACCATCCCTATACCTAGGCTGATTTATGTGCCTAGGGTTAGGGTTAGGGTTCAGCCTAGGGCTTGGATTTCTTTAACCAGGAAGCCCTGAGTTCCAGGCTTACTTCATCTGCCAAAGGCATCCCAAAGGGAGTGCAGAAGTGCCACAACATGGCTGCTTTCACGGCTTTTCCCTTAGGAAGAACCCTAATACCCGGCTGATTTACCTTCCTAGGGTTACTGTTAGGCTTAGGCCTAGGACTTTTAAAACCAGGAAGCCCTGGGCTCCAGGCACACTGCAGCTGCGAAAGGCATCCCAAGGGGAGCGCAAAAGTGACGCAACTTGGCTGCCACCACTGATATTTCCATGAGACCATCCCGAACCATAGGCTGATTTTCCTTCCTAGGGTTAAGGTTTGAGTTACGCCTAGGGTAAGGGTTCTATTAACCAGAAAGCCCTGAGTTCCAAGAACACAGCAGATGCGAAGGACTAGCCAAGAAGAGCGCAAAAGTACCACAACATGCCTGCCTCCACAGCTGTTTCCTTGGGGACATGCCTAATTCCTGGCTGATTTGCCTTTCTCGTCTTAGGGCTGGGGTTCGGCCTAGGGCTAGGATTTTTAAAAGCAGGAAGCCCTGAGTTCCAGGCACACTGGAGCTGTGAAAGGCATCCAAAAGGGAGTGCAAAAGTGCCACAACATGGCTGCTTTCACGGCTTTTTCCTTGGCAAGAAGCCTAACACCAGGCTGATTTACCTTCCCAGGGTTACTGTTAGGCTTAGGCCTAGGGCTAGGATTTTTAAAACTAGGAAGCCCTTAGCTCCAGGCACACTGCAGCTGTTCAAGGCATCCCAAGGGGAGTACAAAAGTGCAACAACATGGCAGCTTTCACAGCTTTTTCCTTGGCACCATCCCTATACCTAGGCTGATTTATCTGCCTAGGGTTAGGGTTCAGCCTAGGGCTTGGATTTCTTTAACCAGGAAGCCCTGAGTTCCAGGCTTACTTCATCTGCCAAAGGCATCCCAAAGGGAGTGCAGAAGTGCCACAACATGGCTGCTTTCACGGCTTTTCCCTTAGGAAGAACCCTAATACCCGGCTGATTTACCTTCCTAGGGTTACTGGTAGGCTTAGGCCTAGGACTTTTAAAACCAGGAAGCCCTGGGCTCCAGGCACACTGCAGCTGCGAAAGGCATCCCAAGGGGAGCGCAAAAGTGACGCAACTTGGCTGCCACCACTGATATTTCCATGAGAGCATCCCGAACCATAGGCTGATTTTCCTTCCTAGGGTTAAGGTTTGAGTTACGCCTAGGGTAAGGGTCTATTAACCAGAAAGCCCTGAGTTCCAAGAACACAGCAGCTGCGAAGGACTAGCCAAGAAGAGCGCAAAAGTACCACAACATGCCTGCCTCCACAGCTGTTTCCTTGGGGACATGCCTAATTCCTGGCTGATTTGCCTTTCTCGTCTTAGGGCAGGGGTTCGGCCTAGGGCTAGGATTTTTAAAAGCAGGAAGCCCTGAGTTCCAGGCACACTGCAGCTGTGAAAGGCATCCAAAAGGGAGTGTAAAAGTGCCACAACATGGCTGCTTTCACGGCTTTTTCCTTGGCAAGAAGCCTAACACCAGGCTGATTTACCTTCCCAGGGTTACTGTTAGGCTTAGGCCTAGGGCTAGGATTTTTAAAACTAGGAAGCCCTGGGCTCCAGGCACACTGCAGCTGTTCAAGGCATCCCAAGGGGAGTACAAAAGTGCAACAACATGGCAGCTTTCACAGCTTTTTCCTTGGCACCATCCCTATACCTAGGCTGATTTATGTGCCTAGGGTTAGGGTTAGGGTTCAGCCTAGGGCTTGGATTTCTTTAACCAGGAAGCCCTGAGTTCCAGGCTTACTTCATCTGCCAAAGGCATCCCAAAGGGAGTGCAGAAGTGCCACAACATGGCTGCTTTCACGGCTTTTCCCTTAGGAAGAACCCTAATACCCGGCTGATTTACCTTCCTAGGGTTACTGTTAGGCTTAGGCCTAGGACTTTTAAAACCAGGAAGCCCTGGGCTCCAGGCACACTGCAGCTGCGAAAGGCATCCCAAGGGGAGCGCAAAAGTGACGCAACTTGGCTGCCACCACTGATATTTCCATGAGACCATCCCGAACCATAGGCTGATTTTCCTTCCTAGGGTTAAGGTTTGAGTTACGCCTAGGGTAAGGGTTCTATTAACCAGAAAGCCCTGAGTTCCAAGAACACAGCAGATGCGAAGGACTAGCCAAGAAGAGCGCAAAAGTACCACAACATGCCTGCCTCCACAGCTGTTTCCTTGGGGACATGCCTAATTCCTGGCTGATTTGCCTTTCTCGTCTTAGGGCTGGGGTTCGGCCTAGGGCTAGGATTTTTAAAAGCAGGAAGCCCTGAGTTCCAGGCACACTGGAGCTGTGAAAGGCATCCAAAAGGGAGTGCAAAAGTGCCACAACATGGCTGCTTTCACGGCTTTTTCCTTGGCAAGAAGCCTAACACCAGGCTGATTTACCTTCCCAGGGTTACTGTTAGGCTTAGGCCTAGGGCTAGGATTTTTAAAACTAGGAAGCCCTTAGCTCCAGGCACACTGCAGCTGTTCAAGGCATCCCAAGGGGAGTACAAAAGTGCAACAACATGGCAGCTTTCACAGCTTTTTCCTTGGCACCATCCCTATACCTAGGCTGATTTATCTGCCTAGGGTTAGGGTTAGGGTTCAGCCTAGGGCTTGAATTTTTTTAACCAGGAAGCCCTGAGTTCCAGGCTTACTTCATCTGCCAAAGGCATCCCAAAGGGAGTGCAGAAGTGCCACAACATGGCTGCTTTCACGGCTTTTCCCTTAGGAAGAACCCTAATACCCGGCTGATTTACCTTCCTAGGGTTACTGTTAGGCTTAGGCCTAGGACTTTTAAAACCAGGAAGCCCTGGGCTCCAGGCACACTGCAGCTGCGAAAGGCATCCCAAGGGGAGCGCAAAAGTGACGCAACTTGGCTGCCACCACTGATATTTCCATGAGAGCATCCCGAACCATAGGCTGATTTTCCTTCCTAGGGTTAAGGTTTGAGTTACGCCTAGGGTAAGGGTTCTATTAACCAGAAAGCCCTGAGTTCCAAGAACACAGCAGCTGCGAAGGACTAGCCAAGAAGAGCGCAAAAGTACCACAACATGCCTGCCTCCACAGCTTTTTCCTTGGGGACATGCCTAATTCCTGGCTGATTTGCCTTTCTCGTCTTAGGGTTGGGGTTCGGCCTAGGGCTAGGATTTTTAAAAGCAGGAAGCCCTGAGTTCCAGGCACACTGGAGCTGTGAAAGGCATCCAAAAGGGAGTGCAAAAGTGCCACAACATGGCTGCTTTCACGGCTTTTTCCTTGGCAAGAAGCCTAACACCAGGCTGATTTACCTTCCCAGGGTTACTGTTAGGCTTAGGCCTAGGGCTAGGATTTTTAAAACTAGGAAGCCCTGGGCTCCAGGCACTCTGCAACAGTTCAAGGCATCCCAAGGGGAGTACAAAAGTGCAACAACATGGCAGCTTTCACAGCTTTTTCCTTGGCACCATCCCTATACCTAGGCTGATTTATCTGCCTACGGTTAGGGTTCAGCCTAGGGCTTGGATTTCTTTAACCAGGAAGCCCTGAGTTCCAGGCTTACTTCATCTGCCAAAGGCATCCCAAAGGGAGTGCAGAAGTGCCACAACATGGCTGCTTTCACGGCTTTTCCCTTAGGAAGAACCCTAATACCCGGCTGATTTACCTTCCTAGGGTTACTGTTAGGCTTAGGCCTAGGACTTTTAAAACCAGGAAGCCCTGGGCTCCAGGCACACTGCAGCTGCGAAAGGCATCCCAAGGGGAGCGCAAAAGTGACGCAACTTGGCTGCCACCACTGATATTTCCATGAGAGCATCCCGAACCATAGGCTGATTTTCCTTCCTAGGGTTAAGGTTTGAGTTACGCCTAGGGTAAGGGTCTATTAACCAGAAAGCCCTGAGTTCCAAGAACACAGCAGCTGCGAAGGACTAGCCAAGAAGAGCGCAAAAGTACCACAACATGCCTGCCTCCACAGCTGTTTCCTTGGGGACATGCCTAATTCCTGGCTGATTTGCCTTTCTCGTCTTAGGGCAGGGGTTCGGCCTAGGGCTAGGATTTTTAAAAGCAGGAAGCCCTGAGTTCCAGGCACACTGCAGCTGTGAAAGGCATCCAAAAGGGAGTGTAAAGTGCCACAACATGGCTGCTTTCACGGCTTTTTCCTTGGCAAGAAGCCTAACACCAGGCTGATTTACCTTCCCAGGGTTACTGTTAGGCTTAGGCCTAGGGCTAGGATTTTTAAAACTAGGAAGCCCTGGGCTCCAGGCACACTGCAGCTGTTCAAGGCATCCCAAGGGGAGTACAAAAGTGCAACAACATGGCAGCTTTCACAGCTTTTTCCTTGGCACCATCCCTATACCTAGGCTGATTTATCTGCCTAGGGTTAGGGTTAGGCTTCAGCCTAGGGCTTGGATTTCTTTAACCAGGAAGCCCTGAGTTCCAGGCTTACTTCATCTGCCAAAGGCATCCCAAAGGGAGTGCAGAAGTGCCACAACATGGCTGCTTTCACGGCTTTTCCCTTAGGAAGAACCCTAATACCCGGCTGATTTACCTTCCTAGGGTTACTGTTAGGCTTAGGCCTAGGACTTTTAAAACCAGGAAGCCCTGGGCTCCAGGCACACTGCAGCTGCGAAAGGCATCCCAAGGGGAGCGCAAAAGTGACGCAACTTGGCTGCCACCACTGATATTTCCATGAGACCATCCCGAACCATAGGCTGATTTTCCTTCCTAGGGTTAAGGTTTGAGTTACGCCTAGGGTAAGGGTTCTATTAACCAGAAAGCCCTGAGTTCCAAGAACACAGCAGCTGCGAAGGACTAGCCAAGAAGAGCGCAAAAGTAGCACAACATGCCTGCCTCCACAGCTTTTTCCTTGGGGACATGCCTAATTCCTGGCTGATTTGCCTTTCTCGTCTTAGGGTTGGGGTTCGGCCTAGGGCTAGGATTTTTAAAATCAGGAAGCCCTGAGTTCCAGGCACACTGCAGCTGTGAAAGGCATCCAAAAGGGAGTGCAAAAGTGCCACAACATGGCTGCTTTCACGGCTTTTTCCTTGGCAAGAAGCCTAACACCAGGCTGATTTACCTTCCCAGGGTTACTGTTAGGCTTAGGCCTAGGGCTAGGATTTTTAAAACTAGGAAGCCCTGGGCTCCAGGCACACTGCAGCTGTTCAAGGCATCCCAAGGGGAGTACAAAAGTGCAACAACATGGCAGCTTTCACAGCTTTTTCCTTGGCACCATCCCTATACCTAGGCTGATTTATCTGCCTAGGGTTAGGGTTCAGCCTAGGGCTTGGATTTCTTTAACCAGGAAGCCCTGAGTTCCAGGCTTACTTCATCTGCCAAAGGCATCCCAAAGGGAGTGCAGAAGTGCCACAACATGGCTGCTTTCACGGCTTTTCCCTTAGGAAGAACCCTAATACCCGGCTGATTTACCTTCCTAGGGTTACTGTTAGGCTTAGGCCTAGGACTTTTAAAACCAGGAAGCCCTGGGCTCCAGGCGCACTGCAGCTGCGAAAGGCATCCCAAGGGGAGCGCAAAAGTGACGCAACTTGGCTGCCACCACTGATATTTCCATGAGACCATCCCGAACCATAGGCTGATTTTCCTTCCTAGGGTTAAGGTTTGAGTTACGCCTAGGGTAAGGGTCTATTAACCAGAAAGCCCTGAGTTCCAAGAACACAGCAGCTGCGAAGGACTACCCAAGAAGAGCGCAAAAGTTCCACAACATGCCTGCCTCCACAGCTGTTTCCTTGGGGACATGCCTAATTCCTGGCTGATTTGCCTTTCTCGTCTTAGGGCTGGGATTCGGCCTAGGGCTAGGATTTTTAAAAGCAGGAAGCCCTGAGTTCCAGGCACACTGGAGCTGTGAAAGGCATCCAAAAGGGAGTGCAAAAGTGCCACAACATGGCTGCTTTCACGGCTTTTTCCTTGGCAAGAAGCCTAACACCAGGCTGATTTCCCTTCCCAGGGTTACTGTTAGGCTTAGGCCTAGGGCTAGGATTTTTAAAACTAGGAAGCCCTTAGCTCCAGGCACACTGCAGCTGTTCAAGGCATCCCAAGGGGAGTACAAAAGTGCAACAACATGGCAGCTTTCACAGCTTTTTCCTTGGCACCATCCCTATACCTAGGCTGATTTATCTGCCTAGCGTTAGGGTTCAGCCTAGGGCTTGGATTTCTTTAACCAGGAAGCCCTGAGTTCCAGGCTTACTTCATCTGCCAAAGGCATCCCAAAGGGAGTGCAGAAGTGCCACAACATGGCTGCTTTCACGGCTTTTCCCTTAGGAAGAACCCTAATACCCGGCTGATTTACCTTCCTAGGGTTACTGTTAGGCTTAGGCCTAGGACTTTTAAAACCAGGAAGCCCTGGGCTCCAGGCACACTGCAGCTGCGAAAGGCATCCCAAGGGGAGCGCAAAAGTGACGCAACTTGGCTGCCACCACTGATATTTCCATGAGACCATCCCGAACCATAGGCTGATTTTCCTTCCTAGGGTTAAGGTTTGAGTTACGCCTAGGGTAAGGGTATATTAACCAGAAAGCCCTGAGTTCCAAGAACACAGCAGCTGCGAAGGACTACCCAAGAAGAGCGCAAAAGTACCACAACATGCCTGCCTCCACAGCTGTTTCCTTGGGGACATGCCTAATTCCTGGCTGATTTGCCTTTCTCGTCTTAGGGCTGGGATTCGGCCTAGGGCTAGGATTTTTAAAATCAGGAAGCCCTGAGTTCCAGGCACACTGCAGCTGTGAAAGGCATCCAAAAGGGAGTGCAAAAGTGCCACAACATGGCTGCTTTCACGGCTTTTTCCTTGGCAAGAAGCCTAACACCAGGCTGATTTCCCTTCCCAGGGTTACTGTTAGGCTTAGGCCTAGGGCTAGGATTTTTAAAACTAGGAAGCCCTTAGCTCCAGGCACACTGCAGCTGTTCAAGGCATCCCAAGGGGAGTACAAAAGTGCAACAACATGGCAGCTTTCACAGCTTTTTCCTTGGCACCATCCCTATACCTAGGCTGATTTATCTGCCTAGCGTTAGGGTTCAGCCTAGGGCTTGGATTTCTTTAACCAGGAAGCCCTGAGTTCCAGGCTTACTTCATCTGCCAAAGGCATCCCAAAGGGAGTGCAGAAGTGCCACAACATGGCTGCTTTCACGGCTTTTCCCTTAGGAAGAACCCTAATACCCGGCTGATTTACCTTCCTAGGGTTACTGTTAGGCTTAGGCCTAGGACTTTTAAAACCAGGAAGCCCTGGGCTCCAGGCACACTGCAGCTGCGAAAGGCATCCCAAGGGGAGCGCAAAAGTGACGCAACTTGGCTGCCACCACTGATATTTCCATGAGACCATCCCGAACCATAGGCTGATTTTCCTTCCTAGGGTTAAGGTTTGAGTTACGCCTAGGGTAAGGGTTCTATTAACCAGAAAGCCCTGAGTTCCAAGAACACAGCAGATGCGAAGGACTAGCCAAGAAGAGCGCAAAAGTACCACAACATGCCTGCCTCCACAGCTGTTTCCTTGGGGACATGCCTAATTCCTGGCTGATTTGCCTTTCTCGTCTTAGGGCTGGGGTTCGGCCTAGGGCTAGGATTTTTAAAAGCAGGAAGCCCTGAGTTCCAGGCACACTGGAGCTGTGAAAGGCATCCAAAAGGGAGTGCAAAAGTGCCACAACATGGCTGCTTTCACGGCTTTTTCCTTGGCAAGAAGCCTAACACCAGGCTGATTTCCCTTCCCAGGGTTACTGTTAGGCTTAGGCCTAGGGCTAGGATTTTTAAAACTAGGAAGCCCTGGGCTCCAGGCACACTGCAGCTGTTCAAGGCATCCCAAGGGGAGTACAAAAGTGCAACAACATGGCAGCTTTCACAGCTTTTTCCTTGGCACCATCCCTATACCTAGGCTGATTTATCTGCCTAGGGTTAGGGTTAGGGTTCAGCCTAGGGCTTGGATTTCTTTAACCAGGAAGCCCTGAGTTCCAGGCTTACTTCATCTGCCAAAGGCATCCCAAAGGGAGTGCAGAAGTGCCACAACATGGCTGCTTTCACGGCTTTTCCCTTAGGAAGAACCCTAATACCCGGCTGATTTACCTTCCTAGGGTTACTGTTAGGCTTAGGCCTAGGACTTTTAAAACCAGGAAGCCCTGGGCTCCAGGCACACTGCAGCTGCGAAAGGCATCCCAAGGGGAGCGCAAAAGTGACGCAACTTGGCTGCCACCACTGATATTTCCATGAGAGCATCCCGAACCATAGGCTGATTTTCCTTCCTAGGGTTAAGGTTTGAGTTACGCCTAGGGTAAGGGTCTATTAACCAGAAAGCCCTGAGTTCCAAGAACACAGCAGCTGCGAAGGACTACCCAAGAAGAGCGCAAAAGTTCCACAACATGCCTGCCTCCACAGCTGTTTCCTTGGGGACATGCCTAATTCCTGGCTGATTTGCCTTTCTCGTCTTAGGGCTGGGATTCGGCCTAGGGCTAGGATTTTTAAAATCAGGAAGCCCTGAGTTCCAGGCACACTGCAGCTGTGAAAGGCATCCAAAAGGGAGTGCAAAAGTGCCACAACATGGCTGCTTTCACGGCTTTTTCCTTGGCAAGAAGCCTAACACCAGGCTGATTTCCCTTCCCAGGGTTACTGTTAGGCTTAGGCCTAGGGCTAGGATTTTTGAAACTAGGAAGCCCTTAGCTCCAGGCACACTGCAGCTGTTCAAGGCATCCCAAGGGGAGTACAAAAGTGCAACAACATGGCAGCTTTCACAGCTTTTTCCTTGGCACCATCCCTATACCTAGGCTGATTTATCTGCCTAGCGTTAGGGTTCAGCCTAGGGCTTGGATTTCTTTAACCAGGAAGCCCTGAGTTCCAGGCTTACTTCATCTGCCAAAGGCATCCCAAAGGGAGTGCAGAAGTGCCACAACATGGCTGCTTTCACGGCTTTTCCCTTAGGAAGAACCCTAATACCCGGCTGATTTACCTTCCTAGGGTTACTGTTAGGCTTAGGCCTAGGACTTTTAAAACCAGGAAGCCCTGGGCTCCAGGCACACTGCAGCTGCGAAAGGCATCCCAAGGGGAGCGCAAAAGTGACGCAACTTGGCTGCCACCACTGATATTTCCATGAGACCATCCCGAACCATAGGCTGATTTTCCTTCCTAGGGTTAAGGTTTGAGTTACGCCTAGGGTAAGGGTTCTATTAACCAGAAAGCCCTGAGTTCCAAGAACACAGCAGATGCAAAGGACTAGCCAAGAAGAGCGCAAAAGTACCACAACATGCCTGCCTCCACAGCTGTTTCCTTGGGGACATGCCTAATTCCTGGCTGATTTGCCTTTCTCGTCTTAGGGCTGGGGTTCGGCCTAGGGCTAGGATTTTTAAAAGCAGGAAGCCCTGAGTTCCAGGCACACTGGAGCTGTGAAAGCCATCCAAAAGGGAGTGCAAAAGTGCCACAACATGGCTGCTTTCACGGCTTTTTCCTTGGCAAGAAGCCTAACAGCAGGCTGATTTACCTTCCCAGGGTTACTGTTAGGCTTAGGCCTAGGGCTAGGATTTTTAAAACTAGGAAGCCCTTAGCTCCAGGCACACTGCAGCTGTTCAAGGCATCCCAAGGGGAGTACAAAAGTGCAACAACATGGCAGCTTTCACAGCTTTTTCCTTGGCACCATCCCTATACCTAGGCTGATTTATCTGCCTAGGGTTAGGGTTAGGGTTCAGCCTAGGGCTTGAATTTTTTTAACCAGGAAGCCCTGAGTTCCAGGCTTACTTCATCTGCCAAAGGCATCCCAAAGGGAGTGCAGAAGTGCCACAACATGGCTGCTTTCACGGCTTTTCCCTTAGGAAGAACCCTAATACCCGGCTGATTTACCTTCCTAGGGTTACTGTTAGGCTTAGGCCTAGGACTTTTAAAACCAGGAAGCCCTGGGCTCCAGGCACACTGCAGCTGCGAAAGGCATCCCAAGGGGAGCGCAAAAGTGACGCAACTTGGCTGCCACCACTGATATTTCCATGAGAGCATCCCGAACCATAGGCTGATTTTCCTTCCTAGGGTTAAGGTTTGAGTTACGCCTAGGGTAAGGGTTCTATTAACCAGAAAGCCCTGAGTTCCAAGAACACAGCAGCTGCGAAGGACTAGCCAAGAAGAGCGCAAAAGTACCACAACATGCCTGCCTCCACAGCTTTTTCCTTGGGGACATGCCTAATTCCTGGCTGATTTGCCTTTCTCGTCTTAGGGTTGGGGTTCGGCCTAGGGCTAGGATTTTTAAAAGCAGGAAGCCCTGAGTTCCAGGCACACTGGAGCTGTGAAAGGCATCCAAAAGGGAGTGCAAAAGTGCCACAACATGGCTGCTTTCACGGCTTTTTCCTTGGCAAGAAGCCTAACACCAGGCTGATTTCCCTTCCCAGGGTTACTGTTAGGCTTAGGCCTAGGGCTAGGATTTTTAAAACTAGGAAGCCCTGGGCTCCAGGCACTCTGCAACTGTTCAAGGCATCCCAAGGGGAGTACAAAAGTGCAACAACATGGCAGCTTTCACAGCTTTTTCCTTGGCACCATCCCTATACCTAGGCTGATTTATCTGCCTAGGGTTAGGGTTCAGCCTAGGGCTTGGATTTCTTTAACCAGGAAGCCCTGAGTTCCAGGCTTACTTCATCTGCCAAAGGCATCCCAAAGGGAGTGCAGAAGTGCCACAACATGGCTGCTTTCACGGCTTTTCCCTTAGGAAGAACCCTAATACCCGGCTGATTTACCTTCCTAGGGTTACTGTTAGGCTTAGGCCTAGGACTTTTAAAACCAGGAAGCCCTGGGCTCCAGGCACACTGCAGCTGCGAAAGGCATCCCAAGGGGAGCGCAAAAGTGACGCAACTTGGCTGCCACCACTGATATTTCCATGAGAGCATCCCGAACCATAGGCTGATTTTCCTTCCTAGGGTTAAGGTTTGAGTTGCGCCTAGGGTAAGGGTCTATTAACCAGAAAGCCCTGAGTTCCAAGAACACAGCAGCTGCGAAGGACTAGCCAAGAAGAGCGCAAAAGTAGCACAACATGCCTGCCTCCACAGCTGTTTCCTTGGGGACATGCCTAATTCCTGGCTGATTTGCCTTTCTCGTCTTAGGGCAGGGGTTCGGCCTAGGGCTAGGATTTTTAAAAGCAGGAAGCCCTGAGTTCCAGGCACACTGCAGCTGTGAAAGGCATCCAAAAGGGAGTGTAAAAGTGCCACAACATGGCTGCTTTCACGGCTTTTTCCTTGGCAAGAAGCCTAACACCAGGCTGATTTACCTTCCCAGGGTTACTGTTAGGCTTAGGCCTAGGGCTAGGATTTTTAAAACTAGGAAGCCCTGGGCTCCAGGCACACTGCAGCTGTTCAAGGCATCCCAAGGGGAGTACAAAAGTGCAACAACATGGCAGCTTTCACAGCTTTTTCCTTGGCACCATCCCTATACCTAGGCTGATTTATGTGCCTAGGGTTAGGGTTAGGGTTCAGCCTAGGGCTTGGATTTCTTTAACCAGGAAGCCCTGAGTTCCAGGCTTACTTCATCTGCCAAAGGCATCCCAAAGGGAGTGCAGAAGTGCCACAACATGGCTGCTTTCACGGCTTTTCCCTTAGGAAGAACCCTAATACCCGGCTGATTTACCTTCCTAGGGTTACTGTTAGGCTTAGGCCTAGGACTTTTAAAACCAGGAAGCCCTGGGCTCCAGGCACACTGCAGCTGCGAAAGGCATCCCAAGGGGAGCGCAAAAGTGACGCAACTTGGCTGCCACCACTGATATTTCCATGAGACCATCCCGAACCATAGGCTGATTTTCCTTCCTAGGGTTAAGGTTTGAGTTACGCCTAGGGTAAGGGTTCTATTAACCAGAAAGCCATGAGTTCCAAGAACACAGCAGCTGCGAAGGACTAGCCAAGAAGAGCGCAAAAGTAGCACAACATGCCTGCCTCCACAGCTTTTTCCTTGGGGACATGCCTAATTCCTGGCTGATTTGCCTTTCTCGTCTTAGGGTTGGGGTTCGGCCTAGGGCTAGGATTTTTAAAATCAGGAAGCCCTGAGTTCCAGGCACACTGCAGCTGTGAAAGGCATCCAAAAGGGAGTGCAAAAGTGCCACAACATGGCTGCTTTCACGGCTTTTTCCTTGGCAAGAAGCCTAACACCAGGCTGATTTACCTTCCCAGGGTTACTGTTAGGCTTAGGCCTAGGGCTAGGATTTTTAAAACTAGGAAGCCCTGGGCTCCAGGCACACTGCAGCTGTTCAAGGCATCCCAAGGGGAGTACAAAAGTGCAACAACATGGCAGCTTTCACAGCTTTTTCCTTGGCACCATCCCTATACCTAGGCTGATTTATCTGCCTAGGGTTAGGGTTCAGCCTAGGGCTTGGATTTCTTTAACCAGGAAGCCCTGAGTTCCAGGCTTACTTCATCTGCCAAAGGCATCCCAAAGGGAGTGCAGAAGTGCCACAACATGGCTGCTTTCACGGCTTTTCCCTTAGGAAGAACCCTAATACCCGGCTGATTTACCTTCCTAGGGTTACTGTTAGGCTTAGGCCTAGGACTTTTAAAACCAGGAAGCCCTGGGCTCCAGGCGCACTGCAGCTGCGAAAGGCATCCCAAGGGGAGCGCAAAAGTGACGCAACTTGGCTGCCACCACTGATATTTCCATGAGACCATCCCGAACCATAGGCTGATTTTCCTTCCTAGGGTTAAGGTTTGAGTTACGCCTAGGGTAAGGGTCTATTAACCAGAAAGCCCTGAGTTCCAAGAACACAGCAGCTGCGAAGGACTACCCAAGAAGAGCGCAAAAGTTCCACAACATGCCTGCCTCCACAGCTGTTTCCTTGGGGACATGCCTAATTCCTGGCTGATTTGCCTTTCTCGTCTTAGGGCTGGGATTCGGCCTAGGGCTAGGATTTTTAAAAGCAGGAAGCCCTGAGTTCCAGGCACACTGGAGCTGTGAAAGGCATCCAAAAGGGAGTGCAAAAGTGCCACAACATGGCTGCTTTCACGGCTTTTTCCTTGGCAAGAAGCCTAACACCAGGCTGATTTCCCTTCCCAGGGTTACTGTTAGGCTTAGGCCTAGGGCTAGGATTTTTAAAACTAGGAAGCCCTTAGCTCCAGGCACACTGCAGCTGTTCAAGGCATCCCAAGGGGAGTACAAAAGTGCAACAACATGGCAGCTTTCACAGCTTTTTCCTTGGCACCATCCCTATACCTAGGCTGATTTATCTGCCTAGCGTTAGGGTTCAGCCTAGGGCTTGGATTTCTTTAACCAGGAAGCCCTGAGTTCCAGGCTTACTTCATCTGCCAAAGGCATCCCAAAGGGAGTGCAGAAGTGCCACAACATGGCTGCTTTCACGGCTTTTCCCTTAGGAAGAACCCTAATACCCGGCTGATTTACCTTCCTAGGGTTACTGTTAGGCTTAGGCCTAGGACTTTTAAAACCAGGAAGCCCTGGGCTCCAGGCACACTGCAGCTGCGAAAGGCATCCCAAGGGGAGCGCAAAAGTGACGCAACTTGGCTGCCACCACTGATATTTCCATGAGACCATCCCGAACCATAGGCTGATTTTCCTTCCTAGGGTTAAGGTTTGAGTTACGCCTAGGGTAAGGGTATATTAACCAGAAAGCCCTGAGTTCCAAGAACACAGCAGCTGCGAAGGACTACCCAAGAAGAGCGCAAAAGTACCACAACATGCCTGCCTCCACAGCTGTTTCCTTGGGGACATGCCTAATTCCTGGCTGATTTGCCTTTCTCGTCTTAGGGCTGGGATTCGGCCTAGGGCTAGGATTTTTAAAATCAGGAAGCCCTGAGTTCCAGGCACACTGCAGCTGTGAAAGGCATCCAAAAGGGAGTGCAAAAGTGCCACAACATGGCTGCTTTCACGGCTTTTTCCTTGGCAAGAAGCCTAACACCAGGCTGATTTCCCTTCCCAGGGTTACTGTTAGGCTTAGGCCTAGGGCTAGGATTTTTAAAACTAGGAAGCCCTTAGCTCCAGGCACACTGCAGCTGTTCAAGGCATCCCAAGGGGAGTACAAAAGTGCAACAACATGGCAGCTTTCACAGCTTTTTCCTTGGCACCATCCCTATACCTAGGCTGATTTATCTGCCTAGCGTTAGGGTTCAGCCTAGGGCTTGGATTTCTTTAACCAGGAAGCCCTGAGTTCCAGGCTTACTTCATCTGCCAAAGGCATCCCAAAGGGAGTGCAGAAGTGCCACAACATGGCTGCTTTCACGGCTTTTCCCTTAGGAAGAACCCTAATACCCGGCTGATTTACCTTCCTAGGGTTACTGTTAGGCTTAGGCCTAGGACTTTTAAAACCAGGAAGCCCTGGGCTCCAGGCACACTGCAGCTGCGAAAGGCATCCCAAGGGGAGCGCAAAAGTGACGCAACTTGGCTGCCACCACTGATATTTCCATGAGACCATCCCGAACCATAGGCTGATTTTCCTTCCTAGGGTTAAGGTTTGAGTTACGCCTAGGGTAAGGGTTCTATTAACCAGAAAGCCCTGAGTTCCAAGAACACAGCAGATGCGAAGGACTAGCCAAGAAGAGCGCAAAAGTACCACAACATGCCTGCCTCCACAGCTGTTTCCTTGGGGACATGCCTAATTCCTGGCTGATTTGCCTTTCTCGTCTTAGGGCTGGGGTTCGGCCTAGGGCTAGGATTTTTAAAAGCAGGAAGCCCTGAGTTCCAGGCACACTGGAGCTGTGAAAGGCATCCAAAAGGGAGTGCAAAAGTGCCACAACATGGCTGCTTTCACGGCTTTTTCCTTGGCAAGAAGCCTAACACCAGGCTGATTTCCCTTCCCAGGGTTACTGTTAGGCTTAGGCCTAGGGCTAGGATTTTTAAAACTAGGAAGCCCTGGGCTCCAGGCACACTGCAGCTGTTCAAGGCATCCCAAGGGGAGTACAAAAGTGCAACAACATGGCAGCTTTCACAGCTTTTTCCTTGGCACCATCCCTATACCTAGGCTGATTTATCTGCCTAGGGTTAGGGTTAGGGTTCAGCCTAGGGCTTGGATTTCTTTAACCAGGAAGCCCTGAGTTCCAGGCTTACTTCATCTGCCAAAGGCATCCCAAAGGGAGTGCAGAAGTGCCACAACATGGCTGCTTTCACGGCTTTTCCCTTAGGAAGAACCCTAATACCCGGCTGATTTACCTTCCTAGGGTTACTGTTAGGCTTAGGCCTAGGACTTTTAAAACCAGGAAGCCCTGGGCTCCAGGCACACTGCAGCTGCGAAAGGCATCCCAAGGGGAGCGCAAAAGTGACGCAACTTGGCTGCCACCACTGATATTTCCATGAGAGCATCCCGAACCATAGGCTGATTTTCCTTCCTAGGGTTAAGGTTTGAGTTACGCCTAGGGTAAGGGTCTATTAACCAGAAAGCCCTGAGTTCCAAGAACACAGCAGCTGCGAAGGACTACCCAAGAAGAGCGCAAAAGTTCCACAACATGCCTGCCTCCACAGCTGTTTCCTTGGGGACATGCCTAATTCCTGGCTGATTTGCCTTTCTCGTCTTAGGGCTGGGATTCGGCCTAGGGCTAGGATTTTTAAAATCAGGAAGCCCTGAGTTCCAGGCACACTGCAGCTGTGAAAGGCATCCAAAAGGGAGTGCAAAAGTGCCACAACATGGCTGCTTTCACGGCTTTTTCCTTGGCAAGAAGCCTAACACCAGGCTGATTTCCCTTCCCAGGGTTACTGTTAGGCTTAGGCCTAGGGCTAGGATTTTTGAAACTAGGAAGCCCTTAGCTCCAGGCACACTGCAGCTGTTCAAGGCATCCCAAGGGGAGTACAAAAGTGCAACAACATGGCAGCTTTCACAGCTTTTTCCTTGGCACCATCCCTATACCTAGGCTGATTTATCTGCCTAGCGTTAGGGTTCAGCCTAGGGCTTGGATTTCTTTAACCAGGAAGCCCTGAGTTCCAGGCTTACTTCATCTGCCAAAGGCATCCCAAAGGGAGTGCAGAAGTGCCACAACATGGCTGCTTTCACGGCTTTTCCCTTAGGAAGAACCCTAATACCCGGCTGATTTACCTTCCTAGGGTTACTGTTAGGCTTAGGCCTAGGACTTTTAAAACCAGGAAGCCCTGGGCTCCAGGCACACTGCAGCTGCGAAAGGCATCCCAAGGGGAGCGCAAAAGTGACGCAACTTGGCTGCCACCACTGATATTTCCATGAGACCATCCCGAACCATAGGCTGATTTTCCTTCCTAGGGTTAAGGTTTGAGTTACGCCTAGGGTAAGGGTTCTATTAACCAGAAAGCCCTGAGTTCCAAGAACACAGCAGATGCAAAGGACTAGCCAAGAAGAGCGCAAAAGTACCACAACATGCCTGCCTCCACAGCTGTTTCCTTGGGGACATGCCTAATTCCTGGCTGATTTGCCTTTCTCGTCTTAGGGCTGGGGTTCGGCCTAGGGCTAGGATTTTTAAAAGCAGGAAGCCCTGAGTTCCAGGCACACTGGAGCTGTGAAAGCCATCCAAAAGGGAGTGCAAAAGTGCCACAACATGGCTGCTTTCACGGCTTTTTCCTTGGCAAGAAGCCTAACAGCAGGCTGATTTACCTTCCCAGGGTTACTGTTAGGCTTAGGCCTAGGGCTAGGATTTTTAAAACTAGGAAGCCCTTAGCTCCAGGCACACTGCAGCTGTTCAAGGCATCCCAAGGGGAGTACAAAAGTGCAACAACATGGCAGCTTTCACAGCTTTTTCCTTGGCACCATCCCTATACCTAGGCTGATTTATCTGCCTAGGGTTAGGGTTAGGGTTCAGCCTAGGGCTTGAATTTTTTTAACCAGGAAGCCCTGAGTTCCAGGCTTACTTCATCTGCCAAAGGCATCCCAAAGGGAGTGCAGAAGTGCCACAACATGGCTGCTTTCACGGCTTTTCCCTTAGGAAGAACCCTAATACCCGGCTGATTTACCTTCCTAGGGTTACTGTTAGGCTTAGGCCTAGGACTTTTAAAACCAGGAAGCCCTGGGCTCCAGGCACACTGCAGCTGCGAAAGGCATCCCAAGGGGAGCGCAAAAGTGACGCAACTTGGCTGCCACCACTGATATTTCCATGAGAGCATCCCGAACCATAGGCTGATTTTCCTTCCTAGGGTTAAGGTTTGAGTTACGCCTAGGGTAAGGGTTCTATTAACCAGAAAGCCCTGAGTTCCAAGAACACAGCAGCTGCGAAGGACTAGCCAAGAAGAGCGCAAAAGTACCACAACATGCCTGCCTCCACAGCTTTTTCCTTGGGGACATGCCTAATTCCTGGCTGATTTGCCTTTCTCGTCTTAGGGTTGGGGTTCGGCCTAGGGCTAGGATTTTTAAAAGCAGGAAGCCCTGAGTTCCAGGCACACTGGAGCTGTGAAAGGCATCCAAAAGGGAGTGCAAAAGTGCCACAACATGGCTGCTTTCACGGCTTTTTCCTTGGCAAGAAGCCTAACACCAGGCTGATTTCCCTTCCCAGGGTTACTGTTAGGCTTAGGCCTAGGGCTAGGATTTTTAAAACTAGGAAGCCCTGGGCTCCAGGCACTCTGCAACTGTTCAAGGCATCCCAAGGGGAGTACAAAAGTGCAACAACATGGCAGCTTTCACAGCTTTTTCCTTGGCACCATCCCTATACCTAGGCTGATTTATCTGCCTAGGGTTAGGGTTCAGCCTAGGGCTTGGATTTCTTTAACCAGGAAGCCCTGAGTTCCAGGCTTACTTCATCTGCCAAAGGCATCCCAAAGGGAGTGCAGAAGTGCCACAACATGGCTGCTTTCACGGCTTTTCCCTTAGGAAGAACCCTAATACCCGGCTGATTTACCTTCCTAGGGTTACTGTTAGGCTTAGGCCTAGGACTTTTAAAACCAGGAAGCCCTGGGCTCCAGGCACACTGCAGCTGCGAAAGGCATCCCAAGGGGAGCGCAAAAGTGACGCAACTTGGCTGCCACCACTGATATTTCCATGAGAGCATCCCGAACCATAGGCTGATTTTCCTTCCTAGGGTTAAGGTTTGAGTTGCGCCTAGGGTAAGGGTCTATTAACCAGAAAGCCCTGAGTTCCAAGAACACAGCAGCTGCGAAGGACTAGCCAAGAAGAGCGCAAAAGTAGCACAACATGCCTGCCTCCACAGCTGTTTCCTTGGGGACATGCCTAATTCCTGGCTGATTTGCCTTTCTCGTCTTAGGGCAGGGGTTCGGCCTAGGGCTAGGATTTTTAAAAGCAGGAAGCCCTGAGTTCCAGGCACACTGCAGCTGTGAAAGGCATCCAAAAGGGAGTGTAAAAGTGCCACAACATGGCTGCTTTCACGGCTTTTTCCTTGGCAAGAAGCCTAACACCAGGCTGATTTACCTTCCCAGGGTTACTGTTAGGCTTAGGCCTAGGGCTAGGATTTTTAAAACTAGGAAGCCCTGGGCTCCAGGCACACTGCAGCTGTTCAAGGCATCCCAAGGGGAGTACAAAAGTGCAACAACATGGCAGCTTTCACAGCTTTTTCCTTGGCACCATCCCTATACCTAGGCTGATTTATGTGCCTAGGGTTAGGGTTAGGGTTCAGCCTAGGGCTTGGATTTCTTTAACCAGGAAGCCCTGAGTTCCAGGCTTACTTCATCTGCCAAAGGCATCCCAAAGGGAGTGCAGAAGTGCCACAACATGGCTGCTTTCACGGCTTTTCCCTTAGGAAGAACCCTAATACCCGGCTGATTTACCTTCCTAGGGTTACTGTTAGGCTTAGGCCTAGGACTTTTAAAACCAGGAAGCCCTGGGCTCCAGGCACACTGCAGCTGCGAAAGGCATCCCAAGGGGAGCGCAAAAGTGACGCAACTTGGCTGCCACCACTGATATTTCCATGAGACCATCCCGAACCATAGGCTGATTTTCCTTCCTAGGGTTAAGGTTTGAGTTACGCCTAGGGTAAGGGTTCTATTAACCAGAAAGCCCTGAGTTCCAAGAACACAGCAGATGCAAAGGACTAGCCAAGAAGAGCGCAAAAGTACCACAACATGCCTGCCTCCACAGCTGTTTCCTTGGGGACATGCCTAATTCCTGGCTGATTTGCCTTTCTCGTCTTAGGGCTGGGGTTCGGCCTAGGGCTAGGATTTTTAAAAGCAGGAAGCCCTGAGTTCCAGGCACACTGGAGCTGTGAAAGGCATCCAAAAGGGAGTGCAAAAGTGCCACAACATGGCTGCTTTCACGGCTTTTTCCTTGGCAAGACGCCTAACACCAGGCTGATTTACCTTCCCAGGGTTACTGTTAGGCTTAGGCCTAGGGCTAGGATTTTTAAAACTAGGAAGCCCTTAGCTCCAGGCACACTGCAGCTGTTCAAGGCATCCCAAGGGGAGTACAAAAGTGCAACAACATGGCAGCTTTCACAGCTTTTTCCTTGGCACCATCCCTATACCTAGGCTGATTTATCTGCCTAGGGTTAGGGTTAGGGTTCAGCCTAGGGCTTGAATTTTTTTAACCAGGAAGCCCTGAGTTCCAGGCTTACTTCATCTGCCAAAGGCATCCCAAAGGGAGTGCAGAAGTGCCACAACATGGCTGCTTTCACGGCTTTTCCCTTAGGAAGAACCCTAATACCCGGCTGATTTACCTTCCTAGGGTTACTGTTAGGCTTAGGCCTAGGACTTTTAAAACCAGGAAGCCCTGGGCTCCAGGCACACTGCAGCTGCGAAAGGCATCCCAAGGGGAGCGCAAAAGTGACGCAACTTGGCTGCCACCACTGATATTTCCATGAGAGCATCCCGAACCATAGGCTGATTTTCCTTCCTAGGGTTAAGGTTTGAGTTACGCCTAGGGTAAGGGTTCTATTAACCAGAAAGCCCTGAGTTCCAAGAACACAGCAGATGCGAAGGACTAGCCAAGAAGAGCGCAAAAGTACCACAACATGCCTGCCTCCACAGCTTTTTCCTTGGGGACATGCCTAATTCCTGGCTGATTTGCCTTTCTCGTCTTAGGGTTGGGGTTCGGCCTAGGGCTAGGATTTTTAAAAGCAGGAAGCCCTGAGTTCCAGGCACACTGGAGCTGTGAAAGGCATCCAAAAGGGAGTGCAAAAGTGCCACAACATGGCTGCTTTCACGGCTTTTTCCTTGGCAAGAAGCCTAACACCAGGCTGATTTACCTTCCCAGGGTTACTGTTAGGCTTAGGCCTAGGGCTAGGATTTTTAAAACTAGGAAGCCCTGGGCTCCAGGCACTCTGCAACTGTTCAAGGCATCCCAAGGGGAGTACAAAAGTGCAACAACATGGCAGCTTTCACAGCTTTTTCCTTGGCACCATCCCTATACCTAGGCTGATTTATCTGCCTACGGTTAGGGTTCAGCCTAGGGCTTGGATTTCTTTAACCAGGAAGCCCTGAGTTCCAGGCTTACTTCATCTGCCAAAGGCATCCCAAAGGGAGTGCAGAAGTGCCACAACATGGCTGCTTTCACGGCTTTTCCCTTAGGAAGAACCCTAATACCCGGCTGATTTACCTTCCTAGGGTTACTGTTAGGCTTAGGCCTAGGACTTTTAAAACCAGGAAGCCCTGGGCTCCAGGCACACTGCAGCTGCGAAAGGCATCCCAAGGGGAGCGCAAAAGTGACGCAACTTGGCTGCCACCACTGATATTTCCATGAGAGCATCCCGAACCATAGGCTGATTTTCCTTCCTAGGGTTAAGGTTTGAGTTACGCCTAGGGTAAGGGTCTATTAACCAGAAAGCCCTGAGTTCCAAGAACACAGCAGCTGCGAAGGACTAGCCAAGAAGAGCTCAAAAGTACCACAACATGCCTGCCTCCACAGCTGTTTCCTTGGGGACATGCCTAATTCCTGGCTGATTTGCCTTTCTCGTCTTAGGGCAGGGGTTCGGCCTAGGGCTAGGATTTTTAAAAGCAGGAAGCCCTGAGTTCCAGGCACACTGCAGCTGTGAAAGGCATCCAAAAGGGAGTGTAAAAGTGCCACAACATGGCTGCTTTCACGGCTTTTTCCTTGGCAAGAAGCCTAACACCAGGCTGATTTACCTTCCCAGGGTTACTGTTAGGCTTAGGCCTAGGGCTAGGATTTTTAAAACTAGGAAGCCCTGGGCTCCAGGCACACTGCAGCTGTTCAAGGCATCCCAAGGGGAGTACAAAAGTGCAACAACATGGCAGCTTTCACAGCTTTTTCCTTGGCACCATCCCTATACCTAGGCTGATTTATCTGCCTAGGGTTAGGGTTAGGCTTCAGCCTAGGGCTTGGATTTCTTTAACCAGGAAGCCCTGAGTTCCAGGCTTACTTCATCTGCCAAAGGCATCCCAAAGGGAGTGCAGAAGTGCCACAACATGGCTGCTTTCACGGCTTTTCCCTTAGGAAGAACCCTAATACCCGGCTGATTTACCTTCCTAGGGTTACTGTTAGGCTTAGGCCTAGGACTTTTAAAACCAGGAAGCCCTGGGCTCCAGGCACACTGCAGCTGCGAAAGGCATCCCAAGGGGAGCGCAAAAGTGACGCAACTTGGCTGCCACCACTGATATTTCCATGAGACCATCCCGAACCATAGGCTGATTTTCCTTCCTAGGGTTAAGGTTTGAGTTACGCCTAGGGTAAGGGTTCTATTAACCAGAAAGCCCTGAGTTCCAAGAACACAGCAGCTCTGAAGGACTAGCCAAGAAGAGCGCAAAAGTACCACAACATGCCTGCCTCCACAGCTTTTTCCTTGGGGACATGCCTAATTCCTGGCTGATTTGCCTTTCTCGTCTTAGGGTTGGGGTTCGGCCTAGGGCTAGGATTTTTAAAATCAGGAAGCCCTGAGTTCCAGGCACACTGCAGCTGTGAAAGGCATCCAAAAGGGAGTGCAAAAGTGCCACAACATGGCTGCTTTCACGGCTTTTTCCTTGGCAAGAAGCCTAACACCAGGCTGATTTACCTTCCCAGGGTTACTGTTAGGCTTAGGCCTAGGGCTAGGATTTTTAAAACTAGGAAGCCCTTAGCTCCAGGCACACTGCAGCTGTTCAAGGCATCCCAAGGGGAGTACAAAAGTGCAACAACATGGCAGCTTTCACAGCTTTTTCCTTGGCACCATCCCTATACCTAGGCTGATTTATCTGCCTAGCGTTAGGGTTCAGCCTAGGGCTTGGATTTCTTTAACCAGGAAGCCCTGAGTTCCAGGCTTACTTCATCTGCCAAAGGCATCCCAAAGGGAGTGCAGAAGTGCCACAACATGGCTGCTTTCACGGCTTTTCCCTTAGGAAGAACCCTAATACCCGGCTGATTTACCTTCCTAGGGTTACTGTTAGGCTTAGGCCTAGGACTTTTAAAACCAGGAAGCCCTGGGCTCCAGGCACACTGCAGCTGCGAAAGGCATCCCAAGGGGAGCGCAAAAGTGACGCAACTTGGCTGCCACCACTGATATTTCCATGAGACCATCCCGAACCATAGGCTGATTTTCCTTCCTAGGGTTAAGGTTTGAGTTACGCCTAGGGTAAGGGTATATTAACCAGAAAGCCCTGAGTTCCAAGAACACAGCAGCTGCGAAGGACTACCCAAGAAGAGCGCAAAAGTACCACAACATGCCTGCCTCCACAGCTGTTTCCTTGGGGACATGCCTAATTCCTGGCTGATTTGCCTTTCTCGTCTTAGGGCTGGGATTCGGCCTAGGGCTAGGATTTTTAAAAGCAGGAAGCCCTGAGTTCCAGGCACACTGCAGCTGTGAAAGGCATCCAAAAGGGAGTGCAAAAGTGCCACAACATGGCTGCTTTCACGGCTTTTTCCTTGGCAAGAAGCCTAACACCAGGCTGATTTCCCTTCCCAGGGTTACTGTTAGGCTTAGGCCTAGGGCTAGGATTTTTAAAACTAGGAAGCCCTTAGCTCCAGGCACACTGCAGCTGTTCAAGGCATCCCAAGGGGAGTACAAAAGTGCAACAACATGGCAGCTTTCACAGCTTTTTCCTTGGCACCATCCCTATACCTAGGCTGATTTATCTGCCTAGAGTTAGGGTTCAGCCTAGGGCTTGGATTTCTTTAACCAGGAAGCCCTGAGTTCCAGGCTTACTTCATCTGCCAAAGGCATCCCAAAGGGAGTGCAGAAGTGCCACAACATGGCTGCTTTCACGGCTTTTCCCTTAGGAAGAACCCTAATACCCGGCTGATTTACCTTCCTAGGGTTACTGTTAGGCTTAGGCCTAGGACTTTTAAAACCAGGAAGCCCTGGGCTCCAGGCACACTGCAGCTGCGAAAGGCATCCCAAGGGGAGCGCAAAAGTGACGCAACTTGGCTGCCACCACTGATATTTCCATGAGACCATCCCGAACCATAGGCTGATTTTCCTTCCTAGGGTTAAGGTTTGAGTTACGCCTAGGGTAAGGGTTCTATTAACCAGAAAGCCCTGAGTTCCAAGAACACAGCAGCTGCGAAGGACTAGCCAAGAAGAGCGCAAAAGTACCACAACATGCCTGCCTCCACAGCTGTTTCCTTGGGGACATGCCTAATTCCTGGCTGATTTGCCTTTCTCGTCTTAGGGCTGGGGTTCGGCCTAGGGCTAGGATTTTTAAAAGCAGGAAGCCCTGAGTTCCAGGCACACTGGAGCTGTGAAAGGCATCCAAAAGGGAGTGCAAAAGTGCCACAACATGGCTGCTTTCACGGCTTTTTCCTTGGCAAGAAGCCTAACACCAGGCTGATTTCCCTTCCCAGGGTTACTGTTAGGCTTAGGCCTAGGGCTAGGATTTTTAAAACTAGAAAGCCCTTAGCTCCAGGCACACTGCAGCTGTTCAAGGCATCCCAAGGGGAGTGCAAAAGTTCAACAACATGGCAGCTTTCACGGCTTTTTCCTTGGCACCATCCCTATACCTAGGCTGATTTATCTGCCTAGGGTTAGGGTTCAGCCTAGGGCTTGGATTTCTTTAACCAGGAAGCCTTGAGTTCCAGGCTTACTTCATCTGCCAAAGGCATCCCAAAGGGAGTGCAGAAGTGCCACAACATGGCTGCTTTCACGGCTTTTCCCTTAGGAAGAACCCTAATACCCGGCTGATTTACCTTCCTAGGGTTACTGTTAGGCTTAGGCCTAGGACTTTTAAAACCAGGAAGCCCTGGGCTCCAGGCACACTGCAGCTGCGAAAGGCATCCCAAGGGGAGCGCAAAAGTGACGCAACTTGGCTGCCACCACTGATATTTCCATGAGACCATCCCGAACCATAGGCTGATTTTCCTTCCTAGGGTTAAGGTTTGAGTTACGCCTAGGGTAAGGGTCTATTAACCAGAAAGCCCTGAGTTCCAAGAACACAGCAGCTGCGAAGGACTAGCCAAGAAGAGCGCAAAAGTACCACAACATGCCTGCCTCCACAGCTTTTTCCTTGGGGACATGCCTAATTCCTGGCTGATTTGCCTTTCTCGTCTTAGGGTTGGGGTTCGGCCTAGGGCTAGGATTTTTAAAATCAGGAAGCCCTGAGTTCCAGGCACACTGCAGCTGTGAAAGGCATCCAAAAGGGAGTGCAAAAGTGCCACAACATGGCTGCTTTCACGGCTTTTTCCTTGGCAAGACGCCTAACACCAGGCTGATTTACTTTCCCAGGGTTACTGTTAGGCTTAGGCCTAGGGCTAGGATTTTTAAAACTAGGAAGCCCTTAGCCCCAGGCACACTGCAGCTGTTCAAGGCATCCCAAGGGGAGTACAAAAGTGCAACAACATGGCAGCTTTCACAGCTTTTTCCTTGGCACCATCCCTATACCTAGGCTGATTTATCTGCCTAGGGTTAGGGTTAGGGTTCAGCCTAGGGCTTGGATTTCTTTAACCAGGAAGCCCTGAGTTCCAGGCTTACTTCATCTGCCAAAGGCATCCCAAAGGGAGTGCAGAAGTGCCACAACATGGCTGCTTTCACGGCTTTTCCCTTAGGAAGAACCCTAATACCCGGCTGATTTACCTTCCTAGGGTTACTGTTAGGCTTAGGCCTAGGACTTTTAAAACCAGGAAGCCCTGGGCTCCAGGCACACTGCAGCTGCGAAAGGCATCCCAAGGGGAGCGCAAAAGTGACGCAACTTGGCTGCCACCACTGATATTTCCATGAGAGCATCCCGAACCATAGGCTGATTTTCCTTCCTAGGGTTAAGGTTTGAGTTACGCCTAGGGTAAGGGTCTATTAACCAGAAAGCCCTGAGTTCCAAGAACACAGCAGCTGCGAAGGACTACCCAAGAAGAGCGCAAAAGTACCACAACATGCCTGCCTCCACAGCTGTTTCCTTGGGGACATGCCTAATTCCTGGCTGATTTGCCTTTCTCGTCTTAGGGTTGGGGTTCGGCCTAGGACTAGGATTTTTAAAATCAGGAAGCCCTGAGTTCCAGGCACACTGCAGCTGTGAAAGGCATCCAAAAGGGAGTGCAAAAGTGCCACAACATGGCTGCTTTCACGGCTTTTTCCTTGGCAAGAAGCCTAACACCAGGCTGATTTCCCTTCCCAGGGTTACTGTTAGGCTTAGGCCTAGGGCTAGGATTTTTAAAACTAGGAAGCCCTTAGCTCCAGGCACACTGCAGCTGTTCAAGGCATCCCAAGGGGAGTACAAAAGTGCAACAACATGGCAGCTTTCACAGCTTTTTCCTTGGCACCATCCCTATACCTAGGCTGATTTATCTGCCTAGGGTTAGGGTTAGGGTTCAGCCTAGGGCTTGAATTTTTTTAACCAGGAAGCCCTGAGTTCCAGGCTTACTTCATCTGCCAAAGGCATCCCAAAGGGAGTGCAGAAGTGCCACAACATGGCTGCTTTCACGGCTTTTCCCTTAGGAAGAACCCTAATACCCGGCTGATTTACCTTCCTAGGGTTACTGTTAGGCTTAGGCCTAGGACTTTTAAAACCAGGAAGCCCTGGGCTCCAGGCACACTGCAGCTGCGAAAGGCATCCCAAGGGGAGCGCAAAAGTGACGCAACTTGGCTGCCACCACTGATATTTCCATGAGAGCATCCCGAACCATAGGCTGATTTTCCTTCCTAGGGTTAAGGTTTGAGTTACGCCTAGGGTAAGGGTCTATTAACCAGAAAGCCCTGAGTTCCAAGAACACAGCAGATGCGAAGGACTAGCCAAGAAGAGCGCAAAAGTACCACAACATGCCTGCCTCCACAGCTTTTTCCTTGGGGACATGCCTAATTCCTGGCTGATTTGCCTTTCTCGTCTTAGGGTTGGGGTTCGGCCTAGGGCTAGGATTTTTAAAAGCAGGAAGCCCTGAGTTCCAGGCACACTGGAGCTGTGAAAGGCATCCAAAAGGGAGTGCAAAAGTGCCACAACATGGCTGCTTTCACGGCTTTTTCCTTGGCAAGAAGCCTAACACCAGGCTGATTTACCTTCCCAGGGTTACTGTTAGGCTTAGGCCTAGGGCTAGGATTTTTAAAACTAGGAAGCCCTGGGCTCCAGGCACTCTGCAACTGTTCAAGGCATCCCAAGGGGAGTACAAAAGTGCAACAACATGGCAGCTTTCACAGCTTTTTCCTTGGCACCATCCCTATACCTAGGCTGATTTATCTGCCTACGGTTAGGGTTCAGCCTAGGGCTTGGATTTCTTTAACCAGGAAGCCCTGAGTTCCAGGCTTACTTCATCTGCCAAAGGCATCCCAAAGGGAGTGCAGAAGTGCCACAACATGGCTGCTTTCACGGCTTTTCCCTTAGGAAGAACCCTAATACCCGGCTGATTTACCTTCCTAGGGTTACTGTTAGGCTTAGGCCTAGGACTTTTAAAACCAGGAAGCCCTGGGCTCCAGGCACACTGCAGCTGCGAAAGGCATCCCAAGGGGAGTGCAAAAGTGACGCAACTTGGCTGCCACCACTGATATTTCCATGAGAGCATCCCGAACCATAGGCTGATTTTCCTTCCTAGGGTTAAGGTTTGAGTTACGCCTAGGGTAAGGGTCTATTAACCAGAAAGCCCTGAGTTCCAAGAACACAGCAGCTGCGAAGGACTAGCCAAGAAGAGCTCAAAAGTACCACAACATGCCTGCCTCCACAGCTGTTTCCTTGGGGACATGCCTAATTCCTGGCTGATTTGCCTTTCTCGTCTTAGGGCAGGGGTTCGGCCTAGGGCTAGGATTTTTAAAAGCAGGAAGCCCTGAGTTCCAGGCACACTGCAGCTGTGAAAGGCATCCAAAAGGGAGTGTAAAAGTGCCACAACATGGCTGCTTTCACGGCTTTTTCCTTGGCAAGAAGCCTAACACCAGGCTGATTTACCTTCCCAGGGTTACTGTTAGGCTTAGGCCTAGGGCTAGGATTTTTAAAACTAGGAAGCCCTGGGCTCCAGGCACACTGCAGCTGTTCAAGGCATCCCAAGGGGAGTACAAAAGTGCAACAACATGGCAGCTTTCACAGCTTTTTCCTTGGCACCATCCCTATACCTAGGCTGATTTATCTGCCTAGGGTTAGGGTTAGGCTTCAGCCTAGGGCTTGGATTTCTTTAACCAGGAAGCCCTGAGTTCCAGGCTTACTTCATCTGCCAAAGGCATCCCAAAGGGAGTGCAGAAGTGCCACAACATGGCTGCTTTCACGGCTTTTCCCTTAGGAAGAACCCTAATACCCGGCTGATTTACCTTCCTAGGGTTACTGTTAGGCTTAGGCCTAGGACTTTTAAAACCAGGAAGCCCTGGGCTCCAGGCACACTGCAGCTGCGAAAGGCATCCCAAGGGGAGCGCAAAAGTGACGCAACTTGGCTGCCACCACTGATATTTCCATGAGACCATCCCGAACCATAGGCTGATTTTCCTTCCTAGGGTTAAGGTTTGAGTTACGCCTAGGGTAAGGGTTCTATTAACCAGAAAGCCCTGAGTTCCAAGAACACAGCAGCTCTGAAGGACTAGCCAAGAAGAGCGCAAAAGTACCACAACATGCCTGCCTCCACAGCTTTTTCCTTGGGGACATGCCTAATTCCTGGCTGATTTGCCTTTCTCGTCTTAGGGTTGGGGTTCGGCCTAGGGCTAGGATTTTTAAAATCAGGAAGCCCTGAGTTCCAGGCACACTGCAGCTGTGAAAGGCATCCAAAAGGGAGTGCAAAAGTGCCACAACATGGCTGCTTTCACGGCTTTTTCCTTGGCAAGAAGCCTAACACCAGGCTGATTTCCCTTCCCAGGGTTACTGTTAGGCTTAGGCCTAGGGCTAGGATTTTTAAAACTAGGAAGCCCTTAGCTCCAGGCACACTGCAGCTGTTCAAGGCATCCCAAGGGGAGTACAAAAGTGCAACAACATGGCAGCTTTCACAGCTTTTTCCTTGGCACCATCCCTATACCTAGGCTGATTTATCTGCCTAGCGTTAGGGTTCAGCCTAGGGCTTGGATTTCTTTAACCAGGAAGCCCTGAGTTCCAGGCTTACTTCATCTGCCAAAGGCATCCCAAAGGGAGTGCAGAAGTGCCACAACATGGCTGCTTTCACGGCTTTTCCCTTAGGAAGAACCCTAATACCCGGCTGATTTACCTTCCTAGGGTTACTGTTAGGCTTAGGCCTAGGACTTTTAAAACCAGGAAGCCCTGGGCTCCAGGCACACTGCAGCTGCGAAAGGCATCCCAAGGGGAGCGCAAAAGTGACGCAACTTGGCTGCCACCACTGATATTTCCATGAGACCATCCCGAACCATAGGCTGATTTTCCTTCCTAGGGTTAAGGTTTGAGTTACGCCTAGGGTAAGGGTATATTAACCAGAAAGCCCTGAGTTCCAAGAACACAGCAGCTGCGAAGGACTACCCAAGAAGAGCGCAAAAGTACCACAACATGCCTGCCTCCACAGCTGTTTCCTTGGGGACATGCCTAATTCCTGGCTGATTTGCCTTTCTCGTCTTAGGGCTGGGATTCGGCCTAGGGCTAGGATTTTTAAAAGCAGGGAGCCCTGAGTTCCAGGCACACTGCAGCTGTGAAAGGCATCCAAAAGGGAGTGCAAAAGTGCCACAACATGGCTGCTTTCACGGCTTTTTCCTTGGCAAGAAGCCTAACACCAGGCTGATTTCCCTTCCCAGGGTTACTGTTAGGCTTAGGCCTAGGGCTAGGATTTTTAAAACTAGGAAGCCCTTAGCTCCAGGCACACTGCAGCTGTTCAAGGCATCCCAAGGGGAGTACAAAAGTGCAACAACATGGCAGCTTTCACAGCTTTTTCCTTGGCACCATCCCTATACCTAGGCTGATTTATCTGCCTAGAGTTAGGGTTCAGCCTAGGGCTTGGATTTCTTTAACCAGGAAGCCCTGAGTTCCAGGCTTACTTCATCTGCCAAAGGCATCCCAAAGGGAGTGCAGAAGTGCCACAACATGGCTGCTTTCACGGCTTTTCCCTTAGGAAGAACCCTAATACCCGGCTGATTTACCTTCCTAGGGTTACTGTTAGGCTTAGGCCTAGGACTTTTAAAACCAGGAAGCCCTGGGCTCCAGGCACACTGCAGCTGCGAAAGGCATCCCAAGGGGAGCGCAAAAGTGACGCAACTTGGCTGCCACCACTGATATTTCCATGAGACCATCCCGAACCATAGGCTGATTTTCCTTCCTAGGGTTAAGGTTTGAGTTACGCCTAGGGTAAGGGTTCTATTAACCAGAAAGCCCTGAGTTCCAAGAACACAGCAGCTGCGAAGGACTAGCCAAGAAGAGCGCAAAAGTACCACAACATGCCTGCCTCCACAGCTGTTTCCTTGGGGACATGCCTAATTCCTGGCTGATTTGCCTTTCTCGTCTTAGGGCTGGGGTTCGGCCTAGGGCTAGGATTTTTAAAAGCAGGAAGCCCTGAGTTCCAGGCACACTGGAGCTGTGAAAGGCATCCAAAAGGGAGTGCAAAAGTGCCACAACATGGCTGCTTTCACGGCTTTTTCCTTGGCAAGAAGCCTAACACCAGGCTGATTTCCCTTCCCAGGGTTACTGTTAGGCTTAGGCCTAGGGCTAGGATTTTTAAAACTAGAAAGCCCTTAGCTCCAGGCACACTGCAGCTGTTCAAGGCATCCCAAGGGGAGTGCAAAAGTTCAACAACATGGCAGCTTTCACGGCTTTTTCCTTGGCACCATCCCTATACCTAGGCTGATTTATCTGCCTAGGGTTAGGGTTCAGCCTAGGGCTTGGATTTCTTTAACCAGGAAGCCTTGAGTTCCAGGCTTACTTCATCTGCCAAAGGCATCCCAAAGGGAGTGCAGAAGTGCCACAACATGGCTGCTTTCACGGCTTTTCCCTTAGGAAGAACCCTAATACCCGGCTGATTTACCTTCCTAGGGTTACTGTTAGGCTTAGGCCTAGGACTTTTAAAACCAGGAAGCCCTGGGCTCCAGGCACACTGCAGCTGCGAAAGGCATCCCAAGGGGAGCGCAAAAGTGACGCAACTTGGCTGCCACCACTGATATTTCCATGAGACCATCCCGAACCATAGGCTGATTTTCCTTCCTAGGGTTAAGGTTTGAGTTACGCCTAGGGTAAGGGTCTATTAACCAGAAAGCCCTGAGTTCCAAGAACACAGCAGCTGCGAAGGACTAGCCAAGAAGAGCGCAAAAGTACCACAACATGCCTGCCTCCACAGCTTTTTCCTTGGGGACATGCCTAATTCCTGGCTGATTTGCCTTTCTCGTCTTAGGGTTGGGGTTCGGCCTAGGGCTAGGATTTTTAAAATCAGGAAGCCCTGAGTTCCAGGCACACTGCAGCTGTGAAAGGCATCCAAAAGGGAGTGCAAAAGTGCCACAACATGGCTGCTTTCACGGCTTTTTCCTTGGCAAGACGCCTAACACCAGGCTGATTTACTTTCCCAGGGTTACTGTTAGGCTTAGGCCTAGGGCTAGGATTTTTAAAACAAGGAAGCCCTTAGCCCCAGGCACACTGCAGCTGTTCAAGGCATCCCAAGGGGAGTACAAAAGTGCAACAACATGGCAGCTTTCACAGCTTTTTCCTTGGCACCATCCCTATACCTAGGCTGATTTATCTGCCTAGGGTTAGGGTTAGGGTTCAGCCTAGGGCTTGGATTTCTTTAACCAGGAAGCCCTGAGTTCCAGGCTTACTTCATCTGCCAAAGGCATCCCAAAGGGAGTGCAGAAGTGCCACAACATGGCTGCTTTCACGGCTTTTCCCTTAGGAAGAACCCTAATACCCGGCTGATTTACCTTCCTAGGGTTACTGTTAGGCTTAGGCCTAGGACTTTTAAAACCAGGAAGCCCTGGGCTCCAGGCACACTGCAGCTGCGAAAGGCATCCCAAGGGGAGCGCAAAAGTGACGCAACTTGGCTGCCACCACTGATATTTCCATGAGAGCATCCCGAACCATAGGCTGATTTTCCTTCCTAGGGTTAAGGTTTGAGTTACGCCTAGGGTAAGGGTCTATTAACCAGAAAGCCCTGAGTTCCAAGAACACAGCAGCTGCGAAGGACTACCCAAGAAGAGCGCAAAAGTACCACAACATGCCTGCCTCCACAGCTGTTTCCTTGGGGACATGCCTAATTCCTGGCTGATTTGCCTTTCTCGTCTTAGGGTTGGGGTTCGGCCTAGGACTAGGATTTTTAAAATCAGGAAGCCCTGAGTTCCAGGCACACTGCAGCTGTGAAAGGCATCCAAAAGGGAGTGCAAAAGTGCCACAACATGGCTGCTTTCACGGCTTTTTCCTTGGCAAGAAGCCTAACACCAGGCTGACTTACTTTCCCAGGGTTACTGTTAGGCTTAGGCCTAGGGCTAGGATTTTTGAAACTAGGAAACCCTGGGCTCCAGGCACACTGCAGCTGTTCAAGGCATCCCAAGGGGAGTACAAAAGTGCAACAACATGGCAGCTTTCACAGCTTTTTCCTTGGCACCATCCCTATACCTAGGCTGATTCATCTGCCTAGGGTTAGGGTTCAGC
Source organism: Ammospiza nelsoni (assembly GCF_027579445.1). Classification (NCBI taxonomy): domain Eukaryota; kingdom Metazoa; phylum Chordata; class Aves; order Passeriformes; family Passerellidae; genus Ammospiza; species Ammospiza nelsoni. Next base: position 422,292 of record NW_026683204.1, on the reverse strand, counting down.
CTAGGGCTTGGATTTCTTTAACCAGGAAGCCCTGAGTTCCAGGCTTACTTCATCTGCCAAAGGCATCCCAAAGGGAGTGCAGAAGTGCCACAACATGGCTGCTTTCACGGCTTTTCCCTTAGGAAGAACCCTAATACCCGGCTGATTTACCTTCCTAGGGTTACTGTTAGGCTTAGGCCTAGGACTTTTAAAACCAGGAAGCCCTGGGCTCCAGGCACACTGCAGCTGCAAAAGGCATCCCAAGGGGAGCGCAAAAGTGACGCAACTTGGCTGCCACCACTGATATTTCCATGAGACCATCCTGAACCATAGGCTGATTTTCCTTCCTAGGGTTAAGGTTTGAGTTACGCCTAGGGTAAGGGTCTATTAACCAGAAAGCCATGAGTTCCAAGAACACAGCAGATGCGAAGGACTACCCAAGAAGAGCGCAAAAGTAGCACAACATGCCTACCTCCACAGCTTTTTCCTTGTGGACATGCCTAATTCCTGGCTGATTTGCCTTTCTCGTCTTAGGGTTGGGGTTCGGCCTAGGGCTAGGATTTTTAAAAGCAGGAAGCCCTGAGTTCCAGGCACACTGGAGCTGTGAAAGGCATCCAAAAGGGAGTGCAAAAGTGCCACAACATGGCTGCTTTCACGGCTTTTTCCTTGGCAAGATGCCTAACACCAGGCTGATTTACCTTCCCAGGGTTACTGTTAGGCTTAGGCCTAGGGCTAGGATTTTTAAAACTAGGAAGCCCTGGGCTCCAGGCACACTGCAGCTGTTCAAGGCATCCCAAGGGGAGTACAAAAGTGCAACAACATGGCAGCTTTCACAGCTTTTTCCTTGGCACCATCCCTATACCTAGGCTGATTTATCTGCCTAGGGTTAGGGTTAGGGTTCAGCCTAGGGCTTGGATTTTTTCAACCAGGAAGCCCTGAGTTCCAGGCTTACTTCATCTGCCAAAGGCATCCCAAAGGGAGTGCAGAAGTGCCACAACATGGCTGCTTTCACGGCTTTTCCCTTAGGAAGAACCCTAATACCCGGCTGATTTACCTTCCTAGGGTTACTGTTAGGCTTAGGCCTAGGACTTTTAAAACCAGGAAGCCCTGGGCTCCAGGCACACTGCAGCTGCAAAAGGCATCCCAAGGGGAGCGCAAAAGTGACGCAACTTGGCTGCCACCACTGCTATTTCCATGAGACCATCCCGAACCATAGGCTGATTTTCCTTCCTAGGGTTAAGGTTTGAGTTACGCCTAGGGTAAGGGTTCTATTAACCAGAAAGCCATGAGTTCCAAGAACACAGCAGATGCGAAGGACTACCCAAGAAGAGCGCAAAAGTACCACAACATGCCTGCCTCCACAGCTTTTTCCTTGGGGACATGCCTAATTCCTGGCTGATTTGCCTTTCTCGTCTTAGGGTTGGGGTTCGGCCTAGGGCTAGGATTTTTAAAATCAGGAAGCCCTGAGTTCCAGGCACACTGCAGCTGTGAAAGGCATCCAAAAGGGAGTGCAAAAGTGCCACAACATGGCTGCTTTCACGGCTTTTTCCTTGGCAAGAAGCCTAACACCAGGCTGATTTGCCTTCCCAGGGTTACTGTTAGGCTTAGGCCTAGGGCTAGGATTTTTAAAACTAGGAAGCCCTGGGCTCCAGGCACACTGCAGCTGTTCAAGGCATCCCAAGGGGAGTACAAAAGTGCAACAACATGGCAGCTTTCACAGCTTTTTCCTTGGCACCATCCCTATACCTAGGCTGATTTATCTGCCTAGGGTTAGGGTTAGGGTTCAGCCTAGGGCTTGGATTTCTTTAACCAGGAAGCCCTGAGTTCCAGGCTTACTTCATCTGCCAAAGGCATCCCAAAGGGAGTGCAGAAGTGCCACAACATGGCTGCTTTCACGGCTTTTCCCTTAGGAAGAACCCTAATACCCGGCTGATTTACCTTCCTAGGGTTACTGTTAGGCTTAGGCCTAGGACTTTTAAAACCAGGAAGCCCTGGGCTCCAGGCACACTGCAGCTGCGAAAGGCATCCCAAGGGGAGCGCAAAAGTGACGCAACTTGGCTGCCACCACTGATATTTCCATGAGACCATCCCGAACCATAGGCTGATTTTCCTTCCTAGGGTTAAGGTTTGAGTTACGCCTAGGGTAAGGGTCTATTAACCAGAAAGCCCTGAGTTCCAAGAACACAGCAGCTGCGAAGGACTAGCCAAGAAGAGCGCAAAAGTACCACAACATGCCTGCCTCCACAGCTTTTTCCTTGGGGACATGCCTAATTCCTGGCTGATTTGCCTTTCTCGTCTTAGGGTTGGGGTTCGGCCTAGGGCTAGGATTTTTAAAATCAGGAAGCCCTGAGTTCCAGGCACACTGCAGCTGTGAAAGGCATCCAAAAGGGAGTGCAAAAGTGCCACAACATGGCTGCTTTCACGGCTTTTTCCTTGGCAAGAAGCCTAACACCAGGCTGATTTCCCTTCCCAGGGTTACTGTTAGGCTTAGGCCTAGGGCTAGGATTTTTAAAACTAGGAAGCCCTGGGCTCCAGGCACACTGCAGCTGTTCAAGGCATCCCAAGGGGAGTACAAAAGTGCAACAACATGGCAGCTTTCACAGCTTTTTCCTTGGCACCATCCCTATACCTAGGCTGATTTATCTGCCTAGGGTTAGGGTTAGGGTTCAGCCTAGGGCTTGGATTTCTTTAACCAGGAAGCCCTGAGTTCCAGGCTTACTTCATCTGCCAAAGGCATCCCAAAGGGAGTGCAGAAGTGCCACAACATGGCTGCTTTCACGGCTTTTCCCTTAGGAAGAACCCTAATACCCGGCTGATTTACCTTCCTAGGGTTACTGTTAGGCTTAGGCCTAGGACTTTTAAAACCAGGAAGCCCTGGGCTCCAGGCACACTGCAGCTGCGAAAGGCATCCCAAGGGGAGCGCAAAAGTGACGCAACTTGGCTGCCACCACTGATATTTCCATGAGACCATCCCGAACCATAGGCTGATTTTCCTTCCTAGGGTTAAGGTTTGAGTTACGCCTAGGGTAAGGGTCTATTAACCAGAAAGCCCTGAGTTCCAAGAACACAGCAGCTGCGAAGGACTAGCCAAGAAGAGCACAAAAGTACCACAACATGCCTGCCTCCACAGCTGTTTCCTTGGGGACATGCCTAATTCCTGGCTGATTTGCCTTTCTCGTCTTAGGGTTGGGGTTCGGCCTAGGGCTAGGATTTTTAAAATCAGGAAGCCCTGAGTTCCAGGCACACTGGAGCTGTGAAAGGCATCCAAAAGGGAGTGCAAAAGTGCCACAACATGGCTGCTTTCACGGCTTTTTCCTTGGCAAGAAGCCTAACACCAGGCTGATTTACCTTCCCAGGGTTACTGTTAGGCTTAGGCCTAGGGCTAGGATTTTTAAAACTAGGAAGCCCTTAGCTCCAGGCACACTGCAGCTGTTCAAGGCATCCCAAGGGGAGTACAAAAGTGCAACAACATGGCAGCTTTCACAGCTTTTTCCTTGGCACCATCCCTATACCTAGGCTGATTTATCTGCCTAGGGTTAGGGTTAGGCTTCAGCCTAGGGCTTGGATTTCTTTAACCAGGAAGCCCTGAGTTCCAGGCTTACTTCATCTGCCAAAGGCATCCCAAAGGGAGTGCAGAAGTGCCACAACATGGCTGCTTTCAAGGCTTTTCCCTTAGGAAGAACCCTAATACCCGGCTGATTTACCTTCCTAGGGTTACTGTTAGGCTTAGGCCTAGGACTTTTAAAACCAGGAAGCCCTGGGCTCCAGGCACACTGCAGCTGCGAAAGGCATCCCAAGGGGAGCGCAAAAGTGACGCAACTTGGCTGCCACCACTGATATTTCCATGAGACCATCCCGAACCATAGGCTGATTTTCCTTCCTAGGGTTAAGGTTTGAGTTACGCCTAGGGTAAGGGTCTATTAACCAGAAAGCCCTGAGTTCCAAGAACACAGCAGCTGCGAAGGACTACCCAAGAAGAGCGCAAAAGTACCACAACATGCCTGCCTCCACAGCTTTTTCCTTGGGGACATGCCTAATTCCTGGCTGATTTGCCTTTCTCGTCTTAGGGTTGGGGTTCGGCCTAGGGCTAGGATTTTTAAAATCAGGAAGCCCTGAGTTCCAGGCACACTGCAGCTGTGAAAGGCATCCAAAAGGGAGTGCAAAAGTGCCACAACATGGCTGCTTTCACGGCTTTTTCCTTGGCAAGAAGCCTAACACCAGGCTGATTTGCCTTCCCAGGGTTACTGTTAGGCTTAGGCCTAGGGCTAGGATTTTTAAAACTAGGAAGCCCTGGGCTCCAGGCACACTGCAGCTGTTCAAGGCATCCCAAGGGGAGTACAAAAGTGCAACAACATGGCAGCTTTCACAGCTTTTTCCTTGGCACCATCCCTATACCTAGGCTGATTTATCTGCCTAGGGTTAGGGTTAGGGTTCAGCCTAGGGCTTGGATTTCTTTAACCAGGAAGCCCTGAGTTCCAGGCTTACTTCATCTGCCAAAGGCATCCCAAAGGGAGTGCAGAAGTGCCACAACATGGCTGCTTTCACGGCTTTTCCCTTAGGAAGAACCCTAATACCCGGCTGATTTACCTTCCTAGGGTTACTGTTAGGCTTAGGCCTAGGACTTTTTAAACCAGGAAGCCCTGGGCTCCAGGCACACTGCAGCTGCGAAAGGCATCCCAAGGGGAGCGCAAAAGTGACGCAACTTGGCTGCCACCACTGATATTTCCATGAGACCATCCCGAACCATAGGCTGATTTTCCTTCCTAGGGTTAAGGTTTGAGTTACGCCTAGGGTAAGGGTCTATTAACCAGAAAGCCCTGAGTTCCAAGAACACAGCAGCTGCGAAGGACTACCCAAGAAGAGCGCAAAAGTAGCACAACATGCCTGCCTCCACAGCTGTTTCCTTGGGGACATGCCTAATTCCTGGCTGATTTGCCTTTCTCATCTTAGGGCTGGGGTTCGGCCTAGGGCTAGGATTTTTAAAAGCAGGAAGCCCTGAGTTCCAGGCACACTGGAGCTGTGAAAGGCATCCAAAAGGGAGTGCAAAAGTGCCACAACATGGCTGCTTTCACGGCTTTTTCCTTGGCAAGAAGCCTAACACCAGGCTGATTTCCCTTCCCAGGGTTACTGTTAGGCTTAGGCCTAGGGCTAGGATTTTTAAAACTAGGAAGCCCTTAGCTCCAGGCACACTGCAGCTGTTCAAGGCATCCCAAGGGGAGTACAAAAGTGCAACAACATGGCAGCTTTCACAGCTTTTTCCTTGGCACCATCCCTATACCTAGGCTGATTTATCTGCCTAGGGTTAGGGTTAGGGTTCAGCCTAGTGCTTGGATTTTTTCAACCAGGAAGCCCTGAGTTCCAGGCTTACTTCATCTGCCAAAGGCATCCCAAAGGGAGTGCAGAAGTGCCACAACATGGCTGCTTTCACGGCTTTTCCCTTAGGAAGAACCCTAATACCCGGCTGATTTACCTTCCTAGGGTTACTGTTAGGCTTAGGCCTAGGACTTTTAAAACCAGGAAGCCCTGGGCTCCAGGCACACTGCAGCTGCGAAAGGCATCCCAAGGGGAGCGCAAAAGTGACGCAACTTGGCTGCCACCACTGATATTTCCATGAGACCATCCCGAACCATAGGCTGATTTTCCTTCCTAGGGTTAAGGTTTGAGTTACGCCTAGGGTAAGGGTTCTATTAACCAGAAAGCCCTGAGTTCCAAGAACACAGCAGCTGCGACGGACTAGCCAAGAAGAGCGCAAAAGTAGCACAACATGCCTGCCTCCACAGCTTTTTCCTTGGGGACATGCCTAATTCCTGGCTGATTTGCCTTTCTCGTCTTAGGGTTGGGGTTCGGCCTAGGGCTAGGAATTTTAAAATCAGGAAGCCCTGAGTTCCAGGCACACTGGAGCTGTGAAAGGCATCCAAAAGGGAGTGCAAAAGTGCCACAACATGGCTGCTTTCACGGCTTTTTCCTTGGCAAGAAGCCTAACACCAGGCTGATTTCCCTTCCCAGGGTTACTGTTAGGCTTAGGCCTAGGGCTAGGATTTTTAAAACTAGGAAGCCCTTAGCTCCAGGCACACTGCAGCTGTTCAAGGCATCCCAAGGGGAGTACAAAAGTGCAACAACATGGCAGCTTTCACAGCTTTTTCCTTGGCACCATCCCTATACCTAGGCTGATTTATCTGCCTAGGGTTAGGGTTAGGGTTCAGCCTAGGGCTTGGATTTCTTTAACCAGGAAGCCCTGAGTTCCAGGCTTACTTCATCTGCCAAAGGCATCCCAAAGGGAGTGCAGAAGTGCCACAACATGGCTGCTTTCACGGCTTTTCCCTTAGGAAGAACCCTAATACCCGGCTGATTTACCTTCCTAGGGTTACTGTTAGGCTTAGGCCTAGGACTTTTAAAACCAGGAAGCCCTGGGCTCCAGGCACACTGCAGCTGCGAAAGGCATCCCAAGGGGAGCGCAAAAGTGACGCAACTTGGCTGCCACCACTGATATTTCCATGAGACCATCCCGAACCATAGGCTGATTTTCCTTCCTAGGGTTAAGGTTTGAGTTACGCCTAGGGTAAGGGTCTATTAACCAGAAAGCCCTGAGTTCCAAGAACACAGCAGCTGCGAAGGACTACCCAAGAAGAGCGCAAAAGTACCACAACATGCCTGCCTCCACAGCTTTTTCCTTGGGGACATGCCTAATTCCTGGCTGATTTGCCTTTCTCGTCTTAGGGTTGGGGTTCGGCCTAGGGCTAGGATTTTTAAAATCAGGAAGCCCTGAGTTCCAGGCACACTGGAGCTGTGAAAGGCATCCAAAAGGGAGTGCAAAAGTGCCACAACATGGCTGCTTTCACGGCTTTTTCCTTGGCAAGAAGCCTAACACCAGGCTGATTTACCTTCCCAGGGTTACTGTTAGGCTTAGGCCTAGGGCTAGGATTTTTAAAACTAGGAAGCCCTTAGCTCCAGGCACACTGCAGCTGTTCAAGGCATCCCAAGGGGAGTACAAAAGTGCAACAACATGGCAGCTTTCACAGCTTTTTCCTTGGCACCATCCCTATACCTAGGCTGATTTATCTGCCTAGGGTTAGGGTTAGGCTTCAGCCTAGGGCTTGGATTTCTTTAACCAGGAAGCCCTGAGTTCCAGGCTTACTTCATCTGCCAAAGGCATCCCAAAGGGAGTGCAGAAGTGCCACAACATGGCTGCTTTCACGGCTTTTCCCTTAGGAAGAACCCTAATACCCGGCTGATTTACCTTCCTAGGGTTACTGTTAGGCTTAGGCCTAGGACTTTTAAAACCAGGAAGCCCTGGGCTCCAGGCACACTGCAGCTGCGAAAGGCATCCCAAGGGGAGCGCAAAAGTGACGCAACTTGGCTGCCACCACTGATATTTCCATAAGACCATCCCGAACCATAGGCTGATTTTCCTTCCTAGGGTTAAGGTGTGAGTTACGCCTAGGGTAAGGGTCTATTAACCAGAAAGCCCTGAGTTCCAAGAACACAGCAGCTGCGAAGGACTAGCCAAGAAGAGCGCAAAAGTAGCACAACATGCCTGCCTCCACAGCTTTTTCCTTGGGGACATGCCTAATTCCTGGCTGATTTGCCTTTCTCGTCTTAGGGTTGGGGTTCGGCCTAGGGCTAGGATTTTTAAAATCAGGAAGCCCTGAGTTCCAGGCACACTGGAGCTGTGAAAGGCATCCAAAAGGGAGTGCAAAAGTGCCACAACATGGCTGCTTTCACGGCTTTTTCCTTGGCAAGAAGCCTAACACCAGGCTGACTTACTTTCCCAGGGTTACTGTTAGGCTTAGGCCTAGGGCTAGGATTTTTGAAACTAGGAAACCCTGGGCTCCAGGCACACTGCAGCTGTTCAAGGCATCCCAAGGGGAGTACAAAAGTGCAACAACATGGCAGCTTTCACAGCTTTTTCCTTGGCACCATCCCTATACCTAGGCTGATTTATCTGCCTAGGGTTAGGGTTAGGGTTCAGCCTAGGGCTTGGATTTCTTTAACCAGGAAGCCCTGAGTTCCAGGCTTACTTCATCTGCCAAAGGCATCCCAAAGGGAGTGCAGAAGTGCCACAACATGGCTGCTTTCACGGCTTTTCCCTTAGGAAGAACCCTAATACCCGGCTGATTTACCTTCCTAGGGTTACTGTTAGGCTTAGGCCTAGGACTTTTAAAACCAGGAAGCCCTGGGCTCCAGGCACACTGCAGCTGCGAAAGGCATCCCAAGGGGAGCGCAAAAGTGACGCAACTTGGCTGCCACCACTGATATTTCCATGAGACCATCCCGAACCATAGGCTGATTTTCCTTCCTAGGGTTAAGGTTTGAGTTACGCCTAGGGTAAGGGTCTATTAACCAGAAAGCCCTGAGTTCCAAGAACACAGCAGCTGCGAAGGACTACCCAAGAAGAGCGCAAAAGTACCACAACATGCCTGCCTCCACAGCTGTTTCCTTGGGGACATGCCTAATTCCTGGCTGATTTGCCTTTCTCGTCTTAGGGTTGGGGTTCGGCCTAGGGCTAGGATTTTTAAAAGCAGGAAGCCCTGAGTTCCAGGCACACTGGAGCTGTGAAAGGCATCCAAAAGGGAGTGCAAAAGTGCCACAACATGGCTGCTTTCACGGCTTTTTCCTTGGCAGGAAGCCTAACACCAGGCTGATTTCCCTTCCCAGGGTTACTGTTAGGCTTAGGCCTAGGGCTAGGATTTTTAAAACTAGGAAGCCCTTAGCTCCAGGCACACTGCAGCTGTTCAAGGCATCCCAAGGGGAGTACAAAAGTGCAACAACATGGCAGCTTTCACAGCTTTTTCCTTGGCACCATCCCTATACCTAGGCTGATTCATCTGCCTAGGGTTAGGGTTCAGCCTAGGGCTTGGATTTCTTTAACCAGGAAGCCCTGAGTTCCAGGCTTACTTCATCTGCCAAAGGCATCCCAAAGGGAGTGCAGAAGTGCCACAACATGGCTGCTTTCACGGCTTTTCCCTTAGGAAGAACCCTAATACCCGGCTGATTTACCTTCCTAGGGTTACTGTTAGGCTTAGGCCTAGGACTTTTAAAACCAGGAAGCCCTGGGCTCCAGGCACACTGCAGCTGCGAAAGGCATCCCAAGGGGAGCGCAAAAGTGACGCAACTTGGCTGCCACCACTGATATTTCCATGAGACCATCCCGAACCATAGGCTGATTTTCCTTCCTAGGGTTAAGGTTTGAGTTACGCCTAGGGTAAGGGTTCTATTAACCAGAAAGCCCTGAGTTCCAAGAACACAGCAGCTGCGAAGGACTAGCCAAGAAGAGCGCAAAAGTACCACAACATGCCTGCCTCCACAGCTTTTTCCTTGGGGACATGCCTAATTCCTGGCTGATTTGCCTTTCTCGTCTTAGGGTTGGGGTTCGGCCTAGGGCTAGGATTTTTAAAATCAGGAAGCCCTGAGTTCCAGGCACACTGGAGCTGTGAAAGGCATCCAAAAGGGAGTGCAAAAGTGCCACAACATGGCTGCTTTCACGGCTTTTTCCTTGGCAAGAAGCCTAACACCAGGCTGATTTCCCTTCCCAGGGTTACTGTTAGGCTTAGGCCTAGGGCTAGGATTTTTAAAACTAGGAAGCCCTGGGCTCCAGGCACACTGCAGCTGTTCAAGGCATCCCAAGGGGAGTACAAAAGTGCAACAACATGGCAGCTTTCACAGCTTTTTCCTTGGCACCATCCCTATACCTAGGCTGATTTATCTGCCTAGGGTTAGGGTTAGGGTTCAGCCTAGGGCTTGGATTTCTTTAACCAGGAAGCCCTGAGTTCCAGGCTTACTTCATCTGCCAAAGGCATCCCAAAGGGAGTGCAGAAGTGCCACAACATGGCTGCTTTCACGGCTTTTCCCTTAGGAAGAACCCTAATACCCGGCTGATTTACCTTCCTAGGGTTACTGTTAGGCTTAGGCCTAGGACTTTTAAAACCAGGAAGCCCTGGGCTCCAGGCACACTGCAGCTGCAAAAGGCATCCCAAGGGGAGCGCAAAAGTGACGCAACTTGGCTGCCACCACTGATATTTCCATGAGACCATCCCGAACCATAGGCTGATTTTCCTTCCTAGGGTTAAGGTTTGAGTTACGCCTAGGGTAAGGGTCTATTAACCAGAAAGCCCTGAGTTCCAAGAACACAGCAGCTGCGAAGGACTACCCAAGAAGAGCACAAAAGTACCACAACATGCCTGCCTCCACAGCTGTTTCCTTGGGGACATGCCTAATTCCTGGCTGATTTGCCTTTCTCGTCTTAGGGGCTGGGGTTCGGCCTAGGGCTAGGATTTTTAAAATCAGGAAGCCCTGAGTTCCAGGCACACTGCAGCTGTGAAAGGCATCCAAAAGGGAGTGCAAAAGTGCCACAACATGGCTGCTTTCACGGCTTTTTCCTTGGCAAGAAGCCTAACACCAGGCTGATTTCCCTTCCCAGGGTTACTGTTAGGCTTAGGCCTAGGGCTAGGATTTTTAAAACTAGGAAGCCCTTAGCTCCAGGCACACTGCAGCTGTTCAAGGCATCCCAAGGGGAGTACAAAAGTGCAACAACATGGCAGCTTTCACAGCTTTTTCCTTGGCACCATCCCTATACCTAGGCTGATTTATCTGCCTAGGGTTAGGGTTAGGCTTCAGCCTAGGGCTTGGATTTCTTTAACCAGGAAGCCCTGAGTTCCAGGCTTACTTCATCTGCCAAAGGCATCCCAAAGGGAGTGCAGAAGTGCCACAACATGGCTGCTTTCAAGGCTTTTCCCTTAGGAAGAACCCTAATACCCGGCTGATTTACCTTCCTAGGGTTACTGTTAGGCTTAGGCCTAGGACTTTTAAAACCAGGAAGCCCTGGGCTCCAGGCACACTGCAGCTGCGAAAGGCATCCCAAGGGGAGCGCAAAAGTGACGCAACTTGGCTGCCACCACTGATATTTCCATGAGACCATCCCGAACCATAGGCTGATTTTCCTTCCTAGGGTTAAGGTTTGAGTTACGCCTAGGGTAAGGGTCTATTAACCAGAAAGCCATGAGTTCCAAGAACACAGCAGCTGCGAAGGACTACCCAAGAAGAGCGCAAAAGTACCACAACATGCCTGCCTCCACAGCTTTTTCCTTGGGGACATGCCTAATTCCTGGCTGATTTGCCTTTCTCGTCTTAGGGTTGGGGTTCGGCCTAGGGCTAGGATTTTTAAAATCAGGAAGCCCTGAGTTCCAGGCACACTGGAGCTGTGAAAGGCATCCAAAAGGGAGTGCAAAAGTGCCACAACATGGCTGCTTTCACGCCTTTTTCCTTGGCAAGAAGCCTAACACCAGGCTGATTTGCCTTCCCAGGGTTACTGTTAGGCTTAGGCCTAGGGCTAGGATTTTTAAAACTAGGAAGCCCTGGGCTCCAGGCACACTGCAGCTGTTCAAGGCATCCCAAGGGGAGTACAAAAGTGCAACAACATGGCAGCTTTCACAGCTTTTTCCTTGGCACCATCCCTATACCTAGGCTGATTTATCTGCCTAGGGTTAGGGTTAGGGTTCAGCCTAGGGCTTGGATTTCTTTAACCAGGAAGCCCTGAGTTCCAGGCTTACTTCATCTGCCAAAGGCATCCCAAAGGGAGTGCAGAAGTGCCACAACATGGCTGCTTTCACGGCTTTTCCCTTAGGAAGAACCCTAATACCCGGCTGATTTACCTTCCTAGGGTTACTGTTAGGCTTAGGCCTAGGACTTTTAAAACCAGGAAGCCCTGGGCTCCAGGCACACTGCAGCTGCGAAAGGCATCCCAAGGGGAGCGCAAAAGTGACGCAACTTGGCTGCCACCACTGATATTTCCATGAGACCATCCCGAACCATAGGCTGATTTTCCTTCCTAGGGTTAAGGTTTGAGTTACGCCTAGGGTAAGGGTCTATTAACCAGAAAGCCCTGAGTTCCAAGAACACAGCAGCTGCGAAGGACTACCCAAGAAGAGCGCAAAAGTAGCACAACATGCCTGCCTCCACAGCTGTTTCCTTGGGGACATGCCTAATTCCTGGCTGATTTGCCTTTCTCGTCTTAGGGCTGGGGTTCGGCCTAGGGCTAGGATTTTTAAAAGCAGGAAGCCCTGAGTTCCAGGCACACTGGAGCTGTGAAAGCCATCCAAAAGGGAGTGCAAAAGTGCCACAACATGGCTGCTTTCACGGCTTTTTCCTTGGCAAGAAGCCTAACACCAGGCTGATTTACCTTCCCAGGGTTACTGTTAGGCTTAGGCCTAGGGCTAGGATTTTTAAAACTAGGAAGCCCTTAGCTCCAGGCACACTGCAGCTGTTCAAGGCATCCCAAGGGGAGTACAAAAGTGCAACAACATGGCAGCTTTCACAGCTTTTTCCTTGGCACCATCCCTATACCTAGGCTGATTCATCTGCTTAGGGTTAGGGTTCAGCCTAGGGCTTGGATTTCTTTAACCAGGAAGCCCTGAGTTCCAGGCTTACTTCATCTGCCAAAGGCATCCCAAAGGGAGTGCAGAAGTGCCACAACATGGCTGCTTTCACGGCTTTTCCCTTAGGAAGAACCCTAATACCCGGCTGATTTACCTTCCTAGGGTTACTGTTAGGCTTAGGCCTAGGACTTTTAAAACCAGGAAGCCCTGGGCTCCAGGCACACTGCAGCTGCGAAAGGCATCCCAAGGGGAGCGCAAAAGTGACGCAACTTGGCTGCCACCACTGATATTTCCATAAGACCATCCCGAACCATAGGCTGATTTTCCTTCCTAGGGTTAAGGTGTGAGTTACGCCTAGGGTAAGGGTCTATTAACCAGAAAGCCCTGAGTTCCAAGAACACAGCAGCTGCGAAGGACTAGCCAAGAAGAGCGCAAAAGTACCACAACATGCCTGCCTCCACAGCTTTTTCCTTGGGGACATGCCTAATTCCTGGCTGATTTGCCTTTCTCGTCTTAGGGTTGGGGTTCGGCCTAGGGCTAGGATTTTTAAAATCAGGAAGCCCTGAGTTCCAGGCACACTGCAGCTGTGAAAGGCATCCAAAAGGGAGTGCAAAAGTGCCACAACATGGCTGCTTTCACGGCTTTTTCCTTGGCAAGAAGCCTAACACCAGGCTGAATTACTTTCCCAGGGTTACTGTTAGGCTTAGGCCTAGGGCTAGGATTTTTGAAACTAGGAAACCCTGGGCTCCAGGCACACTGCAGCTGTTCAAGGCATCCCAAGGGGAGTACAAAAGTGCAACAACATGGCAGCTTTCACAGCTTTTTCCTTGGCACCATCCCTATACCTAGGCTGATTTATCTGCCTAGGGTTAGGGTTAGGGTTCAGCCTAGGGCTTGGATTTCTTTAACCAGGAAGCCCTGAGTTCCAGGCTTACTTCATCTGCCAAAGGCATCCCAAAGGGAGTGCAGAAGTGCCACAACATGGCTGCTTTCACGGCTTTTCCCTTAGGAAGAACCCTAATACCCGGCTGATTTACCTTCCTAGGGTTACTGTTAGGCTTAGGCCTAGGACTTTTAAAACCAGGAAGCCCTGGGCTCCAGGCACACTGCAGCTGCGAAAGGCATCCCAAGGGGAGCGCAAAAGTGACGCAACTTGGCTGCCACCACTGATATTTCCATGAGACCATCCCGAACCATAGGCTGATTTTCCTTCCTAGGATTAAGGTTTGAGTTACGCCTAGGGTAAGGGTCTATTAACCAGAAAGCCCTGAGTTCCAAGAACACAGCAGCTGCGAAGGACTACCCAAGAAGAGCGCAAAAGTACCACAACATGCCTGCCTCCACAGCTGTTTCCTTGGGGACATGCCTAATTCCTGGCTGATTTGCCTTTCTCGTCTTAGGGCAGGGGTTCGGCCTAGGGCTAGGATTTTTAAAAGCAGGAAGCCCTGAGTTCCAGGCACACTGGAGCTGTGAAAGGCATCCAAAAGGGAGTGCAAAAGTGCCACAACATGGCTGCTTTCACGCCTTTTTCCTTGGCAAGAAGCCTAACACCAGGCTGATTTGCCTTCCCAGGGTTACTGTTAGGCTTAGGCCTAGGGCTAGGATTTTTAAAACTAGGAAGCCCTGGGCTCCAGGCACACTGCAGCTGTTCAAGGCATCCCAAGGGGAGTACAAAAGTGCAACAACATGGCAGCTTTCACAGCTTTTTCCTTGGCACCATCCCTATACCTAGGCTGATTTATCTGCCTAGGGTTAGGGTTAGGGTTCAGCCTAGGGCTTGGATTTCTTTAACCAGGAAGCCCTGAGTTCCAGGCTTACTTCATCTGCCAAAGGCATCCCAAAGGGAGTGCAGAAGTGCCACAACATGGCTGCTTTCACGGCTTTTCCCTTAGGAAGAACCCTAATACCCGGCTGATTTACCTTCCTAGGGTTACTGTTAGGCTTAGGCCTAGGACTTTTAAAACCAGGAAGCCCTGGGCTCCAGGCACACTGCAGCTGCAAAAGGCATCCCAAGGGGAGCGCAAAAGTGACGCAACTTGGCTGCCACCACTGATATTTCCATGAGAGCATCCCGAACCATAGGCTGATTTTCCTTCCTAGGGTTAAGGTTTGAGTTACGCCTAGGGTAAGGGTCTATTAACCAGAAAGCCCTGAGTTCCAAGAACACAGCAGCTGCGAAGGACTACCCAAGAAGAGCGCAAAAGTACCACAACATGCCTGCCTCCACAGCTGTTTCCTTGGGGACATGCCTAATTCCTGGCTGATTTGCCTTTCTCGTCTTAGGGTTGGGGTTCGGCCTAGGGCTAGGATTTTTAAAAGCAGGAAGCCCTGAGTTCCAGGCACACTGGAGCTGTGAAAGCCATCCAAAAGGGAGTGCAAAAGTGCCACAACATGGCTGCTTTCACGGCTTTTTCCTTGGCAAGAAGCCTAACACCAGGCTGATTTACCTTCCCAGGGTTACTGTTAGGCTTAGGCCTAGGGCTAGGATTTTTAAAACTAGGAAGCCCTGGGCTCCAGGCACACTGCAGCTGTTCAAGGCATCCCAAGGGGAGTACAAAAGTGCAACAACATGGCAGCTTTCACAGCTTTTTCCTTGGCACCATCCCTATACCTAGGCTGATTCATCTGCCTAGGGTTAGGGTTCAGCCTAGGGCTTGGATTTCTTTAACCAGGAAGCCCTGAGTTCCAGGCTTACTTCATCTGCCAAAGGCATCCCAAAGGGAGTGCAGAAGTGCCACAACATGGCTGCTTTCACGGCTTTTCCCTTAGGAAGAACCCTAATACCCGGCTGATTTACCTTCCTAGGGTTACTGTTAGGCTTAGGCCTAGGACTTTTAAAACCAGGAAGCCCTGGGCTCCAGGCACACTGCAGCTGCGAAAGGCATCCCAAGGGGAGCGCAAAAGTGACGCAACTTGGCTGCCACCACTGATATTTCCATAAGACCATCCCGAACCATAGGCTGATTTTCCTTCCTAGGGTTAAGGTGTGAGTTACGCCTAGGGTAAGGGTCTATTAACCAGAAAGCCCTGAGTTCCAAGAACACAGCAGCTGCGAAGGACTAGCCAAGAAGAGCGCAAAAGTACCACAACATGCCTGCCTCCACAGCTTTTTCCTTGGGGACATGCCTAATTCCTGGCTGATTTGCCTTTCTCGTCTTAGGGTTGGGGTTCGGCCTAGGGCTAGGATTTTTAAAATCAGGAAGCCCTGAGTTCCAGGCACACTGCAGCTGTGAAAGGCATCCAAAAGGGAGTGCAAAAGTGCCACAACATGGCTGCTTTCACGGCTTTTTCCTTGGCAAGAAGCCTAACACCAGGCTGATTTACCTTCCCAGGGTTACTGTTAGGCTTAGGCCTAGGGCTAGGATTTTTAAAACTAGGAAGCCCTTAGCTCCAGGCACACTGCAGCTGTTCAAGGCATCCCAAGGGGAGTACAAAAGTGCAACAACATGGCAGCTTTCACAGCTTTTTCCTTGGCACCATCCCTATACCTAGGCTGATTTATCTGCCTAGGGTTAGGGTTAGGCTTCAGCCTAGGGCTTGGATTTCTTTAACCAGGAAGCCCTGAGTTCCAGGCTTACTTCATCTGCCAAAGGCATCCCAAAGGGAGTGCAGAAGTGCCACAACATGGCTGCTTTCAAGGCTTTTCCCTTAGGAAGAACCCTAATACCCGGCTGATTTACCTTCCTAGGGTTACTGTTAGGCTTAGGCCTAGGACTTTTAAAACCAGGAAGCCCTGGGCTCCAGGCACACTGCAGCTGCGAAAGGCATCCCAAGGGGAGCGCAAAAGTGACGCAACTTGGCTGCCACCACTGATATTTCCATGAGAGCATCCCGAACCATAGGCTGATTTTCCTTCCTAGGGTTAAGGTTTGAGTTACGCCTAGGGTAAGGGTCTATTAACCAGAAAGCCCTGAGTTCCAAGAACACAGCAGCTGCGAAGGACTAGCCAAGAAGAGCGCAAAAGTACCACAACATGCCTGCCTCCACAGCTTTTTCCTTGGGGACATGCCTAATTCCTGGCTGATTTGCCTTTCTCGTCTTAGGGTTGGGGTTCGGCCTAGGGCTAGGATTTTTAAAATCAGGAAGCCCTGAGTTCCAGGCACACTGGAGCTGTGAAAGGCATCCAAAAGGGAGTGCAAAAGTGCCACAACATGGCTGCTTTCACGGCTTTTTCCTTGGCAAGAAGCCTAACAGCAGGCTGATTTCCCTTCCCAGGGTTACTGTTAGGCTTAGGCCTAGGGCTAGGATTTTTAAAACTAGGAAGCCCTGGGCTCCAGGCACACTGCAGCTGTTCAAGGCATCCCAAGGGGAGTACAAAAGTGCAACAACATGGCAGCTTTCACAGCTTTTTCCTTGGCACCATCCCTATACCTAGGCTGATTTATCTGCCTAGGGTTAGGGTTAGGGTTCAGCCTAGGGCTTGGATTTCTTTAACCAGGAAGCCCTGAGTTCCAGGCTTACTTCATCTGCCAAAGGCATCCCAAAGGGAGTGCAGAAGTGCCACAACATGGCTGCTTTCACGGCTTTTCCCTTAGGAAGAACCCTAATACCCGGCTGATTTACCTTCCTAGGGTTACTGTTAGGCTTAGGCCTAGGACTTTTAAAACCAGGAAGCCCTGGGCTCCAGGCACACTGCAGCTGCGAAAGGCATCCCAAGGGGAGCGCAAAAGTGACGCAACTTGGCTGCCACCACTGATATTTCCATGAGACCATCCCGAACCATAGGCTGATTTTCCTTCCTAGGGTTAAGGTTTGAGTTACGCCTAGGGTAAGGGTCTATTAACCAGAAAGCCCTGAGTTCCAAGAACACAGCAGCTGCGAAGGACTAGCCAAGAAGAGCGCAAAAGTACCACAACATGCCTGCCTCCACAGCTGTTTCCTTGGGGACATGCCTAATTCCTGGCTGATTTGCCTTTCTCGTCTTAGGGCTGGGGTTCGGCCTAGGGCTAGGATTTTTAAAAGCAGGAAGCCCTGAGTTCCAGGCACACTGCAGCTGTGAAAGGCATCCAAAAGGGAGTGCAAAAGTGCCACAACATGGCTGCTTTCACGGCTTTTTCCTTGGCAGGAAGCCTAACACCAGGCTGATTTCCCTTCCCAGGGTTACTGTTAGGCTTAGGCCTAGGGCTAGGATTTTTAAAACTAGGAAGCCCTTAGCTCCAGGCACACTGCAGCTGTTCAAGGCATCCCAAGGGGAGTACAAAAGTGCAACAACATGGCAGCTTTCACAGCTTTTTCCTTGGCACCATCCCTATACCTAGGCTGATTCATCTGCCTAGGGTTAGGGTTCAGCCTAGGGCTTGGATTTCTTTAACCAGGAAGCCCTGAGTTCCAGGCTTACTTCATCTGCCAAAGGCATCCCAAAGGGAGTGCAGAAGTGCCACAACATGGCTGCTTTCACGGCTTTTCCCTTAGGAAGAACCCTAATACCCGGCTGATTTACCTTCCTAGGGTTACTGTTAGGCTTAGGCCTAGGACTTTTAAAACCAGGAAGCCCTGGGCTCCAGGCACACTGCAGCTGCGAAAGGCATCCCAAGGGGAGCGCAAAAGTGACGCAACTTGGCTGCCACCACTGATATTTCCATGAGACCATCCCGAACCATAGCTTGATTTTCCTTCCTAGGCTTAAGGTTTGAGTTACGCCTAGGGTAAGGGTTCTATTAACCAGAAAGCCATGAGTTCCAAGAACACAGCAGCTGCGAAGGACTACCCAAGAAGAGCGCAAAAGTACCACAACATGCCTGCCTCCACAGCTTTTTCCTTGGAGACATGCCTAATTCCTGGCTGATTTGCCTTTCTCGTCTTAGGGTTGGGGTTCGGCCTAGGGCTAGGATTTTTAAAATCAGGAAGCCCTGAGTTCCAGGCACACTGCAGCTGTGAAAGGCATCCAAAAGGGAGTGCAAAAGTGCCACAACATGGCTGCTTTCACGGCTTTTTCCTTGGCAAGAAGCCTAACACACCAGGCTGATTTCCCTTCCCAGGGTTACTGTTAGGCTTAGGCCTAGGGCTAGGATTTTTAAAACTAGGAAGCCCTGGGCTCCAGGCACACTGCAGCTGTTCAAGGCATCCCAAGGGGAGTACAAAAGTGCAACAACATGGCAGCTTTCACAGCTTTTTCCTTGGCACCATCCCTATACCTAGGCTGATTTATCTGCCTAGGGTTAGGGTTAGGCTTCAGCCTAGGGCTTGGATTTCTTTAACCA
Organism: Ammospiza nelsoni; assembly: GCF_027579445.1. Lineage (NCBI taxonomy): Eukaryota > Metazoa > Chordata > Aves > Passeriformes > Passerellidae > Ammospiza > Ammospiza nelsoni. Next base: position 403,742 of record NW_026683204.1, on the reverse strand, counting down.
GGAAGCCCTGAGTTCCAGGCTTACTTCATCTGCCAAAGGCATCCCAAAGGGAGTGCAGAAGTGCCACAACATGGCTGCTTTCACGGCTTTTCCCTTAGGAAGAACCCTAATACCCGGCTGATTTACCTTCCTAGGGTTACTGTTAGGCTTAGGCCTAGGACTTTTAAAACCAGGAAGCCCTGGGCTCCAGGCACACTGCAGCTGCGAAAGGCATCCCAAGGGGAGCGCAAAAGTGACGCAACTTGGCTGCCACCACTGATATTTCCATGAGACCATCCCGAACCCTAGGCTGATTTTCCTTCCTAGGGTTAAGGTTTGAGTTACGCCTAGGGTAAGGGTCTATTAACCAGAAAGCCCTGAGTTCCAAGAACACAGCAGCTGCGAAGGACTACCCAAGAAGAGCACAAAAGTACCACAACATGCCTGCCTCCACAGCTGTTTCCTTGGGGACATGCCTAATTCCTGGCTGATTTGCCTTTCTCGTCTTAGGGGCTGGGGTTCGGCCTAGGGCTAGGATTTTTAAAATCAGGAAGCCCTGAGTTCCAGGCACACTGCAGCTGTGAAAGGCATCCAAAAGGGAGTGCAAAAGTGCCACAACATGGCTGCTTTCACGGCTTTTTCCTTGGCAAGAAGCCTAACACCAGGCTGATTTACCTTCCCAGGGTTACTGTTAGGCTTAGGCCTAGGGCTAGGATTTTTAAAACTAGGAAGCCCTTAGCTCCAGGCACACTGCAGCTGTTCAAGGCATCCCAAGGGGAGTACAAAAGTGCAACAACATGGCAGCTTTCACAGCTTTTTCCTTGGCACCATCCCTATACCTAGGCTGATTTATCTGCCTAGGGTTAGGGTTAGGGTTCAGCCTAGGGCTTGGATTTCTTTAACCAGGAAGCCCTGAGTTCCAGGCTTACTTCATCTGCCAAAGGCATCCCAAAGGGAGTGCAGAAGTGCCACAACATGGCTGCTTTCAAGGCTTTTCCCTTAGGAAGAACCCTAATACCCGGCTGATTTACCTTCCTAGGGTTACTGTTAGGCTTAGGCCTAGGACTTTTAAAACCAGGAAGCCCTGGGCTCCAGGCACACTGCAGCTGCGAAAGGCATCCCAAGGGGAGCGCAAAAGTGACGCAACTTGGCTGCCACCACTGATATTTCCATGAGAGCATCCCGAACCATAGGCTGATTTTCCTTCCTAGGGTTAAGGTTTGAGTTACGCCTAGGGTAAGGGTCTATTAACCAGAAAGCCCTGAGTTCCAAGAACACAGCAGCTGCGAAGGACTAGCCAAGAAGAGCGCAAAAGTACCACAACATGCCTGCCTCCACAGCTTTTTCCTTGGGGACATGCCTAATTCCTGGCTGATTTGCCTTTCTCGTCTTAGGGTTGGGGTTCGGCCTAGGGCTAGGATTTTTAAAATCAGGAAGCCCTGAGTTCCAGGCACACTGCAGCTGTGAAAGGCATCCAAAAGGGAGTGCAAAAGTGCCACAACATGGCTGCTTTCACGGCTTTTTCCTTGGCAAGAAGCCTAACAGCAGGCTGATTTCCCTTCCCAGGGTTACTGTTAGGCTTAGGCCTAGGGCTAGGATTTTTAAAACTAGGAAGCCCTGGGCTCCAGGCACACTGCAGCTGTTCAAGGCATCCCAAGGGGAGTACAAAAGTGCAACAACATGGCAGCTTTCACAGCTTTTTCCTTGGCACCATCCCTATACCTAGGCTGATTTATCTGCCTAGGGTTAGGGTTAGGCTTCAGCCTAGGGCTTGGATTTCTTTAACCAGGAAGCCCTGAGTTCCAGGCTTACTTCATCTGCCAAAGGCATCCCAAAGGGAGTGCAGAAGTGCCACAACATGGCTGCTTTCACGGCTTTTCCCTTAGGAAGAACCCTAATACCCGGCTGATTTACCTTCCTAGGGTTACTGTTAGGCTTAGGCCTAGGACTTTTAAAACCAGGAAGCCCTGGGCTCCAGGCACACTGCAGCTGCGAAAGGCATCCCAAGGGGAGCGCAAAAGTGACGCAACTTGGCTGCCACCACTGATATTTCCATGAGACCATCCCGAACCATAGGCTGATTTTCCTTCCTAGGGTTAAGGTTTGAGTTACGCCTAGGGTAAGGGTCTATTAACCAGAAAGCCCTGAGTTCCAAGAACACAGCAGCTGCGAAGGACTAGCCAAGAAGAGCGCAAAAGTACCACAACATGCCTGCCTCCACAGCTGTTTCCTTGGGGACATGCCTAATTCCTGGCTGATTTGCCTTTCTCGTCTTAGGGCTGGGGTTCGGCCTAGGGCTAGGATTTTTAAAAGCAGGAAGCCCTGAGTTCCAGGCACACTGCAGCTGTGAAAGGCATCCAAAAGGGAGTGCAAAAGTGCCACAACATGGCTGCTTTCACGGCTTTTTCCTTGGCAGGAAGCCTAACACCAGGCTGATTTCCCTTCCCAGGGTTACTGTTAGGCTTAGGCCTAGGGCTAGGATTTTTAAAACTAGGAAGCCCTTAGCTCCAGGCACACTGCAGCTGTTCAAGGCATCCCAAGGGGAGTACAAAAGTGCAACAACATGGCAGCTTTCACAGCTTTTTCCTTGGCACCATCCCTATACCTAGGCTGATTCATCTGCCTAGGGTTAGGGTTCAGCCTAGGGCTTGGATTTCTTTAACCAGGAAGCCCTGAGTTCCAGGCTTACTTCATCTGCCAAAGGCATCCCAAAGGGAGTGCAGAAGTGCCACAACATGGCTGCTTTCACGGCTTTTCCCTTAGGAAGAACCCTAATACCCGGCTGATTTACCTTCCTAGGGTTACTGTTAGGCTTAGGCCTAGGACTTTTAAAACCAGGAAGCCCTGGGCTCCAGGCACACTGCAGCTGCGAAAGGCATCCCAAGGGGAGCGCAAAAGTGACGCAACTTGGCTGCCACCACTGATATTTCCATGAGACCATCCCGAACCATAGCTTGATTTTCCTTCCTAGGCTTAAGGTTTGAGTTACGCCTAGGGTAAGGGTTCTATTAACCAGAAAGCCATGAGTTCCAAGAACACAGCAGCTGCGAAGGACTACCCAAGAAGAGCGCAAAAGTACCACAACATGCCTGCCTCCACAGCTTTTTCCTTGGAGACATGCCTAATTCCTGGCTGATTTGCCTTTCTCGTCTTAGGGTTGGGGTTCGGCCTAGGGCTAGGATTTTTAAAATCAGGAAGCCCTGAGTTCCAGGCACACTGCAGCTGTGAAAGGCATCCAAAAGGGAGTGCAAAAGTGCCACAACATGGCTGCTTTCACGGCTTTTTCCTTGGCAAGAAGCCTAACACACCAGGCTGATTTCCCTTCCCAGGGTTACTGTTAGGCTTAGGCCTAGGGCTAGGATTTTTAAAACTAGGAAGCCCTGGGCTCCAGGCACACTGCAGCTGTTCAAGGCATCCCAAGGGGAGTACAAAAGTGCAACAACATGGCAGCTTTCACAGCTTTTTCCTTGGCACCATCCCTATACCTAGGCTGATTTATCTGCCTAGGGTTAGGGTTAGGCTTCAGCCTAGGGCTTGGATTTCTTTAACCAGGAAGCCCTGAGTTCCAGGCTTACTTCATCTGCCAAAGGCATCCCAAAGGGAGTGCAGAAGTGCCACAACATGGCTGCTTTCACGGCTTTTCCCTTAGGAAGAACCCTAATACCCGGCTGATTTACCTTCCTAGGGTTACTGTTAGGCTTAGGCCTAGGACTTTTAAAACCAGGAAGCCCTGGGCTCCAGGCACACTGCAGCTGCGAAAGGCATCCCAAGGGGAGCGCAAAAGTGACGCAACTTGGCTGCCACCACTGATATTTCCATGAGACCATCCCGAACCCTAGGCTGATTTTCCTTCCTAGGGTTAAGGTTTGAGTTACGCCTAGGGTAAGGGTCTATTAACCAGAAAGCCCTGAGTTCCAAGAACACAGCAGCTGCGAAGGACTACCCAAGAAGAGCACAAAAGTACCACAACATGCCTGCCTCCACAGCTGTTTCCTTGGGGACATGCCTAATTCCTGGCTGATTTGCCTTTCTCGTCTTAGGGGCTGGGGTTCGGCCTAGGGCTAGGATTTTTAAAATCAGGAAGCCCTGAGTTCCAGGCACACTGCAGCTGTGAAAGGCATCCAAAAGGGAGTGCAAAAGTGCCACAACATGGCTGCTTTCACGGCTTTTTCCTTGGCAAGAAGCCTAACACCAGGCTGATTTACCTTCCCAGGGTTACTGTTAGGCTTAGGCCTAGGGCTAGGATTTTTAAAACTAGGAAGCCCTTAGCTCCAGGCACACTGCAGCTGTTCAAGGCATCCCAAGGGGAGTACAAAAGTGCAACAACATGGCAGCTTTCACAGCTTTTTCCTTGGCACCATCCCTATACCTAGGCTGATTTATCTGCCTAGGGTTAGGGTTAGGCTTCAGCCTAGGGCTTGGATTTCTTTAACCAGGAAGCCCTGAGTTCCAGGCTTACTTCATCTGCCAAAGGCATCCCAAAGGGAGTGCAGAAGTGCCACAACATGGCTGCTTTCAAGGCTTTTCCCTTAGGAAGAACCCTAATACCCGGCTGATTTACCTTCCTAGGGTTACTGTTAGGCTTAGGCCTAGGACTTTTAAAACCAGGAAGCCCTGGGCTCCAGGCACACTGCAGCTGCGAAAGGCATCCCAAGGGGAGCGCAAAAGTGACGCAACTTGGCTGCCACCACTGATATTTCCATGAGAGCATCCCGAACCATAGGCTGATTTTCCTTCCTAGGGTTAAGGTTTGAGTTACGCCTAGGGTAAGGGTCTATTAACCAGAAAGCCATGAGTTCCAAGAACACAGCAGCTGCGAAGGACTACCCAAGAACAGCGCAAAAGTACCACAACATGCCTGCCTCCACAGCTTTTTCCTTGGGGACATGCCTAATTCCTGGCTGATTTGCCTTTCTCGTCTTAGGGTTGGGGTTCGGCCTAGGGCTAGGATTTTTAAAATCAGGAAGCCCTGAGTTCCAGGCACACTGCAGCTGTGAAAGGCATCCAAAAGGGAGTGCAAAAGTGCCACAACATGGCTGCTTTCACGGCTTTTTCCTTGGCAAGAAGCCTAACACCAGGCTGATTTCCCTTCCCAGGGTTACTGTTAGGCTTAGGCCTAGGGCTAGGATTTTTAAAACTAGGAAGCCCTGGGCTCCAGGCACACTGCAGCTGTTCAAGGCATCCCAAGGGGAGTACAAAAGTGCAACAACATGGCAGCTTTCACAGCTTTTTCCTTGGCACCATCCCTATACCTAGGCTGATTTATCTGCCTAGGGTTAGGGTTAGGGTTCAGCCTAGGGCTTGGATTTCTTTAACCAGGAAGCCCTGAGTTCCAGGCTTACTTCATCTGCCAAAGGCATCCCAAAGGGAGTGCAGAAGTGCCACAACATGGCTGCTTTCACGGCTTTTCCCTTAGGAAGAACCCTAATACCCGGCTGATTTACCTTCCTAGGGTTACTGTTAGGCTTAGGCCTAGGACTTTTAAAACCAGGAAGCCCTGGGCTCCAGGCACACTGCAGCTGCAAAAGGCATCCCAAGGGGAGCGCAAAAGTGACGCAACTTGGCTGCCACCACTGATATTTCCATGAGACCATCCCGAACCATAGACTGATTTTCCTTCCTAGGGTTAAGGTTTGAGTTACGCCTAGGGTAAGGGTTCTATTAACCAGAAAGCCCTGAGTTCCAAGAACACAGCAGCTGCGAAGGACTACCCAAGAAGAGCGCAAAAGTAGCACAACATGCCTGCCTCCACAGCTGTTTCCTTGGGGACATGCCTAATTCCTGGCTGATTTGCCTTTCTCGTCTTAGTGTTGGGGTTCGGCCTAGGGCTAGGATTTTTAAAAGCAGGAAGCCCTGAGTTCCAGGCACACTGGAGCTGTGAAAGCCATCCAAAAGGGAGTGCAAAAGTGCCACAACATGGCTGCTTTCACGGCTTTTTCCTTGGCAAGAAGCCTAACACCAGGCTGATTTCCCTTCCCAGGGTTACTGTTAGGCTTAGGCCTAGGGCTAGGATTTTTGAAACTAGGAAGCCCTTAGCTCCAGGCACACTGCAGCTGTTCAAGGCATCCCAAGGGGAGTACAAAAGTGCAACAACATGGCAGCTTTCACAGCTTTTTCCTTGGCACCATCCCTATACCTAGGCTGATTCATCTGCCTAGGGTTAGGGTTCAGCCTAGGGCTTGGATTTCTTTAACCAGGAAGCCCTGAGTTCCAGGCTTACTTCATCTGCCAAAGGCATCCCAAAGGGAGTGCAGAAGTGCCACAACATGGCTGCTTTCACGGCTTTTCCCTTAGGAAGAACCCTAATACCCGGCTGATTTACCTTCCTAGGGTTACTGTTAGGCTTAGGCCTAGGACTTTTAAAACCAGGAAGCCCTGGGCTCCAGGCACACTGCAGCTGCGAAAGGCATCCCAAGGGGAGCGCAAAAGTGACGCAACTTGGCTGCCACCACTGATATTTCCATGAGACCATCCCGAATCATAGGCTGATTTTCCTTCCTAGGGTTAAGGTTTGAGTTACGCCTAGGGTAAGGGTTCTATTAACCAGAAAGCCATGAGTTCCAAGAACACAGCAGATGCGAAGGACTACCCAAGAAGAGCGCAAAAGTACCACAACATGCCTGCCTCCACAGCTTTTTCCTTGGGGACATGCCTAATTCCTTGCTGATTTGCCTTTCTCGTCTTAGGGTTGGGGTTCGGCCTAGGGCTAGGATTTTTAAAATCAGGAAGCCCTGAGTTCCAGGCACACTGCAGCTGTGAAAGGCATCCAAAAGGGAGTGCAAAAGTGCCACAACATGGCTGCTTTCACGGCTTTTTCCTTGGCAAGAAGCCTAACACCAGGCTGATTTCCCTTCCCAGGGTTACTGTTAGGCTTAGGCCTAGGGCTAGGATTTTTAAAACTAGGAAGCCCTTAGCTCCAGGCACACTGCAGCTGTTCAAGGCATCCCAAGGGGAGTACAAAAGTGCAACAACATGGCAGCTTTCACAGCTTTTTCCTTGGCACCATCCCTATACCTAGGCTGATTTATCTGCCTAGGGTTAGGGTTAGGGTTCAGCCTAGGGCTTGGATTTCTTTAACCAGGAAGCCCTGAGTTCCAGGCTTACTTCATCTGCCAAAGGCATCCCAAAGGGAGTGCAGAAGTGCCACAACATGGCTGCTTTCACGGCTTTTCCCTTAGGAAGAAGCCTAATACCCGGCTGATTTACCTTCCTAGGGTTACTGTTAGGCTTAGGCCTAGGACTTTTAAAACCAGGAAGCCCTGGGCTCCAGGCACACTGCAGCTGCGAAAGGCATCCCAAGGGGAGCGCAAAAGTGACGCAACTTGGCTGCCACCACTGATATTTCCATGAGACCATCCCGAACCATAGGCTGATTTTCCTTCCTAGGGTTAAGGTTTGAGTTACGCCTAGGGTAAGGGTCTATTAACCAGAAAGCCCTGAGTTCCAAGAACACAGCAGCTGCGAAGGACTAGCCAAGAAGAGCACAAAAGTACCACAACATGCCTGCCTCCACAGCTGTTTCCTTGGGGACATGCCTAATTCCTGGCTGATTTGCCTTTCTCGTCTTAGGGCTGAGGTTCGGCCTAGGGCTAGGATTTTTAAAATCAGGAAGCCCTGAGTTCCAAGCACACTGCAGCTGTGAAAGGCATCCAAAAGGGAGTGCAAAAGTGCCACAACATGGCTGCTTTCACGGCTTTTTCCTTGGCAAGAAGCCTAACACCAGGCTGATTTACCTTCCCAGGGTTACTGTTAGGCTTAGGCCTAGGGCTAGGATTTTTAAAACTAGGAAGCCCTGGGCTCCAGGCACACTGCAGCTGTTCAAGGCATCCCAAGGGGAGTACAAAAGTGCAACAACATGGCAGCTTTCACAGCTTTTTCCTTGGCACCATCCCTATACCTAGGCTGATTTATCTGCCTAGGGTTAGGGTTAGGCTTCAGCCTAGGGCTTGGATTTCTTTAACCAGGAAGCCCTGAGTTCCAGGCTTACTTCATCTGCCAAAGGCATCCCAAAGGGAGTGCAGAAGTGCCACAACATGGCTGCTTTCAAGGCTTTTCCCTTAGGAAGAACCCTAATACCCGGCTGATTTACCTTCCTAGGGTTACTGTTAGGCTTAGGCCTAGGACTTTTAAAACCAGGAAGCCCTGGGCTCCAGGCACACTGCAGCTGCGAAAGGCATCCCAAGGGGAGCGCAAAAGTGACGCAACTTGGCTGCCACCACTGATATTTCCATGAGACCATCCCGAACCATAGGCTGATTTTCCTTCCTAGGGTTAAGGTTTGAGTTACGCCTAGGGTAAGGGTCTATTAACCAGAAAGCCCTGAGTTCCAAGAACACAGCAGCTGCGAAGGACTAGCCAAGAAGAGCGCAAAAGTACCACAACATGCCTGCCTCCACAGCTGTTTCCTTGGGGACATGCCTAATTCCTGGCTGATTTGCCTTTCTCGTCTTAGGGCTGGGGTTCGGCCTAGGGCTAGGATTTTTAAAATCAGGAAGCCCTGAGTTCCAGGCACACTGCAGCTGTGAAAGGCATCCAAAAGGGAGTGCAAAAGTGCCACAACATGGCTGCTTTCACGGCTTTTTCCTTGGCAAGAAGCCTAACACCAGGCTGATTTCCCTTCCCAGGGTTACTGTTAGGCTTAGGCCTAGGGCTAGGATTTTTAAAACTAGGAAGCCCTTAGCTCCAGGCACACTGCAGCTGTTCAAGGCATCCCAAGGGGAGTACAAAAGTGCAACAACATGGCAGCTTTCACAGCTTTTTCCTTGGCACCATCCCTATACCTAGGCTGATTTATCTGCCTAGGGTTAGGGTTAGGGTTCAGCCTAGGGCTTGGATTTCTTTAACCAGGAAGCCCTGAGTTCCAGGCTTACTTCATCTGCCAAAGGCATCCCAAAGGGAGTGCAGAAGTGCCACAACATGGCTGCTTTCACGGCTTTTCCCTTAGGAAGAACCCTAATACCCGGCTGATTTACCTTCCTAGGGTTACTGTTAGGCTTAGGCCTAGGACTTTTAAAACCAGGAAGCCCTGGGCTCCAGGCACACTGCAGCTGCGAAAGGCATCCCAAGGGGAGCGCAAAAGTGACGCAACTTGGCTGCCACCACTGATATTTCCATGAGACCATCCCGAACCATAGGCTGATTTTCCTTCCTAGGGTTAAGGTTTGAGTTACGCCTAGGGTAAGGGTCTATTAACCAGAAAGCCCTGAGTTCCAAGAACACAGCAGCGGCGAAGGACTAACCAAGAAGAGCACAAAAGTACCACAGCATGCCTGCCTCCACAGCTATTTCCTTGGGGACATGCCTAATTCCTGGCTGATTTGCCTTTCTCGTCTTAGGGCTGGGGTTCGGCCTAGGGCTAGGATTTTTAAAATCAGGAAGCCCTGAGTTCCAGGCACACTGGAGCTGTGAAAGGCATCCAAAAGGGAGTGCAAAAGTGCCACAACATGGCTGCTTTCACGGCTTTTTCCTTGGCAAGAAGCCTAACACCAGGCTGATTTCCCTTCCCAGGGTTACTGTTAGGCTTAGGCCTAGGGCTAGGATTTTTAAAACTAGGAAGCCCTGGGCTCCAGGCACACTGCAGCTGTTCAAGGCATCCCAAGGGGAGTACAAAAGTGCAACAACATGGCAGCTTTCACAGCTTTTTCCTTGGCACCATCCCTATACCTAGGCTGATTTATCTGCCTAGGGTTAGGGTTAGGGTTCAGCCTAGGGCTTGGATTTCTTTAACCAGGAAGCCCTGAGTTCCAGGCTTACTTCATCTGCCAAAGGCATCCCAAAGGGAGTGCAGAAGTGCCACAACATGGCTGCTTTCACGGCTTTTCCCTTAGGAAGAACCCTAATACCCGGCTGATTTACCTTCCTAGGGTTACTGTTAGGCTTAGGCCTAGGACTTTTAAAACCAGGAAGCCCTGGGCTCCAGGCACACTGCAGCTGCAAAAGGCATCCCAAGGGGAGCGCAAAAGTGACGCAACTTGGCTGCCACCACTGATATTTCCATGAGAGCATCCCGAACCATAGGCTGATTTTCCTTCCTAGGGTTAAGGTTTGAGTTACGCCTAGGGTAAGGGTCTATTAACCAGAAAGCCCTGAGTTCCAAGAACACAGCAGCGGCGAAGGACTACCCAAGAAGAGCACAAAAGTACCACAACATGCCTGCCTCCACAGCTGTTTCCTTGGGGACATGCCTAATTCCTGGCTGATTTGCCTTTCTCGTCTTAGGGCTGGGGTTCGGCCTAGGGCTAGGATTTTTAAAATCAGGAAGCCCTGAGTTCCAGGCACACTGCAGCTGTGAAAGGCATCCAAAAGGGAGTGCAAAAGTGCCACAACATGGCTGCTTTCACGGCTTTTTCCTTGGCAAGAAGCCTAACACCAGGCTGATTTACCTTCCCAGGGTTACTGTTAGGCTTAGGCCTAGGGCTAGGATTTTTAAAACTAGGAAGCCCTTAGCTCCAGGCACACTGCAGCTGTTCAAGGCATCCCAAGGGGAGTACAAAAGTGCAACAACATGGCAGCTTTCACAGCTTTTTCCTTGGCACCATCCCTATACCTAGGCTGATTTATCTGCCTAGGGTTAGGGTTAGGGTTCAGCCTAGGGCTTGGATTTCTTTAACCAGGAAGCCCTGAGTTCCAGGCTTACTTCATCTGCCAAAGGCATCCCAAAGGGAGTGCAGAAGTGCCACAACATGGCTGCTTTCACGGCTTTTCCCTTAGGAAGAACCCTAATACCCGGCTGATTTACCTTCCTAGGGTTACTGTTAGGCTTAGGCCTAGGACTTTTAAAACCAGGAAGCCCTGGGCTCCAGGCACACTGCAGCTGCAAAAGGCATCCCAAGGGGAGCGCAAAAGTGACGCAACTTGGCTGCCACCACTGATATTTCCATGAGACCATCCCGAACCATAGGCTGATTTTCCTTCCTAGGGTTAAGGTTTGAGTTACGCCTAGGGTAAGGGTTCTATTAACCAGAAAGCCCTGAGTTCCAAGAACACAGCAGCTGCGAAGGACTAGCCAAGAAGAGCTCAAAAGTACCACAACATGCCTGCCTCCACAGCTTTTTCCTTGGGGACATGCCTAATTCCTGGCTGATTTGCCTTTCTCGTCTTAGGGCTGGGGTTCGGCCTAGGGCTAGGATTTTTAAAAGCAGGAAGCCCTGAGTTCCAGGCACACTGCAGCTGTGAAAGGCATCCAAAAGGGAGTGCAAAAGTGCCACAACATGGCTGCTTTCACGGCTTTTTCCTTGGCAAGAAGCCTAACACCAGGCTGATTTACCTTCCCAGGGTTACTGTTAGGCTTAGGCCTAGGGCTAGGATTTTTAAAACTAGGAAGCCCTTAGCTCCAGGCACACTGCAGCTGTTCAAGGCATCCCAAGGGGAGTACAAAAGTGCAACAACATGGCAGCTTTCACAGCTTTTTCCTTGGCACCATCCCTATACCTAGGCTGATTTATCTGCCTAGGGTTAGGGTTAGGGTTCAGCCTAGGGCTTGGATTTCTTTAACCAGGAAGCCCTGAGTTCCAGGCTTACTTCATCTGCCAAAGGCATCCCAAAGGGAGTGCAGAAGTGCCACAACATGGCTGCTTTCACGGATTTTCCCTTAGGAAGAACCCTAATACCCGGCTGATTTACCTTCCTAGGGTTACTGTTAGGTTTAGGCCTAGGACTTTTAAAACCAGGAAGCCCTGGGCTCCAGGCACACTGCAGCTGCAAAAGGCATCCCAAGGGGAGCGCAAAAGTGACGCAACTTGGCTGCCACCACTGATATTTCCATGAGACCATCCCGAACCATAGGCTGATTTTCCTTCCTAGGGTTAAGGTTTGAGTTACGCCTAGGGTAAGGGTCTATTAACCAGAAAGCCATGAGTTCCAAGAACACAGCAGATGCGAAGGACTACCCAAGAAGAGCACAAAAGTACCACAACATGCCTGCCTCCACAGCTGTTTCCTTGGGGACATGCCTAATTCCTGGCTGATTTGCCTTTCTCGTCTTAGGGCTGGGGTTCGGCCTAGGGCTAGGATTTTTAAAAGCAGGAAGCCCTGAGTTCCAGGCACACTGCAGCTGTGAAAGGCATCCAAAAGGGAGTGCAAAAGTGCCACAACATGGCTGCTTTCACGGCTTTTTCCTTGGCAAGAAGCCTAACACCAGGCTGATTTCCCTTCCCAGGGTTACCGTTAGGCTTAGGCCTAGGGCTAGGATTTTTAAAACTAGGAAGCCCTTAGCTCCAGGCACACTGCAGCTGTTCAAGGCATCCCAAGGGGAGTACAAAAGTGCAACAACATGGCAGCTTTCACAGCTTTTTCCTTGGCACCATCCCTATAGCTAGGCTGATTTATCTGCCTAGGGTTAGGGTTAGGGTTCAGCCTAGGGCTTGGATTTCTTTAACCAGGAAGCCCTGAGTTCCAGGCTTCCTTCATCTGCCAAAGGCATCCCAAAGGGAGTGCAGAAGTGCCACAACATGGCTGCTTTCATGGCTTTTCCCTTAGGAAGAACCCTAATACCCGGCTGATTTACCTTCCTAGGGTTACTGTTAGGCTTAGGCCTAGGACTTTTAAAACCAGGAAGCCCTGGGCTCCAGGCACACTGCAGCTGCGAAAGGCATCCCAAGGGGAGCGCAAAAGTGACGCAACTTGGCTGCCACCACTGATATTTCCATGAGAGCATCCCGAACCATAGGCTGATTTTCCTTCCTAGGGTTAAGGTTTGAGTTACGCCTAGGGTAAGGGTCTATTAACCAGAAAGCCCTGAGTTCCAAGAACACAGCAGCTGCGAAGGACTAGCCAAGAAGAGCGCAAAAGTAGCACAACATGCCTGCCTCCACAGCTTTTTCCTTGGGGACATGCCTAATTCCTGGCTGATTTGCCTTTCTCGTCTTAGGGCTGGGGTTCGGCCTAGGGCTAGGATTTTTAAAAGCAGGAAGCCCTGAGTTCCAGGCACACTGGAGCTGTGAAAGGCATCCAAAAGGGAGTGCAAAAGTGCCACAACATGGCTGCTTTCACGGCTTTTTCCTTGGCAAGAAGCCTAACAGCAGGCTGATTTACCTTCCCAGGGTTACTGTTAGGCTTAGGCCTAGGGCTAGGATTTTTAAAACTAGGAAGCCCTTAGCTCCAGGCACACTGCAGCTGTTCAAGGCATCCCAAGGGGAGTACAAAAGTGCAACAACATGGCAGCTTTCACAGCTTTTTCCTTGGCACCATCCCTATACCTAGGCTGATTTATCTGCCTAGGGTTAGGGTTAGGGTTCAGCCTAGGGCTTGGATTTCTTTAACCAGGAAGCCCTGAGTTCCAGGCTTACTTCATCTGCCAAAGGCATCCCAAAGGGAGTGCAGAAGTGCCACAACATGGCTGCTTTCACGGATTTTCCCTTAGGAAGAACCCTAATACCCGGCTGATTTACCTTCCTAGGGTTACTGTTAGGCTTAGGCCTAGGACTTTTAAAACCAGGAAGCCCTGGGCTCCAGGCACACTGCAGCTGCAAAAGGCATCCCAAGGGGAGCGCAAAAGTGACGCAACTTGGCTGCCACCACTGATATTTCCATGAGACCATCCCGAACCATAGGCTGATTTTCCTTCCTAGGGTTAAGGTTTGAGTTACGCCTAGGGTAAGGGTCTATTAACCAGAAAGCCCTGAGTTCCAAGAACACAGCAGCGGCGAAGGACTACCCAAGAAGAGCACAAAAGTACCACAACATGCCTGCCTCCACAGCTGTTTCCTTGGGGACATGCCTAATTCCTGGCTGATTTGCCTTTCTCGTCTTAGGGTTGCGGTTCGGCCTAGGGCTAGGATTTTTAAAATCAGGAAGCCCTGAGTTCCAGGCACACTGCAGCTGTGAAAGGCATCCAAAAGGGAGTGCAAAAGTGCCACAACATGGCTGCTTTCACGGCTTTTTCCTTGGCAAGAAGCCTAACACCAGGCTGATTTACCTTCCCAGGGTTACTGTTAGGCTTAGGCCTAGGGCTAGGATTTTTAAAACTAGGAAGCCCTTAGCTCCAGGCACACTGCAGCTGTTCAAGGCATCCCAAGGGGAGTACAAAAGTGCAACAACATGGCAGCTTTCACAGCTTTTTCCTTGGCACCATCCCTATACCTAGGCTGATTTATCTGCCTAGGGTTAGGGTTAGGCTTCAGCCTAGGGCTTGGATTTCTTTAACCAGGAAGCCCTGAGTTCCAGGCTTACTTCATCTGCCAAAGGCATCCCAAAGGGAGTGCAGAAGTGCCACAACATGGCTGCTTTCACGGCTTTTCCCTTAGGAAGAACCCTAATACCCGGCTGATTTACCTTCCTAGGGTTACTGTTAGGCTTAGGCCTAGGACTTTTAAAACCAGGAAGCCCTGGGCTCCAGGCACACTGCAGCTGCGAAAGGCATCCCAAGGGGAGCGCAAAAGTGACGCAACTTGGCTGCCACCACTGATATTTCCATGAGACCATCCCGAACCATAGGCTGATTTTCCTTCCTAGGCTTAAGGTTTGAGTTACGCCTAGGGTAAGGGTCTATTAACCAGAAAGCCATGAGTTCCAAGAACACAGCAGATGCGAAGGACTACCCAAGAAGAGCACAAAAGTACCACAACATGCCTGCCTCCACAGCTTTTTCCTTGGGGACATGCCTAATTCCTGGCTGATTTGCCTTTCTCGTCTTAGGGCTGGGGTTCGGCCTAGGGCTAGAATTTTTAAAAGCAGGAAGCCCTGAGTTCCAGGCACACTGCAGCTGTGAAAGGCATCCAAAAGGGAGTGCAAAAGTGCCACAACATGGCTGCTTTCAGGGCTTTTTCCTTGGCAAGAAGCCTAACAGCAGGCTGATTTACCTTCCCAGGGTTACTGTTAGGCTTAGGCCTAGGGCTAGGATTTTTAAAACTAGGAAGCCCTTAGCTCCAGGCACACTGCAGCTGTTCAAGGCATCCCAAGGGGAGTACAAAAGTGCAACAACATGGCAGCTTTCACAGCTTTTTCCTTGGCACCATCCCTATACCTAGGCTGATTTATCTGCCTAGGGTTAGGGTTCAGCCTAGGGCTTGGATTTCTTTAACCAGGAAGCCCTGAGTTCCAGGCTTACTTCATCTGCCAAAGGCATCCCAAAGGGAGTGCAGAAGTGCCACAACATGGCTGCTTTCACGGCTTTTCCCTTAGGAAGAACCCTAATACCCGGCTGATTTACCTTCCTAGGGTTACTGTTAGGCTTAGGCCTAGGACTTTTAAAACCAGGAAGCCCTGGGCTCCAGGCACACTGCAGCTGCGAAAGGCATCCCAAGGGGAGCGCAAAAGTGACGCAACTTGGCTGCCACCACTGATATTTCCATGAGACCATCCCGAACCATAGGTTGATTTTCCTTCCTAGGGTTAAGGTTTGAGTTACGCCTAGGGTAAGGGCTGTATTAACCAGAAAGCCCTGAGTTCCAAGAACACAGCAGCTGCGAAGGACTAGCCAAGAAGAGCGCAAAAGTACCACAACATGCCTGCCTCCACAGCTTTTTCCTTGGGGACATGCCTAATTCCTGGCTGATTTGCCTTTCTCGTCTTAGGGTTGGGGTTCGGCCTAGGGCTAGGATTTTTAAAATCAGGAAGCCCTGAGTTCCAGGCACACTGCAGCTGTGAAAGGCATCCAAAAGGGAGTGCAAAAGTGCCACAACATGGCTGCTTTCACGGCTTTTTCCTTGGCAAGAAGCCTAACACCAGGCTGATTTCCCTTCCCAGGGTTACCGTTAGGCTTAGGCCTAGGGCTAGGATTTTTAAAACTAGGAAGCCCTTAGCTCCAGGCACACTGCAGCTGTTCAAGGCATCCCAAGGGGAGTACAAAAGTGCAACAACATGGCAGCTTTCACAGCTTTTTCCTTGGCACCATCCCTATACCTAGGCTGATTTATCTGCCTAGGGTTAGGGTTAGGGTTCAGCCTATGGCTTGGATTTCTTTAACCAGGAAGCCCTGAGTTCCAGGCTTACTTCATCTGCCAAAGGCATCCCAAAGGGAGTGCAGAAGTGCCACAACATGGCTGCTTTCACGGCTTTTCCCTTAGGAAGAACCCTAATACCCGGCTGATTTACCTTCCTAGGGTTACTGTTAGGCTTAGGCCTAGGACTTTTAAAACCAGGAAGCCCTGGGCTCCAGGCACACTGCAGCTGCGAAAGGCATCCCAAGGGGAGCGCAAAAGTGACGCAACTTGGCTGCCACCACTGATATTTCCATGAGACCATCCCGAACCATAGGCTGATTTTCCTTCCTAGGCTTAAGGTTTGAGTTACGCCTAGGGTAAGGGTCTATTAACCAGAAAGCCCTGAGTTCCAAGAACACAGCAGCTGCGAAGGACTAGCCAAGAAGAGCGCAAAAGTACCACAACATGCCTGCCTCCACAGCTTTTTCCTTGGGGACATGCCTAATTCCTGGCTGATTTGCCTTTCTCGTCTTAGGGTTGGGGTTCGGCCTAGGGCTAGGATTTTTAAAATCAGGAAGCCCTGAGTTCCAGGCACAGTGGAGCTGTGAAAGGCATCCAAAAGGGAGTGCAAAAGTGCCACAACATGGCTGCTTTCACGGCTTTTTCCTTGGCAAGACGCCTAACACCAGGCTGATTTACCTTCCCAGGGTTACTGTTAGGCTTAGGCCTAGGGCTAGGATTTTTAAAACTAGGAAGCCCTTAGCTCCAGGCACACTGCAGCTGTTCAAGGCATCCCAAGGGGAGTACAAAAGTGCAACAACATGGCAGCTTTCACAGCTTTTTCCTTGGCACCATCCCTATACCTAGGCTGATTTATCTGCCTAGGGTTAGGGTTAGGGTTCAGCCTAGGGCTTGGATTTCTTTAACCAGGAAGCCCTGAGTTCCAGGCTTACTTCATCTGCCAAAGGCATCCCAAAGGGAGTGCAGAAGTGCCACAACATGGCTGCTTTCACGGCTTTTCCCTTAGGAAGAACCCTAATACCCGGCTGATTTACCTTCTTAGGGTTACTGTTAGGCTTAGGCCTAGGACTTTTAAAACCAGGAAGCCCTGGGCTCCAGGCACACTGCAGCTGCAAAAGGCATCCCAAGGGGAGCGCAAAAGTGACGCAACTTGGCTGCCACCACTGATATTTCCATGAGACCATCCCGAACCATAGGCTGATTTTCCTTCCTAGGGTTAAGGTTTGAGTTACGCCTAGGGTAAGGGTTCTATTAACCAGAAAGCCCTGAGTTCCAAGAACACAGCAGCTGCGAAGGACTACCCAAGAAGAGCACAAAAGTACCACAACATGCCTGCCTCCACAGCTTTTTCCTTGGGGACATGCCTAATTCCTGGCTGATTTGCCTTTCTCGTCTTAGGGCTGGGGTTCGGCCTAGGGCTAGGATTTTTAAAAGCAGGAAGCCCTGAGTTCCAGGCACACTGCAGCTGTGAAAGGCATCCAAAAGGGAGTGCAAAAGTGCCACAACATGGCTGCTTTCACGGCTTTTTCCTTGGCAAGAAGCCTAACACCAGGCTGATTTCCCTTCCCAGGGTTACTGTTAGGCTTAGGCCTAGGGCTAGGATTTTTAAAACTAGGAAACCCTTAGCTCCAGGCACACTGCAGCTGTTCAAGGCATCCCAAGGGGAGTACAAAAGTGCAACAACATGGCAGCTTTCACAGCTTTTTCCTTGGCACCATCCCTATACCTAGGCTGATTTATCTGCCTAGGGTTAGGGTTCAGCCTAGGGCTTGGATTTCTTTAACCAGGAAGCCCTGAGTTCCAGGCTTACTTCATCTGCCAAAGGCATCCCAAAGGGAGTGCAGAAGTGCCACAACATGGCTGCTTTCACGGCTTTTCCCTTAGGAAGAACCCTAATACCCGGCTGATTTACCTTCCTAGGGTTACTGTTAGGCTTAGGCCTAGGACTTTTAAAACCAGGAAGCCCTGGGCTCCAGGCACACTGCAGCTGCGAAAGGCATCCCAAGGGGAGCGCAAAAGTGACGCAACTTGGCTGCCACCACTGATATTTCCATGAGACCATCCCGAACCATAGGTTGATTTTCCTTCCTAGGGTTAAGGTTTGAGTTACGCCTAGGGTAAGGGTCTATTAACCAGAAAGCCCTGAGTTCCAAGAACACAGCAGCTGCGAAGGACTAGCCAAGAAGAGCGCAAAAGTACCACAACATGCCTGCCTCCACAGCTTTTTCCTTGGGGACATGCCTAATTCCTGGCTGATTTGCCTTTCTCGTCTTAGGGTTGGGGTTCGGCCTAGGGCTAGGATTTTTAAAATCAGGAAGCCCTGAGTTCCAGGCACAGTGGAGCTGTGAAAGGCATCCAAAAGGGAGTGCAAAAGTGCCACAACATGGCTGCTTTCACGGCTTTTTCCTTGGCAAAAAGCCTAACACCAGGCTGATTTGCCTTCCCAGGGTTACTGTTAGGCTTAGGCCTAGGGCTAGGATTTTTAAAACTAGGAAACCCTTAGCTCCAGGCACACTGCAGCTGTTCAAGGCATCCCAAGGGGAGTACAAAAGTGCAACAACATGGCAGCTTTCACAGCTTTTTCCTTGGCACCATCCCTATACCTAGGCTGATTTATCTGCCTAGGGTTAGGGTTCAGCCTAGGGCTTGGATTTCTTTAACCAGGAAGCCCTGAGTTCCAGGCTTACTTCATCTGCCAAAGGCATCCCAAAGGGAGTGCAGAAGTGCCACAACATGGCTGCTTTCACGGCTTTTCCCTTAGGAAGAACCCTAATACCCGGCTGATTTACCTTCCTAGGGTTACTGTTAGGCTTAGGCCTAGGACTTTTAAAACCAGGAAGCCCTGGGCTCCAGGCACACTGCAGCTGCGAAAGGCATCCCAAGGGGAGCGCAAAAGTGACGCAACTTGGCTGCCACCACTGATATTTCCATGAGACCATCCCGAACCATAGGTTGATTTTCCTTCCTAGGGTTAAGGTTTGAGTTACGCCTAGGGTAAGGGTCTATTAACCAGAAAGCCCTGAGTTCCAAGAACACAGCAGCTGCGAAGGACTAGCCAAGAAGAGCGCAAAAGTAGCACAACATGCCTGCCTCCACAGCTTTTTCCTTGGGGACATGCCTAATTCCTGGCTGATTTGCCTTTCTCGTCTTAGGGTTGGGGTTCGGCCTAGGGCTAGGATTTTTAAAATCAGGAAGCCCTGAGTTCCAGGCACACTGGAGCTGTGAAAGGCATCCAAAAGGGAGTGCAAAAGTGCCACAACATGGCTGCTTTCACGGCTTTTTCCTTGGCAAAAAGCCTAACACCAGGCTGATTTGCCTTCCCAGGGTTACTGTTAGGCTTAGGCCTAGGGCTAGGATTTTTAAAACTAGGAAGCCCTGGGCTCCAGGCACACTGCAGCTGTTCAAGGCATCCCAAGGGGAGTACAAAAGTGCAACAACATGGCAGCTTTCACAGCTTTTTCCTTGGCACCATCCCTATACCTAGGCTGATTTATCTGCCTAGGGTTAGGGTTAGGGTTCAGCCTATGGCTTGGATTTCTTTAACCAGGAAGCCCTGAGTTCCAGGCTTACTTCATCTGCCAAAGGCATCCCAAAGGGAGTGCAGAAGTGCCACAACATGGCTGCTTTCACGGCTTTTCCCTTAGGAAGAACCCTAATACCCGGCTGATTTACCTTCCTAGGGTTACTGTTAGGCTTAGGCCTAGGACTTTTAAAACCAGGAAGCCCTGGGCTCCAGGCACACTGCAGCTGCGAAAGGCATCCCAAGGGGAGCGCAAAAGTGACGCAACTTGGCTGCCACCACTGATATTTCCATGAGACCATCCCGAACCATAGGCTGATTTTCCTTCCTAGGCTTAAGGTTTGAGTTACGCCTAGGGTAAGGGTCTATTAACCAGAAAGCCATGAGTTCCAAGAACACAGCAGATGCGAAGGACTACCCAAGAAGAGCGCAAAAGTACCACAACATGCCTGCCTCCACAGCTTTTTCCTTGGGGACATGCCTAATTCCTGGCTGATTTGCCTTTCTCGTCTTAGGGTTGGGGTTCGGCCTAGGGCTAGGATTTTTAAAATCAGGAAGCCCTGAGTTCCAGGCACACTGCAGCTGTGAAAGGCATCCAAAAGGGAGTGCAAAAGTGCCACAACATGGCTGCTTTCACGGCTTTTTCCTTGGCAAGACGCCTAACACCAGGCTGATTTACCTTCCCAGGGTTACTGTTAGGCTTAGGCCTAGGGCTAGGATTTTTAAAACTAGGAAGCCCTTAGCTCCAGGCACACTGCAGCTGTTCAAGGCATCCCAAGGGGAGTACAAAAGTGCAACAACATGGCAGCTTTCACAGCTTTTTCCTTGGCACCATCCCTATACCTAGGCTGATTTATCTGCCTAGGGTTAGGGTTAGGGTTCAGCCTAGGGCTTGGATTTCTTTAACCAGGAAGCCCTGAGTTCCAGGCTTACTTCATCTGCCAAAGGCATCCCAAAGGAGTGCAGAAGTGCCACAACATGGCTGCTTTCACGGCTTTTCCCTTAGGAAGAACCCTAATACCCGGCTGATTTACCTTCCTAGGGTTACTGTTAGGCTTAGGCCTAGGACTTTAAAACCAGGAAGCCCTGGGCTCCAGGCACACTGCAGCTGCGAAAGGCATCCCAAGGGGAGCGCAAAAGTGACGCAACTTGGCTGCCACCACTGATATTTCCATGAGACCATCCCGAACCATAGGCTGATTTTCCTTCCTAGGGTTAAGGTTTGAGTTACGCCTAGGGTAAGGGTCTATTAACCAGAAAGCCCTGAGTTCCAAGAACACAGCAGCTGCGAAGGACTAGCCAAGAAGAGCGCAAAAGTACCACAACATGCCTGCCTCCACAGCTGTTTCCTTGGGGACATGCCTAATTCCTGGCTGATTTGCCTTTCTCGTCTTAGGGTTGGGGTTCGGCCTAGGGCTAGGATTTTTAAAATCAGGAAGCCCTGAGTTCCAGGCACACTGCAGCTGTGAAAGGCATCCAAAAGGGAGTGCAAAAGTGCCACAACATGGCTGCTTTCACGGCTTTTTCCTTGGCAAGATGCCTAACACCAGGCTGATTTACCTTCCCAGGGTTACTGTTAGGCTTAGGCCTAGGGCTAGGATTTTTGAAACTAGGAAGCCCTGGGCTCCAGGCACACTGCAGCTGTTCAAGGCATCCCAAGGGGAGTACAAAAGTGCAACAACATGGCAGCTTTCACAGCTTTTTCCTTGGCACCATCCCTATACCTAGGCTGATTTATCTGCCTAGGGTTAGGGTTAGGGTTCAGCCTAGGGCTTGGATTTCTTTAACCAGGAAGCCCTGAGTTCCAGGCTTACTTCATCTGCCAAAGGCATCCCAAAGGGAGTGCAGAAGTGCCACAACATGGCTGCTTTCACGGCTTTTCCCTTAGGAAGAACCCTAATACCCGGCTGATTTACCTTCCTAGGGTTACTGTTAGGCTTAGGCCTAGGACTTTTAAAACCAGGAAGCCCTGGGCTCCAGGCACACTGCAGCTGCGAAAGGCATCCCAAGGGGAGCGCAAAAGTGACGCAACTTGGCTGCCACCACTGATATTTCCATGAGAGCATCCCGAACCATAGGCTGATTTTCCTTCCTAGGCTTAAGGTTTGAGTTACGCCTAGGGTAAGGGTTCTATTAACCAGAAAGCCCTGAGTTCCAAGAACACAGCAGCTGCGAAGGACTAGCCAAGAAGAGCACAAAAGTACCACAACATGCCTGCCTCCACAGCTTTTTCCTTGGGGACATGCCTAATTCCTGGCTGATTTGCCTTTCTCGTCTTAGGGCTGGGGTTCGGCCTAGGGCTAGAATTTTAAAAGCAGGAAGCCCTGAGTTCCAGGCACACTGCAGCTGTGAAAGGCATCCAAAAGGGAGTGCAAAAGTGCCACAACATGGCTGCTTTCACAGCTTTTTCCTTGGTAAGAAGCCTAACACCAGGCTGATTTCCCTTCCCAGGGTTACTGTTAGGCTTAGGCCTAGGGCTAGGATTTTTAAAACTAGGAAGCCCTTAGCTCCAGGCACACTGCAGCTGTTCAAGGCATCCCAAGGGGAGTACAAAAGTGCAACAACATGGCAGCTTTCACAGCTTTTTCCTTGGCACCATCCCTATACCTAGGCTGATTTATCTGCCTAGGGTTAGGGTTCAGCCTAGGGCTTGGATTTCTTTAACCAGGAAGCCCTGAGTTCCAGGCTTACTTCATCTGCCAAAGGCATCCCAAAGGGAGTGCAGAAGTGCCACAACATGGCTGCTTTCACGGCTTTTCCCTTAGGAAGAACCCTAATACCCGGCTGATTTACCTTCCTAGGGTTACTGTTAGGCTTAGGCCTAGGACTTTTAAAACAGGAAGCCCTGGGCTCCAGGCACACTGCAGCTGCGAAAGGCATCCCAAGGGGAGCGCAAAAGTGACGCAACTTGGCTGCCACCACTGATATTTCCATGAGACCATCCCGAACCATAGGCTGATTTTCCTTCCTAGGGTTAAGGTTTGAGTTACGCCTAGGGTAAGGGTCTATTAACCAGAAAGCCCTGAGTTCCAAGAACACAGCAGCTGCGAAGGACTAGCCAAGAAGAGCGCAAAAGTACCACAACATGCCTGCCTCCACAGCTTTTTCCTTGGGGACATGCCTAATTCCTGGCTGATTTGCCTTTCTCGTCTTAGGGTTGGGGTTCGGCCTAGGGCTAGGATTTTTAAAATCAGGAAGCCCTGAGTTCCAGGCACACTGGAGCTGTGAAAGGCATCCAAAAGGGAGTGCAAAAGTGCCACAACATGGCTGCTTTCACGGCTTTTTCCTTGGCAAGACGCCTAACACCAGGCTGATTTGCCTTCCCAGGGTTACTGTTAGGCT
The DNA here is from genome assembly GCF_027579445.1 of Ammospiza nelsoni. NCBI lineage: Eukaryota > Metazoa > Chordata > Aves > Passeriformes > Passerellidae > Ammospiza > Ammospiza nelsoni. The sequence continues at coordinate 381,020 of NW_026683204.1, read as the reverse complement.
TAGGCCTAGGGCTAGGATTTTTAAAACTAGGAAGCCCTGGGCTCCAGGCACACTGCAGCTGTTCAAGGCATCCCAAGGGGAGTACAAAAGTGCAACAACATGGCAGCTTTCACAGCTTTTTCCTTGGCACCATCCCTATACCTAGGCTGATTTATCTGCCTAGGGTTAGGGTTAGGGTTCAGCCTATGGCTTGGATTTCTTTAACCAGGAAGCCCTGAGTTCCAGGCTTACTTCATCTGCCAAAGGCATCCCAAAGGGAGTGCAGAAGTGCCACAACATGGCTGCTTTCATGGCTTTTCCCTTAGGAAGAACCCTAATACCCGGCTGATTTACCTTCCTAGGGTTACTGTTAGGCTTAGGCCTAGGACTTTTAAAACCAGGAAGCCCTGGGCTCCAGGCACACTGCAGCTGCGAAAGGCATCCCAAGGGGAGCGCAAAAGTGACGCAACTTGGCTGCCACCACTGATATTTCCATGAGAGCATCCCGAACCATAGGCTGATTTTCCTTCCTAGGCTTAAGGTTTGAGTTACGCCTAGGGTAAGGGTCTATTAACCAGAAAGCCATGAGTTCCAAGAACACAGCAGATGCGAAGGACTACCCAAGAAGAGCGCAAAAGTACCACAACATGCCTGCCTCCACAGCTTTTTCCTTGGGGACATGCCTAATTCCTGGCTGATTTGCCTTTCTCGTCTTAGGGTTGGGGTTCGGCCTAGGGCTAGGATTTTTAAAATCAGGAAGCCCTGAGTTCCAGGCACACTGCAGCTGTGAAAGGCATCCAAAAGGGAGTGCAAAAGTGCCACAACATGGCTGCTTTCACGGCTTTTTCCTTGGCAAGACGCCTAACACCAGGCTGATTTACCTTCCCAGGGTTACTGTTAGGCTTAGGCCTAGGGCTAGGATTTTTAAAACTAGGAAGCCCTTAGCTCCAGGCACACTGCAGCTGTTCAAGGCATCCCAAGGGGAGTACAAAAGTGCAACAACATGGCAGCTTTCACAGCTTTTTCCTTGGCACCATCCCTATACCTAGGCTGATTTATCTGCCTAGGGTTAGGGTTAGGGTTCAGCCTAGGGCTTGGATTTCTTTAACCAGGAAGCCCTGAGTTCCAGGCTTACTTCATCTGCCAAAGGCATCCCAAAGGGAGTGCAGAAGTGCCACAACATGGCTGCTTTCACGGCTTTTCCCTTAGGAAGAACCCTAATACCCGGCTGATTTACCTTCCTAGGGTTACTGTTAGGCTTAGGCCTAGGACTTTTAAAACCAGGAAGCCCTGGGCTCCAGGCACACTGCAGCTGCGAAAGGCATCCCAAGGGGAGCGCAAAAGTGACGCAACTTGGCTGCCACCACTGATATTTCCATGAGACCATCCCGAACCATAGGCTGATTTTCCTTCCTAGGGTTAAGGTTTGAGTTACGCCTAGGGTAAGGGTCTATTAACCAGAAAGCCCTGAGTTCCAAGAACACAGCAGCTGCGAAGGACTAGCCAAGAAGAGCGCAAAAGTACCACAACATGCCTGCCTCCACAGCTGTTTCCTTGGGGACATGCCTAATTCCTGGCTGATTTGCCTTTCTCGTCTTAGGGTTGGGGTTCGGCCTAGGGCTAGGATTTTTAAAATCAGGAAGCCCTGAGTTCCAGGCACACTGCAGCTGTGAAAGGCATCCAAAAGGGAGTGCAAAAGTGCCACAACATGGCTGCTTTCACGGCTTTTTCCTTGGCAAGATGCCTAACACCAGGCTGATTTACCTTCCCAGGGTTACTGTTAGGCTTAGGCCTAGGGCTAGGATTTTTGAAACTAGGAAGCCCTGGGCTCCAGGCACACTGCAGCTGTTCAAGGCATCCCAAGGGGAGTACAAAAGTGCAACAACATGGCAGCTTTCACAGCTTTTTCCTTGGCACCATCCCTATACCTAGGCTGATTTATCTGCCTAGGGTTAGGGTTAGGGTTCAGCCTAGGGCTTGGATTTCTTTAACCAGGAAGCCCTGAGTTCCAGGCTTACTTCATCTGCCAAAGGCATCCCAAAGGGAGTGCAGAAGTGCCACAACATGGCTGCTTTCACGGCTTTTCCCTTAGGAAGAACCCTAATACCCGGCTGATTTACCTTCCTAGGGTTACTGTTAGGCTTAGGCCTAGGACTTTTAAAACCAGGAAGCCCTGGGCTCCAGGCACACTGCAGCTGCGAAAGGCATCCCAAGGGGAGCGCAAAAGTGACGCAACTTGGCTGCCACCACTGATATTTCCATGAGAGCATCCCGAACCATAGGCTGATTTTCCTTCCTAGGCTTAAGGTTTGAGTTACGCCTAGGGTAAGGGTTCTATTAACCAGAAAGCCCTGAGTTCCAAGAACACAGCAGCTGCGAAGGACTAGCCAAGAAGAGCACAAAAGTACCACAACATGCCTGCCTCCACAGCTTTTTCCTTGGGGACATGCCTAATTCCTGGCTGATTTGCCTTTCTCGTCTTAGGGCTGGGGTTCGGCCTAGGGCTAGAATTTTTAAAAGCAGGAAGCCCTGAGTTCCAGGCACACTGCAGCTGTGAAAGGCATCCAAAAGGGAGTGCAAAAGTGCCACAACATGGCTGCTTTCACAGCTTTTTCCTTGGTAAGAAGCCTAACACCAGGCTGATTTCCCTTCCCAGGGTTACTGTTAGGCTTAGGCCTAGGGCTAGGATTTTTAAAACTAGGAAGCCCTTAGCTCCAGGCACACTGCAGCTGTTCAAGGCATCCCAAGGGGAGTACAAAAGTGCAACAACATGGCAGCTTTCACAGCTTTTTCCTTGGCACCATCCCTATACCTAGGCTGATTTATCTGCCTAGGGTTAGGGTTCAGCCTAGGGCTTGGATTTCTTTAACCAGGAAGCCCTGAGTTCCAGGCTTACTTCATCTGCCAAAGGCATCCCAAAGGGAGTGCAGAAGTGCCACAACATGGCTGCTTTCACGGCTTTTCCCTTAGGAAGAACCCTAATACCCGGCTGATTTACCTTCCTAGGGTTACTGTTAGGCTTAGGCCTAGGACTTTTAAAACCAGGAAGCCCTGGGCTCCAGGCACACTGCAGCTGCGAAAGGCATCCCAAGGGGAGCGCAAAAGTGACGCAACTTGGCTGCCACCACTGATATTTCCATGAGACCATCCCGAACCATAGGCTGATTTTCCTTCCTAGGGTTAAGGTTTGAGTTACGCCTAGGGTAAGGGTCTATTAACCAGAAAGCCCTGAGTTCCAAGAACACAGCAGCTGCGAAGGACTAGCCAAGAAGAGCGCAAAAGTACCACAACATGCCTGCCTCCACAGCTTTTTCCTTGGGGACATGCCTAATTCCTGGCTGATTTGCCTTTCTCGTCTTAGGGTTGGGGTTCGGCCTAGGGCTAGGATTTTTAAAATCAGGAAGCCCTGAGTTCCAGGCACACTGGAGCTGTGAAAGGCATCCAAAAGGGAGTGCAAAAGTGCCACAACATGGCTGCTTTCACGGCTTTTTCCTTGGCAAGACGCCTAACACCAGGCTGATTTGCCTTCCCAGGGTTACTGTTAGGCTTAGGCCTAGGGCTAGGATTTTTAAAACTAGGAAGCCCTGGGCTCCAGGCACACTGCAGCTGTTCAAGGCATCCCAAGGGGAGTACAAAAGTGCAACAACATGGCAGCTTTCACAGCTTTTTCCTTGGCACCATCCCTATACCTAGGCTGATTTATCTGCCTAGGGTTAGGGTTAGGGTTCAGCCTATGGCTTGGATTTCTTTAACCAGGAAGCCCTGAGTTCCAGGCTTACTTCATCTGCCAAAGGCATCCCAAAGGGAGTGCAGAAGTGCCACAACATGGCTGCTTTCACGGCTTTTCCCTTAGGAAGAACCCTAATACCCGGCTGATTTACCTTCCTAGGGTTACTGTTAGGCTTAGGCCTAGGACTTTTAAAACCAGGAAGCCCTGGGCTCCAGGCACACTGCAGCTGCGAAAGGCATCCCAAGGGGAGCGCAAAAGTGACGCAACTTGGCTGCCACCACTGATATTTCCATGAGACCATCCCGAACCATAGGCTGATTTTCCTTCCTAGGCTTAAGGTTTGAGTTACGCCTAGGGTAAGGGTCTATTAACCAGAAAGCCATGAGTTCCAAGAACACAGCAGATGCGAAGGACTACCCAAGAAGAGCGCAAAAGTACCACAACATGCCTGCCTCCACAGCTTTTTCCTTGGGGACATGCCTAATTCCTGGCTGATTTGCCTTTCTCGTCTTAGGGTTGGGGTTCGGCCTAGGGCTAGGATTTTTAAAATCAGGAAGCCCTGAGTTCCAGGCACACTGCAGCTGTGAAAGGCATCCAAAAGGGAGTGCAAAAGTGCCACAACATGGCTGCTTTCACGGCTTTTTCCTTGGCAAGACGCCTAACACCAGGCTGATTTACCTTCCCAGGGTTACTGTTAGGCTTAGGCCTAGGGCTAGGATTTTTAAAACTAGGAAGCCCTTAGCTCCAGGCACACTGCAGCTGTTCAAGGCATCCCAAGGGGAGTACAAAAGTGCAACAACATGGCAGCTTTCACAGCTTTTTCCTTGGCACCATCCCTATACCTAGGCTGATTTATCTGCCTAGGGTTAGGGTTAGGGTTCAGCCTAGGGCTTGGATTTCTTTAACCAGGAAGCCCTGAGTTCCAGGCTTACTTCATCTGCCAAAGGCATCCCAAAGGGAGTGCAGAAGTGCCACAACATGGCTGCTTTCACGGCTTTTCCCTTAGGAAGAACCCTAATACCCGGCTGATTTACCTTCCTAGGGTTACTGTTAGGCTTAGGCCTAGGACTTTTAAAACCAGGAAGCCCTGGGCTCCAGGCACACTGCAGCTGCGAAAGGCATCCCAAGGGGAGCGCAAAAGTGACGCAACTTGGCTGCCACCACTGATATTTCCATGAGACCATCCCGAACCATAGGCTGATTTTCCTTCCTAGGGTTAAGGTTTGAGTTACGCCTAGGGTAAGGGTCTATTAACCAGAAAGCCCTGAGTTCCAAGAACACAGCAGCTGCGAAGGACTAGCCAAGAAGAGCGCAAAAGTACCACAACATGCCTGCCTCCACAGCTGTTTCCTTGGGGACATGCCTAATTCCTGGCTGATTTGCCTTTCTCGTCTTAGGGTTGGGGTTCGGCCTAGGGCTAGGATTTTTAAAATCAGGAAGCCCTGAGTTCCAGGCACACTGCAGCTGTGAAAGGCATCCAAAAGGGAGTGCAAAAGTGCCACAACATGGCTGCTTTCACGGCTTTTTCCTTGGCAAGATGCCTAACACCAGGCTGATTTACCTTCCCAGGGTTACTGTTAGGCTTAGGCCTAGGGCTAGGATTTTTGAAACTAGGAAGCCCTGGGCTCCAGGCACACTGCAGCTGTTCAAGGCATCCCAAGGGGAGTACAAAAGTGCAACAACATGGCAGCTTTCACAGCTTTTTCCTTGGCACCATCCCTATACCTAGGCTGATTTATCTGCCTAGGGTTAGGGTTAGGGTTCAGCCTAGGGCTTGGATTTCTTTAACCAGGAAGCCCTGAGTTCCAGGCTTACTTCATCTGCCAAAGGCATCCCAAAGGGAGTGCAGAAGTGCCACAACATGGCTGCTTTCACGGCTTTTCCCTTAGGAAGAACCCTAATACCCGGCTGATTTACCTTCCTAGGGTTACTGTTAGGCTTAGGCCTAGGACTTTTAAAACCAGGAAGCCCTGGGCTCCAGGCACACTGCAGCTGCGAAAGGCATCCCAAGGGGAGCGCAAAAGTGACGCAACTTGGCTGCCACCACTGATATTTCCATGAGACCATCCCGAACCATAGGCTGATTTTCCTTCCTAGGCTTAAGGTTTGAGTTACGCCTAGGGTAAGGGTTCTATTAACCAGAAAGCCCTGAGTTCCAAGAACACAGCAGCTGCGAAGGACTACCCAAGAAGAGCACAAAAGTACCACAACATGCCTGCCTCCACAGCTTTTTCCTTGGGGACATGCCTAATTCCTGGCTGATTTGCCTTTCTCGTCTTAGGGCTGGGGTTCGGCCTAGGGCTAGAATTTTTAAAAGCAGGAAGCCCTGAGTTCCAGGCACACTGCAGCTGTGAAAGGCATCCAAAAGGGAGTGCAAAAGTGCCACAACATGGCTGCTTTCACGGCTTTTTCCTTGGCAAGAAGCCTAACAGCAGGCTGATTTCCCTTCCCAGGGTTACTGTTAGGCTTAGGCCTAGGGCTAGGATTTTTGAAACTAGGAAGCCCTGGGCTCCAGGCACACTGCAGCTGTTCAAGGCATCCCAAGGGGAGTACAAAAGTGCAACAACATGGCAGCTTTCACAGCTTTTTCCTTGGCACCATCCCTATACCTAGGCTGATTTATCTGCCTAGGGTTAGGGTTAGGGTTCAGCCTAGGGCTTGGATTTCTTTAACCAGGAAGCCCTGAGTTCCAGGCTTACTTCATCTGCCAAAGGCATCCCAAAGGGAGTGCAGAAGTGCCACAACATGGCTGCTTTCACGGCTTTTCCCTTAGGAAGAACCCTAATACCCGGCTGATTTACCTTCCTAGGGTTACTGTTAGGCTTAGGCCTAGGACTTTTAAAACCAGGAAGCCCTGGGCTCCAGGCACACTGCAGCTGCGAAAGGCATCCCAAGGGGAGCGCAAAAGTGACGCAACTTGGCTGCCACCACTGATATTTCCATGAGACCATCCCGAACCATAGGCTGATTTTCCTTCCTAGGGTTAAGGTTTGAGTTACGCCTAGGGTAAGGGTCTATTAACCAGAAAGCCCTGAGTTCCAAGAACACAGCAGCTGCGAAGGACTACCCAAGAAGAGCGCAAAAGTACCACAACATGCCTGCCTCCACAGCTTTTTCCTTGGGGACATGCCTAATTCCTGGCTGATTTGCCTTTCTCGTCTTAGGGTTGGGGTTCGGCCTAGGGCTAGGATTTTTAAAATCAGGAAGCCCTGAGTTCCAGGCACACTGGAGCTGTGAAAGGCATCCAAAAGGGAGTGCAAAAGTGCCACAACATGGCTGCTTTCACGGCTTTTTCCTTGGCAAGACGCCTAACACCAGGCTGATTTACCTTCCCAGGGTTACTGTTAGGCTTAGGCCTAGGGCTAGGATTTTTAAAACTAGGAAGCCCTTAGCTCCAGGCACACTGCAGCTGTTCAAGGCATCCCAAGGGGAGTACAAAAGTGCAACAACATGGCAGCTTTCACAGCTTTTTCCTTGGCACCATCCCTATACCTAGGCTGATTTATCTGCCTAGGGTTAGGGTTAGGGTTCAGCCTAGGGCTTGGATTTCTTTAACCAGGAAGCCCTGAGTTCCAGGCTTACTTCATCTGCCAAAGGCATCCCAAAGGGAGTGCAGAAGTGCCACAACATGGCTGCTTTCACGGCTTTTCCCTTAGGAAGAACCCTAATACCCGGCTGATTTACCTTCCTAGGGTTACTGTTAGGCTTAGGCCTAGGACTTTTAAAACCAGGAAGCCCTGGGCTCCAGGCACACTGCAGCTGCGAAAGGCATCCCAAGGGGAGCGCAAAAGTGACGCAACTTGGCTGCCACCACTGATATTTCCATGAGACCATCCCGAACCATAGGCTGATTTTCCTTCCTAGGCTTAAGGTTTGAGTTACGCCTAGGGTAAGGGTCTATTAACCAGAAAGCCCTGAGTTCCAAGAACACAGCAGCTGCGAAGGACTACCCAAGAAGAGCGCAAAAGTACCACAACATGCCTGCCTCCACAGCTTTTTCCTTGGGGACATGCCTAATTCCTGGCTGATTTGCCTTTCTCGTCTTAGGGTTGGGGTTCGGCCTAGGGCTAGGATTTTTAAAATCAGGAAGCCCTGAGTTCCAGGCACACTGCAGCTGTGAAAGGCATCCAAAAGGGAGTGCAAAAGTGCCACAACATGGCTGCTTTCACGGCTTTTTCCTTGGCAAGACGCCTAACACCAGGCTGATTTACCTTCCCAGGGTTACTGTTAGGCTTAGGCCTAGGGCTAGGATTTTTAAAACTAGGAAGCCCTTAGCTCCAGGCACACTGCAGCTGTTCAAGGCATCCCAAGGGGAGTACAAAAGTGCAACAACATGGCAGCTTTCACAGCTTTTTCCTTGGCACCATCCCTATACCTAGGCTGATTTATCTGCCTAGGGTTAGGGTTAGGGTTCAGCCTAGGGCTTGGATTTCTTTAACCAGGAAGCCCTGAGTTCCAGGCTTACTTCATCTGCCAAAGGCATCCCAAAGGGAGTGCAGAAGTGCCACAACATGGCTGCTTTCACGGCTTTTCCCTTAGGAAGAACCCTAATACCCGGCTGATTTACCTTCCTAGGGTTACTGTTAGGCTTAGGCCTAGGACTTTTAAAACCAGGAAGCCCTGGGCTCCAGGCACACTGCAGCTGCAAAAGGCATCCCAAGGGGAGCGCAAAAGTGACGCAACTTGGCTGCCACCACTGATATTTCCATGAGACCATCCCGAACCATAGGCTGATTTTCCTTCCTAGGCTTAAGGTTTGAGTTACGCCTAGGGTAAGGGTCTATTAACCAGAAAGCCCTGAGTTCCAAGAACACAGCAGCTGCGAAGGACTAGCCAAGAAGAGCGCAAAAGTACCACAACATGCCTGCCTCCACAGCTTTTTCCTTGGGGACATGCCTAATTCCTGGCTGATTTGCCTTTCTCGTCTTAGGGTTGGGGTTCGGCCTAGGGCTAGGATTTTTAAAAGCAGGAAGCCCTGAGTTCCAGGCACAGTGGAGCTGTGAAAGGCATCCAAAAGGGAGTGCAAAAGTGCCACAACATGGCTGCTTTCACGGCTTTTTCCTTGGCAAGAAGCCTAACACCAGGCTGATTTCCCTTCCCAGGGTTACTGTTAGGCTTAGGCCTAGGGCTAGGATTTTTAAAACTAGGAAGCCCTTAGCTCCAGGCACACTGCAGCTGTTCAAGGCATCCCAAGGGGAGTACAAAAGTGCAACAACATGGCAGCTTTCACAGCTTTTTCCTTGGCACCATCCCTATACCTAGGCTGATTTATCTGCCTAGGGTTAGGGTTCAGCCTAGGGCTTGGATTTCTTTAACCAGGAAGCCCTGAGTTCCAGGCTTACTTCATCTGCCAAAGGCATCCCAAAGGGAGTGCAGAAGTGCCACAACATGGCTGCTTTCACGGCTTTTCCCTTAGGAAGAACCCTAATACCCGGCTGATTTACCTTCCTAGGGTTACTGTTAGGCTTAGGCCTAGGACTTTTAAAACCAGGAAGCCCTGGGCTCCAGGCACACTGCAGCTGCGAAAGGCATCCCAAGGGGAGCGCAAAAGTGACGCAACTTGGCTGCCACCACTGATATTTCCATGAGACCATCCCGAACCATAGGTTGATTTTCCTTCCTAGGGTTAAGGTTTGAGTTACGCCTAGGGTAAGGGTCTATTAACCAGAAAGCCCTGAGTTCCAAGAACACAGCAGCTGAGAAGGACTAGCCAAGAAGAGCGCAAAAGTACCACAACATGCCTGCCTCCACAGCTTTTTCCTTGGGGACATGCCTAATTCCTGGCTGATTTGCCTTTCTCGTCTTAGGGTTGCGGTTCGGCCTAGGGCTAGGATTTTTAAAATCAGGAAGCCCTGAGTTCCAGGCACACTGCAGCTGTGAAAGGCATCCAAAAGGGAGTGCAAAAGTGCCACAACATGGCTGCTTTCACGGCTTTTTCCTTGGCAAGACGCCTAACACCAGGCTGATTTGCCTTCCCAGGGTTACTGTTAGGCTTAGGCCTAGGGCTAGGATTTTTAAAACTAGGAAGCCCTGGGCTCCAGGCACACTGCAGCTGTTCAAGGCATCCCAAGGGGAGTACAAAAGTGCAACAACATGGCAGCTTTCACAGCTTTTTCCTTGGCACCATCCCTATACCTAGGCTGATTTATCTGCCTAGGGTTAGGGTTCAGCCTAGGGCTTGGATTTCTTTAACCAGGAAGCCCTGAGTTCCAGGCTTACTTCATCTGCCAAAGGCATCCCAAAGGGAGTGCAGAAGTGCCACAACATGGCTGCTTTCACGGCTTTTCCCTTAGGAAGAACCCTAATACCCGGCTGATTTACCTTCCTAGGGTTACTGTTAGGCTTAGGCCTAGGACTTTTAAAACCAGGAAGCCCTGGGCTCCAGGCACACTGCAGCTGCGAAAGGCATCCCAAGGGGAGCGCAAAAGTGACGCAACTTGGCTGCCACCACTGATATTTCCATGAGACCATCCCGAACCATAGCTTGATTTTCCTTCCTAGGGTTAAGGTTTGAGTTACGCCTAGGGTAAGGGTCTATTAACCAGAAAGCCCTGAGTTCCAAGAACACAGCAGCTGAGAAGGACTAGCCAAGAAGAGCGCAAAAGTACCACAACATGCCTGCCTCCACAGCTTTTTCCTTGGGGACATGCCTAATTCCTGGCTGATTTGCCTTTCTCGTCTTAGGGTTGCGGTTCGGCCTAGGGCTAGGATTTTTAAAATCAGGAAGCCCTGAGTTCCAGGCACACTGCAGCTGTGAAAGGCATCCAAAAGGGAGTGCAAAAATGCCACAACATGGCTGCTTTCACGGCTTTTTCCTTGGCAAGACGCCTAACACCAGGCTGATTTGCCTTCCCAGGGTTACTGTTAGGCTTAGGCCTAGGGCTAGGATTTTTAAAACTAGGAAGCCCTGGGCTCCAGGCACACTGCAGCTGTTCAAGGCATCCCAAGGGGAGTACAAAAGTGCAACAACATGGCAGCTTTCACAGCTTTTTCCTTGGCACCATCCCTATACCTAGGCTGATTTATCTGCCTAGGGTTAGGGTTAGGGTTCAGCCTAGGGCTTGGATTTCTTTAACCAGGAAGCCCTGAGTTCCAGGCTTACTTCATCTGCCAAAGGCATCCCAAAGGGAGTGCAGAAGTGCCACAACATGGCTGCTTTCACGGCTTTTCCCTTAGGAAGAACCCTAATACCCGGCTGATTTACCTTCCTAGGGTTACTGTTAGGCTTAGGCCTAGGACTTTTAAAACCAGGAAGCCCTGGGCTCCAGGCACACTGCAGCTGCGAAAGGCATCCCAAGGGGAGCGCAAAAGTGACGCAACTTGGCTGCCACCACTGATATTTCCATGAGACCATCCCGAACCATAGGTTGATTTTCCTTCCTAGGCTTAAGGTTTGAGTTACGCCTAGGGTAAGGGTCTATTAACCAGAAAGCCCTGAGTTCCAAGAACACAGCAGCTGCGAAGGACTAGCCAAGAAGAGCGCAAAAGTACCACAACATGCCTGCCTCCACAGCTTTTTCCTTGGGGACATGCCTAATTCCTGGCTGATTTGCCTTTCTCGTCTTAGGGTTGGGGTTCGGCCTAGGGCTAGGATTTTTAAAATCAGGAAGCCCTGAGTTCCAGGCACACTGCAGCTGTGAAAGGCATCCAAAAGGGAGTGCAAAAGTGCCACAACATGGCTGCTTTCACGGCTTTTTCCTTGGCAAGACGCCTAACACCAGGCTGATTTACCTTCCCAGGGTTACTGTTAGGCTTAGGCCTAGGGCTAGGATTTTTAAAACTAGGAAGCCCTTAGCTCCAGGCACACTGCAGCTGTTCAAGGCATCCCAAGGGGAGTACAAAAGTGCAACAACATGGCAGCTTTCACAGCTTTTTCCTTGGCACCATCCCTATACCTAGGCTGATTTATCTGCCTAGGGTTAGGGTTAGGGTTCAGCCTAGGGCTTGAATTTTTTTAACCAGGAAGCCCTGAGTTCCAGGCTTACTTCATCTGCCAAAGGCATCCCAAAGGGAGTGCAGAAGTGCCACAACATGGCTGCTTTCACGGCTTTTCCCTTAGGAAGAACCCTAATACCCGGCTGATTTACCTTCCTAGGGTTACTGTTAGGCTTAGGCCTAGGACTTTTAAAACCAGGAAGCCCTGGGCTCCAGGCACACTGCAGCTGCGAAAGGCATCCCAAGGGGAGCGCAAAAGTGACGCAACTTGGCTGCCACCACTGATATTTCCATGAGACCATCCCGAACCATAGGCTGATTTTCCTTCCTAGGGTTAAGGTTTGAGTTACGCCTAGGGTAAGGGTCTATTAACCAGAAAGCCCTGAGTTCCAAGAACACAGCAGCTGCGAAGGACTACCCAAGAAGAGCGCAAAAGTACCACAACATGCCTGCCTCCACAGCTTTTTCCTTGGGGACATGCCTAATTCCTGGCTGATTTGCCTTTCTCGTCTTAGGGTTGGGGTTCGGCCTAGGGCTAGGATTTTTAAAAGCAGGAAGCCCTGAGTTCCAGGCACACTGGAGCTGTGAAAGGCATCCAAAAGGGAGTGCAAAAGTGCCACAACATGGCTGCTTTCACGGCTTTTTCCTTGGCAAGAAGCCTAACATCAGGCTGATTTACTTTCCCAGGGTTACTGTAAGGCTTAGGCCTAGGGATAGTATTTTTGAAACTAGGAAGCCCTGGGCTCCAGGCACACTGCAGCTGTTCAAGGCATCCCAAGGGGAGTACAAAAGTGCAACAACATGGCAGCTTTCACAGCTTTTTCCTTGGCACCATCCCTATACCTAGGCTGATTTATCTGCCTAGGGTTAGGGTTAGGCTTCAGCCTAGGGCTTGGATTTCTTTAACCAGGAAGCCCTGAGTTCCAGGCTTACTTCATCTGCCAAAGGCATCCCAAAGGGAGTGCAGAAGTGCCACAACATGGCTGCTTTCACGGCTTTTCCCTTAGGAAGAACCCTAATACCCGGCTGATTTACCTTCCTAGGGTTACTGTTAGGCTTAGGCCTAGGACTTTTAAAACCAGGAAGCCCTGGGCTCCAGGCACACTGCAGCTGCGAAAGGCATCCCAAGGGGAGCGCAAAAGTGACGCAACTTGGCTGCCACCACTGATATTTCCATGAGAGCATCCCGAACCATAGGCTGATTTTCCTTCCTAGGGTTAAGGTTTGAGTTACGCCTAGGGTAAGGGTCTATTAACCAGAAAGCCCTGAGTTCCAAGAACACAGCAGCTGCGAAGGACTAGCCAAGAAGAGCGCAAAAGTAGCACAACATGCCTGCCTCCACAGCTTTTTCCTTGGGGACATGCCTAATTCCTGGCTGATTTGCCTTTCTCGTCTTAGGGTTGGGGTTCGGCCTAGGGCTAGGATTTTTAAAATCAGGAAGCCCTGAGTTCCAGGCACACTGCAGCTGTGAAAGGCATCCAAAAGGGAGTGCAAAAGTGCCACAACATGGCTGCTTTCACGGCTTTTTCCTTGGCAAGATGCCTAACACCAGGCTGATTTACCTTCCCAGGGTTACTGTTAGGCTTAGGCCTAGGGCTAGGATTTTTAAAACTAGGAAGCCCTTAGCTCCAGGCACACTGCAGCTGTTCAAGGCATCCCAAGGGGAGTACAAAAGTGCAACAACATGGCAGCTTTCACAGCTTTTTCCTTGGCACCATCCCTATACCTAGGCTGATTTATCTGCCTAGGGTTAGGGTTAGGGTTCAGCCTAGGGCTTGAATTTCTTTAACCAGGAAGCCCTGAGTTCCAGGCTTACTTCATCTGCCAAAGGCATCCCAAAGGGAGTGCAGAAGTGCCACAACATGGCTGCTTTCACGGCTTTTCCCTTAGGAAGAACCCTAATACCCGGCTGATTTACCTTCCTAGGGTTACTGTTAGGCTTAGGCCTAGGACTTTTAAAACCAGGAAGCCCTGGGCTCCAGGCACACTGCAGCTGCGAAAGGCATCCCAAGGGGAGCGCAAAAGTGACGCAACTTGGCTGCCACCACTGATATTTCCATGAGACCATCCCGAACCATAGGCTGATTTTCCTTCCTAGGGTTAAGGTTTGAGTTACGCCTAGGGTAAGGGTCTATTAACCAGAAAGCCCTGAGTTCCAAGAACACAGCAGCTGCGAAGGACTACCCAAGAAGAGCGCAAAAGTACCACAACATGCCTGCCTCCACAGCTTTTTCCTTGGGGACATGCCTAATTCCTGGCTGATTTGCCTTTCTCGTCTTAGGGTTGGGGTTCGGCCTAGGGCTAGGATTTTTAAAAGCAGGAAGCCCTGAGTTCCAGGCACACTGCAGCTGTGAAAGGCATCCAAAAGGGAGTGCAAAAGTGCCACAACATGGCTGCTTTCACGGCTTTTTCCTTGGCAAGAAGCCTAACATCAGGCTGATTTACTTTCCCAGGGTTACTGTAAGGCTTAGGCCTAGGGATAGTATTTTTGAAACTAGGAAGCCCTGGGCTCCAGGCACACTGCAGCTGTTCAAGGCATCCCAAGGGGAGTACAAAAGTGCAACAACATGGCAGCTTTCACAGCTTTTTCCTTGGCACCATCCCTATACCTAGGCTGATTTATCTGCCTAGGGTTAGGGTTAGGCTTCAGCCTAGGGCTTGGATTTCTTTAACCAGGAAGCCCTGAGTTCCAGGCTTACTTCATCTGCCAAAGGCATCCCAAAGGGAGTGCAGAAGTGCCACAACATGGCTGCTTTCACGGCTTTTCCCTTAGGAAGAACCCTAATACCCGGCTGATTTACCTTCCTAGGGTTACTGTTAGGCTTAGGCCTAGGACTTTTAAAACCAGGAAGCCCTGGGCTCCAGGCACACTGCAGCTGCGAAAGGCATCCCAAGGGGAGCGCAAAAGTGACGCAACTTGGCTGCCACCACTGATATTTCCATGAGACCATCCCGAACCATAGGCTGATTTTCCTTCCTAGGGTTAAGGTTTGAGTTACGCCTAGGGTAAGGGTCTATTAACCAGAAAGCCCTGAGTTCCAAGAACACAGCAGCTGCGAAGGACTACCCAAGAAGAGCGCAAAAGTAGCACAACATGCCTGCCTCCACAGCTTTTTCCTTGGGGACATGCCTAATTCCTGGCTGATTTGCCTTTCTCGTCTTAGGGTTGGGGTTCGGCCTAGGGCTAGGATTTTTAAAATCAGGAAGCCCTGAGTTCCAGGCACACTGCAGCTGTGAAAGGCATCCAAAAGGGAGTGCAAAAGTGCCACAACATGGCTGCTTTCACGGCTTTTTCCTTGGCAAGATGCCTAACACCAGGCTGATTTACCTTCCCAGGGTTACTGTTAGGCTTAGGCCTAGGGCTAGGATTTTTAAAACTAGGAAGCCCTTAGCTCCAGGCACACTGCAGCTGTTCAAGGCATCCCAAGGGGAGTACAAAAGTGCAACAACATGGCAGCTTTCACAGCTTTTTCCTTGGCACCATCCCTATACCTAGGCTGATTTATCTGCCTAGGGTTAGGGTTAGGCTTCAGCCTAGGGCTTGGATTTCTTTAACCAGGAAGCCCTGAGTTCCAGGCTTACTTCATCTGCCAAAGGCATCCCAAAGGGAGTGCAGAAGTGCCACAACATGGCTGCTTTCACGGCTTTTCCCTTAGGAAGAACCCTAATACCCGGCTGATTTACCTTCCTAGGGTTACTGTTAGGCTTAGGCCTAGGACTTTTAAAACCAGGAAGCCCTGGGCTCCAGGCACACTGCAGCTGCGAAAGGCATCCCAAGGGGAGCGCAAAAGTGACGCAACTTGGCTGCCACCACTGATATTTCCATGAGACCATCCCGAACCATAGGCTGATTTTCCTTCCTAGGCTTAAGGTTTGAGTTACGCCTAGGGTAAGGGTCTATTAACCAGAAAGCCCTGAGTTCCAAGAACACAGCAGCTGCGAAGGACTAGCCAAGAAGAGCGCAAAAGTACCACAACATGCCTGCCTCCACAGCTTTTTCCTTGGGGACATGCCTAATTCCTGGCTGATTTGCCTTTCTCGTCTTAGGGTTGGGATTCGGCCTAGGGCTAGGATTTTTAAAATCAGGAAGCCCTGAGTTCCAGGCACACTGCAGCTGTGAAAGGCATCCAAAAGGGAGTGCAAAAGTGCCACAACATGGCTGCTTTCACGGCTTTTTCCTTGGCAAGAAGCCTAACATCTGGCTGATTTACTTTGCCAGGGTTACTGTTAGGCTTAGGCCTAGGGCTAGGATTTTTGAAACTAGGAAGCCCTGGGCTCCAGGCACACTGCAGCTGTTCAAGGCATCCCAAGGGGAGTACAAAAGTGCAACAACATGGCAGCTTTCACAGCTTTTTCCTTGGCACCATCCCTATACCTAGGCTGATTTATCTGCCTAGGGTTAGGGTTAGGCTTCAGCCTAGGGCTTGGATTTCTTTAACCAGGAAGCCCTGAGTTCCAGGCTTACTTCATCTGCCAAAGGCATCCCAAAGGGAGTGCAGAAGTGCCACAACATGGCTGCTTTCACGGCTTTTCCCTTAGGAAGAACCCTAATACCCGGCTGATTTACCTTCCTAGGGTTACTGTTAGGCTTAGGCCTAGGACTTTTAAAACCAGGAAGCCCTGGGCTCCAGGCACACTGCAGCTGCGAAAGGCATCCCAAGGGGAGCGCAAAAGTGACGCAACTTGGCTGCCACCACTGATATTTCCATGAGACCATCCCGAACCATAGGCTGATTTTCCTTCCTAGGCTTAAGGTTTGAGTTACGCCTAGGGTAAGGGTCTATTAACCAGAAAGCCCTGAGTTCCAAGAACACAGCAGCTGCGAAGGACTAGCCAAGAAGAGCGCAAAAGTACCACAACATGCCTGCCTCCACAGCTTTTTCCTTGGGGACATGCCTAATTCCTGGCTGATTTGCCTTTCTCGTCTTAGGGTTGGGGTTCGGCCTAGGGCTAGGATTTTTAAAATCAGGAAGCCCTGAGTTCCAGGCACACTGCAGCTGTGAAAGGCATCCAAAAGGGAGTGCAAAAGTGCCACAACATGGCTGCTTTCACGGCTTTTTCCTTGGCAAGACGCCTAACACCAGGCTGATTTACCTTCCCAGGGTTACTGTTAGGCTTAGGCCTAGGGCTAGGATTTTTAAAACTAGGAAGCCCTTAGCTCCAGGCACACTGCAGCTGTTCAAGGCATCCCAAGGGGAGTACAAAAGTGCAACAACATGGCAGCTTTCACAGCTTTTTCCTTGGCACCATCCCTATACCTAGGCTGATTTATCTGCCTAGGGTTAGGGTTAGGGTTCAGCCTAGGGCTTGAATTTTTTTAACCAGGAAGCCCTGAGTTCCAGGCTTACTTCATCTGCCAAAGGCATCCCAAAGGGAGTGCAGAAGTGCCACAACATGGCTGCTTTCACGGCTTTTCCCTTAGGAAGAACCCTAATACCCGGCTGATTTACCTTCCTAGGGTTACTGTTAGGCTTAGGCCTAGGACTTTTAAAACCAGGAAGCCCTGGGCTCCAGGCACACTGCAGCTGCGAAAGGCATCCCAAGGGGAGCGCAAAAGTGACGCAACTTGGCTGCCACCACTGATATTTCCATGAGACCATCCCGAACCATAGGCTGATTTTCCTTCCTAGGGTTAAGGTTTGAGTTACGCCTAGGGTAAGGGTCTATTAACCAGAAAGCCCTGAGTTCCAAGAACACAGCAGCTGCGAAGGACTACCCAAGAAGAGCGCAAAAGTACCACAACATGCCTGCCTCCACAGCTTTTTCCTTGGGGACATGCCTAATTCCTGGCTGATTTGCCTTTCTCGTCTTAGGGTTGGGGTTCGGCCTAGGGCTAGGATTTTTAAAAGCAGGAAGCCCTGAGTTCCAGGCACACTGGAGCTGTGAAAGGCATCCAAAAGGGAGTGCAAAAGTGCCACAACATGGCTGCTTTCACGGCTTTTTCCTTGGCAAGAAGCCTAACATCAGGCTGATTTACTTTCCCAGGGTTACTGTAAGGCTTAGGCCTAGGGATAGTATTTTTGAAACTAGGAAGCCCTGGGCTCCAGGCACACTGCAGCTGTTCAAGGCATCCCAAGGGGAGTACAAAAGTGCAACAACATGGCAGCTTTCACAGCTTTTTCCTTGGCACCATCCCTATACCTAGGCTGATTTATCTGCCTAGGGTTAGGGTTAGGCTTCAGCCTAGGGCTTGGATTTCTTTAACCAGGAAGCCCTGAGTTCCAGGCTTACTTCATCTGCCAAAGGCATCCCAAAGGGAGTGCAGAAGTGCCACAACATGGCTGCTTTCACGGCTTTTCCCTTAGGAAGAACCCTAATACCCGGCTGATTTACCTTCCTAGGGTTACTGTTAGGCTTAGGCCTAGGACTTTTAAAACCAGGAAGCCCTGGGCTCCAGGCACACTGCAGCTGCGAAAGGCATCCCAAGGGGAGCGCAAAAGTGACGCAACTTGGCTGCCACCACTGATATTTCCATGAGAGCATCCCGAACCATAGGCTGATTTTCCTTCCTAGGGTTAAGGTTTGAGTTACGCCTAGGGTAAGGGTCTATTAACCAGAAAGCCCTGAGTTCCAAGAACACAGCAGCTGCGAAGGACTAGCCAAGAAGAGCGCAAAAGTAGCACAACATGCCTGCCTCCACAGCTTTTTCCTTGGGGACATGCCTAATTCCTGGCTGATTTGCCTTTCTCGTCTTAGGGTTGGGGTTCGGCCTAGGGCTAGGATTTTTAAAATCAGGAAGCCCTGAGTTCCAGGCACACTGCAGCTGTGAAAGGCATCCAAAAGGGAGTGCAAAAGTGCCACAACATGGCTGCTTTCACGGCTTTTTCCTTGGCAAGATGCCTAACACCAGGCTGATTTACCTTCCCAGGGTTACTGTTAGGCTTAGGCCTAGGGCTAGGATTTTTAAAACTAGGAAGCCCTTAGCTCCAGGCACACTGCAGCTGTTCAAGGCATCCCAAGGGGAGTACAAAAGTGCAACAACATGGCAGCTTTCACAGCTTTTTCCTTGGCACCATCCCTATACCTAGGCTGATTTATCTGCCTAGGGTTAGGGTTAGGGTTCAGCCTAGGGCTTGAATTTCTTTAACCAGGAAGCCCTGAGTTCCAGGCTTACTTCATCTGCCAAAGGCATCCCAAAGGGAGTGCAGAAGTGCCACAACATGGCTGCTTTCACGGCTTTTCCCTTAGGAAGAACCCTAATACCCGGCTGATTTACCTTCCTAGGGTTACTGTTAGGCTTAGGCCTAGGACTTTTAAAACCAGGAAGCCCTGGGCTCCAGGCACACTGCAGCTGCGAAAGGCATCCCAAGGGGAGCGCAAAAGTGACGCAACTTGGCTGCCACCACTGATATTTCCATGAGACCATCCCGAACCATAGGCTGATTTTCCTTCCTAGGGTTAAGGTTTGAGTTACGCCTAGGGTAAGGGTCTATTAACCAGAAAGCCCTGAGTTCCAAGAACACAGCAGCTGCGAAGGACTACCCAAGAAGAGCGCAAAAGTACCACAACATGCCTGCCTCCACAGCTTTTTCCTTGGGGACATGCCTAATTCCTGGCTGATTTGCCTTTCTCGTCTTAGGGTTGGGGTTCGGCCTAGGGCTAGGATTTTTAAAAGCAGGAAGCCCTGAGTTCCAGGCACACTGCAGCTGTGAAAGGCATCCAAAAGGGAGTGCAAAAGTGCCACAACATGGCTGCTTTCACGGCTTTTTCCTTGGCAAGAAGCCTAACATCAGGCTGATTTACTTTCCCAGGGTTACTGTAAGGCTTAGGCCTAGGGATAGTATTTTTGAAACTAGGAAGCCCTGGGCTCCAGGCACACTGCAGCTGTTCAAGGCATCCCAAGGGGAGTACAAAAGTGCAACAACATGGCAGCTTTCACAGCTTTTTCCTTGGCACCATCCCTATACCTAGGCTGATTTATCTGCCTAGGGTTAGGGTTAGGCTTCAGCCTAGGGCTTGGATTTCTTTAACCAGGAAGCCCTGAGTTCCAGGCTTACTTCATCTGCCAAAGGCATCCCAAAGGGAGTGCAGAAGTGCCACAACATGGCTGCTTTCACGGCTTTTCCCTTAGGAAGAACCCTAATACCCGGCTGATTTACCTTCCTAGGGTTACTGTTAGGCTTAGGCCTAGGACTTTTAAAACCAGGAAGCCCTGGGCTCCAGGCACACTGCAGCTGCGAAAGGCATCCCAAGGGGAGCGCAAAAGTGACGCAACTTGGCTGCCACCACTGATATTTCCATGAGACCATCCCGAACCATAGGCTGATTTTCCTTCCTAGGGTTAAGGTTTGAGTTACGCCTAGGGTAAGGGTCTATTAACCAGAAAGCCCTGAGTTCCAAGAACACAGCAGCTGCGAAGGACTACCCAAGAAGAGCGCAAAAGTAGCACAACATGCCTGCCTCCACAGCTTTTTCCTTGGGGACATGCCTAATTCCTGGCTGATTTGCCTTTCTCGTCTTAGGGTTGGGGTTCGGCCTAGGGCTAGGATTTTTAAAATCAGGAAGCCCTGAGTTCCAGGCACACTGCAGCTGTGAAAGGCATCCAAAAGGGAGTGCAAAAGTGCCACAACATGGCTGCTTTCACGGCTTTTTCCTTGGCAAGATGCCTAACACCAGGCTGATTTACCTTCCCAGGGTTACTGTTAGGCTTAGGCCTAGGGCTAGGATTTTTAAAACTAGGAAGCCCTTAGCTCCAGGCACACTGCAGCTGTTCAAGGCATCCCAAGGGGAGTACAAAAGTGCAACAACATGGCAGCTTTCACAGCTTTTTCCTTGGCACCATCCCTATACCTAGGCTGATTTATCTGCCTAGGGTTAGGGTTAGGCTTCAGCCTAGGGCTTGGATTTCTTTAACCAGGAAGCCCTGAGTTCCAGGCTTACTTCATCTGCCAAAGGCATCCCAAAGGGAGTGCAGAAGTGCCACAACATGGCTGCTTTCACGGCTTTTCCCTTAGGAAGAACCCTAATACCCGGCTGATTTACCTTCCTAGGGTTACTGTTAGGCTTAGGCCTAGGACTTTTAAAACCAGGAAGCCCTGGGCTCCAGGCACACTGCAGCTGCGAAAGGCATCCCAAGGGGAGCGCAAAAGTGACGCAACTTGGCTGCCACCACTGATATTTCCATGAGACCATCCCGAACCATAGGCTGATTTTCCTTCCTAGGCTTAAGGTTTGAGTTACGCCTAGGGTAAGGGTCTATTAACCAGAAAGCCCTGAGTTCCAAGAACACAGCAGCTGCGAAGGACTAGCCAAGAAGAGCGCAAAAGTACCACAACATGCCTGCCTCCACAGCTTTTTCCTTGGGGACATGCCTAATTCCTGGCTGATTTGCCTTTCTCGTCTTAGGGTTGGGATTCGGCCTAGGGCTAGGATTTTTAAAATCAGGAAGCCCTGAGTTCCAGGCACACTGCAGCTGTGAAAGGCATCCAAAAGGGAGTGCAAAAGTGCCACAACATGGCTGCTTTCACGGCTTTTTCCTTGGCAAGAAGCCTAACATCTGGCTGATTTACTTTGCCAGGGTTACTGTTAGGCTTAGGCCTAGGGCTAGGATTTTTGAAACTAGGAAGCCCTGGGCTCCAGGCACACTGCAGCTGTTCAAGGCATCCCAAGGGGAGTACAAAAGTGCAACAACATGGCAGCTTTCACAGCTTTTTCCTTGGCACCATCCCTATACCTAGGCTGATTTATCTGCCTAGGGTTAGGGTTAGGCTTCAGCCTAGGGCTTGGATTTCTTTAACCAGGAAGCCCTGAGTTCCAGGCTTACTTCATCTGCCAAAGGCATCCCAAAGGGAGTGCAGAAGTGCCACAACATGGCTGCTTTCACGGCTTTTCCCTTAGGAAGAACCCTAATACCCGGCTGATTTACCTTCCTAGGGTTACTGTTAGGCTTAGGCCTAGGACTTTTAAAACCAGGAAGCCCTGGGCTCCAGGCACACTGCAGCTGCGAAAGGCATCCCAAGGGGAGCGCAAAAGTGACGCAACTTGGCTGCCACCACTGATATTTCCATGAGACCATCCCGAACCATAGGCTGATTTTCCTTCCTAGGCTTAAGGTTTGAGTTACGCCTAGGGTAAGGGTCTATTAACCAGAAAGCCCTGAGTTCCAAGAACACAGCAGCTGCGAAGGACTACCCAAGAAGAGCGCAAAAGTACCACAACATGCCTGCCTCCACAGCTTTTTCCTTGGGGACATGCCTAATTCCTGGCTGATTTGCCTTTCTCGTCTTAGGGCTGGGGTTCGGCCTAGGGCTAGGATTTTTAAAAGCAGGAAGCCCTGAGTTCCAGGCACACTGCAGCTGTGAAAGGCATCCAAAAGGGAGTGCAAAAGTGCCACAACATGGCTGCTTTCACGGCTTTTTCCTTGGCAAGAAGCCTAACATCAGGCTGATTTACTTTCCCAGGGTTACTGTTAGGCTTAGGCCTAGGGCTAGGATTTTTGAAACTAGGAAGCCCTGGGCTCCAGGCACACTGCAGCTGTTCAAGGCATCCCAAGGGGAGTACAAAAGTGCAACAACATGGCAGCTTTCACAGCTTTTTCCTTGGCACCATCCCTATACCTAGGCTGATTTATCTGCCTAGGGTTAGGGTTAGGCTTCAGCCTAGGGCTTGGATTTCTTTAACCAGGAAGCCCTGAGTTCCAGGCTTACTTCATCTGCCAAAGGCATCCCAAAGGGAGTGCAGAAGTGCCACAACATGGCTGCTTTCACGGCTTTTCCCTTAGGAAGAACCCTAATACCCGGCTGATTTACCTTCCTAGGGTTACTGTTAGGCTTAGGCCTAGGACTTTTAAAACCAGGAAGCCCTGGGCTCCAGGCACACTGCAGCTGCGAAAGGCATCCCAAGGGGAGCGCAAAAGTGACGCAACTTGGCTGCCACCACTGATATTTCCATGAGACCATCCCGAACCATAGGCTGATTTTCCTTCCTAGGGTTAAGGTTTGAGTTACGCCTAGGGTAAGGGTCTATTAACCAGAAAGCCCTGAGTTCCAAGAACACAGCAGCTGCGAAGGACTAGCCAAGAAGAGTGCAAAAGTACCACAACATGCCTGCCTCCACAGCTTTTTCCTTGGGGACATGCCTAATTCCTGGCTGATTTGCCTTTCTCGTCTTAGGGTTGGGGTTCGGCCTAGGGCTAGGATTTTTAAAATCAGGAAGCCCTGAGTTCCAGGCACACTGCAGCTGTGAAAGGCATCCAAAAGGGAGTGCAAAAGTGCCACAACATGGCTGCTTTCACGGCTTTTTCCTTGGCAAGAAGCCTAACATCAGGCTGATTTACTTTCCCAGGGTTACTGTTAGGCTTAGGCCTAGGGCTAGGATTTTTGAAACTAGGAAGCCCTGGGCTCCAGGCACACTGCAGCTGTTCAAGGCATCCCAAGGGGAGTACAAAAGTGCAACAACATGGCAGCTTTCACAGCTTTTTCCTTGGCACCATCCCTATACCTAGGCTGATTTATCTGCCTAGGGTTAGGGTTAGGGTTCAGCCTAGGGCTTGGATTTCTTTAACCAGGAAGCCCTGAGTTCCAGGCTTACTTCATCTGCCAAAGGCATCCCAAAGGGAGTGCAGAAGTGCCACAACATGGCTGCTTTCACGGCTTTTCCCTTAGGAAGAACCCTAATACCCGGCTGATTTACCTTCCTAGGGTTACTGTTAGGCTTAGGCCTAGGACTTTTAAAACCAGGAAGCCCTGGGCTCCAGGCACACTGCAGCTGCGAAAGGCATCCCAAGGGGAGCGCAAAAGTGACGCAACTTGGCTGCCACCACTGATATTTCCATGAGACCATCCCGAACCATAGGCTGATTTTCCTTCCTAGGCTTAAGGTTTGAGTTACGCCTAGGGTAAGGGTTCTATTAACCAGAAAGCCCTGAGTTCCAAGAACACAGCAGCTGCGAAGGACTAGCCAAGAAGAGCGCAAAAGTACCACAACATGCCTGCCTCCACAGCTTTTTCCTTGGGGACATGCCTAATTCCTGGCTGATTTGCCTTTCTCGTCTTAGGGTTGGGGTTCGGCCTAGGGCTAGGATTTTTAAAAGCAGGAAGCCCTGAGTTCCAGGCACACTGCAGCTGTGAAAGGCATCCAAAAGGGAGTGCCAAAGTGCCACAACATGGCTGCTTTCATGGCTTTTTCCTTGGCAAGAAGCCTAACATCAGGCTGATTTACTTTCCCAGGGTTACTGTTAGGCTTAGGCCTAGGGCTAGGATTTTTAAAACTAGGAAGCCCTGGGCTCCAGGCACACTGCAGCTGTTCAAGGCATCCCAAGGGGAGTACAAAAGTGCAACAACATGGCAGCTTTCACAGCTTTTTCCTTGGCACCATCCCTATACCTAGGCTGATTTATCTGCCTAGGGTTAGGGTTAGGGTTCAGCCTAGGGCTTGGATTTCTTTAACCAGGAAGCCCTGAGTTCCAGGCTTACTTCATCTGCCAAAGGCATCCCAAAGGGAGTGCAGAAGTGCCACAACATGGCTGCTTTCACGGCTTTTCCCTTAGGAAGAACCCTAATACCCGGCTGATTTACCTTCCTAGGGTTACTGTTAGGCTTAGGCCTAGGACTTTTAAAACCAGGAAGCCCTGGGCTCCAGGCACACTGCAGCTGCGAAAGGCATCCCAAGGGGAGCGCAAAAGTGACGCAACTTGGCTGCCACCACTGATATTTCCATGAGACCATCCCGAACCATAGGCTGATTTTCCTTCCTAGGGTTAAGGTTTGAGTTACGCCTAGGGTAAGGGTCTATTAACCAGAAAGCCCTGAGTTCCAAGAACGCAGCAGCTGCGAAGGACTAGCCAAGAAGAGCGCAAAAGTACCACAACATGCCTGCCTCCACAGCTTTTTCCTTGTGGACATGCCTAATTCCTGGCTGATTTGCCTTTCTCGTCTAAGGGTTGGGGTTCGGCCTAGGGCTAGGATTTTTAAAATCAGGAAGCCCTGAGTTCCAGGCACACTGCAGCTGTGAAAGGCATCCAAAAGGGAGTGCAAAAGTGCCACAACATGGCTGCTTTCAGGGCTTTTTCCTTGGCAAGACGCCTAACACCAGGCTGATTTACCTTCCCAGGGTTACTGTTAGGCTTAGGCCTAGGGCTAGGATTTTTAAAACTAGGAAGCCCTTAGCTCCAGGCACACTGCAGCTGTTCAAGGCATCCCAAGGTGAGTACAAAAGTGCAACAACATGGCTGCTTTCACGGCTTTTTCCTTGGCAAGACGCCTAACACCAGGCTGATTTACCTTCCCAGGGTTACTGTTAGGCTTAGGCCTAAGGCTAGGATTTTTAAAACTAGGAAGCCCTTAGCTCCAGGCACACTGCAGCTGTTCAAGGCATCCCAAGGGGAGTACAAAAGTGCAACAACATGGCAGCTTTCACAGCTTTTTCCTTGGCACCATCCCTATACCTAGGCTGATTTATCTGCCTAGGGTTAGGGTTAGGGTTCAGCCTAGGGCTTGAATTTTTTTAACCAGGAAGCCCTGAGTTCCAGGCTTACTTCATCTGCCAAAGGCATCCCAAAGGGAATGCAGAAGTGCCACAACATGGCTGCTTTCACGGCTTTTCCCTTAGGAAGAACCCTAATACCCGGCTGATTTACCTTCCTAGGGTTACTGTTAGGCTTAGGCCTAGGACTTTTAAAACCAGGAAGCCCTGGGCTCCAGGCACACTGCAGCTGCGAAAGGCATCCCTAGGGGAGCGCAAAAGTGACGCAACTTGGCTGCCACCACTGATATTTCCATGAGACCATCCCGAACCATAGGCTGATTTTCCTTCCTAGGGTTAAGGTTTGAGTTACGCCTAGGGTAAGGGTCTATTAACCAGAAAGCCCTGAGTTCCAAGAACACAGCAGCTGCGAAGGACTAGCCAAGAAGAGCGCAAAAGTACCACAACATGCCTGCCTCCACAGCTTTTTCCTTGGGGACATGCCTAATTCCTGGCTGATTTGCCTTTCTCGTCTTAGGGTTGCGGTTCGGCCTAGGGCTAGGATTTTTAAAATCAGGAAGCCCTGAGTTCCAGGCACACTGCAGCTGTGAAAGGCATCCAAAAGGGAGTGCAAAAGTGCCAGAACATGGCTGCTTTCACGGCTTTTTCCTTGGCAAGAAGCCTAACACCAGGCTGATTTACCTTCCCAGGGTTACTGTTAGGCTTAGGCCTAGGGCTAGGATTTTTAAAACTAGGAAGCCCTTAGCTCCAGGCACACTGCAGCCGTTCAAGGCATCCCAAGGGGAGTACAAAAGTGCAACAACATGGCAGCTTTCACAGCTTTTTCCTTGGCACCATCCCTATACCTAGGCTGATTTATCTGCCTAGGGTTAGGGTTAGGGTTCAGCCTAGGGCTTGGATTTCTTTAACCAGGAAGCCCTGAGTTCCAGGCTTACTTCATCTGCCAAAGGCATCCCAAAGGGAGTGCAGAAGTGCCACAACATGGCTGCTTTCACGGCTTTTCCCTTAGGAAGAACCCTAATACCCGGCTGATTTACCTTCCTAGGGTTACTGTTAGGCTTAGGCCTAGGACTTTTAAAACCAGGAAGCCCTGGGCTCCAGGCACACTGCAGCTGCGAAAGGCATCCCAAGGGGAGCGCAAAAGTGACGCAACTTGGCTGCCACCACTGATATTTCCATGAGAGCATCCCGAACCATAGGCTGATTTTCCTTCCTAGGGTTAAGGTTTGAGTTACGCCTAGGGTAAGGGTCTATTAACCAGAAAGCCCTGAGTTCCAAGAACACAGCAGCTGCGAAGGACTAGCCAAGAAGAGCGCAAAAGTAGCACAACATGCCTGCCTCCACAGCTTTTTCCTTGGGGACATGCCTAATTCCTGGCTGATTTGCCTTTCTCGTCTTAGGGTTGGGGTTCGGCCTAGGGCTAGGATTTTTAAAATCAGGAAGCCCTGAGTTCCAGGCACACTGCAGCTGTGAAAGGCATCCAAAAGGGAGTGCAAAAGTGCCACAACATGGCTGCTTTCACGGCTTTTTCCTTGGCAAGAAGCCTAACACCAGGCTGATTTACCTTCCCAGGGTTACTGTTAGGCTTAGGCCTAGGGCTAGGATTTTTAAAACTAGGAAGCCCTGGGCTCCAGGCACACTGCAGCTGTTCAAGGCATCCCAAGGGGAGTACAAAAGTGCAACAACATGGCAGCTTTCACAGCTTTTTCCTTGGCACCATCCCTATACCTAGGCTGATTTATCTGCCTAGGGTTAGGGTTAGGGTTCAGCCTAGGGCTTGGATTTCTTTAACCAGGAAGCCCTGAGTTCCAGGCTTACTTCATCTGCCAAAGGCATCCCAAAGGGAGTGCAGAAGTGCCACAACATGGCTGCTTTCACGGCTTTTCCCTTAGGAAGAACCCTAATACCCGGCTGATTTACCTTCCTAGGGTTACTGTTAGGCTTAGGCCTAGGACTTTTAAAACCAGGAAGCCCTGGGCTCCAGGCACACTGCAGCTGCGAAAGGCATCCCAAGGGGAGCGCAAAAGTGACTCAACTTGGCTGCCACCACTGATATTTCCATGAGAGCATCCCGAACCATAGGCTGATTTTCCTTCCTAGGGTTAAGGTTTGAGTTACGCCTAGGGTAAGGGTCTATTAACCAGAAAGCCCTGAGTTCCAAGAACACAGCAGCTGCGAAGGACTACCCAAGAAGAGCGCAAAAGTACCACAACATGCCTGCCTCCACAGCTTTTTCCTTGGGGACATGCCTAATTCCTGGCTGATTTGCCTTTCTCGTCTTAGGGTTGGGGTTCGGCCTAGGGCTAGGATTTTTAAAAGCAGGAAGCCCTGAGTTCCAGGCACACTGGAGCTGTGAAAGGCATCCAAAAGGGAGTGCAAAAGTGCCACAACATGGCTGCTTTCACGGCTTTTTCCTTGGCAAGAAGCCTAACACCAGGCTGATTTCCCTTCCCAGGGTTACTGTTAGGCTTAGGCCTAGGGCTAGGATTTTTAAAACTAGGAAGCCCTGGGCTCCAGGCACACTGCAGCTGTTCAAGGCATCCCAAGGGGAGTACAAAAGTGCAACAACATGGCAGCTTTCACAGCTTTTTCCTTGGCACCATCCCTATACCTAGGCTGATTTATCTGCCTAGGGTTAGGGTTAGGGTTCAGCCTAGGGCTTGGATTTCTTTAACCAGGAAGCCCTGAGTTCCAGGCTTACTTCATCTGCCAAAGGCATCCCAAAGGGAGTGCAGAAGTGCCACAACATGGCTGCTTTCACGGCTTTTCCCTTAGGAAGAACCCTAATACCCGGCTGATTTACCTTCCTAGGGTTACTGTTAGGCTTAGGCCTAGGACTTTTAAAACCAGGAAGCCCTGGGCTCCAGGCACACTGCAGCTGCGAAAGGCATCCCAAGGGGAGCGCAAAAGTGACGCAACTTGGCTGCCACCACTGATATTTCCATGAGACCATCCCGAACCATAGGCTGATTTTCCTTCCTAGGGTTAAGGTTTGAGTTACGCCTAGGGTAAGGGTCTATTAACCAGAAAGCCCTGAGTTCCAAGAACACAGCAGCTGCGAAGGACTAGCCAAGAAGAGCGCAAAAGTACCACAACATGCCTGCCTCCACAGCTTTTTCCTTGGGGACATGCCTAATTCCTGGCTGATTTGCCTTTCTCGTCTTAGGGTTGGGGTTCGGCCTAGGGCTAGGATTTTTAAAATCAGGAAGCCCTGAGTTCCAGGCACACTGCAGCTGTGAAAGGCATCCAAAAGGGAGTGCAAAAGTGCCACAACATGGCTGCTTTCACGGCTTTTTCCTTGGCAAGACGCCTAACACCAGGCTGATTTACCTTCCCAGGGTTACTGTTAGGCTTAGGCCTAGGGCTAGGATTTTTAAAACTAGGAAGCCCTGGGCTCCAGGCACACTGCAGCTGTTCAAGGCATCCCAAGGGGAGTACAAAAGTGCAACAACATGGCAGCTTTCACAGCTTTTTCCTTGGCACCATCCCTATACCTAGGCTGATTTATCTGCCTAGGGTTAGGGTTAGGGTTCAGCCTAGGGCTTGGATTTCTTTAACCAGGAAGCCCTGAGTTCCAGGCTTACTTCATCTGCCAAAGGCATCCCAAAGGGAGTGCAGAAGTGCCACAACATGGCTGCTTTCACGGCTTTTCCCTTAGGAAGAACCCTAATACCCGGCTGATTTACCTTCCTAGGGTTACTGTTAGGCTTAGGCCTAGGAATTTTAAAACCAGGAAGCCCTGGGCTCCAGGCACACTGCAGCTGCGAAAGGCATCCCAAGGGGAGCGCAAAAGTGACGCAACTTGGCTGCCACCACTGATATTTCCATGAGAGCATCCCGAACCATAGGCTGATTTTCCTTCCTAGGCTTAAGGTTTGAGTTACGCCTAGGGTAAGGGTTCTATTAACCAGAAAGCCCTGAGTTCCAAGAACACAGCAGCTGCGAAGGACTAGCCAAGAAGAGCGCAAAAGTAGCACAACATGCCTGCCTCCACAGCTTTTTCCTTGGGGACATGCCTAATTCCTGGCTGATTTGCCTTTCTCGTCTTAGGGTTGGGGTTCGGCCTAGGGCTAGGATTTTTAAAATCAGGAAGCCCTGAGTTCCAGGCACACTGGAGCTGTGAAAGGCATCCAAAAGGGAGTGCAAAAGTGCCACAACATGGCTGCTTTCACGGCTTTTTCCTTGGCAGGAAGCCTAACACCAGGCTGATTTCCCTTCCCAGGGTTACTGTTAGGCTTAGGCCTAGGGCTAGGATTTTTAAAACTAGGAAGCCCTTAGCTCCAGGCACACTGCAGCTGTTCAAGGCATCCCAAGGGGAGTACAAAAGTGCAACAACATGGCAGCTTTCACAGCTTTTTCCTTGGCACCATCCCTATACCTAGGCTGATTCATCTGCCTAGGGTTAGGGTTCAGCCTAGGGCTTGGATTTCTTTAACCAGGAAGCCCTGAGTTCCAGGCTTACTTCATCTGCCAAAGGCATCCCAAAGGGAGTGCAGAAGTGCCACAACATGGCTGCTTTCACGGCTTTTCCCTTAG
The DNA here is from genome assembly GCF_027579445.1 of Ammospiza nelsoni. Taxonomy (NCBI): domain Eukaryota; kingdom Metazoa; phylum Chordata; class Aves; order Passeriformes; family Passerellidae; genus Ammospiza; species Ammospiza nelsoni. The sequence continues at coordinate 351,418 of NW_026683204.1, read as the reverse complement.
GAAGAACCCTAATACCCGGCTGATTTACCTTCCTAGGGTTACTGTTAGGCTTAGGCCTAGGACTTTTAAAACCAGGAAGCCCTGGGCTCCAGGCACACTGCAGCTGCGAAAGGCATCCCAAGGGGAGCGCAAAAGTGACGCAACTTGGCTGCCACCACTGATATTTCCATGAGACCATCCCGAACCATAGGCTGATTTTCCTTCCTAGGGTTAAGGTTTGAGTTACGCCTAGGGTAAGGGTCTATTAACCAGAAAGCCCTGAGTTCCAAGAACACAGCAGCTGCGAAGGACTAGCCAAGAAGAGCGCAAAAGTACCACAACATGCCTGCCTCCACAGCTTTTTCCTTGGGGACATGCCTAATTCCTGGCTGATTTGCCTTTCTCGTCTTAGGGTTGGGGTTCGGCCTAGGGCTAGGATTTTTAAAATCAGGAAGCCCTGAGTTCCAGGCACACTGGAGCTGTGAAAGGCATCCAAAAGGGAGTGCAAAAGTGCCACAACATGGCTGCTTTCACGGCTTTTTCCTTGGCAAGAAGCCTAACACCAGGCTGATTTACCTTCCCAAGGTTACTGTTAGGCTTAGGCCTAGGGCTAGGATTTTTAAAACTAGGAAGCCCTGGGCTCCAGGCACACTGCAGCTGTTCAAGGCATCCCAAGGGGAGTACAAAAGTGCAACAACATGGCAGCTTTCACAGCTTTTTCCTTGGCACCATCCCTATACCTAGGCTGATTTATCTGCCTAGGGTTAGGGTTAGGGTTCAGCCTAGGGCTTGGATTTTTTTAACCAGGAAGCCCTGAGTTCCAGGCTTACTTCATCTGCCAAAGGCATCCCAAAGGGAGTGCAGAAGTGCCACAACATGGCTGCTTTCACGGCTTTTCCCTTAGGAAGAAGCCTAATACCCGGCTGATTTACCTTCCTAGGGTTACTGTTAGGCTTAGGCCTAGGACTTTTAAAACCAGGAAACCCTGGGCTCCAGGCACACTGCAGCTGCGAAAGGCATCCCAAGGGGAGCGCAAAAGTGACGCAACTTGGCTGCCACCACTGATATTTCCATGAGACCATCCCGAACCATAGGCTGATTTTCCTTCCTAGGGTTAAGGTTTGAATTACGCCTAGGGTAAGGGTCTATTAACCAGAAAGCCCTGAGTTCCAAGAACACAGCAGCTGCGAAGGACTACCCAAGAAGAGCGCAAAAGTACCACAACATGCCTGCCTCCACAGCTTTTTCCTTGGGGACATGCCTAATTCCTGGCTGATTTGCCTTTCTCGTCTTAGGGTTGGGGTTCGGCCTAGGGCTAGGATTTTTAAAAGCAGGAAGCCCTGAGTTCCAGGCACACTGCAGCTGTGAAAGGCATCCAAAAGGGAGTGCAAAAGTGCCACAACATGGCTGCTTTCACGGCTTTTTCCTTGGCAAGAAGCCTAACACCAGGCTGATTTCCCTTCCCAGGGTTACTGTTAGGCTTAGGCCTAGGGCTAGGATTTTTAAAACTAGGAAGCCCTTAGCTCCAGGCACACTGCAGCTGTTCAAGGCATCCCAAGGGGAGTACAAAAGTGCAACAACATGGCAGCTTTCACAGCTTTTTCCTTGGCACCATCCCTATACCTAGGCTGATTTATCTGCCTAGGGTTAGGGTTAGGGTTCAGCCTAGGGCTTGGATTTCTTTAACCAGGAAGCCCTGAGTTCCAGGCTTACTTCATCTGCCAAAGGCATCCCAAAGGGAGTGCAGAAGTGCCACAACATGGCTGCTTTCACGGCTTTTCCCTTAGGAAGAACCCTAATACCCGGCTGATTTACCTTCCTAGGGTTACTGTTAGGCTTAGGCCTAGGACTTTTAAAACCAGGAAGCCCTGGGCTCCAGGCACACTGCAGCTGCGAAAGGCATCCCAAGGGGAGCGCAAAAGTGACGCAACTTGGCTGCCACCACTGATATTTCCATGAGACCATCCCGAACCATAGGCTGATTTTCCTTCCTAGGGTTAAGGTTTGAGTTACGCCTAGGGTAAGGGTCTATTAACCAGAAAGCCCTGAGTTCCAAGAACACAGCAGCTGCGAAGGACTAGCCAAGAAGAGCGCAAAAGTACCACAACATGCCTGCCTCCACAGCTTTTTCCTTGGGGACATGCCTAATTCCTGGCTGATTTGCCTTTCTCGTCTTAGGGTTGGGGTTCGGCCTAGGGCTAGGATTTTTAAAATCAGGAAGCCCTGAGTTCCAGGCACACTGGAGCTGTGAAAGGCATCCAAAAGGGAGTGCAAAAGTGCCACAACATGGCTGCTTTCACGGCTTTTTCCTTGGCAAGATGCCTAACACCAGGCTGATTTACCTTCCCAGGGTTACTGTTAGGCTTAGGCCTAGGGCTAGGATTTTTGAAACTAGGAAGCCCTGGGCTCCAGGCACACTGCAGCTGTTCAAGGCATCCCAAGGGCAGTACAAAAGTGCAACAACATGGCAGCTTTCACAGCTTTTTCCTTGGCACCATCCCTATACCTAGGCTGATTTATGTGCCTAGGGTTAGGGTTAGGGTTCAGCCTAGGGCTTGGATTTCTTTAACCAGGAAGCCCTGAGTTCCAGGCTTACTTCATCTGCCAAAGGCATCCCAAAGGGAGTGCAGAAGTGCCACAACATGGCTGCTTTCACGGCTTTTCCCTTAGGAAGAACCCTAATACCCGGCTGATTTACCTTCCTAGGGTTACTGTTAGGCTTAGGCCTAGGAATTTTAAAACCAGGAAGCCCTGGGCTCCAGGCACACTGCAGCTGCAAAAGGCATCCCAAGGGGAGCGCAAAAGTGACGCAACTTGGCTGCCACCACTGATATTTCCATGAGACCATCCCGAACCATAGGCTGATTTTCCTTCCTAGGGTTAAGGTTTGAGTTACGCCTAGGGTAAGGGTCTATTAACCAGAAAGCCCTGAGTTCCAAGAACACAGCAGCTGCGAAGGACTAGCCAAGAAGAGCGCAAAAGTACCACAACATGCCTGCCTCCACAGCTTTTTCCTTGTGGACATGCCTAATTCCTGGCTGATTTGCCTTTCTCGTCTTAGGGTTGGGGTTCGGCCTAGGGCTAGGATTTTTAAAAGCAGGAAGCCCTGAGTTCCAGGCACACTGCAGCTGTGAAAGGCATCCAAAAGGGAGTGCAAAAGTGCCACAACATGGCTGCTTTCACGGCTTTTTCATTGGCAAGACGCCTAACACCAGGCTGATTTCCCTTCCCAGGGTTACTGTTAGGCTTAGGCCTAGGGCTAGGATTTTTAAAACTAGGAAGCCCTTAGCTCCAGGCACACTGCAGCTGTTCAAGGCATCCCAAGGGGAGTACAAAAGTGCAACAACATGGCAGCTTTCACAGCTTTTTCCTTGGCACCATCCCTATACCTAGGCTGATTTATCTGCCTAGGGTTAGGGTTAGGCTTCAGCCTAGGGCTTGGATTTCTTTAACCAGGAAGCCCTGAGTTCCAGGCTTACTTCATCTGCCAAAGGCATCCCAAAGGGAGTGCAGAAGTGCCACAACATGGCTGCTTTCACGGCTTTTCCCTTAGGAAGAACCCTAATACCCGGCTGATTTACCTTCCTAGGGTTACTGTTAGGCTTAGGCCTAGGACTTTTAAAACCAGGAAGCCCTGGGCTCCAGGCACACTGCAGCTGCGAAAGGCATCCCAAGGGGAGCGCAAAAGTGACGCAACTTGGCTGCCACCACTGATATTTCCATGAGACCATCCCGAACCATAGGCTGATTTTCCTTCCTAGGGTTAAGGTTTGAGTTACGCCTAGGGTAAGGGTCTATTAACCAGAAAGCCCTGAGTTCCAAGAACACAGCAGCTGCGAAGGACTACCCAAGAAGAGCGCAAAAGTACCACAACATGCCTGCCTCCACAGCTTTTTCCTTGGGGACATGCCTAATTCCTGGCTGATTTGCCTTTCTCGTCTTAGGGTTGGGGTTCGGCCTAGGGCTAGGATTTTTAAAATCAGGAAGCCCTGAGTTCCAGGCACACTGGAGCTGTGAAAGGCATCCAAAAGGGAGTGCAAAAGTGCCACAACATGGCTGCTTTCACGGCTTTTTCCTTGGCAAGACGCCTAACACCAGGCTGATTTGCCTTCCCAGGGTTACTGTTAGGCTTAGGCCTAGGGCTAGGATTTTTAAAACTAGGAAGCCCTGGGCTCCAGGCACACTGCAGCTGTTCAAGGCATCCCAAGGGGAGTACAAAAGTGCAACAACATGGCAGCTTTCACAGCTTTTTCCTTGGCACCATTCCTATACCTAGGCTGATTTATCTGCCTAGGGTTAGGGTTAGGGTTCAGCCTAGGGCTTGGATTTCTTTAACCAGGAAGCCCTGAGTTCCAGGCTTACTTCATCTGCCAAAGGCATCCCAAAGGGAGTGCAGAAGTGCCACAACATGGCTGCTTTCACGGCTTTTCCCTTAGGAAGAACCCTAATACCCGGCTGATTTACCTTCCTAGGGTTACTGTTAGGCTTAGGCCTAGGACTTTTAAAACCAGGAAGCCCTGGGCTCCAGGCACACTGCAGCTGCGAAAGGCATCCCAAGGGGAGTGCAAAAGTGACGCAACTTGGCTGCCACCACTGATATTTCCATGAGACCATCCCGAACCATAGGCTGATTTTCCTTCCTAGGCTTAAGGTTTGAGTTACGCCTAGGGTAAGGGTCTATTAACCAGAAAGCCCTGAGTTCCAAGAACACAGCAGCTGTGAAGGACTAGCCAAGAAGAGCGCAAAAGTACCACAACATGCCTGCCTCCACAGCTTTTTCCTTGGGGACATGCCTAATTCCTGGCTGATTTGCCTTTCTCGTCTTAGGGTTGGGGTTCGGCCTAGGGCTAGGATTTTTAAAATCAGGAAGCCCTGAGTTCCAGGCACACTGGAGCTGTGAAAGGCATCCAAAAGGGAGTGCAAAAGTGCCACAACATGGCTGCTTTCACGGCTTTTTCCTTGGCAAGATGCCTAACACCAGGCTGATATGCCTTCCCAGGGTTACTGTTAGGCTTAGGCCTAGGGCTAGGATTTTTAAAACTAGGAAGCCCTGGGCTCCAGGCACACTGCAGCTGTTCAAGGCATCCCAAGGGGAGTACAAAAGTGCAACAACATGGCAGCTTTCACAGCTTTTTCCTTGGCACCATCCCTATACCTAGGCTGATTTATCTGCCTAGGGTTAGGGTTAGGGTTCAGCCTAGGGCTTGGATTTCTTTAACCAGGAAGCCCTGAGTTCCAGGCTTACTTCATCTGCCAAAGGCATCCCAAAGGGAGTGCAGAAGTGCCACAACATGGCTGCTTTCACGGCTTTTCCCTTAGGAAGAACCCTAATACCCGGCTGATTTACCTTCCTAGGGTTACTGTTAGGCTTAGGCCTAGGACTTTTAAAACCAGGAAGCCCTGGGCTCCAGGCACACTGCAGCTGCGAAAGGCATCCCAAGGGGAGCGCAAAAGTGACGCAACTTGGCTGCCACCACTGATATTTCCATGAGACCATCCCGAACCATAGGCTGATTTTCCTTCCTAGGCTTAAGGTTTGAGTTACGCCTAGGGTAAGGGTCTATTAACCAGAAAGCCCTGAGTTCCAAGAACACAGCAGCTGCGAAGGACTAGCCAAGAAGAGCTCAAAAGTACCACAACATGCCTGCCTCCACAGCTTTTTCCTTGTGGACATGCCTAATTCCTGGCTGATTTGCCTTTCTCGTCTTAGGGTTGGGGTTCGGCCTAGGGCTAGGATTTTTAAAATCAGGAAGCCCTGAGTTCCAGGCACACTGCAGCTGTGAAAGGCATCCAAAAGGGAGTGCAAAAGTGCCACAACATGGCTGCTTTCACGCCTTTTTCCTTGGCAAGAAGCCTAACACCAGGCTGATTTACCTTCCCAGGGTTACTGTTAGGCTTAGGCCTAGGGCTAGGATTTTTAAAACTAGGAAGCCCTGGGCTCCAGGCACACTGCAGCTGTTCAAGGCATCCCAAGGGGAGTACAAAAGTGCAACAACATGGCAGCTTTCACAGCTTTTTCCTTGGCACCATCCCTATACCTAGGCTGATTTATCTGCCTAGGGTTAGGGTTAGGGTTCAGCCTAGGGCTTGGATTTCTTTAACCAGGAAGCCCTGAGTTCCAGGCTTACTTCATCTGCCAAAGGCATCCCAAAGGGAGTGCAGAAGTGCCACAACATGGCTGCTTTCACGGCTTTTCCCTTAGGAAGAACCCTAATACCCGGCTGATTTACCTTCCTAGGGTTACTGTTAGGCTTAGGCCTAGGACTTTTAAAACCAGGAAGCCCTGGGCTCCAGGCACACTGCAGCTGCGAAAGGCATCCCAAGGGGAGTGCAAAAGTGACGCAACTTGGCTGCCACCACTGATATTTCCATGAGACCATCCCGAACCATAGGCTGATTTTCCTTCCTAGGGTTAAGGTTTGAGTTACGCCTAGGGTAAGGGTTCTATTAACCAGAAAGCCCTGATTTCCAAGAACACAGCAGCTGCGAAGGACTACCCAAGAAGAGCGCAAAAGTACCACAACATGCCTGCCTCCACAGCTTTTTCCTTGGGGACATGCCTAATTCCTGGCTGATTTGCCTTTCTCGTCTTAGGGTTGCGGTTCGGCCTAGGCCTAGGATTTTTAAAATCAGGAAGCCCTGAGTTCCAGGCACAGTGGAGCTGTGAAAGGCATCCAAAAGGGAGTGCAAAAGTGCCACAACATGGCTGCTTTCACGGCTTTTTCCTTGGCAAGAAGCCTAACACCAGGCTGATTTCCCTTCCCAGGGTTACTGTTAGGCTTAGGCCTAGGGCTAGGATTTTTAAAACTAGGAAGCCCTGGGCTCCAGGCACACTGCAGCTGTTCAAGGCATCCCAAGGGGAGTACAAAAGTGCAACAACATGGCAGCTTTCACAGCTTTTTCCTTGGCACCATCCCTATACCTAGGCTGATTTATCTGCCTAGGGTTAGGGTTAGGGTTCAGCCTAGGGCTTGGATTTCTTTAACCAGGAAGCCCTGAGTTCCAGGCTTACTTCATCTGCCAAAGGCATCCCAAAGGGAGTGCAGAAGTGCCACAACATGGCTGCTTTCACGGCTTTTCCCTTAGGAAGAACCCTAATACCCGGCTGATTTACCTTCCTAGGGTTACTGTTAGGCTTAGGCCTAGGACTTTTAAAACCAGGAAGCCCTGGGCTCCAGGCACACTGCAGCTGCGAAAGGCATCCCAAGGGGAGCGCAAAAGTGACGCAACTTGGCTGCCACCACTGATATTTCCATGAGACCATCCCGAACCATAGGCTGATTTTCCTTCCTAGGGTTAAGGTTTGAGTTACGCCTAGGGTAAGGGTCTATTAACCAGAAAGCCCTGAGTTCCAAGAACACAGCAGCTGCGAAGGACTAGCCAAGAAGAGCACAAAAGTACCACAACATGCCTGCCTCCACAGCTTTTTCCTTGGGGACATGCCTAATTCCTGGCTGATTTGCCTTTCTCGTCTTAGGGTTGGGGTTCGGCCTAGGGCTAGGATTTTTAAAATCAGGAAGCCCTGAGTTCCAGGCACACTGGAGCTGTGAAAGGCATCCAAAAGGGAGTGCAAAAGTGCCACAACATGGCTGCTTTCATGGCTTTTTCCTTGGCAAGACGCCTAACACCAGGCTGATTTACCTTCCCAGGGTTACTGTTAGGCTTAGGCCTAGGGCTAGGATTTTTAAAACTAGGAAGCCCTGGGCTCCAGGCACACTGCAGCTGTTCAAGGCATCCCAAGGGGAGTACAAAAGTGCAACAACATGGCAGCTTTCACAGCTTTTTCCTTGGCACCATCCCTATACCTAGGCTGATTTATCTGCCTAGGGTTAGGGTTAGGGTTCAGCCTAGGGCTTGGATTTCTTTAACCAGGAAGCCCTGAGTTCCAGGCTTACTTCATCTGCCAAAGGCATCCCAAAGGGAGTGCAGAAGTGCCACAACATGGCTGCTTTCACGGCTTTTCCCTTAGGAAGAACCCTAATACCCGGCTGATTTACCTTCCTAGGGTTACTGTTAGGCTTAGGCCTAGGACTTTTAAAACCAGGAAGCCCTGGGCTCCAGGCACACTGCAGCTGCGAAAGGCATCCCAAGGGGAGCGCAAAAGTGACGCAACTTGGCTGCCACCACTGATATTTCCATGAGACCATCCCGAACCATAGGCTGATTTTCCTTCCTAGGGTTAAGGTTTGAGTTACGCCTAGGGTAAGGGTCTATTAACCAGAAAGCCCTGAGTTCCAAGAACACAGCAGCTGCGAAGGACTACCCAAGAAGAGCGCAAAAGTACCACAACATGCCTGCCTCCACAGCTTTTTCCTTGGGGACATGCCTAATTCCTGGCTGATTTGCCTTTCTCGTCTTAGGGTTGCGGTTCGGCCTAGGGCTAGGATTTTTAAAATCAGGAAGCCCTGAGTTCCAGGCACACTGGAGCTGTGAAAGGCATCCAAAAGGGAGTGCAAAAGTGCCAGAACATGGCTGCTTTCACGGCTTTTTCCTTGGCAAGATGCCTAACACCAGGCTGATTTACCTTCCCAGGGTTACTGTTAGGCTTAGGCCTAGGGCTAGGATTTTTAAAACTAGGAAGCCCTGGGCTCCAGGCACACTGCAGCTGTTCAAGGCATCCCAAGGGGAGTACAAAAGTGCAACAACATGGCAGCTTTCACAGCTTTTTCCTTGGCACCATCCCTATACCTAGGCTGATTTATGTGCCTAGGGTTAGGGTTAGGGTTCAGCCTAGGGCTTGGATTTCTTTAACCAGGAAGCCCTGAGTTCCAGGCTTACTTCATCTGCCAAAGGCATCCCAAAGGGAGTGCAGAAGTGCCACAACATGGCTGCTTTCACGGCTTTTCCCTTAGGAAGAACCCTAATACCCGGCTGATTTACCTTCCTAGGGTTACTGTTAGGCTTAGGCCTAGGACTTTTAAAACCAGGAAGCCCTGGGCTCCAGGCACACTGCAGCTGCGAAAGGCATCCCAAGGCGAGCGCAAAAGTGACGCAACTTGGCTGCCACCACTGATATTTCCATGAGACCATCCCGAACCATAGGCTGATTTTCCTTCCTAGGGTTAAGGTTTGAGTTACGCCTAGGGTAAGGGTCTATTAACCAGAAAGCCCTGAGTTCCAAGAACACAGCAGCTGCGAAGGACTAGCCAAGAAGAGCGCAAAAGTACCACAACATGCCTGCCTCCACAGCTTTTTCCTTGGGGACATGCCTAATTCCTGGCTGATTTGCCTTTCTCGTCTTAGGGTTGGGGTTCGGCCTAGGGCTAGGATTTTTAAAAGCAGGAAGCCCTGAGTTCCAGGCACACTGCAGCTGTGAAAGGCATCCAAAAGGGAGTGCAAAAGTGCCACAACATGGCTGCTTTCACGGCTTTTTCATTGGCAAGACGCCTAACACCAGGCTGATTTACCTTCCCAGGGTTACTGTTAGGCTTAGGCCTAGGGCTAGGATTTTTAAAACTAGGAAGCCCTTAGCTCCAGGCACACTGCAGCTGTTCAAGGCATCCCAAGGGGAGTACAAAAGTGCAACAACATGGCAGCTTTCACAGCTTTTTCCTTGGCACCATCCCTATACCTAGGCTGATTTATCTGCCTAGGGTTAGGGTTAGGGTTCAGCCTAGGGCTTGGATTTCTTTAACCAGGAAGCCCTGAGTTCCAGGCTTACTTCATCTGCCAAAGGCATCCCAAAGGGAGTGCAGAAGTGCCACAACATGGCTGCTTTCACGGCTTTTCCCTTAGGAAGAACCCTAATACCCGGCTGATTTACCTTCCTAGGGTTACTGTTAGGCTTAGGCCTAGGACTTTTAAAACCAGGAAGCCCTGGGCTCCAGGCACACTGCAGCTGCGAAAGGCATCCCAAGGGGAGCGCAAAAGTGACGCAACTTGGCTGCCACCACTGATATTTCCATGAGACCATCCCGAACCATAGGCTGATTTTCCTTCCTAGGGTTAAGGTTTGAGTTACGCCTAGGGTAAGGGTCTATTAACCAGAAAGCCCTGAGTTCCAAGAACACAGCAGCTGCGAAGGACTAGCCAAGAAGAGCGCAAAAGTACCACAACATGCCTGCCTCCACAGCTTTTTCCTTGGGGACATGCCTAATTCCTGGCTGATTTGCCTTTCTCGTCTTAGGGTTGGGGTTCGGCCTAGGGCTAGGATTTTTAAAATCAGGAAGCCCTGAGTTCCAGGCACACTGCAGCTGTGAAAGGCATCCAAAAGGGAGTGCAAAAGTGCCACAACATGGCTGCTTTCACGGCTTTTTCCTTGGCAAGACGCCTAACACCAGGCTGATTTGCCTTCCCAGGGTTACTGTTAGGCTTAGGCCTAGGGCTAGGATTTTTAAAACTAGGAAGCCCTTAGCTCCAGGCACACTGCAGCTGTTCAAGGCATCCCAAGGGGAGTACAAAAGTGCAACAACATGGCAGCTTTCACAGCTTTTTCCTTGGCACCATCCCTATACCTAGGCTGATTTATCTGCCTAGGGTTAGGGTTAGGGTTCAGCCTAGGGCTTGGATTTCTTTAACCAGGAAGCCCTGAGTTCCAGGCTTACTTCATCTGCCAAAGGCATCCCAAAGGGAGTGCAGAAGTGCCACAACATGGCTGCTTTCACGGCTTTTCCCTTAGGAAGAACCCTAATACCCGGCTGATTTACCTTCCTAGGGTTACTGTTAGGCTTAGGCCTAGGACTTTTAAAACCAGGAAGCCCTGGGCTCCAGGCACACTGCAGCTGCGAAAGGCATCCCAAGGGGAGCGCAAAAGTGACGCAACTTGGCTGCCACCACTGATATTTCCATGAGACCATCCCGAACCATAGGCTGATTTTCCTTCCTAGGGTTAAGGTTTGAGTTACGCCTAGGGTAAGGGTCTATTAACCAGAAAGCCCTGAGTTCCAAGAACACAGCAGCTGCGAAGGACTAGCCAAGAAGAGCGCAAAAGTACCACAACATGCCTGCCTCCACAGCTTTTTCCTTGTGGACATGCCTAATTCCTGGCTGATTTGCCTTTCTCGTCTTAGGGTTGGGGTTCGGCCTAGGGCTAGGATTTTTAAAATCAGGAAGCCCTGAGTTCCAGGCACAGTGGAGCTGTGAAAGGCATCCAAAAGGGAGTGCAAAAGTGCCACAACATGGCTGCTTTCACGGCTTTTTCCTTGGCAAGAAGCCTAACACCAGGCTGATTTACCTTCCCAGGGTTACTGTTAGGCTTAGGCCTAGGGCTAGGATTTTTGAAACTAGGAAGCCCTGGGCTCCAGGCACACTGCAGCTGTTCAAGGCATCCCAAGGGGAGTACAAAAGTGCAACAACATGGCAGCTTTCACAGCTTTTTCCTTGGCACCATCCCTATACCTAGGCTGATTTATCTGCCTAGGGTTAGGGTTAGGGTTCAGCCTAGGGCTTGGATTTCTTTAACCAGGAAGCCCTGAGTTCCAGGCTTACTTCATCTGCCAAAGGCATCCCAAAGGGAGTGCAGAAGTGCCACAACATGGCTGCTTTCACGGCTTTTCCCTTAGGAAGAACCCTAATACCCGGCTGATTTACCTTCCTAGGGTTACTGTTAGGCTTAGGCCTAGGACTTTTAAAACCAGGAAGCCCTGGGCTCCAGGCACACTGCAGCTGCGAAAGGCATCCCAAGGGGAGCGCAAAAGTGACGCAACTTGGCTGCCACCACTGATATTTCCATGAGACCATCCCGAACCATAGGCTGATTTTCCTTCCTAGGGTTAAGGTTTGAGTTACGCCTAGGGTAAGGGTCTATTAACCAGAAAGCCCTGAGTTCCAAGAACACAGCAGCTGCGAAGGACTAGCCAAGAAGAGCGCAAAAGTACCACAACATGCCTGCCTCCACAGCTTTTTCCTTGGGGACATGCCTAATTCCTGGCTGATTTGCCTTTCTCGTCTTAGGGTTGGGGTTCGGCCTAGGGCTAGGATTTTTAAAATCAGGAAGCCCTGAGTTCCAGGCACACTGGAGCTGTGAAAGGCATCCAAAAGGGAGTGCAAAAGTGCCACAACATGGCTGCTTTCACGGCTTTTTCCTTGGCAAGAAGCCTAACACCAGGCTGATTTACCTTCCCAGGGTTACTGTTAGGCTTAGGCCTAGGGCTAGGATTTTTAAAACTAGGAAGCCCTGGGCTCCAGGCACACTGCAGCTGTTCAAGGCATCCCAAGGGGAGTACAAAAGTGCAACAACATGGCAGCTTTCACAGCTTTTTCCTTGGCACCATCCCTATACCTAGGCTGATTTATCTGCCTAGGGTTAGGGTTAGGGTTCAGCCTAGGGCTTGGATTTCTTTAACCAGGAAGCCCTGAGTTCCAGGCTTACTTCATCTGCCAAAGGCATCCCAAAGGGAGTGCAGAAGTGCCACAACATGGCTGCTTTCACGGCTTTTCCCTTAGGAAGAACCCTAATACCCGGCTGATTTACCTTCCTAGGGTTACTGTTAGGCTTAGGCCTAGGACTTTTAAAACCAGGAAGCCCTGGGCTCCAGGCACACTGCAGCTGCGAAAGGCATCCCAAGGGGAGCGCAAAAGTGACGCAACTTGGCTGCCACCACTGATATTTCCATGAGACCATCCCGAACCATAGGCTGATTTTCCTTCCTAGGGTTAAGGTTTGAGTTACGCCTAGGGTAAGGGTCTATTAACCAGAAAGCCCTGAGTTCCAAGAACACAGCAGCTGCGAAGGACTAGCCAAGAAGAGCGCAAAAGTACCACAACATGCCTGCCTCCACAGCTTTTTCCTTGGGGACATGCCTAATTCCTGGCTGATTTGCCTTTCTCGTCTTAGGGTTGGGGTTCGGCCTAGGGCTAGGATTTTTAAAATCAGGAAGCCCTGAGTTCCAGGCACACTGGAGCTGTGAAAGGCATCCAAAAGGGAGTGCAAAAGTGCCACAACATGGCTGCTTTCATGGCTTTTTCCTTGGCAAGACGCCTAACACCAGGCTGATTTACCTTCCCAGGGTTACTGTTAGGCTTAGGCCTAGGGCTAGGATTTTTAAAACTAGGAAGCCCTGGGCTCCAGGCACACTGCAGCTGTTCAAGGCATCCCAAGGGGAGTACAAAAGTGCAACAACATGGCAGCTTTCACAGCTTTTTCCTTGGCACCATCCCTATACCTAGGCTGATTTATCTGCCTAAGGTTAGGGTTAGGGTTCAGCCTAGGGCTTGGATTTCTTTAACCAGGAAGCCCTGAGTTCCAGGCTTACTTCATCTGCCAAAGGCATCCCAAAGGGAGTGCAGAAGTGCCACAACATGGCTGCTTTCACGGCTTTTCCCTTAGGAAGAACCCTAATACCCGGCTGATTTACCTTCCTAGGGTTACTGTTAGGCTTAGGCCTAGGACTTTTAAAACCAGGAAGCCCTGGGCTCCAGGCACACTGCAGCTGCGAAAGGCATCCCAAGGGGAGCGCAAAAGTGACGCAACTTGGCTGCCACCACTGATATTTCCATGAGACCATCCCGAACCATAGGCTGATTTTCCTTCCTAGGGTTAAGGTTTGAGTTACGCCTAGGGTAAGGGTCTATTAACCAGAAAGCCCTGAGTTCCAAGAACACAGCAGCTGCGAAGGACTAGCCAAGAAGAGCGCAAAAGTACCACAACATGCCTGCCTCCACAGCTTTTTCCTTGGGGACATGCCTAATTCCTGGCTGATTTGCCTTTCTCGTCTTAGGGTTGGGGTTCGGCCTAGGGCTAGGATTTTTAAAATCAGGAAGCCCTGAGTTCCAGGCACACTGGAGCTGTGAAAGGCATCCAAAAGGGAGTGCAAAAGTGCCACAACATGGCTGCTTTCACGGCTTTTTCCTTGGCAAGACGCCTAACACCAGGCTGATTTGCCTTCCCAGGGTTACTGTTAGGCTTAGGCCTAGGGCTAGGATTTTTAAAACTAGGAAGCCCTTAGCTCCAGGCACACTGCAGCTGTTCAAGGCATCCCAAGGGGAGTACAAAAGTGCAACAACATGGCAGCTTTCACAGCTTTTTCCTTGGCACCATCCCTATACCTAGGCTGATTTATGTGCCTAGGGTTAGGGTTAGGGTTCAGCCTAGGGCTTGGATTTCTTTAACCAGGAAGCCCTGAGTTCCAGGCTTACTTCATCTGCCAAAGGCATCCCAAAGGGAGTGCAGAAGTGCCACAACATGGCTGCTTTCACGGCTTTTCCCTTAGGAAGAAGCCTAATACCCGGCTGATTTACCTTCCTAGGGTTACTGTTAGGCTTAGGCCTAGGACTTTTAAAACCAGGAAGCCCTGGGCTCCAGGCACACTGCAGCTGCAAAAGGCATCCCAAGGGGAGCGCAAAAGTGACGCAACTTGGCTGCCACCACTGATATTTCCATGAGACCATCCCGAACCATAGGCTGATTTTCCTTCCTAGGGTTAAGGTTTGAGTTACGCCTAGGGTAAGGCTCTATTAACCAGAAAGCCCTGAGTTCCAAGAACACAGCAGCTGCGAAGGACTACCCAAGAAGAGCGCAAAAGTACCACAACATGCCTGCCTCCACAGCTTTTTCCTTGTGGACATGCCTAATTCCTGGCTGATTTGCCTTTCTCGTCTTAGGGTTGGGGTTCGGCCTAGGGCTAGGATTTTTAAAATCAGGAAGCCCTGAGTTCCAGGCACACTGCAGCTGTGAAAGGCATCCAAAAGGGAGTGCAAAAGTGCCACAACATGGCTGCTTTCACGGCTTTTTCCTTGGCAAGAAGCCTAACACCAGGCTGATTTACCTTCCCAGGGTTACTGTTAGGCTTAGGCCTAGGGCTAGGATTTTTAAAACTAGGAAGCCCTGGGCTCCAGGCACACTGCAGCTGTTCAAGGCATCCCAAGGGGAGTACAAAAGTGCAACAACATGGCAGCTTTCACAGCTTTTTCCTTGGCACCATCCCTATACCTAGGCTGATTTATCTGCCTAGGGTTAGGGTTAGGGTTCAGCCTAGGGCTTGGATTTCTTTAACCAGGAAGCCCTGAGTTCCAGGCTTACTTCATCTGCCAAAGGCATCCCAAAGGGAGTGCAGAAGTGCCACAACATGGCTGCTTTCACGGCTTTTCCCTTAGGAAGAACCCTAATACCCGGCTGATTTACCTTCCTAGGGTTACTGTTAGGCTTAGGCCTAGGACTTTTAAAACCAGGAAGCCCTGGGCTCCAGGCACACTGCAGCTGCGAAAGGCATCCCAAGGGGAGCGCAAAAGTGACGCAACTTGGCTGCCACCACTGATATTTCCATGAGACCATCCCGAACCATAGGCTGATTTTCCTTCCTAGGGTTAAGGTTTGAGTTACGCCTAGGGTAAGGGTCTATTAACCAGAAAGCCCTGAGTTCCAAGAACACAGCAGCTGCGAAGGACTACCCAAGAAGAGCGCAAAAGTACCACAACATGCCTGCCTCCACAGCTTTTTCCTTGTGGACATGCCTAATTCCTGGCTGATTTGCCTTTCTCGTCTTAGGGTTGCGGTTCGGCCTAGGGCTAGGATTTTTAAAATCAGGAAGCCCTGAGTTCCAGGCACACTGGAGCTGTGAAAGGCATCCAAAAGGGAGTGCAAAAGTGCCACAACATGGCTGCTTTCACGGCTTTTTCCTTGGCAAGAAGCCTAACACCAGGCTGATTTACCTTCCCAGGGTTACTGTTAGGCTTAGGCCTAGGGCTAGGATTTTTAAAACTAGGAAGCCCTTAGCTCCAGGCACACTGCAGCTGTTCAAGGCATCCCAAGGGGAGTACAAAAGTGCAACAACATGGCAGCTTTCACAGCTTTTTCCTTGGCACCATCCCTATACCTAGGCTGATTTATCTGCCTAGGGTTAGGGTTAGGGTTCAGCCTAGGGCTTGGATTTCTTTAACCAGGAAGCCCTGAGTTCCAGGCTTACTTCATCTGCCAAAGGCATCCCAAAGGGAGTGCAGAAGTGCCACAACATGGCTGCTTTCACGGCTTTTCCCTTAGGAAGAACCCTAATACCCGGCTGATTTACCTTCCTAGGGTTACTGTTAGGCTTAGGCCTAGGACTTTTAAAACCAGGAAGCCCTGGGCTCCAGGCACACTGCAGCTGCAAAAGGCATCCCAAGGGGAGCGCAAAAGTGACGCAACTTGGCTGCCACCACTGATATTTCCATGAGACCATCCCGAACCATAGGCTGATTTTCCTTCCTAGGGTTAAGGTTTGAGTTACGCCTAGGGTAAGGCTCTATTAACCAGAAAGCCCTGAGTTCCAAGAACACAGCAGCTGCGAAGGACTAGCCAAGAAGAGCGCAAAAGTACCACAACATGCCTGCCTCCACAGCTTTTTCCTTGTGGACATGCCTAATTCCTGGCTGATTTGCCTTTCTCGTCTTAGGGTTGGGGTTCGGCCTAGGGCTAGGATTTTTAAAATCAGGAAGCCCTGAGTTCCAGGCACACTGCAGCTGTGAAAGGCATCCAAAAGGGAGTGCAAAAGTGCCACAACATGGCTGCTTTCACGGCTTTTTCCTTGGCAAGAAGCCTAACACCAGGCTGATTTACCTTCCCAGGGTTACTGTTAGGCTTAGGCCTAGGGCTAGGATTTTTAAAACTAGGAAGCCCTGGGCTCCAGGCACACTGCAGCTGTTCAAGGCATCCCAAGGGGAGTACAAAAGTGCAACAACATGGCAGCTTTCACAGCTTTTTCCTTGGCACCATCCCTATACCTAGGCTGATTTATCTGCCTAGGGTTAGGGTTAGGGTTCAGCCTAGGGCTTGGATTTCTTTAACCAGGAAGCCCTGAGTTCCAGGCTTACATCATCTGCCAAAGGCATCCCAAAGGGAGTGCAGAAGTGCCACAACATGGCTGCTTTCACGGCTTTTCCCTTAGGAAGAACCCTAATACCCGGCTGATTTACCTTCCTAGGGTTACTGTTAGGCTTAGGCCTAGGACTTTTAAAACCAGGAAGCCCTGGGCTCCAGGCACACTGCAGCTGCGAAAGGCATCCCAAGGGGAGCGCAAAAGTGACGCAACTTGGCTGCCACCACTGATATTTCCATGAGACCATCCCGAACCATAGGCTGATTTTCCTTCCTAGGGTTAAGGTTTGAGTTACGCCTAGGGTAAGGGTCTATTAACCAGAAAGCCCTGAGTTCCAAGAACACAGCAGCTGCGAAGGACTACCCAAGAAGAGCGCAAAAGTACCACAACATGCCTGCCTCCACAGCTTTTTCCTTGGGGACATGCCTAATTCCTGGCTGATTTGCCTTTCTCGTCTTAGGGTTGCGGTTCGGCCTAGGGCTAGGATTTTTAAAATCAGGAAGCCCTGAGTTCCAGGCACACTGGAGCTGTGAAAGGCATCCAAAAGGGAGTGCAAAAGTGCCACAACATGGCTGCTTTCACGGCTTTTTCCTTGGCAAGAAGCCTAACACCAGGCTGATTTACCTTCCCAGGGTTACTGTTAGGCTTAGGCCTAGGGCTAGGATTTTTAAAACTAGGAAGCCCTTAGCTCCAGGCACACTGCAGCTGTTCAAGGCATCCCAAGGGGAGTACAAAAGTGCAACAACATGGCAGCTTTCACAGCTTTTTCCTTGGCACCATCCCTATACCTAGGCTGATTTATCTGCCTAGGGTTAGGGTTAGGGTTCAGCCTAGGGCTTGGATTTCTTTAACCAGGAAGCCCTGAGTTCCAGGCTTACTTCATCTGCCAAAGGCATCCCAAAGGGAGTGCAGAAGTGCCACAACATGGCTGCTTTCACGGCTTTTCCCTTAGGAAGAACCCTAATACCCGGCTGATTTACCTTCCTAGGGTTACTGTTAGGCTTAGGCCTAGGACTTTTAAAACCAGGAAGCCCTGGGCTCCAGGCACACTGCAGCTGCGAAAGGCATCCCAAGGGGAGCGCAAAAGTGACGCAACTTGGCTGCCACCACTGATATTTCCATGAGACCATCCCGAACCATAGGCTGATTTTCCTTCCTAGGGTTAAGGTTTGAGTTACGCCTAGGGTAAGGGTTCTATTAACCAGAAAGCCCTGAGTTCCAAGAACACAGCAGCTGCGAAGGACTAGCCAAGAAGAGCGCAAAAGTACCACAACATGCCTGCCTCCACAGCTTTTTCCTTGTGGACATGCCTAATTCCTGGCTGATTTGCCTTTCTCGTCTTAGGGTTGGGGTTCGGCCTAGGGCTAGGATTTTTAAAATCAGGAAGCCCTGAGTTCCAGGCACACTGGAGCTGTGAAAGGCATCCAAAAGGGAGTGCAAAATGCCACAACATGGCTGCTTTCACGGCTTTTTCCTTGGCAAGAAGCCTAACAGCAGGCTGATTTACCTTCCCAGGGTTACTGTTAGGCTTAGGCCTAGGGCTAGGATTTTTAAAACTAGGAAGCCCTGGGCTCCAGGCACACTGCAGCTGTTCAAGGAATCCCAAGGGGAGTACAAAAGTGCAACAACATGGCAGCTTTCACAGCTTTTTCCTTGGCACCATCCCTATACCTAGGCTGATTTATCTGCCTAGGGTTAGGGTTAGGGTTCAGCCTAGGGCTTGGATTTCTTTAACCAGGAAGCCCTGAGTTCCAGGCTTACTTCATCTGCCAAAGGCATCCCAAAGGGAGTGCAGAAGTGCCACAACATGGCTGCTTTCACGGCTTTTCCCTTAGGAAGAACCCTAATACCCGGCTGATTTACCTTCCTAGGGTTACTGTTAGGCTTAGGCCTAGGACTTTTAAAACCAGGAAGCCCTGGGCTCCAGGCACACTGCAGCTGCGAAAGGCATCCCAAGGGGAGCGCAAAAGTGACGCAACTTGGCTGCCACCACTGATATTTCCATGAGACCATCCCGAACCATAGGCTGATTTTCCTTCCTAGGGTTAAGGTTTGAGTTACGCCTAGGGTAAGGGTCTATTAACCAGAAAGCCCTGAGTTCCAAGAACACAGCAGCTGCGAAGGACTACCCAAGAAGAGCGCAAAAGTACCACAACATGCCTGCCTCCACAGCTTTTTCCTTGGGGACATGCCTAATTCCTGGCTGATTTGCCTTTCTCGTCTTAGGGTTGCGGTTCGGCCTAGGGCTAGGATTTTTAAAATCAGGAAGCCCTGAGTTCCAGGCACACTGGAGCTGTGAAAGGCATCCAAAAGGGAGTGCAAAAGTGCCACAACATGGCTGCTTTCACGCCTTTTTCCTTGGCAAGAAGCCTAACACCAGGCTGATTTACCTTCCCAGGGTTACTGTTAGGCTTAGGCCTAGGGCTAGGATTTTTAAAACTAGGAAGCCCTTAGCTCCAGGCACACTGCAGCTGTTCAAGGCATCCCAAGGGGAGTACAAAAGTGCAACAACATGGCAGCTTTCACAGCTTTTTCCTTGGCACCATCCCTATACCTAGGCTGATTTATCTGCCTAGGGTTAGGGTTAGGGTTCAGCCTAGGGCTTGGATTTCTTTAACCAGGAAGCCCTGAGTTCCAGGCTTACTTCATCTGCCAAAGGCATCCCAAAGGGAGTGCAGAAGTGCCACAACATGGCTGCTTTCACGGCTTTTCCCTTAGGAAGAACCCTAATACCCGGCTGATTTACCTTCCTAGGGTTACTGTTAGGCTTAGGCCTAGGACTTTTAAAACCAGGAAGCCCTGGGCTCCAGGCACACTGCAGCTGCGAAAGGCATCCCAAGGGGAGCGCAAAAGTGACGCAACTTGGCTGCCACCACTGATATTTCCATGAGACCATCCCGAACCATAGGTTGATTTTCCTTCCTAGGGTTAAGGTTTGAGTTACGCCTAGGGTAAGGGTCTATTAACCAGAAAGCCCTGAGTTCCAAGAACACAGCAGCTGCGAAGGACTAGCCAAGAAGAGCGCAAAAGTACCACAACATGCCTGCCTCCACAGCTTTTTCCTTGGGGACATGCCTAATTCCTGGCTGATTTGCCTTTCTCGTCTTAGGGTTGGGGTTCGGCCTAGGGCTAGGATTTTTAAAATCAGGAAGCCCTGAGTTCCAGGCACAGTGGAGCTGTGAAAGGCATCCAAAAGTGAGTGCAAAATGCCACAACATGGCTGCTTTCACGGCTTTTTCCTTGGCAAGACGCCTAACACCAGGCTGATTTCCCTTCCCAGGGTTAATGTTATGCTTAGGCCTAGGGCTAGGATTTTTAAAACTAGGAAGCCCTGGGCTCCAGGCACACTGCAGCTGTTCAAGGCATCCCAAGGGGAGTACAAAAGTGCAACAACATGGCAGCTTTCACAGCTTTTTCCTTGGCACCATCCCTATACCTAGGCTGATTTATCTGCCTAGGGTTAGGGTTAGGGTTCAGCCTAGGGCTTGGATTTCTTTAACCAGGAAGCCCTGAGTTCCAGGCTTACTTCATCTGCCAAAGGCATCCCAAAGGGAGTGCAGAAGTGCCACAACATGGCTGCTTTCACGGCTTTTCCCTTACGAAGAACCCTAATACCCGGCTGATTTACCTTCCTAGGGTTACTGTTAGGCTTAGGCCTAGGACTTTTAAAACCAGGAAGCCCTGGGCTCCAGGCACACTGCAGCTGCGAAAGGCATCCCAAGGGGAGCGCAAAAGTGACGCAACTTGGCTGCCACCACTGATATTTCCATGAGACCATCCCGAACCATAGGCTGATTTTCCTTCCTAGGGTTAAGGTTTGAGTTACGCCTAGGGTAAGGGTCTATTAACCAGAAAGCCCTGAGTTCCAAGAACACAGCAGCTGCGAAGGACTAGCCAAGAAGAGCGCAAAAGTACCACAACATGCCTGCCTCCACAGCTTTTTCCTTGGGGACATGCCTAATTCCTGGCTGATTTGCCTTTCTCGTCTTAGGGTTGGGGTTCGGCCTAGGGCTAGGATTTTTAAAATCAGGAAGCCCTGAGTTCCAGGCACAGTGGAGCTGTGAAAGGCATCCAAAAGGGAGTGCAAAAGTGCCACAACATGGCTGCTTTCACGGCTTTTTCCTTGGCAAGACGCCTAACACCAGGCTGATTTGCCTTCCCAGGGTTACTGTTAGGCTTAGGCCTAGGGCTAGGATTTTTAAAACTAGGAAGCCCTGGGCTCCAGGCACACTGCAGCTGTTCAAGGCATCCCAAGGGGAGTACAAAAGTGCAACAACATGGCAGCTTTCACAGCTTTTTCCTTGGCACCATCCCTATACCTAGGCTGATTTATCTGCCTAGGGTTAGGGTTAGGGTTCAGCCTAGGGCTTGGATTTCTTTAACCAGGAAGCCCTGAGTTCCAGGCTTACTTCATCTGCCAAAGGCATCCCAAAGGGAGTGCAGAAGTGCCACAACATGGCTGCTTTCACGGCTTTTCCCTTAGGAAGAACCCTAATACCCGGCTGATTTACCTTCCTAGGGTTACTGTTAGGCTTAGGCCTAGGACTTTTAAAACCAGGAAGCCCTGGGCTCCAGGCACACTGCAGCTGCGAAAGGCATCCCAAGGGGAGCGCAAAAGTGACGCAACTTGGCTGCCACCACTGATATTTCCATGAGACCATCCCGAACCATAGGCTGATTTTCCTTCCTAGGCTTAAGGTTTGAGTTACGCCTAGGGTAAGGGTTCTATTAACCAGAAAGCCCTGAGTTCCAAGAACACAGCAGCTGCGAAGGACTAGCCAAGAAGAGCGCAAAAGTACCACAACATGCCTGCCTCCACAGCTTTTTCCTTGGGGACATGCCTAATTCCTGGCTGATTTGCCTTTCTCGTCTTAGGGTTGGGGTTCGGCCTAGGGCTAGGATTTTTAAAAGCAGGAAGCCCTGAGTTCCAGGCACAGTGGAGCTGTGAAAGGCATCCAAAAGGGAGTGCAAAATGCCACAACATGGCTGCTTTCACGGCTTTTTCCTTGGCAAGACGCCTAACACCAGGCTGATTTCCCTTCCCAGGGTTAATGTTATGCTTAGGCCTAGGGCTAGGATTTTTAAAACTAGGAAGCCCTGGGCTCCAGGCACACTGCAGCTGTTCAAGGCATCCCAAGGGGAGTACAAAAGTGCAACAACATGGCAGCTTTCACAGCTTTTTCCTTGGCACCATCCCTATACCTAGGCTGATTTATCTGCCTAGGGTTAGGGTTAGGGTTCAGCCTAGGGCTTGGATTTCTTTAACCAGGAAGCCCTGAGTTCCAGGCTTACTTCATCTGCCAAAGGCATCCCAAAGGGAGTGCAGAAGTGCCACAACATGGCTGCTTTCACGGCTTTTCCCTTAGGAAGAACCCTAATACCCGGCTGATTTACCTTCCTAGGGTTACTGTTAGGCTTAGGCCTAGGACTTTTAAAACCAGGAAGCCCTGGGCTCCAGGCACACTGCAGCTGCGAAAGGCATCCCAAGGGGAGCGCAAAAGTGACGCAACTTGGCTGCCACCACTGATATTTCCATGAGACCATCCCGAACCATAGGCTGATTTTCCTTCCTAGGGTTAAGGTTTGAGTTACGCCTAGGGTAAGGGTCTATTAACCAGAAAGCCCTGAGTTCCAAGAACACAGCAGCTGCGAAGGACTAGCCAAGAAGAGCGCAAAAGTACCACAACATGCCTGCCTCCACAGCTTTTTCCTTGGGGACATGCCTAATTCCTGGCTGATTTGCCTTTCTCGTCTTAGGGTTGCGGTTCGGCCTAGGGCTAGGATTTTTAAAATCAGGAAGCCCTGAGTTCCAGGCACACTGCAGCTGTGAAAGGCATCCAAAAGGGAGTGCAAAAGTGCCACAACATGGCTGCTTTCACGGCTTTTTCCTTGGCAAGACGCCTAACACCAGGCTGATTTCCCTTCCCAGGGTTACTGTTAGGCTTAGGCCTAGGGCTAGGATTTTTAAAACTAGGAAGCCCTGGGCTCCAGGCACACTGCAGCTGTTCAAGGCATCCCAAGGGGAGTACAAAAGTGCAACAACATGGCAGCTTTCACAGCTTTTTCCTTGGCACCATCCCTATACCTAGGCTGATTTATCTGCCTAGGGTTAGGGTTAGGGTTCAGCCTAGGGCTTGGATTTCTTTAACCAGGAAGCCCTGAGTTCCAGGCTTACTTCATCTGCCAAAGGCATCCCAAAGGGAGTGCAGAAGTGCCACAACATGGCTGCTTTCACGGCTTTTCCCTTAGGAAGAACCCTAATACCCGGCTGATTTACCTTCCTAGGGTTACTGTTAGGCTTAGGCCTAGGACTTTTAAAACCAGGAAGCCCTGGGCTCCAGGCACACTGCAGCTGCGAAAGGCATCCCAAGGGGAGCGCAAAAGTGACGCAACTTGGCTGCCACCACTGATATTTCCATGAGACCATCCCGAACCATAGGCTGATTTTCCTTCCTAGGGTTAAGGTTTGAGTTACGCCTAGGGTAAGGGTCTATTAACCAGAAAGCCCTGAGTTCCAAGAACACAGCAGCTGCGAAGGACTACCCAAGAAGAGCGCAAAAGTAGCACAACATGCCTGCCTCCACAGCTTTTTCCTTGGGGACATGCCTAATTCCTGGCTGATTTGCCTTTCTCGTCTTAGGGTTGGGGTTCGGCCTAGGGCTAGGATTTTTAAAAGCAGGAAGCCCTGAGTTCCAGGCACACTGCAGCTGTGAAAGGCATCCAAAAGGGAGTGCAAAAGTGCCACAACATGGCTGCTTTCACGGCTTTTTCCTTGGCAAGAAGCCTAACACCAGGCTGATTTACCTTCCCAGGGTTACTGTTAGGCTTAGGCCTAGGGCTAGGATTTTTAAAACTAGGAAGCCCTTAGCTCCAGGCACACTGCAGCTGTTCCAGGCATCCCAAGGGGAGTACAAAAGTGCAACAACATGGCAGCTTTCACAGCTTTTTCCTTGGCACCATTCCTATACCTAGGCTGATTTATCTGCCTAGGGTTAGGGTTAGGGTTCAGCCTAGGGCTTGGATTTCTTTAACCAGGAAGCCCTGAGTTCCAGGCTTACTTCATCTGCCAAAGGCATCCCAAAGGGAGTGCAGAAGTGCCACAACATGGCTGCTTTCACGGCTTTTCCCTTAGGAAGAACCCTAATACCCGGCTGATTTACCTTCCTAGGGTTACTGTTAGGCTTAGGCCTAGGACTTTTAAAACCAGGAAGCCCTGGGCTCCAGGCACACTGCAGCTGCGAAAGGCATCCCAAGGGGAGCGCAAAAGTGACGCAACTTGGCTGCCACCACTGATATTTCCATGAGACCATCCCGAACCATAGGCTGATTTTCCTTCCTAGGGTTAAGGTTTGAGTTACGCCTAGGGTAAGGGTCTATTAACCAGAAAGCCCTGAGTTCCAAGAACACAGCAGCTGCGAAGGACTAGCCAAGAAGAGCGCAAAAGTACCACAACATGCCTGCCTCCACAGCTTTTTCCTTGGGGACATGCCTAATTCCTGGCTGATTTGCCTTTCTCGTCTTAGGGTTGGGGTTCGGCCTAGGGCTAGGATTTTTAAAATCAGGAAGCCCTGAGTTCCAGGCACACTGGAGCTGTGAAAGGCATCCAAAAGGGAGTGCAAAAGTGCCACAACATGGCTGCTTTCATGGCTTTTTCCTTGGCAAGACGCCTAACACCAGGCTGATTTGCCTTCCCAGGGTTACTGTTAGGCTTAGGCCTAGGGCTAGGATTTTTAAAACTAGGAAGCCCTGGGCTCCAGGCACACTGCAGCTGTTCAAGGCATCCCAAGGGGAGTACAAAAGTGCAACAACATGGCAGCTTTCACAGCTTTTTCCTTGGCACCATCCCTATACCTAGGCTGATTTATCTGCCTAGGGTTAGGGTTAGGCTTCAGCCTAGGGCTTGGATTTTTTTAACCAGGAAGCCCTGAGTTCCAGGCTTACTTCATCTGCCAAAGGCATCCCAAAGGGAGTGCAGAAGTGCCACAACATGGCTGCTTTCACGGCTTTTCCCTTAGGAAGAACCCTAATACCCGGCTGATTTACCTTCCTAGGGTTACTGTTAGGCTTAGGCCTAGGACTTTTAAAACCAGGAAGCCCTGGGCTCCAGGCACACTGCAGCTGCGAAAGGCATCCCAAGGGGAGCGCAAAAGTGACGCAACTTGGCTGCCACCACTGATATTTCCATGAGACCATCCCGAACCATAGGCTGATTTTCCTTCCTAGGGTTAAGGTTTGAGTTACGCCTAGGGTAAGGGTCTATTAACCAGAAAGCCCTGAGTTCCAAGAACACAGCAGCTGCGAAGGACTAGCCAAGAAGAGCGCAAAAGTACCACAACATGCCTGCCTCCACAGCTTTTTCCTTGGGGACATGCCTAATTCCTGGCTGATTTGCCTTTCTCGTCTTAGGGTTGGGGTTCGGCCTAGGGCTAGGATTTTTAAAAGCAGGAAGCCCTGAGTTCCAGGCACACTGGAGCTGTGAAAGGCATCCAAAAGGGAGTGCAAAAGTGCCACAACATGGCTGCTTTCACGGCTTTTTCCTTGGCAAGAAGCCTAACAGCAGGCTGATTTACCTTCCCAGGGTTACTGTTAGGCTTAGGCCTAGGGCTAGGATTTTTAAAACTAGGAAGCCCTGGGCTCCAGGCACACTGCAGCTGTTCAAGGCATCCCAAGGGGAGTACAAAAGTGCAACAACATGGCAGCTTTCACAGCTTTTTCCTTGGCACCATCCCTATACCTAGGCTGATTTATCTGCCTAGGGTTAGGGTTAGGCTTCAGCCTAGGGCTTGGAATTTTTTAACCAGGAAGCCCTGAGTTCCAGGCTTACTTCATCTGCCAAAGGCATCCCAAAGGGAGTGCAGAAGTGCCACAACATGGCTGCTTTCACGGCTTTTCCCTTAGGAAGAACCCTAATACCCGGCTGATTTACCTTCCTAGGGTTACTGTTAGGCTTAGGCCTAGGACTTTTAAAACCAGGAAGCCCTGGGCTCCAGGCACACTGCAGCTGCGAAAGGCATCCCAAGGGGAGCGCAAAAGTGACGCAACTTGGCTGCCACCACTGATATTTCCATGAGAGCATCCCGAACCATAGGCTGATTTTCCTTCCTAGGCTTAAGGTTTGAGTTACGCCTAGGGTAAGGGTCTATTAACCAGAAAGCCCTGAGTTCCAAGAACACAGCAGCTGCGAAGGACTAGCCAAGAAGAGCGCAAAAGTACCACAACATGCCTGCCTCCACAGCTTTTTCCTTGGGGACATGCCTAATTCCTGGCTGATTTGCCTTTCTTGTCTTAGGGTTGGGGTTCGGCCTAGGGCTAGGATTTTTAAAATCAGGAAGCCCTGAGTTCCAGGCACACTGGAGCTGTGAAAGGCATCCAAAAGGGAGTGCAAAAGTGCCACAACATGGCTGCTTTCACGGCTTTTTCCTTGGCAAGAAGCCTAACACCAGGCTGATTTCCCTTCCCAGGGTTACTGTTAGGCTTAGGCCTAGGGCTAGGATTTTTAAAACTAGGAAGCCCTGGGCTCCAGGCACACTGCAGCTGTTCAAGGCATCCCAAGGGGAGTACAAAAGTGCAACAACATGGCAGCTTTCACAGCTTTTTCCTTGGCACCATCCCTATACCTAGGCTGATTTATCTGCCTAGGGTTAGGGTTAGGGTTCAGCCTAGGGCTTGGATTTCTTTAACCAGGAAGCCCTGAGTTCCAGGCTTACTTCATCTGCCAAAGGCATCCCAAAGGGAGTGCAGAAGTGCCACAACATGGCTGCTTTCACGGCTTTTCCCTTAGGAAGAACCCTAATACCCGGCTGATTTACCTTCCTAGGGTTACTGTTAGGCTTAGGCCTAGGACTTTTAAAACCAGGAAGCCCTGGGCTCCAGGCACACTGCAGCTGCGAAAGGCATCCCAAGGGGAGCGCAAAAGTGACGCAACTTGGCTGCCACCACTGATATTTCCATGAGACCATCCCGAACCATAGGCTGATTTTCCTTCCTAGGGTTAAGGTTTGAGTTACGCCTAGGGTAAGGGTCTATTAACCAGAAAGCCCTGAGTTCCAAGAACACAGCAGCTGCGAAGGACTAGCCAAGAAGAGCGCAAAAGTACCACAACATGCCTGCCTCCACAGCTTTTTCCTTGGGGACATGCCTAATTCCTGGCTGATTTGCCTTTCTCGTCTTAGGGTTGGGGTTCGGCCTAGGGCTAGTATTTTTAAAAGCAGGAAGCCCTGAGTTCCAGGCACAGTGGAGCTGTGAAAGGCATCCAAAAGGGAGTGCAAAAGTGCCACAACATGGCTGCTTTCACGGCTTTTTCCTTGGCAAGACGCCTAACACCAGGCTGATTTACCTTCCCAGGGTTACTGTTAGGCTTAGGCCTAGGGCTAGGATTTTTAAAACTAGGAAGCCCTGGGCTCCAGGCACACTGCAGCTGTTCAAGGCATCCCAAGGGGAGTACAAAAGTGCAACAACATGGCAGCTTTCACAGCTTTTTCCTTGGCACCATCCCTATACCTAGGCTGATTTATCTGCCTAGGGTTAGGGTTAGGGTTCAGCCTAGGGCTTGGATTTTTTTAACCAGGAAGCCCTGAGTTCCAGGCTTACTTCATCTGCCAAAGGCATCCCAAAGGGAGTGCAGAAGTGCCACAACATGGCTGCTTTCACGGCTTTTCCCTTAGGAAGAACCCTAATACCCGGCTGATTTACCTTCCTAGGGTTACTGTTAGGCTTAGGCCTAGGACTTTTAAAACCAGGAAGCCCTGGGCTCCAGGCACACTGCAGCTGCAAAAGGCATCCCAAGGGGAGCGCAAAAGTGACGCAACTTGGCTGCCACCACTGATATTTCCATGAGAGCATCCCGAACCATAGGCTGATTTTCCTTCCTAGGCTTAAGGTTTGAGTTACGCCTAGGGTAAGGGTCTATTAACCAGAAAGCCCTGAGTTCCAAGAACACAGCAGCTGCGAAGGACTAGCCAAGAAGAGCGCAAAAGTACCACAACATGCCTGCCTCCACAGCTTTTTCCTTGGGGACATGCCTAATTCCTGGCTGATTTGCCTTTCTCGTCTTAGGGTTGGGGTTCGGCCTAGGGCTAGGATTTTTAAAAGCAGGAAGCCCTGAGTTCCAGGCACACTGCAGCTGTGAAAGGCATCCAAAAGGGAGTGCAAAAGTGCCACAACATGGCTGCTTTCACGGCTTTTTCCTTGGCAAGATGCCTAACACCAGGCTGATTTACCTTCCCAGGGTTACTGTTAGGCTTAGGCCTAGGGCTAGGATTTTTAAAACTAGGAAGCCCTGGGCTCCAGGCACACTGCAGCTGTTCAAGGCATCCCAAGGGGAGTACAAAAGTGCAACAACATGGCAGCTTTCACAGCTTTTTCCTTGGCACCATCCCTATACCTAGGCTGATTTATCTGCCTAGGGTTAGGGTTAGGCTTCAGCCTAGGGCTTGGATTTCTTTAACCAGGAAGCCCTGAGTTCCAGGCTTACTTCATCTGCCAAAGGCATCCCAAAGGGAGTGCAGAAGTGCCACAACATGGCTGCTTTCACGGCTTTTCCCTTAGGAAGAACCCTAATACCCGGCTGATTTACCTTCCTAGGGTTACTGTTAGGCTTAGGCCTAGGACTTTTAAAACCAGGAAGCCCTGGGCTCCAGGCACACTGCAGCTGCGAAAGGCATCCCAAGGGGAGCGCAAAAGTGACGCAACTTGGCTGCCACCACTGATATTTCCATGAGACCATCCCGAACCATAGGCTGATTTTCCTTCCTAGGGTTAAGGTTTGAGTTACGCCTAGGGTAAGGGTCTATTAACCAGAAAGCCCTGAGTTCCAAGAACACAGCAGCTGCGAAGGACTACCCAAGAAGAGCGCAAAAGTACCACAACATGCCTGCCTCCACAGCTTTTTCCTTGGGGACATGCCTAATTCCTGGCTGATTTGCCTTTCTCGTCTTAGGGTTGGGGTTCGGCCTAGGGCTAGGATTTTTAAAATCAGGAAGCCCTGAGTTCCAGGCACACTGGAGATGTGAAAAGGCATCCAAAAGGGAGTGCAAAGGTGCCACAACATGGCTGCTTTCACGGCTTTTTCCTTGGCAAGACGCCTAACACCAGGCTGATTTACCTTCCCAGGGTTACTGTTAGGCTTAGGCCTTGGGCTAGGATTTTTAAAACTAGGAAGCCCTTAGCTCCAGGCACACTGCAGCTGTTTAAGGCATCCCAAGGGGAGTACAAAAGTGCAACAACATGGCAGCTTTCACAGCTTTTTCCTTGGCACCATCCCTATACCTAGGCTGATTTATCTGCCTAGGGTTAGGGTTAGGGTTCAGCCTAGGGCTTGGATTTCTTTAACCAGGAAGCCCTGAGTTCCAGGCTTACTTCATCTGCCAAAGGCATCCCAAAGGGAGTGCAGAAGTGCCACAACATGGCTGCTTTCACGGCTTTTCCCTTAGGAAGAACCCTAATACCCGGCTGATTTACCTTCCTAGGGTTACTGTTAGGCTTAGGCCTAGGACTTTTAAAACCAGGAAGCCCTGGGCTCCAGGCACACTGCAGCTGCGAAAGGCATCCCAAGGGGAGCGCAAAAGTGACGCAACTTGGCTGCCACCACTGATATTTCCATGAGACCATCCCGAACCATAGGCTGATTTTCCTTCCTAGGGTTAAGGTTTGAGTTACGCCTAGGGTAAGGGTCTATTAACCAGAAAGCCCTGAGTTCCAAGAACACAGCAGCTGCGAAGGACTAGCCAAGAAGAGCGCAAAAGTACCACAACATGCCTGCCTCCACAGCTTTTTCCTTGGGGACATGCCTAATTCCTGGCTGATTTGCCTTTCTCGTCTTAGGGTTGCGGTTCGGCCTAGGGCTAGGATTTTTAAAATCAGGAAGCCCTGAGTTCCAGGCACACTGGAGCTGTGAAAGGCATCCAAAAGGGAGTGCAAAAGTGCCACAACATGGCTGCTTTCACGGCTTTTTCCTTGGCAAGACGCCTAACACCAGGCTGATTTACCTTCCCAGGGTTACTATTTGGCTTAGGCCTAGGGCTAGGATTTTTAAAACTAGGAAGCCCTTAGCTCCAGGCACACTGCAGCTGTTCAAGGCATCCCAAGGGGAGTACAAAAGTGCAACAACATGGCAGCTTTCACAGCTTTTTCCTTGGCACCATCCCTATACCTAGGCTGATTTATCTGCCTAGGGTTAGGGTTAGGGTTCAGCCTAGGGCTTGAATTTTTTTAACCAGGAAGCCCTGAGTTCCAGGCTTACTTCATCTGCCAAAGGCATCCCAAAGGGAGTGCAGAAGTGCCACAACATGGCTGCTTTCACGGCTTTTCCCTTAGGAAGAACCCTAATACCCGGCTGATTTACCTTCCTAGGGTTACTGTTAGGCTTAGGCCTAGGACTTTTAAAACCAGGAAGCCCTGGGCTCCAGGCACACTGCAGCTGCGAAAGGCATCCCAAGGGGAGCGCAAAAGTGACGCAACTTGGCTGCCACCACTGATATTTCCATGAGAGCATCCCGAACCATAGGCTGATTTTCCTTCCTAGGGTTAAGGTTTGAGTTACGCCTAGGGTAAGGGTCTATTAACCAGAAAGCCCTGAGTTCCAAGAACACAGCAGCTGCGAAGGACTAGCCAAGAAGAGCGCAAAAGTAGCACAACATGCCTGCCTCCACAGCTTTTTCCTTGGGGACATGCCTAATTCCTGGCTGATTTGCCTTTCTCGTCTTAGGGTTGCGGTTCGGCCTAGGGCTAGGATTTTTAAAATCAGGAAGCCCTGAGTTCCAGGCACACTGGAGCTGTGAAAGGCATCCAAAAGGGAGTGCAAAAGTGCCACAACATGGCTGCTTTCACGGCTTTTTCCTTGGCAAGATGCCTAACACCAGGCTGATTTGCCTTCCCAGGGTTACTGTTAGGCTTAGGCCTAGGGCTAGGATTTTTAAAACTAGGAAGCCCTGGGCTCCAGGCACACTGCAGCTGTTCAAGGCATCCCAAGGGGAGTACAAAAGTGCAACAACATGGCAGCTTTCACAGCTTTTTCCTTGGCACCATCCCTATACCTAGGCTGATTTATCTGCCTAGGGTTAGGGTTAGGGTTCAGCCTAGGGCTTGGATTTTTTTAACCAGGAAGCCCTGAGTTCCAGGCTTACTTCATCTGCCAAAGGCATCCCAAAGGGAGTGCAGAAGTGCCACAACATGGCTGCTTTCACGGCTTTTCCCTTAGGAAGAACCCTAATACCCGGCTGATTTACCTTCCTAGGGTTACTGTTAGGCTTAGGCCTAGGACTTTTAAAACCAGGAAGCCCTGGGCTCCAGGCACACTGCAGCTGCGAAAGGCATCCCAAGGGGAGCGCAAAAGTGACGCAACTTGGCTGCCACCACTGATATTTCCATGAGACCATCCCGAACCATAGGCTGATTTTCCTTCCTAGGGTTAAGGTTTGAGTTACGCCTAGGGTAAGGGCTCTATTAACCAGAAAGCCCTGAGTTCCAAGAACACAGCAGCTGCGAAGGACTAGCCAAGAAGAGCGCAAAAGTAGCACAACATGCCTGCCTCCACAGCTTTTTCCTTGGGGACATGCCTAATTCCTGGCTGATTTGCCTTTCTCGTCTTAGGGTTGGGGTTCGGCCTAGGGCTAGGATTTTTAAAATCAGGAAGCCCTGAGTTCCAGGCACACTGGAGCTGTGAAAGGCATCCAAAAGGGAGTGCAAAAGTGCCACAACATGGCTGCTTTCACGGCTTTTTCCTTGGCAAGAAGCCTAACACCAGGCTGATTTACCTTCCCAGGGTTACTGTTAGGCTTAGGCCTAGGGCTAGGATTTTTAAAACTAGGAAGCCCTTAGCTCCAGGCACACTGCAGCTGTTCAAGGCATCCCAAGGGGAGTACAAAAGTGCAACAACATGGCAGCTTTCACAGCTTTTTCCTTGGCACCATCCCTATACCTAGGCTGATTTATCTGCCTAGGGTTAGGGTTAGGCTTCAGCCTAGGGCTTGGATTTTTTTAACCAGGAAGCCCTGAGTTCCAGGCTTACTTCATCTGCCAAAGGCATCCCAAAGGGAGTGCAGAAGTGCCACAACATGGCTGCTTTCACGGCTTTTCCCTTAGGAAGAACCCTAATACCCGGCTGATTTACCTTCCTAGGGTTACTGTTAGGCTTAGGCCTAGGACTTTTAAAACCAGGAAGCCCTGGGCTCCAGGCACATTGCAGCTGCGAAAGGCATCCCAAGGGGAGCGCAAAAGTGACGCAACTTGGCTGCCACCACTGATATTTCCATGAGACCATCCCGAACCATAGGCTGATTTTCCTTCCTAGGGTTAAGGTTTGAGTTACGCCTAGGGTAAGGGTTCTATTAACCAGAAAGCCCTGAGTTCCAAGAACACAGCAGCTGCGAAGGACTAGCCAAGAAGAGCGCAAAAGTACCACAACATGCCTGCCTCCACAGCTTTTTCCTTGTGGACATGCCTAATTCCTGGCTGATTTGCCTTTCTCGTCTTAGGGTTGCGGTTCGGCCTAGGGCTAGGATTTTTAAAATCAGGAAGCCCTGAGTTCCAGGCACACTGGAGCTGTGAAAGGCATCCAAAAGGGAGTGCAAAAGTGCCACAACATGGCTGCTTTCACGGCTTTTTCCTTGGCAAGAAGCCTAACACCAGGCTGATTTCCCTTCCCAGGGTTACTATTTGGCTTAGGCCTAGGGCTAGGATTTTTAAAACTAGGAAGCCCTTAGCTCCAGGCACACTGCAGCTGTTCAAGGCATCCCAAGGGGAGTACAAAAGTGCAACAACATGGCAGCTTTCACAGCTTTTTCCTTGGCACCATCCCTATACCTAGGCTGATTTATCTGCCTAGGGTTAGGGTTAGGGTTCAGCCTAGGGCTTGGATTTCTTTAACCAGGAAGCCCTGAGTTCCAGGCTTACTTCATCTGCCAAAGGCATCCCAAAGGGAGTGCAGAAGTGCCACAACATGGCTGCTTTCACGGCTTTTCCCTTAGGAAGAACCCTAATACCCGGCTGATTTACCTTCCTAGGGTTACTGTTAGGCTTAGGCCTAGGACTTTTAAAACCAGGAAGCCCTGGGCTCCAGGCACACTGCAGCTGCGAAAGGCATCCCAAGGGGAGCGCAAAAGTGACGCAACTTGGCTGCCACCACTGATATTTCCATGAGACCATCCCGAACCATAGGCTGATTTTCCTTCCTAGGCTTAAGGTTTGAGTTACGCCTAGGGTAAGGGTCTATTAACCAGAAAGCCCTGAGTTCCAAGAACACAGCAGCTGCGAAGGACTAGCCAAGAAGAGCGCAAAAGTAGCACAACATGCCTGCCTCCACAGCTTTTTCCTTGGGGACATGCCTAATTCCTGGCTGATTTGCCTTTCTCGTCTTAGGGTTGGGGTTCGGCCTAGGGCTAGGATTTTTAAAAGCAGGAAGCCCTGAGTTCCAGGCACAGTGGAGCTGTGAAAGGCATCCAAAAGGGAGTGCAAAAGTGCCACAACATGGCTGCTTTCACGGCTTTTTCCTTGGCAAGAAGCCTAACACCAGGCTGATTTACCTTCCCAGGGTTACTGTTAGGCTTAGGCCTAGGGCTAGGATTTTTAAAACTAGGAAGCCCTGGGCTCCAGGCACACTGCAGCTGTTCAAGGCATCCCAAGGGGAGTACAAAAGTGCAACAACATGGCAGCTTTCACAGCTTTTTCCTTGGCACCATCCCTATACCTAGGCTGATTTATCTGCCTAGGGTTAGGGTTAGGCTTCAGCCTAGGGCTTGGATTTCTTTAACCAGGAAGCCCTGAGTTCCAGGCTTACTTCATCTGCCAAAGGCATCCCAAAGGGAGTGCAGAAGTGCCACAACATGGCTGCTTTCACGGCTTTTCCCTTAGGAAGAACCCTAATACCCGGCTGATTTACCTTCCTAGGGTTACTGTTAGGCTTAGGCCTAGGACTTTTAAAACCAGGAAGCCCTGGGCTCCAGGCACACTGCAGCTGCGAAAGGCATCCCAAGGGGAGCGCAAAAGTGACGCAACTTGGCTGCCACCACTGATATTTCCATGAGACCATCCCGAACCATAGGCTGATTTTCCTTCCTAGGGTTAAGGTTTGAGTTACGCCTAGGGTAAGGGTCTATTAACCAGAAAGCCCTGAGTTCCAAGAACACAGCAGCTGCGAAGGACTAGCCAAGAAGAGCGCAAAAGTAGCACAACATGCCTGCCTCCACAGCTTTTTCCTTGGGGACATGCCTAATTCCTGGCTGATTTGCCTTTCTCGTCTTAGGGTTGCGGTTCGGCCTAGGGCTAGGATTTTTAAAATCAGGAAGCCCTGAGTTCCAGGCACACTGGAGCTGTGAAAGGCATCCAAAAGGGAGTGCAAAAGTGCCACAACATGGCTGCTTTCACGGCTTTTTCCTTGGCAAGAAGCCTAACACCAGGCTGATTTACCTTCCCAGGGTTACTGTTAGGCTTAGGCCTAGGGCTAGGATTTTTAAAACTAGGAAGCCCTTAGCTCCAGGCACACTGCAGCTGTTCAAGGCATCCCAAGGGGAGTACAAAAGTGCAACAACATGGCAGCTTTCACAGCTTTTTCCTTGGCACCATCCCTATACCTAGGCTGATTTATCTGCCTAGGGTTAGGGTTAGGGTTCAGCCTAGGGCTTGGATTTCTTTAACCAGGAAGCCCTGAGTTCCAGGCTTACTTCATCTGCCAAAGGCATCCCAAAGGGAGTGCAGAAGTGCCACAACATGGCTGCTTTCACGGCTTTTCCCTTAGGAAGAACCCTAATACCCGGCTGATTTACCTTCCTAGGGTTACTGTTAGGCTTAGGCCTAGGACTTTTAAAACCAGGAAGCCCTGGGCTCCAGGCACACTGCAGCTGCGAAAGGCATCCCAAGGGGAGCGCAAAAGTGACGCAACTTGGCTGCCACCACTGATATTTCCATGAGACCATCCCGAACCATAGGCTGATTTTCCTTCCTAGGGTTAAGGTTTGAGTTACGCCTAGGGTAAGGGTCTATTAACCAGAAAGCCCTGACTTCCAAGAACACAGCAGCTGCGAAGGACTAGCCAAGAAGAGCGCAAAAGTACCACAACATGCCTGCCTCCACAGCTTTTTCCTTGTGGACATGCCTAATTCCTGGCTGATTTGCCTTTCTCGTCTTAGGGTTGCGGTTCGGCCTAGGGCTAGGATTTTTAAAATCAGGAAGCCCTGAGTTCCAGGCACACTGGAGCTGTGAAAGGCATCCAAAAGGGAGTGCAAAAGTGCCACAACATGGCTGCTTTCACGGCTTTTTCCTTGGCAAGACGCCTAACACCAGGCTGATTTACCTTCCCAGGGTTACTATTTGGCTTAGGCCTAGGGCTAGGATTTTTAAAACTAGGAAGCCCTTAGCTCCAGGCACACTGCAGCTGTTCAAGGCATCCCAAGGGGAGTACAAAAGTGCAACAACATGGCAGCTTTCACAGCTTTTTCCTTGGCACCATCCCTATACCTAGGCTGATTTATCTGCCTAGGGTTAGGGTTAGGGTTCAGCCTAGGGCTTGAATTTTTTTAACCAGGAAGCCCTGAGTTCCAGGCTTACTTCATCTGCCAAAGGCATCCCAAAGGGAGT
The DNA here is from genome assembly GCF_027579445.1 of Ammospiza nelsoni. NCBI lineage: Eukaryota > Metazoa > Chordata > Aves > Passeriformes > Passerellidae > Ammospiza > Ammospiza nelsoni. The sequence continues at coordinate 316,139 of NW_026683204.1, read as the reverse complement.
GCAGAAGTGCCACAACATGGCTGCTTTCACGGCTTTTCCCTTAGGAAGAACCCTAATACCCGGCTGATTTACCTTCCTAGGGTTACTGTTAGGCTTAGGCCTAGGACTTTTAAAACCAGGAAGCCCTGGGCTCCAGGCACACTGCAGCTGCGAAAGGCATCCCAAGGGGAGCGCAAAAGTGACGCAACTTGGCTGCCACCACTGATATTTCCATGAGAGCATCCCGAACCATAGGCTGATTTTCCTTCCTAGGGTTAAGTTTTGAGTTACGCCTAGGGTAAGGGTCTATTAACCAGAAAGCCCTGAGTTCCAAGAACACAGCAGCTGCGAAGGACTAGCCAAGAAGAGCGCAAAAGTAGCACAACATGCCTGCCTCCACAGCTTTTTCCTTGGGGACATGCCTAATTCCTGGCTGATTTGCCTTTCTCGTCTTAGGGTTGCGGTTCGGCCTAGGGCTAGGATTTTTAAAATCAGGAAGCCCTGAGTTCCAGGCACACTGGAGCTGTGAAAGGCATCCAAAAGGGAGTGCAAAAGTGCCACAACATGGCTGCTTTCACGGCTTTTTCCTTGGCAAGATGCCTAACACCAGGCTGATTTGCCTTCCCAGGGTTACTGTTAGGCTTAGGCCTAGGGCTAGGATTTTTAAAACTAGGAAGCCCTGGGCTCCAGGCACACTGCAGCTGTTCAAGGCATCCCAAGGGGAGTACAAAAGTGCAACAACATGGCAGCTTTCACAGCTTTTTCCTTGGCACCATCCCTATACCTAGGCTGATTTATCTGCCTAGGGTTAGGGTTAGGGTTCAGCCTAGGGCTTGGATTTTTTTAACCAGGAAGCCCTGAGTTCCAGGCTTACTTCATCTGCCAAAGGCATCCCAAAGGGAGTGCAGAAGTGCCACAACATGGCTGCTTTCACGGCTTTTCCCTTAGGAAGAACCCTAATACCCGGCTGATTTACCTTCCTAGGGTTACTGTTAGGCTTAGGCCTAGGACTTTTAAAACCAGGAAGCCCTGGGCTCCAGGCACACTGCAGCTGCGAAAGGCATCCCAAGGGGAGCGCAAAAGTGACGCAACTTGGCTGCCACCACTGATATTTCCATGAGACCATCCCGAACCATAGGCTGATTTTCCTTCCTAGGGTTAAGGTTTGAGTTACGCCTAGGGTAAGGGCTCTATTAACCAGAAAGCCCTGAGTTCCAAGAACACAGCAGCTGCGAAGGACTAGCCAAGAAGAGCGCAAAAGTAGCACAACATGCCTGCCTCCACAGCTTTTTCCTTGGGGACATGCCTAATTCCTGGCTGATTTGCCTTTCTCGTCTTAGGGTTGCGGTTCGGCCTAGGGCTAGGATTTTTAAAATCAGGAAGCCCTGAGTTCCAGGCACACTGGAGCTGTGAAAGGCATCCAAAAGGGAGTGCAAAAGTGCCACAACATGGCTGCTTTCACGGCTTTTTCCTTGGCAAGACGCCTAACACCAGGCTGATTTACCTTCCCAGGGTTACTATTTGGCTTAGGCCTAGGGCTAGGATTTTTAAAACTAGGAAGCCCTTAGCTCCAGGCACACTGCAGCTGTTCAAGGCATCCCAAGGGGAGTACAAAAGTGCAACAACATGGCAGCTTTCACAGCTTTTTCCTTGGCACCATCCCTATACCTAGGCTGATTTATCTGCCTAGGGTTAGGGTTAGGGTTCAGCCTAGGGCTTGGATTTCTTTAACCAGGAAGCCCTGAGTTCCAGGCTTACTTCATCTGCCAAAGGCATCCCAAAGGGAGTGCAGAAGTGCCACAACATGGCTGCTTTCACGGCTTTTCCCTTAGGAAGAACCCTAATACCCGGCTGATTTACCTTCCTAGGGTTACTGTTAGGCTTAGGCCTAGGACTTTTAAAACCAGGAAGCCCTGGGCTCCAGGCACACTGCAGCTGCGAAAGGCATCCCAAGGGGAGCGCAAAAGTGACGCAACTTGGCTGCCACCACTGATATTTCCATGAGACCATCCCGAACCATAGGCTGATTTTCCTTCCTAGGGTTAAGGTTTGAGTTACGCCTAGGGTAAGGGTCTATTAACCAGAAAGCCCTGAGTTCCAAGAACACAGCAGCTGCGAAGGACTAGCCAAGAAGAGCGCAAAAGTAGCACAACATGCCTGCCTCCACAGCTTTTTCCTTGGGGACATGCCTAATTCCTGGCTGATTTGCCTTTCTCGTCTTAGGGTTGCGGTTCGGCCTAGGGCTAGGATTTTTAAAATCAGGAAGCCCTGAGTTCCAGGCACACTGGAGCTGTGAAAGGCATCCAAAAGGGAGTGCAAAAGTGCCACAACATGGCTGCTTTCACGGCTTTTTCCTTGGCAAGATGCCTAACACCAGGCTGATTTGCCTTCCCAGGGTTACTGTTAGGCTTAGGCCTAGGGCTAGGATTTTTAAAACTAGGAAGCCCTGGGCTCCAGGCACACTGCAGCTGTTCAAGGCATCCCAAGGGGAGTACAAAAGTGCAACAACATGGCAGCTTTCACAGCTTTTTCCTTGGCACCATCCCTATACCTAGGCTGATTTATCTGCCTAGGGTTAGGGTTAGGGTTCAGCCTAGGGCTTGGATTTTTTTAACCAGGAAGCCCTGAGTTCCAGGCTTACTTCATCTGCCAAAGGCATCCCAAAGGGAGTGCAGAAGTGCCACAACATGGCTGCTTTCACGGCTTTTCCCTTAGGAAGAACCCTAATACCCGGCTGATTTACCTTCCTAGGGTTACTGTTAGGCTTAGGCCTAGGACTTTTAAAACCAGGAAGCCCTGGGCTCCAGGCACACTGCAGCTGCGAAAGGCATCCCAAGGGGAGCGCAAAAGTGACGCAACTTGGCTGCCACCACTGATATTTCCATGAGACCATCCCGAACCATAGGCTGATTTTCCTTCCTAGGGTTAAGGTTTGAGTTACGCCTAGGGTAAGGGTCTATTAACCAGAAAGCCCTGAGTTCCAAGAACACAGCAGCTGCGAAGGACTAGCCAAGAAGAGCGCAAAAGTAGCACAACATGCCTGCCTCCACAGCTTTTTCCTTGGGGACATGCCTAATTCCTGGCTGATTTGCCTTTCTCGTCTTAGGGTTGCGGTTCGGCCTAGGGCTAGGATTTTTAAAATCAGGAAGCCCTGAGTTCCAGGCACACTGGAGCTGTGAAAGGCATCCAAAAGGGAGTGCAAAATTGCCACAACATGGCTGCTTTCACGGCTTTTTCCTTGGCAAGATGCCTAACACCAGGCTGATTTACCTTCCCAGGGTTACTGTTAGGCTTAGGCCTAGGGCTAGGATTTTTAAAACTAGGAAGCCCTGGGCTCCAGGCACACTGCAGCTGTTCAAGGCATCCCAAGGGGAGTACAAAAGTGCAACAACATGGCAGCTTTCACAGCTTTTTCCTTGGCACCATCCCTATACCTAGGCTGATTTATCTGCCTAGGGTTAGGGTTAGGCTTCAGCCTAGGGCTTGGATTTCTTTAACCAGGAAGCCCTGAGTTCCAGGCTTACTTCATCTGCCAAAGGCATCCCAAAGGGAGTGCAGAAGTGCCACAACATGGCTGCTTTCACGGCTTTTCCCTTAGGAAGAACCCTAATACCCGGCTGATTTACCTTCCTAGGGTTACTGTTAGGCTTAGGCCTAGGACTTTTAAAACCAGGAAGCCCTGGGCTCCACGCACACTGCAGCTGCGAAAGGCATCCCAAGGGGAGCGCAAAAGTGACGCAACTTGGCTGCCACCACTGATATTTCCATGAGAGCATCCCGAACCATAGGCTGATTTTCCTTCCTAGGGTTAAGGTTTGAGTTACGCCTAGGGTAAGCGTCTATTAACCAGAAAGCCCTGAGTTCCAAGAACACAGCAGCTGCGAAGGACTACCCAAGAAGAGCGCAAAAGTACCACAACATGCCTGCCTCCACAGCTTTTTCCTTGGGGACATGCCTAATTCCTGGCTGATTTGCCTTTCTCGTCTTAGGGTTGGGGTTCGGCCTAGGGCTAGGATTTTTAAAAGCAGGAAGCCCTGAGTTCCAGGCACACTGGAGCTGTGAAAGGCATCCAAAAGGGAGTGCAAAAGTGCCACAACATGGCTGCTTTCACGGCTTTTTCCTTGGCAAGACGCCTAACACCAGGCTGATTTGCCTTCCTAGGGTTACTGTTAGGCTTAGGCCTAGGGCTAGGATTTTTAAAACTAGGAAGCCCTGGGCTCCAGGCACACTGCAGCTGTTCAAGGCATCCCAAGGGGAGTACAAAAGTGCAACAACATGGCAGCTTTCACAGCTTTTTCCTTGGCACCATCCCTATACCTAGGCTGATTTATCTGCCTAGGGTTAGGGTTAGGGTTCAGCCTATGGCTTGGATTTCTTTAACCAGGAAGCCCTGAGTTCCAGGCTTACTTCATCTGCCAAAGGCATCCCAAAGGGAGTGCAGAAGTGCCACAACATGGCTGCTTTCACGGCTTTTCCCTTAGGAAGAACCCTAATACCCGGCTGATTTACCTTCCTAGGGTTACTGTTAGGCTTAGGCCTAGGACTTTTAAAACCAGGAAGCCCTGGGCTCCAGGCACACTGCAGCTGCGAAAGGCATCCCAAGGGGAGCGCAAAAGTGACTCAACTTGGCTGCCACCACTGATATTTCCATGAGACCATCCCGAACCATAGGCTGATTTTCCTTCCTAGGTTTAAGGTTTGAGTTACGCCTAGGGTAAGGGTCTATTAACCAGAAAGCCCTGAGTTCCAAGAACACAGCAGCTGCGAAGGACTAGCCAAGAAGAGCGCAAAAGTAGCACAACATGCCTGCCTCCACAGCTTTTTCCTTGGGGACATGCCTAATTCCTGGCTGATTTGCCTTTCTCGTCTTAGGGTTGCGGTTCGGCCTAGGGCTAGGATTTTTAAAATCAGGAAGCCCTGAGTTCCAGGCACACTGGAGCTGTGAAAGGCATCCAAAAGGGAGTGCAAAAGTGCCACAACATGGCTGCTTTCACGGCTTTTTCCTTGGCAAGAAGCCTAACACCAGGCTGATTTACCTTCCCAGGGTTACTGTTAGGCTTAGGCCTAGGGCTAGGATTTTTAAAACTAGGAAGCCCTTAGCTCCAGGCACACTGCAGCTGTTCAAGGCATCCCAAGGTGAGTACAAAAGTGCAACAACATGGCAGCTTTCACAGCTTTTTCCTTGGCACCATCCCTATACCTAGGCTGATTTATCTGCCTAGGGTTAGGGTTAGGGTTCAGCCTAGGGCTTGAATTTTTTTAACCAGGAAGCCCTGAGTTCCAGGCTTACTTCATCTGCCAAAGGCATCCCAAAGGGAGTGCAGAAGTGCCACAACATGGCTGCTTTCACGGCTTTTCCCTTAGGAAGAACCCTAATACCCGGCTGATTTACCTTCCTAGGGTTACTGTTAGGCTTAGGCCTAGGACTTTTAAAACCAGGAAGCCCTGGGCTCCAGGCACACTGCAGCTGCGAAAGGCATCCCAAGGGGAGCGCAAAAGTGACTCAACTTGGCTGCCACCACTGATATTTCCATGAGACCATCCCGAACCATAGGCTGATTTTCCTTCCTAGGGTTAAGGTTTGAGTTACGCCTAGGGTAAGGGTCTATTAACCAGAAAGCCCTGAGTTCCAAGAACACAGCAGCTGCGAAGGACTAGCCAAGAAGAGCGCAAAAGTACCACAACATGCCTGCCTCCACAGCTTTTTCCTTGGGGACATGCCTAATTCCTGGCTGATTTGCCTTTCTCGTCTTAGGGTTGCGGTTCGGCCTAGGGCTAGGATTTTTAAAATCAGGAAGCCCTGAGTTCCAGGCACACTGGAGCTGTGAAAGGCATCCAAAAGGGAGTGCAAAAGTGCCACAACATGGCTGCTTTCACGGCTTTTTCCTTGGCAAGAAGCCTAACACCAGGCTGATTTCCCTTCCCAGGGTTACTGTTAGGCTTAGGCCTAGGGCTAGGATTTTTAAAACTAGGAAGCCCTGGGCTCCAGGCACACTGCAGCTGTTCAAGGCATCCCAAGGGGAGTACAAAAGTGCAACAACATGGCAGCTTTCACAGCTTTTTCCTTGGCACCATCCCTATACCTAGGCTGATTTATCTGCCTAGGGTTAGGGTTAGGGTTCAGCCTAGGGCTTGGATTTCTTTAACCAGGAAGCCCTGAGTTCCAGGCTTACTTCATCTGCCAAAGGCATCCCAAAGGGAGTGCAGAAGTGCCACAACATGGCTGCTTTCACGGCTTTTCCCTTAGGAAGAACCCTAATACCCGGCTGATTTACCTTCCTAGGGTTACTGTTAGGCTTAGGCCTAGGACTTTTAAAACCAGGAAGCCCTGGGCTCCAGGCACACTGCAGCTGCGAAAGGCATCCCAAGGGGAGCGCAAAAGTGACGCAACTTGGCTGCCACCACTGATATTTCCATGAGAGCATCCCGAACCATAGGCTGATTTTCCTTCCTAGGCTTAAGGTTTGAGTTACGCCTAGGGTAAGGGTCTATTAACCAGAAAGCCCTGAGTTCCAAGAACACAGCAGCTGCGAAGGACTAGCCAAGAAGAGCGCAAAAGTACCACAACATGCCTGCCTCCACAGCTTTTTCCTTGGGGACATGCCTAATTCCTGGCTGATTTGCCTTTCTCGTCTTAGGGTTGGGGTTCGGCCTAGGGCTAGGATTTTTAAAAGCAGGAAGCCCTGAGTTCCAGGCACACTGCAGCTGTGAAAGGCATCCAAAAGGGAGTGCAAAAGTGCCACAACATGGCTGCTTTCACAGCTTTTTCCTTGGCACCATCCCTATACCTAGGCTGATTTATCTGCCTAGGGTTAGGGTTAGGGTTCAGCCTATGGCTTGGATTTCTTTAACCAGGAAGCCCTTAGTTCCAGGCTTACTTCATCTGCCAAAGGCATCCCAAAGGGAGTGCAGAAGTGCCACAACATGGCTGCTTTCACGGCTTTTCCCTTAGGAAGAACCCTAATACCCGGCTGATTTACCTTCCTAGGGTTACTGTTAGGCTTAGGCCTAGGACTTTTAAAACCAGGAAGCCCTGGGCTCCAGGCACACTGCAGCTGCGAAAGGCATCCCAAGGGGAGCGCAAAAGTGACTCAACTTGGCTGCCACCACTGATATTTCCATGAGACCATCCCGAACCATAGGCTGATTTTCCTTCCTAGGGTTAAGGTTTGAGTTACGCCTAGGGTAAGGGTCTATTAACCAGAAAGCCCTGAGTTCCAAGAACACAGCAGCTGCGAAGGACTAGCCAAGAAGAGCGCAAAAGTAGCACAACATGCCTGCCTCCACAGCTTTTTCCTTGGGGACATGCCTAATTCCTGGCTGATTTGCCTTTCTCGTCTTAGGGTTGCGGTTCGGCCTAGGGCTAGGATTTTTAAAATCAGGAAGCCCTGAGTTCCAGGCACACTGCAGCTGTGAAAGGCATCCAAAAGGGAGTGCAAAAGTGCCACAACATGGCTGCTTTCACGGCTTTTTCCTTGGCAAGAAGCCTAACACCAGGCTGATTTACCTTCCCAGGGTTACTGTTAGGCTTAGGCCTAGGGCTAGGATTTTTAAAACTAGGAAGCCCTTAGCTCCAGGCACACTGCAGCTGTTCAAGGCATCCCAAGGTGAGTACAAAAGTGCAACAACATGGCAGCTTTCACAGCTTTTTCCTTGGCACCATCCCTATACCTAGGCTGATTTATCTGCCTAGGGTTAGGGTTAGGGTTCAGCCTAGGGCTTGAATTTTTTTAACCAGGAAGCCCTGAGTTCCAGGCTTACTTCATCTGCCAAAGGCATCCCAAAGGGAGTGCAGAAGTGCCACAACATGGCTGCTTTCACGGCTTTTCCCTTAGGAAGAACCCTAATACCCGGCTGATTTACCTTCCTAGGGTTACTGTTAGGCTTAGGCCTAGGACTTTTAAAACCAGGAAGCCCTGGGCTCCAGGCACACTGCAGCTGCGAAAGGCATCCCAAGGGGAGCGCAAAAGTGACGCAACTTGGCTGCCACCACTGATATTTCCATGAGAGCATCCCGAACCATAGGCTGATTTTCCTTCCTAGGCTTAAGGTTTGAGTTACGCCTAGGGTAAGGGTCTATTAACCAGAAAGCCCTGAGTTCCAAGAACACAGCAGCTGCGAAGGACTAGCCAAGAAGAGCGCAAAAGTACCACAACATGCCTGCCTCCACAGCTTTTTCCTTGGGGACATGCCTAATTCCTGGCTGATTTGCCTTTCTCGTCTTAGGGTTGGGGTTCGGCCTAGGGCTAGGATTTTTAAAAGCAGGAAGCCCTGAGTTCCAGGCACACTGCAGCTGTGAAAGGCATCCAAAAGGGAGTGCAAAAGTGCCACAACATGGCTGCTTTCACAGCTTTTTCCTTGGCACCATCCCTATACCTAGGCTGATTTATCTGCCTAGGGTTAGGGTTAGGGTTCAGCCTATGGCTTGGATTTCTTTAACCAGGAAGCCCTGAGTTCCAGGCTTACTTCATCTGCCAAAGGCATCCCAAAGGGAGTGCAGAAGTGCCACAACATGGCTGCTTTCACGGCTTTTCCCTTAGGAAGAACCCTAATACCCGGCTGATTTACCTTCCTAGGGTTACTGTTAGGCTTAGGCCTAGGACTTTTAAAACCAGGAAGCCCTGGGCTCCAGGCACACTGCAGCTGCGAAAGGCATCCCAAGGGGAGCGCAAAAGTGACTCAACTTGGCTGCCACCACTGATATTTCCATGAGACCATCCCGAACCATAGGCTGATTTTCCTTCCTAGGTTTAAGGTTTGAGTTACGCCTAGGGTAAGGGTCTATTAACCAGAAAGCCCTGAGTTCCAAGAACACAGCAGCTGCGAAGGACTAGCCAAGAAGAGCGCAAAAGTAGCACAACATGCCTGCCTCCACAGCTTTTTCCTTGGGGACATGCCTAATTCCTGGCTGATTTGCCTTTCTCGTCTTAGGGTTGCGGTTCGGCCTAGGGCTAGGATTTTTAAAATCAGGAAGCCCTGAGTTCCAGGCACACTGCAGCTGTGAAAGGCATCCAAAAGGGAGTGCAAAAGTGCCACAACATGGCTGCTTTCACGGCTTTTTCCTTGGCAAGAAGCCTAACACCAGGCTGATTTACCTTCCCAGGGTTACTGTTAGGCTTAGGCCTAGGGCTAGGATTTTTAAAACTAGGAAGCCCTTAGCTCCAGGCACACTGCAGCTGTTCAAGGCATCCCAAGGTGAGTACAAAAGTGCAACAACATGGCAGCTTTCACAGCTTTTTCCTTGGCACCATCCCTATACCTAGGCTGATTTATCTGCCTAGGGTTAGGGTTAGGGTTCAGCCTAGGGCTTGAATTTTTTTAACCAGGAAGCCCTGAGTTCCAGGCTTACTTCATCTGCCAAAGGCATCCCAAAGGGAGTGCAGAAGTGCCACAACATGGCTGCTTTCACGGCTTTTCCCTTAGGAAGAACCCTAATACCCGGCTGATTTACCTTCCTAGGGTTACTGTTAGGCTTAGGCCTAGGACTTTTAAAACCAGGAAGCCCTGGGCTCCAGGCACACTGCAGCTGCGAAAGGCATCCCAAGGGGAGCGCAAAAGTGACTCAACTTGGCTGCCACCACTGATATTTCCATGAGACCATCCCGAACCATAGGCTGATTTTCCTTCCTAGGGTTAAGGTTTGAGTTACGCCTAGGGTAAGGGTCTATTAACCAGAAAGCCCTGAGTTCCAAGAACACAGCAGCTGCGAAGGACTAGCCAAGAAGAGCGCAAAAGTACCACAACATGCCTGCCTCCACAGCTTTTTCCTTGGGGACATGCCTAATTCCTGGCTGATTTGCCTTTCTCGTCTTAGGGTTGGGGTTCGGCCTAGGGCTAGGATTTTTAAAAGCAGGAAGCCCTGAGTTCCAGGCACACTGCAGCTGTGAAAGGCATCCAAAAGGGAGTGCAAAAGTGCCACAACATGGCTGCTTTCACAGCTTTTTCCTTGGCACCATCCCTATACCTAGGCTGATTTATCTGCCTAGGGTTAGGGTTAGGGTTCAGCCTATGGCTTGGATTTCTTTAACCAGGAAGCCCTGAGTTCCAGGCTTACTTCATCTGCCAAAGGCATCCCAAAGGGAGTGCAGAAGTGCCACAACATGGCTGCTTTCACGGCTTTTCCCTTAGGAAGAACCCTAATACCCGGCTGATTTACCTTCCTAGGGTTACTGTTAGGCTTAGGCCTAGGACTTTTAAAACCAGGAAGCCCTGGGCTCCAGGCACACTGCAGCTGCGAAAGGCATCCCAAGGGAAGCGCAAAAGTGACTCAACTTGGCTGCCACCACTGATATTTCTATGAGACCATCCCGAACCATAGGCTGATTTTCCTTCCTAGGTTTAAGGTTTGAGTTACGCCTAGGGTAAGGGTCTATTAACCAGAAAGCCCTGAGTTCCAAGAACACAGCAGCTGCGAAGGACTAGCCAAGAAGAGCGCAAAAGTAGCACAACATGCCTGCCTCCACAGCTTTTTCCTTGGGGACATGCCTAATTCCTGGCTGATTTGCCTTTCTCGTCTTAGGGTTGCGGTTCGGCCTAGGGCTAGGATTTTTAAAATCAGGAAGCCCTGAGTTCCAGGCACACTGCAGCTGTGAAAGGCATCCAAAAGGGAGTGCAAAAGTGCCACAACATGGCTGCTTTCACGGCTTTTTCCTTGGCAAGAAGCCTAACACCAGGCTGATTTACCTTCCCAGGGTTACTGTTAGGCTTAGGCCTAGGGCTAGGATTTTTAAAACTAGGAAGCCCTTAGCTCCAGGCACACTGCAGCTGTTCAAGGCATCCCAAGGTGAGTACAAAAGTGCAACAACATGGCAGCTTTCACAGCTTTTTCCTTGGCACCATCCCTATACCTAGGCTGATTTATCTGCCTAGGGTTAGGGTTAGGGTTCAGCCTAGGGCTTGAATTTTTTTAACCAGGAAGCCCTGAGTTCCAGGCTTACTTCATCTGCCAAAGGCATCCCAAAGGGAGTGCAGAAGTGCCACAACATGGCTGCTTTCACGGCTTTTCCCTTAGGAAGAACCCTAATACCCGGCTGATTTACCTTCCTAGGGTTACTGTTAGGCTTAGGCCTAGGACTTTTAAAACCAGGAAGCCCTGGGCTCCAGGCACACTGCAGCTGCGAAAGGCATCCCAAGGGGAGCGCAAAAGTGACTCAACTTGGCTGCCACCACTGATATTTCCATGAGACCATCCCGAACCATAGGCTGATTTTCCTTCCTAGGGTTAAGGTTTGAGTTACGCCTAGGGTAAGGGTCTATTAACCAGAAAGCCCTGAGTTCCAAGAACACAGCAGCTGCGAAGGACTAGCCAAGAAGAGCGCAAAAGTACCACAACATGCCTGCCTCCACAGCTTTTTCCTTGGGGACATGCCTAATTCCTGGCTGATTTGCCTTTCTCGTCTTAGGGTTGGGGTTCGGCCTAGGGCTAGGATTTTTAAAATCAGGAAGCCCTGAGTTCCAGGCACACTGGAGCTGTGAAAGGCATCCAAAAGGGAGTGCAAAAGTGCCACAACATGGCTGCTTTCACGGCTTTTTCCTTGGCAAGAAGCCTAACACCAGGCTGATTTCCCTTCCCAGGGTTACTGTTAGGCTTAGGCCTAGGGCTAGGATTTTTAAAACTAGGAAGCCCTGGGCTCCAGGCACACTGCAGCTGTTCAAGGCATCCCAAGGGGAGTACAAAAGTGCAACAACATGGCAGCTTTCACAGCTTTTTCCTTGGCACCATCCCTATACCTAGGCTGATTTATCTGCCTAGGGTTAGGGTTAGGGTTCAGCCTAGGGCTTGGATTTCTTTAACCAGGAAGCCCTGAGTTCCAGGCTTACTTCATCTGCCAAAGGCATCCCAAAGGGAGTGCAGAAGTGCCACAACATGGCTGCTTTCACGGCTTTTCCCTTAGGAAGAACCCTAATACCCGGCTGATTTACCTTCCTAGGGTTACTGTTAGGCTTAGGCCTAGGACTTTTAAAACCAGGAAGCCCTGGGCTCCAGGCACACTGCAGCTGCGAAAGGCATCCCAAGGGGAGCGCAAAAGTGACGCAACTTGGCTGCCACCACTGATATTTCCATGAGAGCATCCCGAACCATAGGCTGATTTTCCTTCCTAGGCTTAAGGTTTGAGTTACGCCTAGGGTAAGGGTCTATTAACCAGAAAGCCCTGAGTTCCAAGAACACAGCAGCTGCGAAGGACTAGCCAAGAAGAGCGCAAAAGTACCACAACATGCCTGCCTCCACAGCTTTTTCCTTGGGGACATGCCTAATTCCTGGCTGATTTGCCTTTCTCGTCTTAGGGTTGGGGTTCGGCCTAGGGCTAGGATTTTTAAAAGCAGGAAGCCCTGAGTTCCAGGCACACTGCAGCTGTGAAAGGCATCCAAAAGGGAGTGCAAAAGTGCCACAACATGGCTGCTTTCACAGCTTTTTCCTTGGCACCATCCCTATACCTAGGCTGATTTATCTGCCTAGGGTTAGGGTTAGGGTTCAGCCTATGGCTTGGATTTCTTTAACCAGGAAGCCCTGAGTTCCAGGCTTACTTCATCTGCCAAAGGCATCCCAAAGGGAGTGCAGAAGTGCCACAACATGGCTGCTTTCACGGCTTTTCCCTTAGGAAGAACCCTAATACCCGGCTGATTTACCTTCCTAGGGTTACTGTTAGGCTTAGGCCTAGGACTTTTAAAACCAGGAAGCCCTGGGCTCCAGGCACACTGCAGCTGCGAAAGGCATCCCAAGGGGAGCGCAAAAGTGACTCAACTTGGCTGCCACCACTGATATTTCCATGAGACCATCCCGAACCATAGGCTGATTTTCCTTCCTAGGGTTAAGGTTTGAGTTACGCCTAGGGTAAGGGTCTATTAACCAGAAAGCCCTGAGTTCCAAGAACACAGCAGCTGCGAAGGACTAGCCAAGAAGAGCGCAAAAGTAGCACAACATGCCTGCCTCCACAGCTTTTTCCTTGGGGACATGCCTAATTCCTGGCTGATTTGCCTTTCTCGTCTTAGGGTTGCGGTTCGGCCTAGGGCTAGGATTTTTAAAATCAGGAAGCCCTGAGTTCCAGGCACACTGCAGCTGTGAAAGGCATCCAAAAGGGAGTGCAAAAGTGCCACAACATGGCTGCTTTCACGGCTTTTTCCTTGGCAAGAAGCCTAACACCAGGCTGATTTACCTTCCCAGGGTTACTGTTAGGCTTAGGCCTAGGGCTAGGATTTTTAAAACTAGGAAGCCCTTAGCTCCAGGCACACTGCAGCTGTTCAAGGCATCCCAAGGTGAGTACAAAAGTGCAACAACATGGCAGCTTTCACAGCTTTTTCCTTGGCACCATCCCTATACCTAGGCTGATTTATCTGCCTAGGGTTAGGGTTAGGGTTCAGCCTAGGGCTTGAATTTTTTTAACCAGGAAGCCCTGAGTTCCAGGCTTACTTCATCTGCCAAAGGCATCCCAAAGGGAGTGCAGAAGTGCCACAACATGGCTGCTTTCACGGCTTTTCCCTTAGGAAGAACCCTAATACCCGGCTGATTTACCTTCCTAGGGTTACTGTTAGGCTTAGGCCTAGGACTTTTAAAACCAGGAAGCCCTGGGCTCCAGGCACACTGCAGCTGCGAAAGGCATCCCAAGGGGAGCGCAAAAGTGACGCAACTTGGCTGCCACCACTGATATTTCCATGAGACCATCCCGAACCATAGGCTGATTTTCCTTCCTAGGCTTAAGGTTTGAGTTACGCCTAGGGTAAGGGTCTATTAACCAGAAAGCCCTGAGTTCCAAGAACACAGCAGCTGCGAAGGACTAGCCAAGAAGAGCGCAAAAGTACCACAACATGCCTGCCTCCACAGCTTTTTCCTTGGGGACATGCCTAATTCCTGGCTGATTTGCCTTTCTCGTCTTAGGGTTGGGGTTCGGCCTAGGGCTAGGATTTTTAAAAGCAGGAAGCCCTGAGTTCCAGGCACACTGCAGCTGTGAAAGGCATCCAAAAGGGAGTGCAAAAGTGCCACAACATGGCTGCTTTCACAGCTTTTTCCTTGGCACCATCCCTATACCTAGGCTGATTTATCTGCCTAGGGTTAGGGTTAGGGTTCAGCCTATGGCTTGGATTTCTTTAACCAGGAAGCCCTGAGTTCCAGGCTTACTTCATCTGCCAAAGGCATCCCAAAGGGAGTGCAGAAGTGCCACAACATGGCTGCTTTCACGGCTTTTCCCTTAGGAAGAACCCTAATACCCGGCTGATTTACCTTCCTAGGGTTACTGTTAGGCTTAGGCCTAGGACTTTTAAAACCAGGAAGCCCTGGGCTCCAGGCACACTGCAGCTGCGAAAGGCATCCCAAGGGGAGCGCAAAAGTGACTCAACTTGGCTGCCACCACTGATATTTCCATGAGACCATCCCGAACCATAGGCTGATTTTCCTTCCTAGGTTTAAGGTTTGAGTTACGCCTAGGGTAAGGGTCTATTAACCAGAAAGCCCTGAGTTCCAAGAACACAGCAGCTGCGAAGGACTAGCCAAGAAGAGCGCAAAAGTAGCACAACATGCCTGCCTCCACAGCTTTTTCCTTGGGGACATGCCTAATTCCTGGCTGATTTGCCTTTCTCGTCTTAGGGTTGGGGTTCGGCCTAGGGCTAGGATTTTTAAAATCAGGAAGCCCTGAGTTCCAGGCACACTGCAGCTGTGAAAGGCATCCAAAAGGGAGTGCAAAGGTGCCACAACATGGCTGCTTTCACAGCTTTTTCCTTGGCACCATCCCTATACCTAGGCTGATTTATCTGCCTAGGGTTAGGGTTAGGGTTCAGCCTATGGCTTGGATTTCTTTAACCAGGAAGCCCTGAGTTCCAGGCTTACTTCATCTGCCAAAGGCATCCCAAAGGGAGTGCAGAAGTGCCACAACATGGCTGCTTTCACGGCTTTTCCCTTAGGAAGAACCCTAATACCCGGCTGATTTACCTTCCTAGGGTTACTGTTAGGCTTAGGCCTAGGACTTTTAAAACCAGGAAGCCCTGGGCTCCAGGCACACTGCAGCTGCGAAAGGCATCCCAAGGGAAGCGCAAAAGTGACTCAACTTGGCTGCCACCGCTGATATTTCCATGAGACCATCCCGAACCATAGGCTGATTTTCCTTCCTAGGGTTAAGGTTTGAGTTACGCCTAGGGTAAGGGTCTATTAACCAGAAAGCCCTGAGTTCCAAGAACACAGCAGCTGCGAAGGACTACCCAAGAAGAGCGCAAAAGTAGCACAACATGCCTGCCTCCACAGCTTTTTCCTTGGGGACATGCCTAATTCCTGGCTGATTTGCCTTTCTCGTCTTAGGGTTGGGGTTCGGCCTAGGGCTAGGATTTTTAAAATCAGGAAGCCCTGAGTTCCAGGCACACTGGAGCTGTGAAAGGCATCCAAAAGGGAGTGCAAAAGTGCCACAACATGGCTGCTTTCACGGCTTTTTCCTTGGCAAGAAGCCTAACACCAGGCTGATTTACCTTCCCAGGGTTACTGTTAGGCTTAGGCCTAGGGCTAGGATTTTTAAAACTAGGAAGCCCTTAGCTCCAGGCACACTGCAGCTGTTCAAGGCATCCCAAGGTGAGTACAAAAGTGCAACAACATGGCAGCTTTCACAGCTTTTTCCTTGGCACCATCCCTATACCTAGGCTGATTTATCTGCCTAGGGTTAGGGTTAGGGTTCAGCCTAGGGCTTGAATTTTTTTAACCAGGAAGCCCTGAGTTCCAGGCTTACTTCATCTGCCAAAGGCATCCCAAAGGGAGTGCAGAAGTGCCACAACATGGCTGCTTTCACGGCTTTTCCCTTAGGAAGAACCCTAATACCCGGCTGATTTACCTTCCTAGGGTTACTGTTAGGCTTAGGCCTAGGACTTTTAAAACCAGGAAGCCCTGGGCTCCAGGCACACTGCAGCTGCGAAAGGCATCCCAAGGGGAGCGCAAAAGTGACTCAACTTGGCTGCCACCACTGATATTTCCATGAGACCATCCCGAACCATAGGCTGATTTTCCTTCCTAGGGTTAAGGTTTGAGTTACGCCTAGGGTAAGGGTCTATTAACCAGAAAGCCCTGAGTTCCAAGAACACAGCAGCTGCGAAGGACTACCCAAGAAGAGCGCAAAAGTACCACAACATGCCTGCCTCCACAGCTTTTTCCTTGGGGACATGCCTAATTCCTGGCTGATTTGCCTTTCTCGTCTTAGGGTTGGGGTTCGGCCTAGGGCTAGGATTTTTAAAATCAGGAAGCCCTGAGTTCCAGGCACACTGGAGCTGTGAAAGGCATCCAAAAGGGAGTGCAAAAGTGCCACAACATGGCTGCTTTCACGGCTTTTTCCTTGGCAAGAAGCCTAACACCAGGCTGATTTCCCTTCCCAGGGTTACTGTTAGGCTTAGGCCTAGGGCTAGGATTTTTAAAACTAGGAAGCCCTGGGCTCCAGGCACACTGCAGCTGTTCAAGGCATCCCAAGGGGAGTACAAAAGTGCAACAACATGGCAGCTTTCACAGCTTTTTCCTTGGCACCATCCCTATACCTAGGCTGATTTATCTGCCTAGGGTTAGGGTTAGGGTTCAGCCTAGGGCTTGGATTTCTTTAACCAGGAAGCCCTGAGTTCCAGGCTTACTTCATCTGCCAAAGGCATCCCAAAGGGAGTGCAGAAGTGCCACAACATGGCTGCTTTCACGGCTTTTCCCTTAGGAAGAACCCTAATACCCGGCTGATTTACCTTCCTAGGGTTACTGTTAGGCTTAGGCCTAGGACTTTTAAAACCAGGAAGCCCTGGGCTCCAGGCACACTGCAGCTGCGAAAGGCATCCCAAGGGGAGCGCAAAAGTGACGCAACTTGGCTGCCACCACTGATATTTCCATGAGACCATCCCGAACCATAGGCTGATTTTCCTTCCTAGGCTTAAGGTTTGAGTTACGCCTAGGGTAAGGGTCTATTAACCAGAAAGCCCTGAGTTCCAAGAACACAGCAGCTGCGAAGGACTAGCCAAGAAGAGCGCAAAAGTACCACAACATGCCTGCCTCCACAGCTTTTTCCTTGGGGACATGCCTAATTCCTGGCTGATTTGCCTTTCTCGTCTTAGGGTTGGGGTTCGGCCTAGGGCTAGGATTTTTAAAAGCAGGAAGCCCTGAGTTCCAGGCACACTGCAGCTGTGAAAGGCATCCAAAAGGGAGTGCAAAAGTGCCACAACATGGCTGCTTTCACGGCTTTTTCCTTGGCAAGACGCCTAACACCAGGCTGATTTACCTTCCCAGGGTTACTGTTAGGCTTAGGCCTAGGGCTAGGATTTTTAAAACTAGGAAGCCCTTAGCTCCAGGCACACTGTAGCTGTTCAAGGCATCCCAAGGGGAGTACAAAAGTGCAACAACATGGCAGCTTTCACAGCTTTTTCCTTGGCACCATCCCTATACCTAGGCTGATTTATCTGCCTAGGGTTAGGGTTAGGGTTCAGCCTAGGGCTTGGATTTCTTTAACCAGGAAGCCCTGAGTTCCAGGCTTACTTCATCTGCCAAAGGCATCCCAAAGGGAGTGCAGAAGTGCCACAACATGGCTGCTTTCACGGCTTTTCCCTTAGGAAGAACCCTAATACCCGGCTGATTTACCTTCCTAGGGTTACTGTTAGGCTTAGGCCTAGGACTTTTAAAACCAGGAAGCCCTGGGCTCCAGGCACACTGCAGCTGCGAAAGGCATCCCAAGGGGAGCGCAAAAGTGACGCAACTTGGCTGCCACCACTGATATTTCCATGAGACCATCCCGAACCATAGGCTGATTTTCCTTCCTAGGGTTAAGGTTTGAGTTACGCCTAGGGTAAGGGTCTATTAACCAGAAAGCCCTGAGTTCCAAGAACACAGCAGCTGCGAAGGACTACCCAAGAAGAGCGCAAAAGTACCACAACATGCCTGCCTCCACAGCTTTTTCCTTGGGGACATGCCTAATTCCTGGCTGATTTGCCTTTCTCGTCTTAGGGTTGGGGTTCGGCCTAGGGCTAGGATTTTTAAAATCAGGAAGCCCTGAGTTCCAGGCACACTGGAGCTGTGAAAGGCATCCAAAAGGGAGTGCAAAAGTGCCACAACATGGCTGCTTTCACGGCTTTTTCCTTGGCAAGAAGCCTAACACCAGGCTGATTTACCTTCCCAGGGTTACTGTTAGGCTTAGGCCTAGGGCTAGGATTTTTAAAACTAGGAAGCCCTTAGCTCCAGGCACACTGCAGCTGTTCAAGGCATCCCAAGGGGAGTACAAAAGTGCAACAACATGGCAGCTTTCACAGCTTTTTCCTTGGCACCATCCCTATACCTAGGCTGATTTATCTGCCTAGGGTTAGGGTTAGGGTTCAGCCTAGGGCTTGGATTTCTTTAACCAGGAAGCCCTGAGTTCCAGGCTTACTTCATCTGCCAAAGGCATCCCAAAGGGAGTGCAGAAGTGCCACAACATGGCTGCTTTCACGGCTTTTCCCTTAGGAAGAACCCTAATACCCGGCTGATTTACCTTCCTAGGGTTACTGTTAGGCTTAGGCCTAGGACTTTTAAAACCAGGAAGCCCTGGGCTCCAGGCACACTGCAGCTGCGAAAGGCATCCCAAGGGGAGCGCAAAAGTGACGCAACTTGGCTGCCACCACTGATATTTCCATGAGACCATCCCGAACCATAGGCTGATTTTCCTTCCTAGGGTTAAGGTTTGAGTTACGCCTAGGGTAAGGGTCTATTAACCAGAAAGCCCTGAGTTCCAAGAACACAGCAGCTGCGAAGGACTAGCCAAGAAGAGCGCAAAAGTACCACAACATGCCTGCCTCCACAGCTTTTTCCTTGGGGACATGCCTAATTCCTGGCTGATTTGCCTTTCTCGTCTTAGGGTTGGGGTTCGGCCTAGGGCTAGGATTTTTAAAATCAGGAAGCCCTGAGTTCCAGGCACACTGGAGCTGTGAAAGGCATCCAAAAGGGAGTGCAAAAGTGCCACAACATGGCTGCTTTCACGGCTTTTTCCTTGGCAAGAAGCCTAACACCAGGCTGATTTACCTTCCCAGGGTTACTGTTAGGCTTAGGCCTAGGGCTAGGATTTTTAAAACTAGGAAGCCCTTAGCTCCAGGCACACTGCAGCTGTTCAAGGCATCCCAAGGGGAGTACAAAAGTGCAACAACATGGCAGCTTTCACAGCTTTTTCCTTGGCACCATCCCTATACCTAGGCTGATTTATCTGCCTAGGGTTAGGGTTAGGGTTCAGCCTAGGGCTTGGATTTCTTTAACCAGGAAGCCCTGAGTTCCAGGCTTACTTCATCTGCCAAAGGCATCCCAAAGGGAGTGCAGAAGTGCCACAACATGGCTGCTTTCACGGCTTTTCCCTTAGGAAGAAGCCTAATACCCGGCTGATTTACCTTCCTAGGGTTACTGTTAGGCTTAGGCCTAGGACTTTTAAAACCAGGAAGCCCTGGGCTCCAGGCACACTGCAGCTGCGAAAGGCATCCCAAGGGGAGCGCAAAAGTGACGCAACTTGGCTGCCACCACTGATATTTCCATGAGACCATCCCGAACCATAGGCTGATTTTCCTTCCTAGGGTTAAGGTTTGAGTTACGCCTAGGGTAAGGGTCTATTAACCAGAAAGCCCTGAGTTCCAAGAACACAGCAGCTGCGAAGGACTAGCCAAGAAGAGCGCAAAAGTACCACAACATGCCTGCCTCCACAGCTTTTTCCTTGGGGACATGCCTAATTCCTGGCTGATTTGCCTTTCTCGTCTTAGGGTTGGGGTTCGGCCTAGGGCTAGGATTTTTAAAATCAGGAAGCCCTGAGTTCCAGGCACACTGGAGCTGTGAAAGGCATCCAAAAGGGAGTGCAAAAGTGCCACAACATGGCTGCTTTCACGGCTTTTTCCTTGGCAAGAAGCCTAACACCAGGCTGATTTACCTTCCCAGGGTTACTGTTAGGCTTAGGCCTAGGGCTAGGATTTTTAAAACTAGGAAGCCCTGGGCTCCAGGCACACTGCAGCTGTTCAAGGCATCCCAAGGGGAGTACAAAAGTGCAACAACATGGCAGCTTTCACAGCTTTTTTCTTGGCACCATTCCTATACCTAGGCTGATTTATCTGCCTAGGGTTAGGGTTAGGGTTCAGCCTAGGGCTTGGATTTCTTTAACCAGGAAGCCCTGAGTTCCAGGCTTACTTCATCTGCCAAAGGCATCCCAAAGGGAGTGCAGAAGTGCCACAACATGGCTGCTTTCACGGCTTTTCCCTTAGGAAGAACCCTAATACCCGGCTGATTTACCTTCCTAGGGTTACTGTTAGGCTTAGGCCTAGGACTTTTAAAACCAGGAAGCCCTGGGCTCCAGGCACACTGCAGCTGCGAAAGGCATCCCAAGGGGAGCGCAAAAGTGACGCAACTTGGCTGCCACCACTGATATTTCCATGAGACCATCCCGAACCATAGGCTGATTTTCCTTCCTAGGCTTAAGGTTTGAGTTACGCCTAGGGTAAGGGTCTATTAACCAGAAAGCCCTGAGTTCCAAGAACACAGCAGCTGCGAAGGACTAGCCAAGAAGAGCGCAAAAGTACCACAACATGCCTGCCTCCACAGCTTTTTCCTTGGGGACATGCCTAATTCCTGGCTGATTTGCCTTTCTCGTCTTAGGGTTGGGGTTCGGCCTAGGGCTAGGATTTTTAAAATCAGGAAGCCCTGAGTTCCAGGCACACTGGAGCTGTGAAAGGCATCCAAAAGGGAGTGCAAAAGTGCCACAACATGGCTGCTTTCACGGCTTTTTCCTTGGCAAGAAGCCTAACAGCAGGCTGATTTACCTTCCCAGGGTTACTGTTAGGCTTAGGCCTAGGGCTAGGATTTTTAAAACTAGGAAGCCCTGGGCTCCAGGCACACTGCAGCTGTTCAAGGCATCCCAAGGGGAGTACAAAAGTGCAACAACATGGCAGCTTTCACAGCTTTTTCCTTGGCACCATCCCTATACCTAGGCTGATTTATCTGCCTAGGGTTAGGGTTAGGGTTCAGCCTAGGGCTTGGATTTCTTTAACCAGGAAGCCCTGAGTTCCAGGCTTACTTCATCTGCCAAAGGCATCCCAAAGGGAGTGCAGAAGTGCCACAACATGGCTGCTTTCATGGCTTTTCCCTTAGGAAGAACCCTAATACCCGGCTGATTTACCTTCCTAGGGTTACTGTTAGGCTTAGGCCTAGGACTTTTAAAACCAGGAAGCCCTGGGCTCCAGGCACACTGCAGCTGCGAAAGGCATCCCAAGGGGAACGCAAAAGTGACGCAACTTGGCTGCCACCACTGATATTTCCATGAGACCATCCCGAACCATAGCTTGATTTTCCTTCCTAGGGTTAAGGTTTGAGTTACGCCTAGGGTAAGGGTCTATTAACCAGAAAGCCCTGAGTTCCAAGAACACAGCAGCTGCGAAGGACTAGCCAAGAAGAGCGCAAAAGTACCACAACATGCCTGCCTCCACAGCTTTTTCCTTGGGGACATGCCTAATTCCTGGCTGATTTGCCTTTCTCGTCTTAGGGTTGGGGTTCGGCCTAGGGCTAGGATTTTTAAAATCAGGAAGCCCTGAGTTCCAGGCACACTGCAGCTGTGAAAGGCATCCAAAAGGGAGTGCAAAAGTGCCACAACATGGCTGCTTTCACGGCTTTTTCCTTGGCAAGAAGCCTAACACCAGGCTGATTTACCTTCCCAGGGTTACTGTTAGGCTTAGGCCTAGGGCTAGGATTTTTAAAACTAGGAAGCCCTGGGCTCCAGGCACACTGCAGCTGTTCAAGGCATCCCAAGGGGAGTACAAAAGTGCAACAACATGGCAGCTTTCACAGCTTTTTCCTTGGCACCATCCCTATACCTAGGCTGATTTATCTGCCTAGGGTTAGGGTTAGGGTTCAGCCTAGGGCTTGGATTTCTTTAACCAGGAAGCCCTGAGTTCCAGGCTTACTTCATCTGCCAAAGGCATCCCAAAGGGAGTGCAGAAGTGCCACAACATGGCTGCTTTCACGGCTTTTCCCTTAGGAAGAACCCTAATACCCGGCTGATTTACCTTCCTAGGGTTACTGTTAGGCTTAGGCCTAGGACTTTTAAAACCAGGAAGCCCTGGGCTCCAGGCACACTGCAGCTGCGAAAGGCATCCCAAGGGGAGCGCAAAAGTGACGCAACTTGGCTGCCACCACTGATATTTCCATGAGACCATCCCGAACCATAGGCTGATTTTCCTTCCTAGGCTTAAGGTTTGAGTTACGCCTAGGGTAAGGGTTCTATTAACCAGAAAGCCCTGAGTTCCAAGAACACAGCAGCTGCGAAGGACTAGCCAAGAAGAGCGCAAAAGTACCACAACATGCCTGCCTCCACAGCTTTTTCCTTGGGGACATGCCTAATTCCTGGCTGATTTGCCTTTCTCGTCTTAGGGTTGGGGTTCGGCCTAGGGCTAGGATTTTTAAAATCAGGAAGCCCTTAGTTCCAGGCACACTGGAGCTGTGAAAGGCATCCAAAAGGGAGTGCAAAAGTGCCACAACATGGCTGCTTTCACGGCTTTTTCCTTGGCAAGAAGCCTAACAGCAGGCTGATTTACCTTCCCAGGGTTACTGTTAGGCTTAGGCCTAGGGCTAGGATTTTTAAAACTAGGAAGCCCTTAGCTCCAGGCACACTGCAGCTGTTCAAGGCATCCCAAGGGGAGTACAAAAGTGCAACAACATGGCAGCTTTCACAGCTTTTTCCTTGGCACCATCCCTATACCTAGGCTGATTTATCTGCCTAGGGTTAGGGTTAGGGTTCAGCCTAGGGCTTGGATTTCTTTAACCAGGAAGCCCTGAGTTCCAGGCTTACTTCATCTGCCAAAGGCATCCCAAAGGGAGTGCAGAAGTGCCACAACATGGCTGCTTTCACGGCTTTTCCCTTAGGAAGAACCCTAATACCCGGCTGATTTACCTTCCTAGGGTTACTGTTAGGCTTAGGCCTAGGACTTTTAAAACCAGGAAGCCCTGGGCTCCAGGCACACTGCAGCTGCGAAAGGCATCCCAAGGGGAGCGCAAAAGTGACGCAACTTGGCTGCCACCACTGATATTTCCATGAGACCATCCCGAACCATAGGCTGATTTTCCTTCCTAGGCTTAAGGTTTGAGTTACGCCTAGGGTAAGGGTTCTATTAACCAGAAAGCCCTGAGTTCCAAGAACACAGCAGCTGCGAAGGACTAGCCAAGAAGAGCGCAAAAGTACCACAACATGCCTGCCTCCACAGCTTTTTCCTTGGGGACATGCCTAATTCCTGGCTGATTTGCCTTTCTCGTCTTAGGGTTGCGGTTCGGCCTAGGGCTAGGATTTTTAAAATCAGGAAGCCCTTAGTTCCAGGCACACTGGAGCTGTGAAAGGCATCCAAAAGGGAGTGCAAAAGTGCCACAACATGGCTGCTTTCACGGCTTTTTCCTTGGCAAGAAGCCTAACAGCAGGCTGATTTACCTTCCCAGGGTTACTGTTAGGCTTAGGCCTAGGGCTAGGATTTTTAAAACTAGGAAGCCCTGGGCTCCAGGCACACTGCAGCTGTTCAAGGCATCCCAAGGGGAGTACAAAAGTGCAACAACATGGCAGCTTTCACAGCTTTTTCCTTGGCACCATCCCTATACCTAGGCTGATTTATCTGCCTAGGGTTAGGGTTAGGGTTCAGCCTAGGGCTTGGATTTCTTTAACCAGGAAGCCCTGAGTTCCAGGCTTACTTCATCTGCCAAAGGCATCCCAAAGGGAGTGCAGAAGTGCCACAACATGGCTGCTTTCACGGCTTTTCCCTTAGGAAGAACCCTAATACCCGGCTGATTTACCTTCCTAGGGTTACTGTTAGGCTTAGGCCTAGGATTTTTAAAACCAGGAAGCCCTGGGCTCCAGGCACACTGCAGCTGCGAAAGGCATCCCAAGGGGAGCGCAAAAGTGACGCAACTTGGCTGCCACCACTGATATTTCCATGAGACCATCCCGAACCATAGCTTGATTTTCCTTCCTAGGGTTAAGGTTTGAGTTACGCCTAGGGTAAGGGTCTATTAACCAGAAAGCCCTGAGTTCCAAGAACACAGCAGCTGCGAAGGACTAGCCAAGAAGAGCGCAAAAGTAGCACAACATGCCTGCCTCCACAGCTTTTTCCTTGGGGACATGCCTAATTCCTGGCTGATTTGCCTTTCTCGTCTTAGTGTTGGGGTTCGGCCTAGGGCTAGGATTTTTAAAATCAGGAAGCCCTGAGTTCCAGGCACACTGGAGCTGTGAAAGGCATCCAAAAGGGAGTGCAAAAGTGCCACAACATGGCTGCTTTCACGGCTTTTTCCTTGGCAAGAAGCCTAACAGCAGGCTGATTTACCTTCCCAGGGTTACTGTTAGGCTTAGGCCTAGGGCTAGGATTTTTAAAACTAGGAAGCCCTTAGCTCCAGGCACACTGCAGCTGTTCAAGGCATCCCAAGGGGAGTACAAAAGTGCAACAACATGGCAGCTTTCACAGCTTTTTCCTTGGCACCATCCCTATACCTAGGCTGATTTATCTGCCTAGGGTTAGGGTTAGGGTTCAGCCTAGGGCTTGGATTTCTTTAACCAGGAAGCCCTGAGTTCCAGGCTTACTTCATCTGCCAAAGGCATCCCAAAGGGAGTGCAGAAGTGCCACAACATGGCTGCTTTCACGGCTTTTCCCTTAGGAAGAACCCTAATACCCGGCTGATTTACCTTCCTAGGGTTACTGTTAGGCTTAGGCCTAGGACTTTTAAAACCAGGAAGCCCTGGGCTCCAGGCACACTGCAGCTGCGAAAGGCATCCCAAGGGGAGCGCAAAAGTGACGCAACTTGGCTGCCACCACTGATATTTCCATGAGACCATCCCGAACCATAGGCTGATTTTCCTTCCTAGGGTTAAGGTTTGAGTTACGCCTAGGGTAAGGGTCTATTAACCAGAAAGCCCTGAGTTCCAAGAACACAGCAGCTGCGAAGGACTAGCCAAGAAGAGCGCAAAAGTAGCACAACATGCCTGCCTCCACAGCTTTTTCCTTGGGGACATGCCTAATTCCTGGCTGATTTGCCTTTCTCGTCTTAGGGTTGGGGTTCGGCCTAGGGCTAGGATTTTTAAAATCAGGAAGCCCTGAGTTCCAGGCACACTGGAGCTGTGAAAGGCATCCAAAAGGGAGTGCAAAAGTGCCACAACATGGCTGCTTTCACGGCTTTTTCCTTGGCAAGAAGCCTAACACCAGGCTGATTTACCTTCCCAGGGTTACTGTTAGGCTTAGGCCTAGGGCTAGGATTTTTAAAACTAGGAAGCCCTGGGCTCCAGGCACACTGCAGCTGTTCAAGGCATCCCAAGGGGAGTACAAAAGTGCAACAACATGGCAGCTTTCACAGCTTTTTCCTTGGCACCATCCCTATACCTAGGCTGATTTATCTGCCTAGGGTTAGGGTTAGGGTTCAGCCTAGGGCTTGGATTTCTTTAACCAGGAAGCCCTGAGTTCCAGGCTTACTTCATCTGCCAAAGGCATCCCAAAGGGAGTGCAGAAGTGCCACAACATGGCTGCTTTCACGGCTTTTCCCTTAGGAAGAACCCTAATACCCGGCTGATTTACCTTCCTAGGGTTACTGTTAGGCTTAGGCCTAGGACTTTTAAAACCAGGAAGCCCTGGGCTCCAGGCACACTGCAGCTGCGAAAGGCATCCCAAGGGGAGCGCAAAAGTGACGCAACTTGGCTGCCACCACTGATATTTCCATGAGACCATCCCGAACCATAGGCTGATTTTCCTTCCTAGGCTTAAGGTTTGAGTTACGCCTAGGGTAAGGGTCTATTAACCAGAAAGCCCTGAGTTCCAAGAACACAGCAGCTGCGAAGGACTAGCCAAGAAGAGCGCAAAAGTACCACAACATGCCTGCCTCCACAGCTTTTTCCTTGGGGACATGCCTAATTCCTGGCTGATTTGCCTTTCTCGTCTTAGGGTTGGGGTTCGGCCTAGGGCTAGGATTTTTAAAATCAGGAAGCCCTGAGTTCCAGGCACACTGGAGCTGTGAAAGGCATCCAAAAGGGAGTGCAAAAGTGCCACAACATGGCTGCTTTCACGGCTTTTTCCTTGGCAAGAAGCCTAACAGCAGGCTGATTTACCTTCCCAGGGTTACTGTTAGGCTTAGGCCTAGGGCTAGGATTTTTAAAACTAGGAAGCCCTGGGCTCCAGGCACACTGCAGCTGTTCAAGGCATCCCAAGGGGAGTACAAAAGTGCAACAACATGGCAGCTTTCACAGCTTTTTCCTTGGCACCATCCCTATACCTAGGCTGATTTATCTGCCTAGGGTTAGGGTTAGGGTTCAGCCTAGGGCTTGGATTTCTTTAACCAGGAAGCCCTGAGTTCCAGGCTTACTTCATCTGCCAAAGGCATCCCAAAGGGAGTGCAGAAGTGCCACAACATGGCTGCTTTCACGGCTTTTCCCTTAGGAAGAACCCTAATACCCGGCTGATTTACCTTCCTAGGGTTACTGTTAGGCTTAGGCCTAGGACTTTTAAAACCAGGAAGCCCTGGGCTCCAGGCACACTGCAGCTGCGAAAGGCATCCCAAGGGGAGCGCAAAAGTGACGCAACTTGGCTGCCACCACTGATATTTCCATGAGACCATCCCGAACCATAGGCTGATTTTCCTTCCTAGGGTTAAGGTTTGAGTTACGCCTAGGGTAAGGGTCTATTAACCAGAAAGCCCTGAGTTCCAAGAACACAGCAGCTGCGAAGGACTAGCCAAGAAGAGCGCAAAAGTACCACAACATGCCTGCCTCCACAGCTTTTTCCTTGGGGACATGCCTAATTCCTGGCTGATTTGCCTTTCTCGTCTTAGGGTTGCGGTTCGGCCTAGGGCTAGGATTTTTAAAATCAGGAAGCCCTTAGTTCCAGGCACACTGGAGCTGTGAAAGGCATCCAAAAGGGAGTGCAAAAGTGCCACAACATGGCTGCTTTCACGGCTTTTTCCTTGGCAAGAAGCCTAACACCAGGCTGATTTACCTTCCCAGGGTTACTGTTAGGCTTAGGCCTAGGGCTAGGATTTTTAAAACTAGGAAGCCCTGGGCTCCAGGCACACTGCAGCTGTTCAAGGCATCCCAAGGGGAGTACAAAAGTGCAACAACATGGCAGCTTTCACAGCTTTTTCCTTGGCACCATCCCTATACCTAGGCTGATTTATCTGCCTAGGGTTAGGGTTAGGGTTCAGCCTAGGGCTTGGATTTCTTTAACCAGGAAGCCCTGAGTTCCAGGCTTACTTCATCTGCCAAAGGCATCCCAAAGGGAGTGCAGAAGTGCCACAACATGGCTGCTTTCACGGCTTTTCCCTTAGGAAGAACCCTAATACCCGGCTGATTTACCTTCCTAGGGTTACTGTTAGGCTTAGGCCTAGGACTTTTAAAACCAGGAAGCCCTGGGCTCCAGGCACACTGCAGCTGCAAAAGGCATCCCAAGGGGAGCGCAAAAGTGACGCAACTTGGCTGCCACCACTGATATTTCCATGAGACCATCCCGAACCATAGCTTGATTTTCCTTCCTAGGGTTAAAGTTTGAGTTACGCCTAGGGTAAGGGCTCTATTAACCAGAAAGCCCTGAGTTCCAAGAACACAGCAGCTGCGAAGGACTACCCAAGAAGAGCGCAAAAGTAGCACAACATGCCTGCCTCCACAGCTTTTTCCTTGGGGACATGCCTAATTCCTGGCTGATTTGCCTTTCTCGTCTTAGTGTTGGGGTTCGGCCTAGGGCTAGGATTTTTAAAATCAGGAAGCCCTGAGTTCCAGGCACACTGGAGCTGTGAAAGGCATCCAAAAGGGAGTGCAAAAGTGCCACAACATGGCTGCTTTCACGGCTTTTTCCTTGGCAAGAAGCCTAACAGCAGGCTGATTTACCTTCCCAGGGTTACTGTTAGGCTTAGGCCTAGGGCTAGGATTTTTAAAACTAGGAAGCCCTGGGCTCCAGGCACACTGCAGCTGTTCAAGGCATCCCAAGGGGAGTACAAAAGTGCAACAACATGGCAGCTTTCACAGCTTTTTCCTTGGCACCATCCCTATACCTAGGCTGATTTATCTGCCTAGGGTTAGGGTTAGGGTTCAGCCTAGGGCTTGGATTTCTTTAACCAGGAAGCCCTGAGTTCCAGGCTTACTTCATCTGCCAAAGGCATCCCAAAGGGAGTGCAGAAGTGCCACAACATGGCTGCTTTCACGGCTTTTCCCTTAGGAAGAACCCTAATACCCGGCTGATTTACCTTCCTAGGGTTACTGTTAGGCTTAGGCCTAGGACTTTTAAAACCAGGAAGCCCTGGGCTCCAGGCACACTGCAGCTGCGAAAGGCATCCCAAGGGGAGCGCAAAAGTGACGCAACTTGGCTGCCACCACTGATATTTCCATGAGACCATCCCGAACCATAGGCTGATTTTCCTTCCTAGGGTTAAGGTTTGAGTTACGCCTAGGGTAAGGGTCTATTAACCAGAAAGCCCTGAGTTCCAAGAACACAGCAGCTGCGAAGGACTAGCCAAGAAGAGCGCAAAAGTACCACAACATGCCTGCCTCCACAGCTTTTTCCTTGGGGACATGCCTAATTCCTGGCTGATTTGCCTTTCTCGTCTTAGGGTTGGGGTTCGGCCTAGGGCTAGGATTTTTAAAATCAGGAAGCCCTGAGTTCCAGGCACACTGGAGCTGTGAAAGGCATCCAAAAGGGAGTGCAAAAGTGCCACAACATGGCTGCTTTCACGGCTTTTTCCTTGGCAAGAAGCCTAACACCAGGCTGATTTACCTTCCCAGGGTTACTGTTAGGCTTAGGCCTAGGGCTAGGATTTTTAAAACTAGGAAGCCCTGGGCTCCAGGCACACTGCAGCTGTTCAAGGCATCCCAAGGGGAGTACAAAAGTGCAACAACATGGCAGCTTTCACAGCTTTTTCCTTGGCACCATCCCTATACCTAGGCTGATTTATCTGCCTAGGGTTAGGGTTAGGGTTCAGCCTAGGGCTTGGATTTCTTTAACCAGGAAGCCCTGAGTTCCAGGCTTACTTCATCTGCCAAAGGCATCCCAAAGGGAGTGCAGAAGTGCCACAACATGGCTGCTTTCACGGCTTTTCCCTTAGGAAGAACCCTAATACCCGGCTGATTTACCTTCCTAGGGTTACTGTTAGGCTTAGGCCTAGGACTTTTAAAACCAGGAAGCCCTGGGCTCCAGGCACACTGCAGCTGCGAAAGGCATCCCAAGGGGAGCGCAAAAGTGACGCAACTTGGCTGCCACCACTGATATTTCCATGAGACCATCCCGAACCATAGGCTGATTTTCCTTCCTAGGCTTAAGGTTTGAGTTACGCCTAGGGTAAGGGTTCTATTAACCAGAAAGCCCTGAGTTCCAAGAACACAGCAGCTGCGAAGGACTAGCCAAGAAGAGCGCAAAAGTAGCACAACATGCCTGCCTCCACAGCTTTTTCCTTGGGGACATGCCTAATTCCTGGCTGATTTGCCTTTCTCGTCTTAGGGTTGGGGTTCGGCCTAGGGCTAGGATTTTTAAAATCAGGAAGCCCTTAGTTCCAGGCACACTGGAGCTGTGAAAGGCATCCAAAAGGGAGTGCAAAAGTGCCACAACATGGCTGCTTTCACGGCTTTTTCCTTGGCAAGAAGCCTAACAGCAGGCTGATTTACCTTCCCAGGGTTACTGTTAGGCTTAGGCCTAGGGCTAGGATTTTTAAAACTAGGAAGCCCTGGGCTCCAGGCACACTGCAGCTGTTCAAGGCATCCCAAGGGGAGTACAAAAGTGCAACAACATGGCAGCTTTCACAGCTTTTTCCTTGGCACCATCCCTATACCTAGGCTGATTTATCTGCCTAGGGTTAGGGTTAGGGTTCAGCCTAGGGCTTGGATTTCTTTAACCAGGAAGCCCTGAGTTCCAGGCTTACTTCATCTGCCAAAGGCATCCCAAAGGGAGTGCAGAAGTGCCACAACATGGCTGCTTTCACGGCTTTTCCCTTAGGAAGAACCCTAATACCCGGCTGATTTACCTTCCTAGGGTTACTGTTAGGCTTAGGCCTAGGACTTTTAAAACCAGGAAGCCCTGGGCTCCAGGCACACTGCAGCTGCGAAAGGCATCCCAAGGGGAGCGCAAAAGTGACGCAACTTGGCTGCCACCACTGATATTTCCATGAGACCATCCCGAACCATAGGCTGATTTTCCTTCCTAGGGTTAAGGTTTGAGTTACGCCTAGGGTAAGGGTCTATTAACCAGAAAGCCCTGAGTTCCAAGAACACAGCAGCTGCGAAGGACTAGCCAAGAAGAGCGCAAAAGTACCACAACATGCCTGCCTCCACAGCTTTTTCCTTGGGGACATGCCTAATTCCTGGCTGATTTGCCTTTCTCGTCTTAGGGTTGGGGTTCAGCCTAGGGCTAGGATTTTTAAAATCAGGAAGCCCTGAGTTCCAGGCACACTGGAGCTGTGAAAGGCATCCAAAAGGGAGTGCAAAAGTGCCACAACATGGCTGCTTTCACGGCTTTTTCCTTGGCAAGAAGCCTAACACCAGGCTGATTTCCCTTCCCAGGGTTACTGTTAGGCTTAGGCCTAGGGCTAGGATTTTTAAAACTAGGAAGCCCTGGGCTCCAGGCACACTGCAGCTGTTCAAGGCATCCCAAGGGGAGTACAAAAGTGCAACAACATGGCACCTTTCACAGCTTTTTCCTTGGCACCATCCCTATACCTAGGCTGATTTATCTGCCTAGGGTTAGGGTTAGGGTTCAGCCTAGGGCTTGGATTTCTTTAACCAGGAAGCCCTGAGTTCCAGGCTTACTTCATCTGCCAAAGGCATCCCAAAGGGAGTGCAGAAGTGCCACAACATGGCTGCTTTCACGGCTTTTCCCTTAGGAAGAACCCTAATACCCGGCTGATTTACCTTCCTAGGGTTACTGTTAGGCTTAGGCCTAGGACTTTTAAAACCAGGAAGCCCTGGGCTCCAGGCACACTGCAGCTGCGAAAGGCATCCCAAGGGGAGCGCAAAAGTGACGCAACTTGGCTGCCACCACTGATATTTCCATGAGAGCATCCCGAACCATAGGCTGATTTTCCTTCCTAGGGTTAAGGTTTGAGTTACGCCTAGGGTAAGGGTTCTATTAACCAGAAAGCCCTGAGTTCCAAGAACACAGCAGCTGCGAAGGACTAGCCAAGAAGAGCGCAAAAGTAGCACAACATGCCTGCCTCCACAGCTTTTTCCTTGGGGACATGCCTAATTCCTGGCTGATTTGCCTTTCTCGTCTTAGGGTTGGGGTTCGGCCTAGGGCTAGGATTTTTAAAATCAGGAAGCCCTTAGTTCCAGGCACACTGGAGCTGTGAAAGGCATCCAAAAGGGAGTGCAAAAGTGCCACAACATGGCTGCTTTCACGGCTTTTTCCTTGGCAAGAAGCCTAACAGCAGGCTGATTTACCTTCCCAGGGTTACTGTTAGGCTTAGGCCTAGGGCTAGGATTTTTAAAACTAGGAAGCCCTGGGCTCCAGGCACACTGCAGCTGTTCAAGGCATCCCAAGGGGAGTACAAAAGTGCAACAACATGGCAGCTTTCACAGCTTTTTCCTTGGCACCATCCCTATACCTAGGCTGATTTATCTGCCTAGGGTTAGGGTTAGGGTTCAGCCTAGGGCTTGGATTTCTTTAACCAGGAAGCCCTGAGTTCCAGGCTTACTTCATCTGCCAAAGGCATCCCAAAGGGAGTGCAGAAGTGCCACAACATGGCTGCTTTCACGGCTTTTCCCTTAGGAAGAACCCTAATACCCGGCTGATTTACCTTCCTAGGGTTACTGTTAGGCTTAGGCCTAGGACTTTTAAAACCAGGAAGCCCTGGGCTCCAGGCACACTGCAGCTGCGAAAGGCATCCCAAGGGGAGCGCAAAAGTGACGCAACTTGGCTGCCACCACTGATATTTCCATGAGACCATCCCGAACCATAGCTTGATTTTCCTTCCTAGGGTTAAGGTTTGAGTTACGCCTAGGGTAAGGGTCTATTAACCAGAAAGCCCTGAGTTCCAAGAACACAGCAGCTGCGAAGGACTAGCCAAGAAGAGCGCAAAAGTAGCACAACATGCCTGCCTCCACAGCTTTTTCCTTGGGGACATGCCTAATTCCTGGCTGATTTGCCTTTCTCGTCTTAGTGTTGGGGTTCGGCCTAGGGCTAGGATTTTTAAAATCAGGAAGCCCTGAGTTCCAGGCACACTGGAGCTGTGAAAGGCATCCAAAAGGGAGTGCAAAAGTGCCACAACATGGCTGCTTTCACGGCTTTTTCCTTGGCAAGAAGCCTAACAGCAGGCTGATTTACCTTCCCAGGGTTACTGTTAGGCTTAGGCCTAGGGCTAGGATTTTTAAAACTAGGAAGCCCTTAGCTCCAGGCACACTGCAGCTGTTCAAGGCATCCCAAGGGGAGTACAAAAGTGCAACAACATGGCAGCTTTCACAGCTTTTTCCTTGGCACCATCCCTATACCTAGGCTGATTTATCTGCCTAGGGTTAGGGTTAGGGTTCAGCCTAGGGCTTGGATTTCTTTAACCAGGAAGCCCTGAGTTCCAGGCTTACTTCATCTGCCAAAGGCATCCCAAAGGGAGTGCAGAAGTGCCACAACATGGCTGCTTTCACGGCTTTTCCCTTAGGAAGAACCCTAATACCCGGCTGATTTACCTTCCTAGGGTTACTGTTAGGCTTAGGCCTAGGACTTTTAAAACCAGGAAGCCCTGGGCTCCAGGCACACTGCAGCTGCGAAAGGCATCCCAAGGGGAGCGCAAAAGTGACGCAACTTGGCTGCCACCACTGATATTTCCATGAGACCATCCCGAACCATAGGCTGATTTTCCTTCCTAGGGTTAAGG
This sequence comes from Ammospiza nelsoni, assembly GCF_027579445.1. Lineage (NCBI taxonomy): Eukaryota > Metazoa > Chordata > Aves > Passeriformes > Passerellidae > Ammospiza > Ammospiza nelsoni. Next base: position 283,387 of record NW_026683204.1, on the reverse strand, counting down.
TTTGAGTTACGCCTAGGGTAAGGGTCTATTAACCAGAAAGCCCTGAGTTCCAAGAACACAGCAGCTGCGAAGGACTAGCCAAGAAGAGCGCAAAAGTACCACAACATGCCTGCCTCCACAGCTTTTTCCTTGGGGACATGCCTAATTCCTGGCTGATTTGCCTTTCTCGTCTTAGGGTTGGGGTTCAGCCTAGGGCTAGGATTTTTAAAATCAGGAAGCCCTGAGTTCCAGGCACACTGGAGCTGTGAAAGGCATCCAAAAGGGAGTGCAAAAGTGCCACAACATGGCTGCTTTCACGGCTTTTTCCTTGGCAAGAAGCCTAACACCAGGCTGATTTCCCTTCCCAGGGTTACTGTTAGGCTTAGGCCTAGGGCTAGGATTTTTAAAACTAGGAAGCCCTGGGCTCCAGGCACACTGCAGCTGTTCAAGGCATCCCAAGGGGAGTACAAAAGTGCAACAACATGGCACCTTTCACAGCTTTTTCCTTGGCACCATCCCTATACCTAGGCTGATTTATCTGCCTAGGGTTAGGGTTAGGGTTCAGCCTAGGGCTTGGATTTCTTTAACCAGGAAGCCCTGAGTTCCAGGCTTACTTCATCTGCCAAAGGCATCCCAAAGGGAGTGCAGAAGTGCCACAACATGGCTGCTTTCACGGCTTTTCCCTTAGGAAGAACCCTAATACCCGGCTGATTTACCTTCCTAGGGTTACTGTTAGGCTTAGGCCTAGGACTTTTAAAACCAGGAAGCCCTGGGCTCCAGGCACACTGCAGCTGCGAAAGGCATCCCAAGGGGAGCGCAAAAGTGACGCAACTTGGCTGCCACCACTGATATTTCCATGAGAGCATCCCGAACCATAGGCTGATTTTCCTTCCTAGGGTTAAGGTTTGAGTTACGCCTAGGGTAAGGGTTCTATTAACCAGAAAGCCCTGAGTTCCAAGAACACAGCAGCTGCAAAGGACTAGCCAAGAAGAGCGCAAAAGTAGCACAACATGCCTGCCTCCACAGCTTTTTCCTTGGGGACATGCCTAATTCCTGGCTGATTTGCCTTTCTCGTCTTAGGGTTGGGGTTCGGCCTAGGGCTAGGATTTTTAAAATCAGGAAGCCCTTAGTTCCAGGCACACTGGAGCTGTGAAAGGCATCCAAAAGGGAGTGCAAAAGTGCCACAACATGGCTGCTTTCACGGCTTTTTCCTTGGCAAGAAGCCTAACACCAGGCTGATTTACCTTCCCAGGGTTACTGTTAGGCTTAGGCCTAGGGCTAGGATTTTTAAAACTAGGAAGCCCTTAGCTCCAGGCACACTGCAGCTGTTCAAGGCATCCCAAGGGGAGTACAAAAGTGCAACAACATGGCAGCTTTCACAGCTTTTTCCTTGGCACCATCCCTATACCTAGGCTGATTTATCTGCCTAGGGTTAGGGTTAGGGTTCAGCCTAGGGCTTGGATTTCTTTAACCAGGAAGCCCTGAGTTCCAGGCTTACTTCATCTGCCAAAGGCATCCCAAAGGGAGTGCAGAAGTGCCACAACATGCCTGCTTTCACGGCTTTTCCCTTAGGAAGAAGCCTAATACCCGGCTGATTTACCTTCCTAGGGTTACTGTTAGGCTTAGGCCTAGGACTTTTAAAACCAGGAAGCCCTGGGCTCCAGGCACACTGCAGCTGCGAAAGGCATCCCAAGGGGAGCGCAAAAGTGACGCAACTTGGCTGCCACCACTGATATTTCCATGAGAGCATCCCGAACCATAGGCTGATTTTCCTTCCTAGGCTTAAGGTTTGAGTTACGCCTAGGGTAAGGGTTCTATTAACCAGAAAGCCCTGAGTTCCAAGAACACAGCAGCTGCGAAGGACTAGCCAAGAAGAGCGCAAAAGTACCACAACATGCCTGCCTCCACAGCTTTTTCCTTGGGGACATGCCTAATTCCTGGCTGATTTGCCTTTCTCGTCTTAGGGTTGGGGTTCGGCCTAGGGCTAGGATTTTTAAAATCAGGAAGCCCTGAGTTCCAGGCACACTGGAGCTGTGAAAGGCATCCAAAAGGGAGTGCAAAAGTGCCACAACATGGCTGCTTTCACGGCTTTTTCCTTGGCAAGAAGCCTAACACCAGGCTGATTTACCTTCCCAGGGTTACTGTTAGGCTTAGGCCTAGGGCTAGGATTTTTAAAACTAGGAAGCCCTGGGCTCCAGGCACACTGCAGCTGTTCAAGGCATCCCAAGGGGAGTACAAAAGTGCAACAACATGGCAGCTTTCACAGCTTTTTCCTTGGCACCATCCCTATACCTAGGCTGATTTATCTGCCTAGGGTTAGGGTTAGGGTTCAGCCTAGGGCTTGGATTTCTTTAACCAGGAAGCCCTGAGTTCCAGGCTTACTTCATCTGCCAAAGGCATCCCAAAGGGAGTGCAGAAGTGCCACAACATGGCTGCTTTCACGGCTTTTCCCTTAGGAAGAACCCTAATACCCGGCTGATTTACCTTCCTAGGGTTACTGTTAGGCTTAGGCCTAGGACTTTTAAAACCAGGAAGCCCTGGGCTCCAGGCACACTGCAGCTGCGAAAGGCATCCCAAGGGGAGCGCAAAAGTGACGCAACTTGGCTGCCACCACTGATATTTCCATGAGAGCATCCCGAACCATAGGCTGATTTTCCTTCCTAGGGTTAAGGTTTGAGTTACGCCTAGGGTAAGGGCTCTATTAACCAGAAAGCCCTGAGTTCCAAGAACACAGCAGCTGCGAAGGACTAGCCAAGAAGAGCGCAAAAGTAGCACAACATGCCTGCCTCCACAGCTTTTTCCTTGGGGACATGCCTAATTCCTGGCTGATTTGCCTTTCTCGTCTTAGGGTTGGGGTTCGGCCTAGGGCTAGGATTTTTAAAATCAGGAAGCCCTTAGTTCCAGGCACACTGGAGCTGTGAAAGGCATCCAAAAGGGAGTGCAAAAGTGCCACAACATGGCTGCTTTCACGGCTTTTTCCTTGGCAAGAAGCCTAACACCAGGCTGATTTACCTTCCCAGGGTTACTGTTAGGCTTAGGCCTAGGGCTAGGATTTTTAAAACTAGGAAGCCCTTAGCTCCAGGCACACTGCAGCTGTTCAAGGCATCCCAAGGGGAGTACAAAAGTGCAACAACATGGCAGCTTTCACAGCTTTTTCCTTGGCACCATCCCTATACCTAGGCTGATTTATCTGCCTAGGGTTAGGGTTAGGGTTCAGCCTAGGGCTTGGATTTCTTTAACCAGGAAGCCCTGAGTTCCAGGCTTACTTCATCTGCCAAAGGCATCCCAAAGGGAGTGCAGAAGTGCCACAACATGGCTGCTTTCACGGCTTTTCCCTTAGGAAGAAGCCTAATACCCGGCTGATTTACCTTCCTAGGGTTACTGTTAGGCTTAGGCCTAGGACTTTTAAAACCAGGAAGCCCTGGGCTCCAGGCACACTGCAGCTGCGAAAGGCATCCCAAGGGGAGCGCAAAAGTGACGCAACTTGGCTGCCACCACTGATATTTCCATGAGAGCATCCCGAACCATAGGCTGATTTTCCTTCCTAGGCTTAAGGTTTGAGTTACGCCTAGGGTAAGGGTTCTATTAACCAGAAAGCCCTGAGTTCCAAGAACACAGCAGCTGCGAAGGACTAGCCAAGAAGAGCGCAAAAGTAGCACAACATGCCTGCCTCCACAGCTTTTTCCTTGGGGACATGCCTAATTCCTGGCTGATTTGCCTTTCTCGTCTTAGGGTTGGGGTTCGGCCTAGGGCTAGGATTTTTAAAATCAGGAAGCCCTGAGTTCCAGGCACACTGGAGCTGTGAAAGGCATCCAAAAGGGAGTGCAAAAGTGCCACAACATGGCTGCTTTCACGGCTTTTTCCTTGGCAAGAAGCCTAACACCAGGCTGATTTCCCTTCCCAGGGTTACTGTTAGGCTTAGGCCTAGGGCTAGGATTTTTAAAACTAGGAAGCCCTGGGCTCCAGGCACACTGCAGCTGCAAAAGGCATCCCAAGGGGAGCGCAAAAGTGACGCAACTTGGCTGCCACCACTGATATTTCCATGAGACCATCCCGAACCATAGGTTGATTTTCCTTCCTAGGGTTAAAGTTTGAGTTACGCCTAGGGTAAGGGCTCTATTAACCAGAAAGCCCTGAGTTCCAAGAACACAGCAGCTGCGAAGGACTACCCAAGAAGAGCGCAAAAGTACCACAACATGCCTGCCTCCACAGCTTTTTCCTTGGGGACATGCCTAATTCCTGGCTGATTTGCCTTTCTCGTCTTAGGGTTGGGGTTCGGCCTAGGGCTAGGATTTTTAAAATCAGGAAGCCCTTAGTTCCAGGCACACTGGAGCTGTGAAAGGCATCCAAAAGGGAGTGCAAAAGTGCCACAACATGGCTGCTTTCACGGCTTTTTCCTTGGCAAAAAGCCTAACAGCAGGCTGATTTACCTTCCCAGGGTTACTGTTAGGCTTAGGCCTAGGGCTAGGATTTTTAAAACTAGGAAGCCCTTAGCTCCAGGCACACTGCAGCTGTTCAAGGCATCCCAAGGGGAGTACAAAAGTGCAACAACATGGCAGCTTTCACAGCTTTTTCCTTGGCACCATCCCTATACCTAGGCTGATTTATCTGCCTAGGGTTAGGGTTAGGGTTCAGCCTAGGGCTTGGATTTCTTTAACCAGGAAGCCCTGAGTTCCAGGCTTACTTCATCTGCCAAAGGCATCCCAAAGGGAGTGCAGAAGTGCCACAACATGCCTGCTTTCACGGCTTTTCCCTTAGGAAGAACCCTAATACCCGGCTGATTTACCTTCCTAGGGTTACTGTTAGGCTTAGGCCTAGGACTTTTAAAACCAGGAAGCCCTGGGCTCCAGGCACACTGCAGCTGCAAAAGGCATCCCAAGGGGAGCGCAAAAGTGACGCAACTTGGCTGCCACCACTGATATTTCCATGAGACCATCCCGAACCATAGGTTGATTTTCCTTCCTAGGGTTAAAGTTTGAGTTACGCCTAGGGTAAGGGCTCTATTAACCAGAAAGCCCTGAGTTCCAAGAACACAGCAGCTGCGAAGGACTAGCCAAGAAGAGCGCAAAAGTACCACAACATGCCTGCCTCCACAGCTTTTTCCTTGGGGACATGCCTAATTCCTGGCTGATTTGCCTTTCTCGTCTTAGGGTTGGGGTTCGGCCTAGGGCTAGGATTTTTAAAATCAGGAAGCCCTGAGTTCCAGGCACACTGGAGCTGTGAAAGGCATCCAAAAGGGAGTGCAAAAGTGCCACAACATGGCTGCTTTCACGGCTTTTTCCTTGGCAAGAAGCCTAACACCAGGCTGATTTACCTTCCCAGGGTTACTGTTAGGCTTAGGCCTAGGGCTAGGATTTTTAAAACTAGGAAGCCCTGGGCTCCAGGCACACTGCAGCTGTTCAAGGCATCCCAAGGGGAGTACAAAAGTGCAACAACATGGCAGCTTTCACAGCTTTTTCCTTGGCACCATCCCTATACCTAGGCTGATTTATCTGCCTAGGGTTAGGGTTAGGGTTCAGCCTAGGGCTTGGATTTCTTTAACCAGGAAGCCCTGAGTTCCAGGCTTACTTCATCTGCCAAAGGCATCCCAAAGGGAGTGCAGAAGTGCCACAACATGGCTGCTTTCACGGCTTTTCCCTTAGGAAGAACCCTAATACCCGGCTGATTTACCTTCCTAGGGTTACTGTTAGGCTTAGGCCTAGGACTTTTAAAACCAGGAAGCCCTGGGCTCCAGGCACACTGCAGCTGCGAAAGTCATCCCAAGGGGAGCGCAAAAGTGACGCAACTTGGCTGCCACCACTGATATTTCCATGAGACCATCCCGAACCATAGGCTGATTTTCCTTCCTAGGGTTAAGGTTTGAGTTACGCCTAGGGTAAGGGTCTATTAACCAGAAAGCCCTGAGTTCCAAGAACACAGCAGCTGCGAAGGACTAGCCAAGAAGAGCGCAAAAGTACCACAACATGCCTGCCTCCACAGCTTTTTCCTTGGGGACATGCCTAATTCCTGGCTGATTTGCCTTTCTCGTCTTAGGGTTGGGGTTCGGCCTAGGGCTAGGATTTTTAAAATCAGGAAGCCCTGAGTTCCAGGCACACTGGAGCTGTGAAAGGCATCCAAAAGGGAGTGCAAAAGTGCCACAACATGGCTGCTTTCACGGCTTTTTCCTTGGCAAGAAGCCTAACACCAGGCTGATTTACCTTCCCAGGGTTACTGTTAGGCTTAGGCCTAGGGCTAGGATTTTTAAAACTAGGAAGCCCTGGGCTCCAGGCACACTGCAGCTGTTCAAGGCATCCCAAGGGGAGTACAAAAGTGCAACAACATGGCAGCTTTCACAGCTTTTTCCTTGGCACCATCCCTATACCTAGGCTGATTTATCTGCCTAGGGTTAAGGTTAGGGTTCAGCCTAGGGCTTGGATTTCTTTAACCAGGAAGCCCTGAGTTCCAGGCTTACTTCATCTGCCAAAGGCATCCCAAAGGGAGTGCAGAAGTGCCACAACATGGCTGCTTTCACGGCTTTTCCCTTAGGAAGAACCCTAATACCCGGCTGATTTACCTTCCTAGGGTTACTGTTAGGCTTAGGCCTAGGACTTTTAAAACCAGGAAGCCCTGGGCTCCAGGCACACTGCAGCTGCAAAAGGCATCCCAAGGGGAGCGCAAAAGTGACGCAACTTGGCTGCCACCACTGATATTTCCATGAGACCATCCCGAACCATAGGCTGATTTTCCTTCCTGGGGTTAAGGTTTGAGTTACGCCTAGGGTAAGGGTCTATTAACCAGAAAGCCCTGAGTTCCAAGAACACAGCAGCTGCGAAGGACTAGCCAAGAAGAGCGCAAAAGTACCACAACATGCCTGCCTCCACAGCTTTTTCCTTGGGGACATGCCTAATTCCTGGCTGATTTGCCTTTCTCGTCTTAGGGTTGGGGTTCGGCCTAGGGCTAGGATTTTTAAAATCAGGAAGCCCTGAGTTCCAGGCACACTGGAGCTGTGAAAGGCATCCAAAAGGGAGTGCAAAAGTGCCACAACATGGCTGCTTTCACGGCTTTTTCCTTGGCAAAAAGCCTAACAGCAGGCTGATTTACCTTCCCAGGGTTACTGTTAGGCTTAGGCCTAGGGCTAGGATTTTTAAAACTAGGAAGCCCTGGGCTCCAGGCACACTGCAGCTGTTCAAGGCATCCCAAGGGGAGTACAAAAGTGCAACAACATGGCAGCTTTCACAGCTTTTTCCTTGGCACCATCCCTATACCTAGGCTGATTTATCTGCCTAGGGTTAGGGTTAGGCTTCAGCCTAGGGCTTGGATTTCTTTAACCAGGAAGCCCTGAGTTCCAGGCTTACTTCATCTGCCAAAGGCATCCCAAAGGGAGTGCAGAAGTGCCACAACATGGCTGCTTTCACGGCTTTTCCCTTAGGAAGAACCCTAATACCCGGCTGATTTACCTTCCTAGGGTTACTGTTAGGCTTAGGCCTAGGACTTTTAAAACCAGGAAGCCCTGGGCTCCAGGCACACTGCAGCTGCGAAAGGCATCCCAAGGGGAGCGCAAAAGTGACGCAACTTGGCTGCCACCACTGATATTTCCATGAGACCATCCCGAACCATAGGTTGATTTTCCTTCCTAGGCTTAAAGTTTGAGTTACGCCTAGGGTAAGGGCTCTATTAACCAGAAAGCCCTGAGTTCCAAGAACACAGCAGCTGCGAAGGACTAGCCAAGAAGAGCGCAAAAGTACCACAACATGCCTGCCTCCACAGCTTTTTCCTTGGGGACATGCCTAATTCCTGGCTGATTTGCCTTTCTCGTCTTAGGGTTGGGGTTCGGCCTAGGGCTAGGATTTTTAAAATCAGGAAGCCCTGAGTTCCAGGCACACTGGAGCTGTGAAAGGCATCCAAAAGGGAGTGCAAAAGTGCCACAACATGGCTGCTTTCACGGCTTTTTCCTTGGCAAGAAGCCTAACACCAGGCTGATTTACCTTCCCAGGGTTACTGTTAGGCTTAGGCCTAGGGCTAGGATTTTTAAAACTAGGAAGCCCTGGGCTCCAGGCACACTGCAGCTGTTCAAGGCATCCCAAGGGGAGTACAAAAGTGCAACAACATGGCAGCTTTCACAGCTTTTTCCTTGGCACCATCCCTATACCTAGGCTGATTTATCTGCCTAGGGTTAAGGTTAGGGTTCAGCCTAGGGCTTGGATTTCTTTAACCAGGAAGCCCTGAGTTCCAGGCTTACTTCATCTGCCAAAGGCATCCCAAAGGGAGTGCAGAAGTGCCACAACATGGCTGCTTTCACGGCTTTTCCCTTAGGAAGAACCCTAATACCCGGCTGATTTACCTTCCTAGGGTTACTGTTAGGCTTAGGCCTAGGACTTTTAAAACCAGGAAGCCCTGGGCTCCAGGCACACTGCAGCTGCAAAAGGCATCCCAACGGGAGCGCAAAAGTGACGCAACTTGGCTGCCACCACTGATATTTCCATGAGACCATCCCGAACCATAGCTTGATTTTCCTTCCTAGGGTTAAAGTTTGAGTTACGCCTAGGGTAAGGGCTCTATTAACCAGAAAGCCCTGAGTTCCAAGAACACAGCAGCTGCGAAGGACTAGCCAAGAAGAGCGCAAAAGTACCACAACATGCCTGCCTCCACAGCTTTTTCCTTGTGGACATGCCTAATTCCTGGCTGATTTGCCTTTCTCGTCTTAGGGTTGGGGTTCGGCCTAGGGCTAGGATTTTTAAAATCAGGAAGCCCTGAGTTCCAGGCACACTGGAGCTGTGAAAGGCATCCAAAAGGGAGTGCAAAAGTGCCACAACATGGCTGCTTTCACGGCTTTTTCCTTGGCAAGAAGCCTAACACCAGGCTGATTTACCTTCCCAGGGTTACTGTTAGGCTTAGGCCTAGGGCTAGGATTTTTAAAACTAGGAAGCCCTGGGCTCCAGGCACACTGCAGCTGTTCAAGGCATCCCAAGGGGAGTACAAAAGTGCAACAACATGGCAGCTTTCACAGCTTTTTCCTTGGCACCATCCCTATACCTAGGCTGATTTATCTGCCTAGGGTTAGGGTTAGGGTTCAGCCTAGGGCTTGGATTTCTTTAACCAGGAAGCCCTGAGTTCCAGGCTTACTTCATCTGCCAAAGGCATCCCAAAGGGAGTGCAGAAGTGCCACAACATGGCTGCTTTCACGGCTTTTCCCTTAGGAAGAACCCTAATACCCGGCTGATTTACCTTCCTAGGGTTACTGTTAGGCTTAGGCCTAGGACTTTTAAAACCAGGAAGCCCTGGGCTCCAGGCACACTGCAGCTGCGAAAGGCATCCCAAGGGGAGCGCAAAAGTGACGCAACTTGGCTGCCACCACTGATATTTCCATGAGACCATCCCGAACCATAGGTTGATTTTCCTTCCTAGGGTTAAAGTTTGAGTTACGCCTAGGGTAAGGGCTCTATTAACCAGAAAGCCCTGAGTTCCAAGAACAAAGCAGCTGCGAAGGACTAGCCAAGAAGAGCGCAAAAGTACCACAACATGCCTGCCTCCACAGCTTTTTCCTTGGGGACATGCCTAATTCCTGGCTGATTTGCCTTTCTCGTCTTAGGGTTGGGGTTCGGCCTAGGGCTAGGATTTTTAAAATCAGGAAGCCCTGAGTTCCAGGCACACTGGAGCTGTGAAAGGCATCCAAAAGGGAGTGCAAAAGTGCCACAACATGGCTGCTTTCACGGCTTTTTCCTTGGCAAGAAGCCTAACACCAGGCTGATTTACCTTCCCAGGGTTACTGTTAGGCTTAGGCCTAGGGCTAGGATTTTTAAAACTAGGAAGCCCTGGGCTCCAGGCACACTGCAGCTGTTCAAGGCATCCCAAGGGGAGTACAAAAGTGCAACAACATGGCAGCTTTCACAGCTTTTTCCTTGGCACCATCCCTATACCTAGGCTGATTTATCTGCCTAGGGTTAGGGTTAGGGTTCAGCCTAGGGCTTGGATTTCTTTAACCAGGAAGCCCTGAGTTCCAGGCTTACTTCATCTGCCAAAGGCATCCCAAAGGGAGTGCAGAAGTGCCACAACATGCCTGCTTTCACGGCTTTTCCCTTAGGAAGAACCCTAATACCCGGCTGATTTACCTTCCTAGGGTTACTGTTAGGCTTAGGCCTAGGACTTTTAAAACCAGGAAGCCCTGGGCTCCAGGCACACTGCAGCTGCGAAAGGCATCCCAAGGGGAGCGCAAAAGTGACGCAACTTGGCTGCCACCACTGATATTTCCATGAGACCATCCCGAACCATAGGTTGATTTTCCTTCCTAGGGTTAAAGTTTGAGTTACGCCTAGGGTAAGGGCTCTATTAACCAGAAAGCCCTGAGTTCCAAGAACAAAGCAGCTGCGAAGGACTAGCCAAGAAGAGCGCAAAAGTACCACAACATGCCTGCCTCCACAGCTTTTTCCTTGGGGACATGCCTAATTCCTGGCTGATTTGCCTTTCTCGTCTTAGGGTTGGGGTTCGGCCTAGGGCTAGGATTTTTAAAATCAGGAAGCCCTGAGTTCCAGGCACACTGGAGCTGTGAAAGGCATCCAAAAGGGAGTGCAAAAGTGCCACAACATGGCTGCTTTCACGGCTTTTTCCTTGGCAAGAAGCCTAACACCAGGCTGATTTACCTTCCCAGGGTTACTGTTAGGCTTAGGCCTAGGGCTAGGATTTTTAAAACTAGGAAGCCCTTAGCTCCAGGCACACTGCAGTTGTTCAAGGCATCCCAAGGGGAGTACAAAAGTGCAACAACATGGCAGCTTTCACAGCTTTTTCCTTGGCACCATCCCTATACCTAGGCTGATTTATCTGCCTAGGGTTAGGGTTAGGGTTCAGCCTAGGGCTTGGATTTCTTTAACCAGGAAGCCCTGAGTTCCAGGCTTACTTCATCTGCCAAAGGCATCCCAAAGGGAGTGCAGAAGTGCCACAACATGGCTGCTTTCACGGCTTTTCCCTTAGGAAGAACCCTAATACCCGGCTGATTTACCTTCCTAGGGTTACTGTTAGGCTTAGGCCTAGGACTTTTAAAACCAGGAAGCCCTGGGCTCCAGGCACACTGCAGCTGCGAAAGGCATCCCAAGGGGAGCGCAAAAGTGACGCAACTTGGCTGCCACCACTGATATTTCCATGAGACCATCCCGAACCATAGGTTGATTTTCCTTCCTAGGGTTAAAGTTTGAGTTACGCCTAGGGTAAGGGCTCTATTAACCAGAAAGCCCTGAGTTCCAAGAACAAAGCAGCTGCGAAGGACTAGCCAAGAAGAGCGCAAAAGTACCACAACATGCCTGCCTCCACAGCTTTTTCCTTGGGGACATGCCTAATTCCTGGCTGATTTGCCTTTCTCGTCTTAGGGTTGGGGTTCGGCCTAGGGCTAGGATTTTTAAAATCAGGAAGCCCTGAGTTCCAGGCACACTGGAGCTGTGAAAGGCATCCAAAAGGGAGTGCAAAAGTGCCACAACATGGCTGCTTTCACGGCTTTTTCCTTGGCAAGAAGCCTAACACCAGGCTGATTTACCTTCCCAGGGTTACTGTTAGGCTTAGGCCTAGGGCTAGGATTTTTAAAACTAGGAAGCCCTTAGCTCCAGGCACACTGCAGTTGTTCAAGGCATCCCAAGGGGAGTACAAAAGTGCAACAACATGGCAGCTTTCACAGCTTTTTCCTTGGCACCATCCCTATACCTAGGCTGATTTATCTGCCTAGGGTTAGGGTTAGGGTTCAGCCTAGGGCTTGGATTTCTTTAACCAGGAAGCCCTGAGTTCCAGGCTTACTTCATCTGCCAAAGGCATCCCAAAGGGAGTGCAGAAGTGCCACAACATGGCTGCTTTCACGGCTTTTCCCTTAGGAAGAACCCTAATACCCGGCTGATTTACCTTCCTAGGGTTACTGTTAGGCTTAGGCCTAGGACTTTTAAAACCAGGAAGCCCTGGGCTCCAGGCACACTGCAGCTGCGAAAGGCATCCCAAGGGGAGCGCAAAAGTGACGCAACTTGGCTGCCACCACTGATATTTCCATGAGACCATCCCGAACCATAGGCTGATTTTCCTTCCTAGGGTTAAGGTTTGAGTTACGCCTAGGGTAAGGGTTCTATTAACCAGAAAGCCCTGAGTTCCAAGAACACAGCAGCTGCGAAGGACTAGCCAAGAAGAGCGCAAAAGTAGCACAACATGCCTGCCTCCACAGCTTTTTCCTTGGGGACATGCCTAATTCCTGGCTGATTTGCCTTTCTCGTCTTAGGGTTGGGGTTCGGCCTAGGGCTAGGATTTTTAAAATCAGGAAGCCCTGAGTTCCAGGCACACTGGAGCTGTGAAAGGCATCCAAAAGGGAGTGCAAAAGTGCCACAACATGGCTGCTTTCACGGCTTTTTCCTTGGCAAGAAGCCTAACACCAGGCTGATTTACCTTCCCAGGGTTACTGTTAGGCTTAGGCCTAGGGCTAGGATTTTTAAAACTAGGAAGCCCTGGGCTCCAGGCACACTGCAGCTGTTCAAGGCATCCCAAGGGGAGTACAAAAGTGCAACAACATGGCAGCTTTCACAGCTTTTTCCTTGGCACCATCCCTATACCTAGGCTGATTTATCTGCCTAGGGTTAGGGTTAGGGTTCAGCCTAGGGCTTGGATTTCTTTAACCAGGAAGCCCTGAGTTCCAGGCTTACTTCATCTGCCAAAGGCATCCCAAAGGGAGTGCAGAAGTGCCACAACATGGCTGCTTTCACGGCTTTTCCCTTAGGAAGAACCCTAATACCCGGCTGATTTACCTTCCTAGGGTTACTGTTAGGCTTAGGCCTAGGACTTTTAAAACCAGGAAGCCCTGGGCTCCAGGCACACTGCAGCTGCGAAAGGCATCCCAAGGGGAGCGCAAAAGTGACGCAACTTGGCTGCCACCACTGATATTTCCATGAGACCATCCCGAACCATAGGTTGATTTTCCTTCCTAGGGTTAAGGTTTGAGTTACGCCTAGGGTAAGGGTCTATTAACCAGAAAGCCCTGAGTTCCAAGAACACAGCAGCTGCGAAGGACTAGCCAAGAAGAGCGCAAAAGTACCACAACATGCCTGCCTCCACAGCTTTTTCCTTGGGGACATGCCTAATTCCTGGCTGATTTGCCTTTCTCGTCTTAGAGTTGGGGTTCGGCCTAGGGCTAGGATTTTTAAAATCAGGAAGCCCTGAGTTCCAGGCACACTGGAGCTGTGAAAGGCATCCAAAAGGGAGTGCAAAAGTGCCACAACATGGCTGCTTTCACGGCTTTTTCCTTGGCAAGAAGCCTAACACCAGGCTGATTTACCTTCCCAGGGTTACTGTTAGGCTTAGGCCTAGGGCTAGGATTTTTAAAACTAGGAAGCCCTGGGCTCCAGGCACACTGCAGCTGTTCAAGGCATCCCAAGGGGAGTACAAAAGTGCAACAACATGGCAGCTTTCACAGCTTTTTCCTTGGCACCATCCCTATACCTAGGCTGATTTATCTGCCTAGGGTTAGGGTTAGGGTTCAGCCTAGGGCTTGGATTTCTTTAACCAGGAAGCCCTGAGTTCCAGGCTTACTTCATCTGCCAAAGGCATCCCAAAGGGAGTGCAGAAGTGCCACAACATGCCTGCTTTCACGGCTTTTCCCTTAGGAAGAACCCTAATACCCGGCTGATTTACCTTCCTAGGGTTACTGTTAGGCTTAGGCCTAGGACTTTTAAAACCAGGAAGCCCTGGGCTCCAGGCACACTGCAGCTGCGAAAGGCATCCCAAGGGGAACGCAAAAGTGACGCAACTTGGCTGCCACCACTGATATTTCCATGAGACCATCCCGAACCATAGGTTGATTTTCCTTCCTAGGGTTAAGGTTTGAGTTACGCCTAGGGTAAGGGTCTATTAACCAGAAAGCCCTGAGTTCCAAGAACACAGCAGCTGCGAAGGACTAGCCAAGAAGAGCGCAAAAGTACCACAACATGCCTGCCTCCACAGCTTTTTCCTTGGGGACATGCCTAATTCCTGGCTGATTTGCCTTTCTCGTCTTAGTGTTGGGGTTCAGCCTAGGGCTAGGATTTTTAAAATCAGGAAGCCCTGAGTTCCAGGCACACTGGAGCTGTGAAAGGCATCCAAAAGGGAGTGCAAAAGTGCCACAACATGGCTGCTTTCACGGCTTTTTCCTTGGCAAGAAGCCTAACACCAGGCTGATTTACCTTCCCAGGGTTACTGTTAGGCTTAGGCCTAGGGCTAGGATTTTTAAAACTAGGAAGCCCTTAGCTCCAGGCACACTGCAGCTGTTCAAGGCATCCCAAGGGGAGTACAAAAGTGCAACAACATGGCAGCTTTCACAGCTTTTTCCTTGGCACCATCCCTATACCTAGGCTGATTTATCTGCCTAGGGTTAGGGTTAGGGTTCAGCCTAGGGCTTGGATTTCTTTAACCAGGAAGCCCTGAGTTCCAGGCTTACTTCATCTGCCAAAGGCATCCCAAAGGGAGTGCAGAAGTGCCACAACATGGCTGCTTTCACGGCTTTTCCCTTAGGAAGAACCCTAATACCCGGCTGATTTACCTTCCTAGGGTTACTGTTAGGCTTAGGCCTAGGACTTTTAAAACCAGGAAGCCCTGGGCTCCAGGCACACTGCAGCTGCGAAAGGCATCCCAAGGGGAGCGCAAAAGTGACGCAACTTGGCTGCCACCACTGATATTTCCATGAGACCATCCCGAACCATAGGTTGATTTTCCTTCCTAGGCTTAAAGTTTGAGTTATGCCTAGGGTAAGGGCTCTATTAACCAGAAAGCCCTGAGTTCCAAGAACACAGCAGCTGCGAAGGACTAGCCAAGAAGAGCGCAAAAGTACCACAACATGCCTGCCTCCACAGCTTTTTCCTTGGGGACATGTCTAATTCCTGGCTGATTTGCCTTTCTCGTCTTAGGGTTGGGGTTCGGCCTAGGGCTAGGATTTTTAAAATCAGGAAGCCCTTAGTTCCAGGCACACTGGAGCTGTGAAAGGCATCCAAAAGGGAGTGCAAAAGTGCCACAACATGGCTGCTTTCACGGCTTTTTCCTTGGCAAGAAGCCTAACACCAGGCTGATTTACCTTCCCAGGGTTACTGTTAGGCTTAGGCCTAGGGCTAGGATTTTTAAAACTAGGAAGCCCTGGGCTCCAGGCACACTGCAGCTGTTCAAGGCATCCCAAGGGGAGTACAAAAGTGCAACAACATGGCAGCTTTCACAGCTTTTTCCTTGGCACCATCCCTATACCTAGGCTGATTTATCTGCCTAGGGTTAGGGTTAGGGTTCAGCCTAGGGCTTGGATTTCTTTAACCAGGAAGCCCTGAGTTCCAGGCTTACTTCATCTGCCAAAGGCATCCCAAAGGGAGTGCAGAAGTGCCACAACATGGCTGCTTTCACGGCTTTTCCCTTAGGAAGAACCCTAATACCCGGCTGATTTACCTTCCTAGGGTTACTGTTAGGCTTAGGCCTAGGACTTTTAAAACCAGGAAGCCCTGGGCTCCAGGCACACTGCAGCTGCGAAAGGCATCCCAAGGGGAGCACAAAAGTGACGCAACTTGGCTGCCACCACTGATATTTCCATGAGAGCATCCCGAACCATAGGCTGATTTTCCTTCCTAGGGTTAAGGTTTGAGTTACGCCTAGGGTAAGGGTCTATTAACCAGAAAGCCCTGAGTTCCAAGAACACAGCAGCTGCGAAGGACTAGCCAAGAAGAGCGCAAAAGTAGCACAACATGCCTGCCTCCACAGCTTTTTCCTTGGGGACATGCCTAATTCCTGGCTGATTTGCCTTTCTCGTCTTAGAGTTGGGGTTCGGCCTAGGGCTAGGATTTTTAAAATCAGGAAGCCCTGAGTTCCAGGCACACTGGAGCTGTGAAAGGCATCCAAAAGGGAGTGCAAAAGTGCCACAACATGGCTGCTTTCACGGCTTTTTCCTTTGCAAGAAGCCTAACAGCAGGCTGATTTACCTTCCCAGGGTTACTGTTAGGCTTAGGCCTAGGGCTAGGATTTTTAAAACTAGGAAGCCCTTAGCTCCAGGCACACTGCGGCTGTTCAAGGCATCCCAAGGGGAGTACAAAAGTGCAACAACATGGCAGCTTTCACAGCTTTTTCCTTGGCACCATCCCTATACCTAGGCTGATTTATCTGCCTAGGGTTAGGGTTAGGGTTCAGCCTAGGGCTTGGATTTCTTTAACCAGGAAGCCCTGAGTTCCAGGCTTACTTCATCTGCCAAAGGCATCCCAAAGGGAGTGCAGAAGTGCCACAACATGGCTGCTTTCACGGCTTTTCCCTTAGGAAGAACCCTAATACCCGGCTGATTTACCTTCCTAGGGTTACTGTTAGGCTTAGGCCTAGGACTTTTAAAACCAGGAAGCCCTGGGCTCCAGGCACACTGCAGCTGCGAAAGGCATCCCAAGGGGAACGCAAAAGTGACGCAACTTGGCTGCCACCACTGATATTTCCATGAGACCATCCCGAACCATAGCTTGATTTTCCTTCCTAGGGTTAAGGTTTGAGTTACGCCTAGGGTAAGGGTCTATTAACCAGAAAGCCCTGAGTTCCAAGAACACAGCAGCTGCGAAGGACTACCCAAGAAGAGCGCAAAAGTAGCACAACATGCCTGCCTCCACAGCTTTTTCCTTGGGGACATGCCTAATTCCTGGCTGATTTGCCTTTCTCGTCTTAGTGTTGGGGTTCGGCCTAGGGCTAGGATTTTTAAAATCAGGAAGCCCTGAGTTCCAGGCACACTGGAGCTGTGAAAGGCATCCAAAAGGGAGTGCAAAAGTGCCACAACATGGCTGCTTTCACGGCTTTTTCCTTGGCAAGAAGCCTAACACCAGGCTGATTTACCTTCCCAGGGTTACTGTTAGGCTTAGGCCTAGGGCTAGGATTTTTAAAACTAGGAAGCCCTGGGCTCCAGGCACACTGCAGCTGTTCAAGGCATCCCAAGGGGAGTACAAAAGTGCAACAACATGGCAGCTTTCACAGCTTTTTCCTTGGCACCATCCCTATACCTAGGCTGATTTATCTGCCTAGGGTTAGGGTTAGGGTTCAGCCTAGGGCTTGGATTTCTTTAACCAGGAAGCCCTGAGTTCCAGGCTTACTTCATCTGCCAAAGGCATCCCAAAGGGAGTGCAGAAGTGCCACAACATGGCTGCTTTCACGGCTTTTCCCTTAGGAAGAACCCTAATACCCGGCTGATTTACCTTCCTAGGGTTACTGTTAGGCTTAGGCCTAGGACTTTTAAAACCAGGAAGCCCTGGGCTCCAGGCACACTGCAGCTGCGAAAGGCATCCCAAGGGGAGCGCAAAAGTGACGCAACTTGGCTGCCACCACTGATATTTCCATGAGAGCATCCCGAACCATAGGCTGATTTTCCTTCCTAGGGTTAAGGTTTGAGTTACGCCTAGGGTAAGGGTCTATTAACCAGAAAGCCCTGAGTTCCAAGAACACAGCAGCTGCGAAGGACTAGCCAAGAAGAGCGCAAAAGTAGCACAACATGCCTGCCTCCACAGCTTTTTCCTTGGGGACATGCCTAATTCCTGGCTGATTTGCCTTTCTCGTCTTAGGGTTGGGGTTCGGCCTAGGGCTAGGATTTTTAAAATCAGGAAGCCCTGAGTTCCAGGCACACTGGAGCTGTGAAAGGCATCCAAAAGGGAGTGCAAAAGTGCCACAACATGGCTGCTTTCACGGCTTTTTCCTTGGCAAGAAGCCTAACACCAGGCTGATTTACCTTCCCAGGGTTACTGTTAGGCTTAGGCCTAGGGCTAGGATTTTTAAAACTAGGAAGCCCTGGGCTCCAGGCACACTGCAGCTGTTCAAGGCATCCCAAGGGGAGTACAAAAGTGCAACAACATGGCAGCTTTCACAGCTTTTTCCTTGGCACCATCCCTATACCTAGGCTGATTTATCTGCCTAGGGTTAGGGTTAGGGTTCAGCCTAGGGCTTGGATTTCTTTAACCAGGAAGCCCTGAGTTCCAGGCTTACTTCATCTGCCAAAGGCATCCCAAAGGGAGTGCAGAAGTGCCACAACATGGCTGCTTTCACGGCTTTTCCCTTAGGAAGAACCCTAATACCCGGCTGATTTACCTTCCTAGGGTTACTGTTAGGCTTAGGCCTAGGACTTTTAAAACCAGGAAGCCCTGGGCTCCAGGCACACTGCAGCTGCAAAAGGCATCCCAAGGGGAGCGCAAAAGTGACGCAACTTGGCTGCCACCACTGATATTTCCATGAGACCATCCCGAACCATAGGCTGATTTTCCTTCCTAGGCTTAAGGTTTGAGTTACGCCTAGGGTAAGGGTCTATTAACCAGAAAGCCCTGAGTTCCAAGAACACAGCAGCTGCGAAGGACTAGCCAAGAAGAGCGCAAAAGTACCACAACATGCCTGCCTCCACAGCTTTTTCCTTGGGGACATGCCTAATTCCTGGCTGATTTGCCTTTCTCGTCTTAGGGTTGGGGTTCGGCCTAGGGCTAGGATTTTTAAAATCAGGAAGCCCTGAGTTCCAGGCACACTGCAGCTGTGAAAGGCATCCAAAAGGGAGTGCAAAAGTGCCACAACATGGCTGCTTTCATGGCTTTTTCCTTGGCAAGAAGCCTAACACCAGGCTGATTTCCCTTCCCAGGGTTACTGTTAGGCTTAGGCCTAGGGCTAGGATTTTTAAAACTAGGAAGCCCTGGGCTCCAGGCACACTGCAGCTGTTCAAGGCATCCCAAGGGGAGTACAAAAGTGCAACAACATGGCAGCTTTCACAGCTTTTTCCTTGGCACCATCCCTATACCTAGGCTGATTTATCTGCCTAGGGTTAGGGTTAGGGTTCAGCCTAGGGCTTGGATTTCTTTAACCAGGAAGCCCTGAGTTCCAGGCTTACTTCATCTGCCAAAGGCATCCCAAAGGGAGTGCAGAAGTGCCACAACATGGCTGCTTTCACGGCTTTTCCCTTAGGAAGAACCCTAATACCCGGCTGATTTACCTTCCTAGGGTTACTGTTAGGCTTAGGCCTAGGACTTTTAAAACCAGGAAGCCCTGGGCTCCAGGCACACTGCAGCTGCGAAAGGCATCCCAAGGGGAGCGCAAAAGTGACGCAACTTGGCTGCCACCACTGATATTTCCATGAGAGCATCCCGAACCATAGGCTGATTTTCCTTCCTAGGGTTAAGGTTTGAGTTACGCCTAGGGTAAGGGTTCTATTAACCAGAAAGCCCTGAGTTCCAAGAACACAGCAGCTGCGAAGGACTAGCCAAGAAGAGCGCAAAAGTACCACAACATGCCTGCCTCCACAGCTTTTTCCTTGGGGACATGCCTAATTCCTGGCTGATTTGCCTTTCTCGTCTTAGGGTTGGGGTTCGGCCTAGGGCTAGGATTTTTAAAATCAGGAAGCCCTTAGTTCCAGGCACACTGGAGCTGTGAAAGGCATCCAAAAGGGAGTGCAAAAGTGCCACAACATGGCTGCTTTCACGGCTTTTTCCTTGGCAAGAAGCCTAACACCAGGCTGATTTACCTTCCCAGGGTTACTGTTAGGCTTAGGCCTAGGGCTAGGATTTTTAAAACTAGGAAGCCCTTAGCTCCAGGCACACTGCAGCTGTTCAAGGCATCCCAAGGGGAGTACAAAAGTGCAACAACATGGCAGCTTTCACAGCTTTTTCCTTGGCACCATCCCTATACCTAGGCTGATTTATCTGCCTAGGGTTAGGGTTAGGGTTCAGCCTAGGGCTTGGATTTCTTTAACCAGGAAGCCCTGAGTTCCAGGCTTACTTCATCTGCCAAAGGCATCCCAAAGGGAGTGCAGAAGTGCCACAACATGCCTGCTTTCACGGCTTTTCCCTTAGGAAGAAGCCTAATACCCGGCTGATTTACCTTCCTAGGGTTACTGTTAGGCTTAGGCCTAGGACTTTTAAAACCAGGAAGCCCTGGGCTCCAGGCACACTGCAGCTGCGAAAGGCATCCCAAGGGGAGCGCAAAAGTGACGCAACTTGGCTGCCACCACTGATATTTCCATGAGACCATCCCGAACCATAGGTTGATTTTCCTTCCTAGGGTTAAAATTTGACTTACGCCTAGGGTAAGGGCTCTATTAACCAGAAAGCCCTGAGTTCCAAGAACACAGCAGCTGCGAAGGACTAGCCAAGAAGAGCGCAAAAGTAGCACAACATGCCTGCCTCCACAGCTTTTTCCTTGGGGACATGCCTAATTCCTGGCTGATTTGCCTTTCTCGTCTTAGTGTTGGGGTTCGGCCTAGGGCTAGGATTTTTAAAATCAGGAAGCCCTGAGTTCCAGGCACACTGGAGCTGTGAAAGGCATCCAAAAGGGAGTGCAAAAGTGCCACAACATGGCTGCTTTCACGGCTTTTTCCTTGGCAAGAAGCCTAACACCAGGCTGATTTACCTTCCCAGGGTTACTGTTAGGCTTAGGCCTAGGGCTAGGATTTTTAAAACTAGGAAGCCCTTAGCTCCAGGCACACTGCAGCTGTTCAAGGCATCCCAAGGGGAGTACAAAAGTGCAACAACATGGCAGCTTTCACAGCTTTTTCCTTGGCACCATCCCTATACCTAGGCTGATTTATCTGCCTAGGGTTAGGGTTAGGGTTCAGCCTAGGGCTTGGATTTCTTTAACCAGGAAGCCCTGAGTTCCAGGCTTACTTCATCTGCCAAAGGCATCCCAAAGGGAGTGCAGAAGTGCCACAACATGGCTGCTTTCACGGCTTTTCCCTTAGGAAGAACCCTAATACCCGGCTGATTTACCTTCCTAGGGTTACTGTTAGGCTTAGGCCTAGGACTTTTAAAACCAGGAAGCCCTGGGCTCCAGGCACACTGCAGCTGCGAAAGGCATCCCAAGGGGAGCGCAAAAGTGACGCAACTTGGCTGCCACCACTGATATTTCCATGAGAGCATCCCGAACCATAGGCTGATTTTCCTTCCTAGGCTTAAGGTTTGAGTTACGCCTAGGGTAAGGGTTCTATTAACCAGAAAGCCCTGAGTTCCAAGAACACAGCAGCTGCGAAGGACTAGCCAAGAAGAGCGCAAAAGTAGCACAACATGCCTGCCTCCACAGCTTTTTCCTTGGGGACATGCCTAATTCCTGGCTGATTTGCCTTTCTCGTCTTAGGGTTGGGGTTCGGCCTAGGGCTAGGATTTTTAAAATCAGGAAGCCCTGAGTTCCAGGCACACTGGAGCTGTGAAAGGCATCCAAAAGGGAGTGCAAAAGTGCCACAACATGGCTGCTTTCACGGCTTTTTCCTTGGCAAGAAGCCTAACACCAGGCTGATTTACCTTCCCAGGGTTACTGTTAGGCTTAGGCCTAGGGCTAGGATTTTTAAAACTAGGAAGCCCTGGGCTCCAGGCACACTGCAGCTGTTCAAGGCATCCCAAGGGGAGTACAAAAGTGCAACAACATGGCAGCTTTCACAGCTTTTTCCTTGGCACCATCCCTATACCTAGGCTGATTTATCTGCCTAGGGTTAGGGTTAGGGTTCAGCCTAGGGCTTGGATTTCTTTAACCAGGAAGCCCTGAGTTCCAGGCTTACTTCATCTGCCAAAGGCATCCCAAAGGGAGTGCAGAAGTGCCACAACATGGCTGCTTTCACGGCTTTTCCCTTAGGAAGAACCCTAATACCCGGCTGATTTACCTTCCTAGGGTTACTGTTAGGCTTAGGCCTAGGACTTTTAAAACCAGGAAGCCCTGGGCTCCAGGCACACTGCAGCTGCAAAAGGCATCCCAAGGGGAGCGCAAAAGTGACGCAACTTGGCTGCCACCACTGATATTTCCATGAGACCATCCCGAACCATAGGCTGATTTTCCTTCCTAGGCTTAAGGTTTGAGTTACGCCTAGGGTAAGGGTCTATTAACCAGAAAGCCCTGAGTTCCAAGAACACAGCAGCTGCGAAGGACTAGCCAAGAAGAGCGCAAAAGTACCACAACATGCCTGCCTCCACAGCTTTTTCCTTGGGGACATGCCTAATTCCTGGCTGATTTGCCTTTCTCGTCTTAGGGTTGGGGTTCGGCCTAGGGCTAGGATTTTTAAAATCAGGAAGCCCTGAGTTCCAGGCACACTGGAGCTGTGAAAGGCATCCAAAAGGGAGTGCAAAAGTGCCACAACATGGCTGCTTTCACGGCTTTTTCCTTGGCAAGAAGCCTAACAGCAGGCTGATTTACCTTCCCAGGGTTACTGTTAGGCTTAGGCCTAGGGCTAGGATTTTTAAAACTAGGAAGCCCTGGGCTCCAGGCACACTGCAGCTGTTCAAGGCATCCCAAGGGGAGTACAAAAGTGCAACAACATGGCAGCTTTCACAGCTTTTTCCTTGGCACCATCCCTATACCTAGGCTGATTTATCTGCCTAGGGTTAAGGTTAGGGTTCAGCCTAGGGCTTGGATTTCTTTAACCAGGAAGCCCTGAGTTCCAGGCTTACTTCATCTGCCAAAGGCATCCCAAAGGGAGTGCAGAAGTGCCACAACATGGCTGCTTTCACGGCTTTTCCCTTAGGAAGAACCCTAATACCCGGCTGATTTACCTTCCTAGGGTTACTGTTAGGCTTAGGCCTAGGACTTTTAAAACCAGGAAGCCCTGGGCTCCAGGCACACTGCAGCTGCAAAAGGCATCCCAAGGGGAGCGCAAAAGTGACGCAACTTGGCTGCCACCACTGATATTTCCATGAGACCATCCCGAACCATAGGTTGATTTTCCTTCCTAGGGTTAAAGTTTGAGTTACGCCTAGGGTAAGGGCTCTATTAACCAGAAAGCCCTGAATTCCAAGAACACAGCAGCTGCGAAGGACTAGCCAAGAAGAGCGCAAAAGTAGCACAACATGCCTGCCTCCACAGCTTTTTCCTTGGGGACATGCCTAATTCCTGGCTGATTTGCCTTTCTCGTCTTAGGGTTGGGGTTCGGCCTAGGGCTAGGATTTTTAAAATCAGGAAGCCCTTAGTTCCAGGCACACTGGAGCTGTGAAAGGCATCCAAAAGGGAGTGCAAAAGTGCCACAACATGGCTGCTTTCACGGCTTTTTCCTTGGCAAGAAGCCTAACACCAGGCTGATTTACCTTCCCAGGGTTACTGTTAGGCTTAGGCCTAGGGCTAGGATTTTTAAAACTAGGAAGCCCTTAGCTCCAGGCACACTGCAGCTGTTCAAGGCATCCCAAGGGGAGTACAAAAGTGCAACAACATGGCAGCTTTCACAGCTTTTTCCTTGGCACCATCCCTATACCTAGGCTGATTTATCTGCCTAGGGTTAGGGTTAGGGTTCAGCCTAGGGCTTGGATTTCTTTAACCAGGAAGCCCTGAGTTCCAGGCTTACTTCATCTGCCAAAGGCATCCCAAAGGGAGTGCAGAAGTGCCACAACATGCCTGCTTTCACGGCTTTTCCCTTAGGAAGAAGCCTAATACCCGGCTGATTTACCTTCCTAGGGTTACTGTTAGGCTTAGGCCTAGGACTTTTAAAACCAGGAAGCCCTGGGCTCCAGGCACACTGCAGCTGCGAAAGGCATCCCAAGGGGAGCGCAAAAGTGACGCAACTTGGCTGCCACCACTGATATTTCCATGAGACCATCCCGAACCATAGGTTGATTTTCCTTCCTAGGGTTAAAATTTGAGTTACGCCTAGGGTAAGGGCTCTATTAACCAGAAAGCCCTGAGTTCCAAGAACACAGCAGCTGCGAAGGACTACCCAAGAAGAGCGCAAAAGTAGCACAACATGCCTGCCTCCACAGCTTTTTCCTTGGGGACATGCCTAATTCCTGGCTGATTTGCCTTTCTCGTCTTAGTGTTGGGGTTCGGCCTAGGGCTAGGATTTTTAAAATCAGGAAGCCCTGAGTTCCAGGCACACTGGAGCTGTGAAAGGCATCCAAAAGGGAGTGCAAAAGTGCCACAACATGGCTGCTTTCACGGCTTTTTCCTTGGCAAGAAGCCTAACACCAGGCTGATTTACATTCCCAGGGTTACTGTTAGGCTTAGGCCTAGGGCTAGGATTTTTAAAACTAGGAAGCCCTTAGCTCCAGGCACACTGCAGCTGTTCAAGGCATCCCAAGGGGAGTACAAAAGTGCAACAACTTGGCAGCTTTCACAGCTTTTTCCTTGGCACCATCCCTATACCTAGGCTGATTTATCTGCCTAGGGTTAGGGTTAGGGTTCAGCCTAGGGCTTGGATTTCTTTAACCAGGAAGCCCTGAGTTCCAGGCTTACTTCATCTGCCAAAGGCATCCCAAAGGGAGTGCAGAAGTGCCACAACATGGCTGCTTTCACGGCTTTTCCCTTAGGAAGAACCCTAATACCCGGCTGATTTACCTTCCTAGGGTTACTGTTAGGCTTAGGCCTAGGACTTTTAAAACCAGGAAGCCCTGGGCTCCAGGCACACTGCAGCTGCGAAAGGCATCCCAAGGGGAGCGCAAAAGTGACGCAACTTGGCTGCCACCACTGATATTTCCATGAGACCATCCCGAACCATAGGCTGATTTTCCTTCCTAGGCTTAAGGTTTGAGTTACGCCTAGGGTAAGGGTTCTATTAACCAGAAAGCCCTGAGTTCCAAGAACACAGCAGCTGCGAAGGACTAGCCAAGAAGAGCGCAAAAGTACCACAACATGCCTGCCTCCACAGCTTTTTCCTTGGGGACATGCCTAATTCCTGGCTGATTTGCCTTTCTCGTCTTAGGGTTGGGGTTCGGCCTAGGGCTAGGATTTTTAAAATCAGGAAGCCCTGAGTTCCAGGCACACTGGAGCTGTAAAAGGCATCCAAAAGGGAGTGCAAAAGTGCCACAACATGGCTGCTTTCACGGCTTTTTCCTTGGCAAGAAGCCTAACACCAGGCTGATTTCCCTTCCCAGGGTTACTGTTAGGCTTAGGCCTAGGGCTAGGATTTTTAAAACTAGGAAGCCCTGGGCTCCAGGCACACTGCAGCTGTTCAAGGCATCCCAAGGGGAGTACAAAAGTGCAACAACATGGCAGCTTTCACAGCTTTTTCCTTGGCACCATCCCTATACCTAGGCTGATTTATCTGCCTAGGGTTAGGGTTAGGGTTCAGCCTAGGGCTTGGATTTCTTTAACCAGGAAGCCCTGAGTTCCAGGCTTACTTCATCTGCCAAAGGCATCCCAAAGGGAGTGCAGAAGTGCCACAACATGGCTGCTTTCACGGCTTTTCCCTTAGGAAGAACCCTAATACCCGGCTGATTTACCTTCCTAGGGTTACTGTTAGGCTTAGGCCTAGGACTTTTAAAACCAGGAAGCCCTGGGCTCCAGGCACACTGCAGCTGCAAAAGGCATCCCAAGGGGAGCGCAAAAGTGACGCAACTTGGCTGCCACCACTGATATTTCCATGAGACCATCCCGAACCATAGGCTGATTTTCCTTCCTAGGCTTAAGGTTTGAGTTATGCCTAGGGTAAGGGTCTATTAACCAGAAAGCCCTGAGTTCCAAGAACACAGCAGCTGCGAAGGACTAGCCAAGAAGAGCGCAAAAGTACCACAACATGCCTGCCTCCACAGCTTTTTCCTTGGGGACATGCCTAATTCCTGGCTGATTTGCCTTTCTCGTCTTAGGGTTGGGGTTCGGCCTAGGGCTAGGATTTTTAAAATCAGGAAGCCCTTAGTTCCAGGCACACTGGAGCTGTGAAAGGCATCCAAAAGGGAGTGCAAAAGTGCCACAACATGGCTGCTTTCACGGCTTTTTCCTTGGCAAGAAGCCTAACACCAGGCTGATTTACCTTCCCAGGGTTACTGTTAGGCTTAGGCCTAGGGCTAGGATTTTTAAAACTAGGAAGCCCTTAGCTCCAGGCACACTGCAGCTGTTCAAGGCATCCCAAGGGGAGTACAAAAGTGCAACAACATGGCAGCTTTCACAGCTTTTTCCTTGGCACCATCCCTATACCTAGGCTGATTTATCTGCCTAGGGTTAGGGTTAGGGTTCAGCCTAGGGCTTGGATTTCTTTAACCAGGAAGCCCTGAGTTCCAGGCTTACTTCATCTGCCAAAGGCATCCCAAAGGGAGTGCAGAAGTGCCACAACATGCCTGCTTTCACGGCTTTTCCCTTAGGAAGAACCCTAATACCCGGCTGATTTACCTTCCTAGGGTTACTGTTAGGCTTAGGCCTAGGACTTTTAAAACCAGGAAGCCCTGGGCTCCAGGCACACTGCAGCTGCGAAAGTCATCCCAAGGGGAGCGCAAAAGTGACGCAACTTGGCTGCCACCACTGATATTTCCATGAGACCATCCCGAACCATAGGCTGATTTTCCTTCCTAGGGTTAAGGTTTGAGTTACGCCTAGGGTAAGGGTCTATTAACCAGAAAGCCCTGAGTTCCAAGAACACAGCAGCTGCGAAGGACTAGCCAAGAAGAGCGCAAAAGTACCACAACATGCCTGCCTCCACAGCTTTTTCCTTGGGGACATGCCTAATTCCTGGCTGATTTGCCTTTCTCGTCTTAGGGTTGGGGTTCGGCCTAGGGCTAGGATTTTTAAAATCAGGAAGCCCTGAGTTCCAGGCACACTGGAGCTGTGAAAGGCATCCAAAAGGGAGTGCAAAAGTGCCACAACATGGCTGCTTTCACGGCTTTTTCCTTGGCAAGAAGCCTAACACCAGGCTGATTTACCTTCCCAGGGTTACTGTTAGGCTTAGGCCTAGGGCTAGGATTTTTAAAACTAGGAAGCCCTGGGCTCCAGGCACACTGCAGCTGTTCAAGGCATCCCAAGGGGAGTACAAAAGTGCAACAACATGGCAGCTTTCACAGCTTTTTCCTTGGCACCATCCCTATACCTAGGCTGATTTATCTGCCTAGGGTTAAGGTTAGGGTTCAGCCTAGGGCTTGGATTTCTTTAACCAGGAAGCCCTGAGTTCCAGGCTTACTTCATCTGCCAAAGGCATCCCAAAGGGAGTGCAGAAGTGCCACAACATGGCTGCTTTCACGGCTTTTCCCTTAGGAAGAACCCTAATACCCGGCTGATTTACCTTCCTAGGGTTACTGTTAGGCTTAGGCCTAGGACTTTTAAAACCAGGAAGCCCTGGGCTCCAGGCACACTGCAGCTGCGAAAGGCATCCCAAGGGGAGCGCAAAAGTGACGCAACTTGGCTGCCACCACTGATATTTCCATGAGAGCATCCCGAACCATAGGCTGATTTTCCTTCCTAGGGTTAAGGTTTGAGTTACGCCTAGGGTAAGGGTTCTATTAACCAGAAAGCCCTGAGTTCCAAGAACACAGCAGCTGCGAAGGACTAGCCAAGAAGAGCGCAAAAGTAGCACAACATGCCTGCCTCCACAGCTTTTTCCTTGGGGACATGCCTAATTCCTGGCTGATTTGCCTTTCTCGTCTTAGGGTTGGGGTTCGGCCTAGGGCTAGGATTTTTAAAATCAGGAAGCCCTTAGTTCCAGGCACACTGGAGCTGTGAAAGGCATCCAAAAGGGAGTGCAAAAGTGCCACAACATGGCTGCTTTCACGGCTTTTTCCTTGGCAAGAAGCCTAACACCAGGCTGATTTACCTTCCCAGGGTTACTGTTAGGCTTAGGCCTAGGGCTAGGATTTTTAAAACTAGGAAGCCCTTAGCTCCAGGCACACTGCAGCTGTTCAAGGCATCCCAAGGGGAGTACAAAAGTGCAACAACATGGCAGCTTTCACAGCTTTTTCCTTGGCACCATCCCTATACCTAGGCTGATTTATCTGCCTAGGGTTAGGGTTAGGGTTCAGCCTAGGGCTTGGATTTCTTTAACCAGGAAGCCCTGAGTTCCAGGCTTACTTCATCTGCCAAAGGCATCCCAAAGGGAGTGCAGAAGTGCCACAACATGCCTGCTTTCACGGCTTTTCCCTTAGGAAGAAGCCTAATACCCGGCTGATTTACCTTCCTAGGGTTACTGTTAGGCTTAGGCCTAGGACTTTTAAAACCAGGAAGCCCTGGGCTCCAGGCACACTGCAGCTGCGAAAGGCATCCCAAGGGGAGCGCAAAAGTGACGCAACTTGGCTGCCACCACTGATATTTCCATGAGACCATCCCGAACCATAGGTTGATTTTCCTTCCTAGGGTTAAAATTTGAGTTACGCCTAGGGTAAGGGCTCTATTAACCAGAAAGCCCTGAGTTCCAAGAACACAGCAGCTGCGAAGGACTACCCAAGAAGAGCGCAAAAGTAGCACAACATGCCTGCCTCCACAGCTTTTTCCTTGGGGACATGCCTAATTCCTGGCTGATTTGCCTTTCTCGTCTTAGTGTTGGGGTTCGGCCTAGGGCTAGGATTTTTAAAATCAGGAAGCCCTGAGTTCCAGGCACACTGGAGCTGTGAAAGGCATCCAAAAGGGAGTGCAAAAGTGCCACAACATGGCTGCTTTCACGGCTTTTTCCTTGGCAAGAAGCCTAACACCAGGCTGATTTACCTTCCCAGGGTTACTGTTAGGCTTAGGCCTAGGGCTAGGATTTTTAAAACTAGGAAGCCCTTAGCTCCAGGCACACTGCAGCTGTTCAAGGCATCCCAAGGGGAGTACAAAAGTGCAACAACATGGCAGCTTTCACAGCTTTTTCCTTGGCACCATCCCTATACCTAGGCTGATTTATCTGCCTAGGGTTAGGGTTAGGGTTCAGCCTAGGGCTTGGATTTCTTTAACCAGGAAGCCCTGAGTTCCAGGCTTACTTCATCTGCCAAAGGCATCCCAAAGGGAGTGCAGAAGTGCCACAACATGGCTGCTTTCACGGCTTTTCCCTTAGGAAGAACCCTAATACCCGGCTGATTTACCTTCCTAGGGTTACTGTTAGGCTTAGGCCTAGGACTTTTAAAACCAGGAAGCCCTGGGCTCCAGGCACACTGCAGCTGCGAAAGGCATCCCAAGGGGAGCGCAAAAGTGACGCAACTTGGCTGCCACCACTGATATTTCCATGAGAGCATCCCGAACCATAGGCTGATTTTCCTTCCTAGGCTTAAGGTTTGAGTTACGCCTAGGGTAAGGGTTCTATTAACCAGAAAGCCCTGAGTTCCAAGAACACAGCAGCTGCGAAGGACTAGCCAAGAAGAGCGCAAAAGTAGCACAACATGCCTGCCTCCACAGCTTTTTCCTTGGGGACATGCCTAATTCCTGGCTGATTTGCCTTTCTCGTCTTAGGGTTGGGGTTCGGCCTAGGGCTAGGATTTTTAAAATCAGGAAGCCCTGAGTTCCAGGCACACTGGAGCTGTGAAAGGCATCCAAAAGGGAGTGCAAAAGTGCCACAACATGGCTGCTTTCACGGCTTTTTCCTTGGCAAGAAGCCTAACACCAGGCTGATTTACCTTCCCAGGGTTACTGTTAGGCTTAGGCCTAGGGCTAGGATTTTTAAAACTAGGAAGCCCTGGGCTCCAGGCACACTGCAGCTGTTCAAGGCATCCCAAGGGGAGTACAAAAGTGCAACAACATGGCAGCTTTCACAGCTTTTTCCTTGGCACCATCCCTATACCTAGGCTGATTTATCTGCCTAGGGTTAGGGTTAGGGTTCAGCCTAGGGCTTGGATTTCTTTAACCAGGAAGCCCTGAGTTCCAGGCTTACTTCATCTGCCAAAGGCATCCCAAAGGGAGTGCAGAAGTGCCACAACATGGCTGCTTTCACGGCTTTTCCCTTAGGAAGAACCCTAATACCCGGCTGATTTACCTTCCTAGGGTTACTGTTAGGCTTAGGCCTAGGACTTTTAAAACCAGGAAGCCCTGGGCTCCAGGCACACTGCAGCTGCAAAAGGCATCCCAAGGGGAGCGCAAAAGTGACGCAACTTGGCTGCCACCACTGATATTTCCATGAGACCATCCCGAACCATAGGCTGATTTTCCTTCCTAGGCTTAAGGTTTGAGTTACGCCTAGGGTAAGGGTCTATTAACCAGAAAGCCCTGAGTTCCAAGAACACAGCAGCTGCGAAGGACTAGCCAAGAAGAGCGCAAAAGTACCACAACATGCCTGCCTCCACAGCTTTTTCCTTGGGGACATGCCTAATTCCTGGCTGATTTGCCTTTCTCGTCTTAGGGTTGGGGTTCGGCCTAGGGCTAGGATTTTTAAAATCAGGAAGCCCTGAGTTCCAGGCACACTGGAGCTGTGAAAGGCATCCAAAAGGGAGTGCAAAAGTGCCACAACATGGCTGCTTTCACGGCTTTTTCCTTGGCAAGAAGCCTAACACCAGGCTGATTTACCTTCCCAGGGTTACTGTTAGGCTTAGGCCTAGGGCTAGGATTTTTAAAACTAGGAAGCCCTGGGCTCCAGGCACACTGCAGCTGTTCAAGGCATCCCAAGGGGAGTACAAAAGTGCAACAACATGGCAGCTTTCACAGCTTTTTCCTTGGCACCATCCCTATACCTAGGCTGATTTATCTGCCTAGGGTTAAGGTTAGGGTTCAGCCTAGGGCTTGGATTTCTTTAACCAGGAAGCCCTGAGTTCCAGGCTTACTTCATCTGCCAAAGGCATCCCAAAGGGAGTGCAGAAGTGCCACAACATGGCTGCTTTCACGGCTTTTCCCTTAGGAAGAACCCTAATACCCGGCTGATTTACCTTCCTAGGGTTACTGTTAGGCTTAGGCCTAGGACTTTTAAAACCAGGAAGCCCTGGGCTCCAGGCACACTGCAGCTGCAAAAGGCATCCCAAGGGGAGCGCAAAAGTGACGCAACTTGGCTGCCACCACTGATATTTCCATGAGACCATCCCGAACCATAGGTTGATTTTCCTTCCTAGGGTTAAAGTTTGAGTTACGCCTAGGGTAAGGGCTCTATTAACCAGAAAGCCCTGAATTCCAAGAACACAGCAGCTGCGAAGGACTAGCCAAGAAGAGCGCAAAAGTAGCACAACATGCCTGCCTCCACAGCTTTTTCCTTGGGGACATGCCTAATTCCTGGCTGATTTGCCTTTCTCGTCTTAGGGTTGGGGTTCGGCCTAGGGCTAGGATTTTTAAAATCAGGAAGCCCTTAGTTCCAGGCACACTGGAGCTGTGAAAGGCATCCAAAAGGGAGTGCAAAAGTGCCACAACATGGCTGCTTTCACGGCTTTTTCCTTGGCAAGAAGCCTAACACCAGGCTGATTTACCTTCCCAGGGTTACTGTTAGGCTTAGGCCTAGGGCTAGGATTTTTAAAACTAGGAAGCCCTTAGCTCCAGGCACACTGCAGCTGTTCAAGGCATCCCAAGGGGAGTACAAAAGTGCAACAACATGGCAGCTTTCACAGCTTTTTCCTTGGCACCATCCCTATACCTAGGCTGATTTATCTGCCTAGGGTTAGGGTTAGGCTTCAGCCTAGGGCTTGGATTTCTTTAACCAGGAAGCCCTGAGTTCCAGGCTTACTTCATCTGCCAAAGGCATCCCAAAGGGAGTGCAGAAGTGCCACAACATGCCTGCTTTCACGGCTTTTCCCTTAGGAAGAAGCCTAATACCCGGCTGATTTACCTTCCTAGGGTTACTGTTAGGCTTAGGCCTAGGACTTTTAAAACCAGGAAGCCCTGGGCTCCAGGCACACTGCAGCTGCGAAAGGCATCCCAAGGGGAGCGCAAAAGTGACGCAACTTGGCTGCCACCACTGATATTTCCATGAGACCATCCCGAACCATAGGTTGATTTTCCTTCCTAGGGTTAAAATTTGAGTTACGCCTAGGGTAAGGGCTCTATTAACCAGAAAGCCCTGAGTTCCAAGAACACAGCAGCTGCGAAGGACTACCCAAGAAGAGCGCAAAAGTAGCACAACATGCCTGCCTCCACAGCTTTTTCCTTGGGGACATGCCTAATTCCTGGCTGATTTGCCTTTCTCGTCTTAGGGTTGGGGTTCGGCCTAGGGCTAGGATTTTTAAAATCAGGAAGCCCTGAGTTCCAGGCACACTGGAGCTGTGAAAGGCATCCAAAAGGGAGTGCAAAAGTGCCACAACATGGCTGCTTTCACGGCTTTTTCCTTGGCAAGAAGCCTAACACCAGGCTGATTTACCTTCCCAGGGTTACTGTTAGGCTTAGGCCTAGGGCTAGGATTTTTAAAACTAGGAAGCCCTTAGCTCCAGGCACACTGCAGCTGTTCAAGGCATCCCAAGGGGAGTACAAAAGTGCAACAACATGGCAGCTTTCACAGCTTTTTCCTTGGCACCATCCCTATACCTAGGCTGATTTATCTGCCTAGGGTTAGGGTTAGGGTTCAGCCTAGGGCTTGGATTTCTTTAACCAGGAAGCCCTGAGTTCCAGGCTTACTTCATCTGCCAAAGGCATCCCAAAGGGAGTGCAGAAGTGCCACAACATGGCTGCTTTCACGGCTTTTCCCTTAGGAAGAACCCTAATACCCGGCTGATTTACCTTCCTAGGGTTACTGTTAGGCTTAGGCCTAGGACTTTTAAAACCAGGAAGCCCTGGGCTCCAGGCACACTGCAGCTGCGAAAGGCATCCCAAGGGGAGCGCAAAAGTGACGCAACTTGGCTGCCACCACTGATATTTCCATGAGAGCATCCCGAACCATAGGCTGATTTTCCTTCCTAGGCTTAAGGTTTGAGTTACGCCTAGGGTAAGGGTTCTATTAACCAGAAAGCCCTGAGTTCCAAGAACACAGCAGCTGCGAAGGACTAGCCAAGAAGAGCGCAAAAGTAGCACAACATGCCTGCCTCCACAGCTTTTTCCTTGGGGACATGCCTAATTCCTGGCTGATTTGCCTTTCTCGTCTTAGGGTTGGGGTTCGGCCTAGGGCTAGGATTTTTAAAATCAGGAAGCCCTGAGTTCCAGGCACACTGGAGCTGTGAAAGGCATCCAAAAGGGAGTGCAAAAGTGCCACAACATGGCTGCTTTCACGGCTTTTTCCTTGGCAAGAAGCCTAACACCAGGCTGATTTACCTTCCCAGGGTTACTGTTAGGCTTAGGCCTAGGGCTAGGATTTTTAAAACTAGGAAGCCCTGGGCTCCAGGCACACTGCAGCTGTTCAAGGCATCCCAAGGGGAGTACAAAAGTGCAACAACATGGCAGCTTTCACAGCTTTTTCCTTGGCACCATCCCTATACCTAGGCTGATTTATCTGCCTAGGGTTAGGGTTAGGGTTCAGCCTAGGGCTTGGATTTCTTTAACCAGGAAGCCCTGAGTTCCAGGCTTACTTCATCTGCCAAAGGCATCCCAAAGGGAGTGCAGAAGTGCCACAACATGGCTGCTTTCACGGCTTTTCCCTTAGGAAGAACCCTAATACCCGGCTGATTTACCTTCCTAGGGTTACTGTTAGGCTTAGGCCTAGGACTTTTAAAACCAGGAAGCCCTGGGCTCCAGGCACACTGCAGCTGCAAAAGGCATCCCAAGGGGAGCGCAAAAGTGACGCAACTTGGCTGCCACCACTGATATTTCCATGAGACCATCCCGAACCATAGGCTGATTTTCCTTCCTAGGCTTAAGGTTTGAGTTACGCCTAGGGTAAGGGTCTATTAACCAGAAAGCCCTGAGTTCCAAGAACACAGCAGCTGCGAAGGACTAGCCAAGAAGAGCGCAAAAGTACCACAACATGCCTGCCTCCACAGCTTTTTCCTTGGGGACATGCCTAATTCCTGGCTGATTTGCCTTTCTCGTCTTAGGGTTGGGGTTCGGCCTAGGGCTAGGATTTTTAAAATCAGGAAGCCCTGAGTTCCAGGCACACTGGAGCTGTGAAAGGCATCCAAAAGGGAGTGCAAAAGTGCCACAACATGGCTGCTTTCACGGCTTTTTCCTTGGCAAGAAGCCTAACACCAGGCTGATTTACCTTCCCAGGGTTACTGTTAGGCTTAGGCCTAGGGCTAGGATTTTTAAAACTAGGAAGCCCTGGGCTCCAGGCACACTGCAGCTGTTCAAGGCATCCCAAGGGGAGTACAAAAGTGCAACAACATGGCAGCTTTCACAGCTTTTTCCTTGGCACCATCCCTATACCTCGGCTGATTTATCTGCCTAGGGTTAAGGTTAGGGTTCAGCCTAGGGCTTGGATTTCTTTAACCAGGAAGCCCTGAGTTCCAGGCTTACTTCATCTGCCAAAGGCATCCCAAAGGGAGTGCAGAAGTGCCACAACATGGCTGCTTTCACGGCTTTTCCCTTAGGAAGAACCCTAATACCCGGCTGATTTACCTTCCTAGGGTTACTGTTAGGCTTAGGCCTAGGACTTTTAAAACCAGGAAGCCCTGGGCTCCAGGCACACTGCAGCTGCAAAAGGCATCCCAAGGGGAGCGCAAAAGTGACGCAACTTGGCTGCCACCACTGATATTTCCATGAGACCATCCCGAACCATAGGTTGATTTTCCTTCCTAGGGTTAAAGTTTGAGTTACGCCTAGGGTAAGGGCTCTATTAACCAGAAAGCCCTGAATTCCAAGAACACAGCAGCTGCGAAGGACTAGCCAAGAAGAGCGCAAAAGTAGCACAACATGCCTGCCTCCACAGCTTTTTCCTTGGGGACATGCCTAATTCCTGGCTGATTTGCCTTTCTCGTCTTAGGGTTGGGGTTCGGCCTAGGGCTAGGATTTTTAAAATCAGGAAGCCCTTAGTTCCAGGCACACTGGAGCTGTGAAAGGCATCCAAAAGGGAGTGCAAAAGTGCCACAACATGGCTGCTTTCACGGCTTTTTCCTTGGCAAGAAGCCTAACACCAGGCTGATTTACCTTCCCAGGGTTACTGTTAGGCTTAGGCCTAGGGCTAGGATTTTTAAAACTAGGAAGCCCTTAGCTCCAGGCACACTGCAGCTGTTCAAGGCATCCCAAGGGGAGTACAAAAGTGCAACAACATGGCAGCTTTCACAGCTTTTTCCTTGGCACCATCCCTATACCTAGGCTGATTTATCTGCCTAGGGTTAGGGTTAGGCTTCAGCCTAGGGCTTGGATTTCTTTAACCAGGAAGCCCTGAGTTCCAGGCTTACTTCATCTGCCAAAGGCATCCCAAAGGGAGTGCAGAAGTGCCACAACATGCCTGCTTTCACGGCTTTTCCCTTAGGAAGAAGCCTAATACCCGGCTGATTTACCTTCCTAGGGTTACTGTTAGGCTTAGGCCTAGGACTTTTAAAACCAGGAAGCCCTGGGCTCCAGGCACACTGCAGCTGCGAAAGGCATCCCAAGGGGAGCGCAAAAGTGACGCAACTTGGCTGCCACCACTGATATTTCCATGAGACCATCCCGAACCATAGGTTGATTTTCCTTCCTAGGGTTAAAATTTGAGTTACGCCTAGGGTAAGGGCTCTATTAACCAGAAAGCCCTGAGTTCCAAGAACACAGCAGCTGCGAAGGACTACCCAAGAAGAGCGCAAAAGTAGCACAACATGCCTGCCTCCACAGCTTTTTCCTTGGGGACATGCCTAATTCCTGGCTGATTTGCCTTTCTCGTCTTAGTGTTGGGGTTCGGCCTAGGGCTAGGATTTTTAAAATCAGGAAGCCCTGAGTTCCAGGCACACTGGAGCTGTGAAAGGCATCCAAAAGGGAGTGCAAAAGTGCCACAACATGGCTGCTTTCACGGCTTTTTCCTTGGCAAGAAGCCTAACAGCAGGCTGATTTACCTTCCCAGGGTTACTGTTAGGCTTAGGCCTAGGGCTAGGATTTTTAAAACTAGGAAGCCCTGGGCTCCAGGCACACTGCAGCTGTTCAAGGCATCCCAAGGGGAGTACAAAAGTGCAACAACATGGCAGCTTTCACAGCTTTTTCCTTGGCACCATCCCTATACCTAGGCTGATTTATCTGCCTAGGGTTAGGGTTAGGGTTCAGCCTAGGGCTTGGATTTCTTTAACCAGGAAGCCCTGAGTTCCAGGCTTACTTCATCTGCCAAAGGCATCCCAAAGGGAGTGCAGAAGTGCCACAACATGGCTGCTTTCACGGCTTTTCCCTTAGGAAGAACCCTAATACCCGGCTGATTTACCTTCCTAGGGTTACTGTTAGGCTTAGGCCTAGGACTTTTAAAACCAGGAAGCCCTGGGCTCCAGGCACACTGCAGCTGCAAAAGGCATCCCAAGGGGAGCGCAAAAGTGACGCAACTTGGCTGCCACCACTGATATTTCCATGAGACCATCCCGAACCATAGGCTGATTTTCCTTCCTAGGCTTAAGGTTTGAGTTACGCCTAGGGTAAGGGTCTATTAACCAGAAAGCCCTGAGTTCCAAGAACACAGCAGCTGCGAAGGACTAGCCAAGAAGAGCGCAAAAGTACCACAACATGCCTGCCTCCACAGCTTTTTCCTTGGGGACATGCCTAATTCCTGGCTGATTTGCCTTTCTCGTCTTAGGGTTGGGGTTCGGCCTAGGGCTAGGATTTTTAAAATCAGGAAGCCCTGAGTTCCAGGCACACTGGAGCTGTGAAAGGCATCCAAAAGGGAGTGCAAAAGTGCCACAACATGGCTGCTTTCACGGCTTTTTCCTTGGCAAGAAGCCTAACACCAGGCTGATTTACCTTCCCAGGGTTACTGTTAGGCTTAGGCCTAGGGCTAGGATTTTTAAAACTAGGAAGCCCTGGGCTCCAGGCACACTGCAGCTGTTCAAGGCATCCCAAGGGGAGTACAAAAGTGCAACAACATGGCAGCTTTCACAGCTTTTTCCTTGGCACCATCCCTATACCTAGGCTGATTTATCTGCCTAGGGTTAAGGTTAGGGTTCAGCCTAGGGCTTGGATTTCTTTAACCAGGAAGCCCTGAGTTCCAGGCTTACTTCATCTGCCAAAGGCATCCCAAAGGGAGTGCAGAAGTGCCACAACATGGCTGCTTTCACGGCTTTTCCCTTAGGAAGAACCCTAATACCCGGCTGATTTACCTTCCTAGGGTTACTGTTAGGCTTAGGCCTAGGACTTTTAAAACCAGGAAGCCCTGGGCTCCAGGCACACTGCAGCTGCAAAAGGCATCCCAAGGGGAGCGCAAAAGTGACGCAACTTGGCTGCCACCACTGATATTTCCATGAGACCATCCCGAACCATAGGTTGATTTTCCTTCCTAGGGTTAAAGTTTGAGTTACGCCTAGGGTAAGGGCTCTATTAACCAGAAAGCCCTGAATTCCAAGAACACAGCAGCTGCGAAGGACTAGCCAAGAAGAGCGCAAAAGTAGCACAACATGCCTGCCTCCACAGCTTTTTCCTTGGGGACATGCCTAATTCCTGGCTGATTTGCCTTTCTCGTCTTAGGGTTGGGGTTCGGCCTAGGGCTAGGATTTTTAAAATCAGGAAGCCCTTAGTTCCAGGCACACTGGAGCTGTGAAAGGCATCCAAAAGGGAGTGCAAAAGTGCCACAACATGGCTGCTTTCACGGCTTTTTCCTTGGCAAGAAGCCTAACACCAGGCTGATTTACCTTCCCAGGGTTACTGTTAGGCTTAGGCCTAGGGCTAGGATTTTTAAAACTAGGAAGCCCTTAGCTCCAGGCACACTGCAGCTGTTCAAGGCATCCCAAGGGGAGTACAAAAGTGCAACAACATGGCAGCTTTCACAGCTTTTTCCTTGGCACCATCCCTATACCTAGGCTGATTTATCTGCCTAGGGTTAGGGTTAGGCTTCAGCCTAGGGCTTGGATTTCTTTAACCAGGAAGCCCTGAGTTCCAGGCTTACTTCATCTGCCAAAGGCATCCCAAAGGGAGTGCAGAAGTGCCACAACATGCCTGCTTTCACGGCTTTTCCCTTAGGAAGAAGCCTAATACCCGGCTGATTTACCTTCCTAGGGTTACTGTTAGGCTTAGGCCTAGGACTTTTAAAACCAGGAAGCCCTGGGCTCCAGGCACACTGCAGCTGCGAAAGGCATCCCAAGGGGAGCGCAAAAGTGACGCAACTTGGCTGCCACCACTGATATTTCCATGAGACCATCCCGAACCATAGGTTGATTTTCCTTCCTAGGGTTAAAATTTGAGTTACGCCTAGGGTAAGGGCTCTATTAACCAGAAAGCCCTGAGTTCCAAGAACACAGCAGCTGCGAAGGACTAGCCAAGAAGAGCGCAAAAGTAGCACAACATGCCTGCCTCCACAGCTTTTTCCTTGGGGACATGCCTAATTCCTGGCTGATTTGCCTTTCTCGTCTTAGTGTTGGGGTTCGGCCTAGGGCTAGGATTTTTAAAATCAGGAAGCCCTGAGTTCCAGGCACACTGGAGCTGTGAAAGGCATCCAAAAGGGAGTGCAAAAGTGCCACAACATGGCTGCTTTCACGGCTTTTTCCTTGGCAAGAAGCCTAACACCAGGCTGATTTACCTTCCCAGGGTTACTGTTAGGCTTAGGCCTAGGGCTAGGATTTTTAAAACTAGGAAGCCCTGGGCTCCAGGCACACTGCAGCTGTTCAAGGCATCCCAAGGGGAGTACAAAAGTGCAACAACATGGCAGCTTTCACAGCTTTTTCCTTGGCACCATCCCTATACCTAGGCTGATTTATCTGCCTAGGGTTAGGGTTAGGGTTCAGCCTAGGGCTTGGATTTCTTTAACCAGGAAGCCCTGAGTTCCAGGCTTACTTCATCTGCCAAAGGCATCCCAAAGGGAGTGCAGAAGTGCCACAACATGGCTGCTTTCACGGCTTTTCCCTTAGGAAGAACCCTAATACCCGGCTGATTTACCTTCCTAGGGTTACTGTTAGGCTTAGGCCTAGGACTTTTAAAACCAGGAAGCCCTGGGCTCCAGGCACACTGCAGCTGCGAAAGGCATCCCAAGGGGAGCGCAAAAGTGACGCAACTTGGCTGCCACCACTGATATTTCCATGAGACCATCCCGAACCATAGGCTGATTTTCCTTCCTAGGCTTAAGGTTTGAGTTACGCCTAGGGTAAGGGTTCTATTAACCAGAAAGCCCTGAGTTCCAAGAACACAGCAGCTGCGAAGGACTAGCCAAGAAGAGCGCAAAAGTACCACAACATGCCTGCCTCCACAGCTTTTTCCTTGGGGACATGCCTAATTCCTGGCTGATTTGCCTTTCTCGTCTTAGGGTTGGGGTTCGGCCTAGGGCTAGGATTTTTAAAATCAGGAAGCCCTGAGTTCCAGGCACACTGGAGCTGTGAAAGGCATCCAAAAGGGAGTGCAAAAGTGCCACAACATGGCTGCTTTCACGGCTTTTTCCTTGGCAAGAAGCCTAACACCAGGCTGATTTACCTTCCCAGGGTTACTGTTAGGCTTAGGCCTAGGGCTAGGATTTTTAAAACTAGGAAGCCCTGGGCTCCAGGCACACTGCAGCTGTTCAAGGCATCCCAAGGGGAGTACAAAAGTGCAACAACATGGCAGCTTTCACAGCTTTTTCCTTGGCACCATCCCTATACCTAGGCTGATTTATCTGCCTAGGGTTAGGGTTAGGGTTCAGCCTAGGGCTTGGATTTCTTTAACCAGGAAGCCCTGAGTTCCAGGCTTACTTCATCTGCCAAAGGCATCCCAAAGGGAGTGCAGAAGTGCCACAACATGGCTGCTTTCACGGCTTTTCCCTTAGGAAGAACCCTAATACCCGGCTGATTTACCTTCCTAGGGTTACTGTTAGGCTTAGGCCTAGGACTTTTAAAACCAGGAAGCCCTGGGCTCCAGGCACACTGCAGCTGCAAAAGGCATCCCAAGGGGAGCGCAAAAGTGACGCAACTTGGCTGCCACCACTGATATTTCCATGAGACCATCCCGAACCATAGGCTGATTTTCCTTCCTAGGCTTAAGGTTTGAGTTATGCCTAGGGTAAGGGTCTATTAACCAGAAATCCCTGAGTTCCAAGAACACAGCAGCTGCGAAGGACTAGCCAAGAAGAGCGCAAAAGTACCACAACATGCCTGCCTCCACAGCTTTTTCCTTGGGGACATGCCTAATTCCTGGCTGATTTGCCTTTCTCGTCTTAGGGTTGGGGTTCGGCCTAGGGCTAGGATTTTTAAAATCAGGAAGCCCTGAGTTCCAGGCACACTGGAGCTGTGAAAGGCATCCAAAAGGGAGTGCAAAAGTGCCACAACATGGCTGCTTTCACGGCTTTTTCCTTGGCAAGAAGCCTAACACCAGGCTGATTTACCTTCCCAGGGTTACTGTTAGGCTTAGGCCTAGGGCTAGGATTTTTAAAACTAGGAAGCCCTGGGCTCCAGGCACACTGCAGCTGTTCAAGGCATCCCAAGGGGAGTACAAAAGTGCAACAACATGGCAGCTTTCACAGCTTTTTCCTTGGCACCATCCCTATACCTAGGCTGATTTATCTGCCTAGGGTTAAGGTTAGGGTTCAGCCTAGGGCTTGGATTTCTTTAACCAGGAAGCCCTGAGTTCCAGGCTTACTTCATCTGCCAAAGGCATCCCAAAGGGAGTGCAGAAGTGCCACAACATGGCTGCTTTCACGGCTTTTCCCTTAGGAAGAACCCTAATACCCGGCTGATTTACCTTCCTAGGGTTACTGTTAGGCTTAGGCCTAGGACTTTTAAAACCAGGAAGCCCTGGGCTCCAGGCACACTGCAGCTGCGAAAGGCATCCCAAGGGGAGCGCAAAAGTGACGCAACTTGGCTGCCACCACTGATATTTCCATGAGACCATCCCGAACCATAGGCTGATTTTCCTTCCTAGGGTTAAAGTTTGAGTTACGCCTAGGGTAAGGGCTCTATTAACCAGAAAGCCCTGAATTCCAAGAACACAGCAGCTGCGAAGGACTAGCCAAGAAGAGCGCAAAAGTAGCACAACATGCCTGCCTCCACAGCTTTTTCCTTGGGGACATGCCTAATTCCTGGCTGATTTGCCTTTCTCGTCTTAGGGTTGGGGTTCGGCCTAGGGCTAGGATTTTTAAAATCAGGAAGCCCTTAGTTCCAGGCACACTGGAGCTGTGAAAGGCATCCAAAAGGGAGTGCAAAAGTGCCACAACATGGCTGCTTTCACGGCTTTTTCCTTGGCAAGAAGCCTAACACCAGGCTGATTTACCTTCCCAGGGTTACTGTTAGGCTTCGGCCTAGGGCTAGGATTTTTAAAACTAGGAAGCCCTGGGCTCCAGGCACACTGCAGCTGTTCAAGGCATCCCAAGGGGAGTACAAAAGTGCAACAACATGGCAGCTTTCACAGCTTTTTCCTTGGCACCATCCCTATACCTAGGCTGATTTATCTGCCTAGGGTTAGGGTTAGGGTTCAGCCTAGGGCTTGGATTTCTTTAACCAGGAAGCCCTGAGTTCCAGGCTTACTTCATCTGCCAAAGGCATCCCAAAGGGAGTGCAGAAGTGCCACAACATGCCTGCTTTCACGGCTTTTCCCTTAGGAAGAACCCTAATACCCGGCTGATTTACCTTCCTAGGGTTACTGTTAGGCTTAGGCCTAGGACTTTTAAAACCAGGAAGCCCTGGGCTCCAGGCACACTGCAGCTGCGAAAGTCATCCCAAGGGGAGCGCAAAAGTGACGCAACTTGGCTGCCACCACTGATATTTCCATGAGACCATCCCGAACCATAGGCTGATTTTCCTTCCTAGGGTTAAGGTTTGAGTTACGCCTAGGGTAAGGGTCTATTAACCAGAAAGCCCTGAGTTCCAAGAACACAGCAGCTGCGAAGGACTAGCCAAGAAGAGCGCAAAAGTACCACAACATGCCTGCCTCCACAGCTTTTTCCTTGGGGACATGCCTAATTCCTGGCTGATTTGCCTTTCTCGTCTTAGGGTTGGGGTTCGGCCTAGGGCTAGGATTTTTAAAATCAGGAAGCCCTGAGTTCCAGGCACACTGGAGCTGTGAAAGGCATCCAAAAGGGAGTGCAAAAGTGCCACAACATGGCTGCTTTCACGGCTTTTTCCTTGGCAAGAAGCCTAACAGCAGGCTGATTTACCTTCCCAGGGTTACTGTTAGGCTTAGGCCTAGGGCTAGGATTTTTAAAACTAGGAAGCCCTGGGCTCCAGGCACACTGCATCTGTTCAAGGCATCCCAAGGGGAGTACAAAAGTGCAACAACATGGCAGCTTTCACAGCTTTTTCCTTGGCACCATCCCTATACCTAGGCTGATTTATCTGCCTAGGGTTAAGGTTAGGGTTCAGCCTAGGGCTTGGATTTCTTTAACCAGGAAGCCCTGAGTTCCAGGCTTACTTCATCTGCCAAAGGCATCCCAAAGGGAGTGCAGAAGTGCCACAACATGGCTGCTTTCACGGCTTTTCCCTTAGGAAGAACCCTAATACCCGGCTGATTTACCTTCCTAGGGTTACTGTTAGGCTTAGGCCTAGGACTTTTAAAACCAGGAAGCCCTGGGCTCATGGCACACTGCAGCTGCAAAAGGCATCCCAAGGGGAGCGCAAAAGTGACGCAACTTGGCTGCCACCACTGATATTTCCATGAGACCATCCCGAACCATAGCTTGATTTTCCTTCCTAGGCTTAAAGTTTGAGTTACGCCTAGGGTAAGGGCTCTATTAACCAGAAAGCCCTGAGTTCCAAGAACACAGCAGCTGCGAAGGACTAGCCAAGAAGAGCGCAAAAGTACCACAACATGCCTGCCTCCACAGCTTTTTCCTTGGGGACATGCCTAATTCCTGGCTGATTTGCCTTTCTCGTCTTAGGGTTGGGGTTCGGCCTAGGGCTAGGATTTTTAAAATCAGGAAGCCCTGAGTTCCAGGCACACTGGAGCTGTGAAAGGCATCCAAAAGGGAGTGCAAAAGTGCCACAACATGGCTGCTTTCACGGCTTTTTCCTTGGCAAGAAGCCTAACAGCAGGCTGATTTACCTTCCCAGGGTTACTGTTAGGCTTAGGCCTAGGGCTAGGATTTTTAAAACTAGGAAGCCCTGGGCTCCAGGCACACTGCAGCTGTTCAAGGCATCCCAAGGGGAGTACAAAAGTGCAACAACATGGCAGCTTTCACAGCTTTTTCCTTGGCACCATCCCTATACCTAGGCTGATTTATCTGCCTAGCGTTAGGGTTAGGCTTCAGCCTAGGGCTTGGATTTCTTTAACCAGGAAGCCCTGAGTTCCAGGCTTACTTCATCTGCCAAAGGCATCCCAAAGGGAGTGCAGAAGTGCCACAACATGGCTGCTTTCACGGCTTTTCCCTTAGGAAGAACCCTAATACCCGGCTGATTTACCTTCCTAGGGTTACTGTTAGGCTTAGGCCTAGGACTTTTAAAACCAGGAAGCCCTGGGCTCCAGGCACACTGCAGCTGCGAAAGGCATCCCAAGGGGAGCGCAAAAGTGACGCAACTTGGCTGCCACCACTGATATTTCCATGAGACCATCCCGAACCATAGGTTGATTTTCCTTCCTAGGGTTAAAGTTTGAGTTACGCCTAGGGTAAGGGCTCTATTAACCAGAAAGCCCTGAGTTCCAAGAACAAAGCAGCTGCGAAGGACTAGCCAAGAAGAGCGCAAAAGTACCACAACATGCCTGCCTCCACAGCTTTTTCCTTGGGGACATGCCTAATTCCTGGCTGATTTGCCTTTCTCGTCTTAGGGTTGGGGTTCGGCCTAGGGCTAGGATTTTTAAAATCAGGAAGCCCTGAGTTCCAGGCACACTGGAGCTGTGAAAGGCATCCAAAAGGGAGTGCAAAAGTGCCACAACATGGCTGCTTTCACGGCTTTTTCCTTGGCAAGAAGCCTAACACCAGGCTGATTTACCTTCCCAGGGTTACTGTTAGGCTTAGGCCTAGGGCTAGGATTTTTAAAACTAGGAAGCCCTTAGCTCCAGGCACACTGCAGCTGTTCAAGGCATCCCAAGGGGAGTACAAAAGTGCAACAACATGGCAGCTTTCACAGCTTTTTCCTTGGCACCATCCCTATACCTAGGCTGATTTATCTGCCTAGGGTTAGGGTTAGGGTTCAGCCTAGGGCTTGGATTTCTTTAACCAGGAAGCCCTGAGTTCCAGGCTTACTTCATCTGCCAAAGGCATCCCAAAGGGAGTGCAGAAGTGCCACAACATGGCTGCTTTCACGGCTTTTCCCTTAGGAAGAACCCTAATACCCGGCTGATTTACCTTCCTAGGGTTACTGTTAGGCTTAGGCCTAGGACTTTTAAAACCAGGAAGCCCTGGGCTCCAGGCACACTGCAGCTGCGAAAGGCATCCCAAGGGGAGAGCAAAAGTGACGCAACTTGGCTGCCACCACTGATATTTCCATGAGACCATCCCGAACCATAGGTTGATTTTCCTTCCTAGGGTTAAAGTTTGAGTTACGCCTAGGGTAAGGGCTCTATTAACCAGAAAGCCCTGAGTTCCAAGAACAAAGCAGCTGCGAAGGACTAGCCAAGAAGAGCGCAAAAGTACCACAACATGCCTGCCTCCACAGCTTTTTCCTTGGGGACATGCCTAATTCCTGGCTGATTTGCCTTTCTCGTCTTAGGGTTGGGGTTCGGCCTAGGGCTAGGATTTTTAAAATCAGGAAGCCCTAAGTTCCAGGCACACTGGAGCTGTGAAAGGCATCCAAAAGGGAGTGCAAAAGTG
This sequence comes from Ammospiza nelsoni, assembly GCF_027579445.1. Taxonomy (NCBI): domain Eukaryota; kingdom Metazoa; phylum Chordata; class Aves; order Passeriformes; family Passerellidae; genus Ammospiza; species Ammospiza nelsoni. The sequence continues at coordinate 239,277 of NW_026683204.1, read as the reverse complement.
CCACAACATGGCTGCTTTCACGGCTTTTTCCTTGGCAAGAAGCCTAACACCAGGCTGATTTACCTTCCCAGGGTTACTGTTAGGCTTAGGCCTAGGGCTAGGATTTTTAAAACTAGGAAGCCCTTAGCTCCAGGCACACTGCAGCTGTTCAAGGCATCCCAAGGGGAGTACAAAAGTGCAACAACATGGCAGCTTTCACAGCTTTTTCCTTGGCACCATCCCTATACCTAGGCTGATTTATCTGCCTAGGGTTAGGGTTAGGCTTCAGCCTAGGGCTTGGATTTCTTTAACCAGGAAGCCCTGAGTTCCAGGCTTACTTCATCTGCCAAAGGCATCCCAAAGGGAGTGCAGAAGTGCCACAACATGGCTGCTTTCACGGCTTTTCCCTTAGGAAGAACCCTAATACCCGGCTGATTTACCTTCCTAGGGTTACTGTTAGGCTTAGGCCTAGGACTTTTAAAACCAGGAAGCCCTGGGCTCCAGGCACACTGCAGCTGCGAAAGGCATCCCAAGGGGAGCGCAAAAGTGACGCAACTTGGCTGCCACCACTGATATTTCCATGAGACCATCCCGAACCATAGGCTGATTTTCCTTCCTAGGGTTAAGGTTTGAGTTACGCCTAGGGTAAGGGTCTATTAACCAGAAAGCCCTGAGTTCCAAGAACACAGCAGCTGCGAAGGACTAGCCAAGAAGAGCGCAAAAGTACCACAACATGCCTGCCTCCACAGCTTTTTCCTTGGGGACATGCCTAATTCCTGGCTGATTTGCCTTTCTCGTCTTAGGGTTGGGGTTCGGCCTAGGGCTAGGATTTTTAAAATCAGGAAGCCCTGAGTTCCAGGCACACTGCAGCTGTGAAAGGCATCCAAAAGGGAGTGCAAAAGTGCCACAACATGGCTGCTTTCACGGCTTTTTCCTTGGCAAGAAGCCTAACACCAGGCTGATTTACCTTCCCAGGGTTACTGTTAGGCTTAGGCCTAGGGCTAGGATTTTTGAAACTAGGAAGCCCTGGGCTCCAGGCACACTGCAGCTGTTCAAGGCATCCCAAGGGGAGTACAAAAGTGCAACAACATGGCAGCTTTCACAGCTTTTTCCTTGGCACCATCCCTATACCTAGGCTGATTTATCTGCCTAGGGTTAAGGTTAGGGTTCAGCCTAGGGCTTGGATTTCTTTAACCAGGAAGCCCTGAGTTCCAGGCTTACTTCATCTGCCAAAGGCATCCCAAAGGGAGTGCAGAAGTGCCACAACATGGCTGCTTTCACGGCTTTTCCCTTAGGAAGAACCCTAATACCCGGCTGATTTACCTTCCTAGGGTTACTGTTAGGCTTAGGCCTAGGACTTTTAAAACCAGGAAGCCCTGGGCTCCAGGCACACTGCAGCTGCGAAAGGCATCCCAAGGGGAGCGCAAAAGTGACGCAACTTGGCTGCCACCACTGATATTTCCATGAGACCATCCCGAACCATAGGTTGATTTTCCTTCCTAGGGTTAAAGTTTGAGTTACGCCTAGGGTAAGGGCTCTATTAACCAGAAAGCCCTGAGTTCCAAGAACACAGCAGCTGCGAAGGACTAGCCAAGAAGAGCGCAAAAGTACCACAACATGCCTGCCTCCACAGCTTTTTCCTTGGGGACATGCCTAATTCCTGGCTGATTTGCCTTTCTCGTCTTAGGGTTGGGGTTCGGCCTAGGGCTAGGATTTTTAAAATCAGGAAGCCCTGAGTTCCAGGCACACTGGAGCTGTGAAAGGCATCCAAAAGGGAGTGCAAAAGTGCCACAACATGGCTGCTTTCACGGCTTTTTCCTTGGCAAGAAGCCTAACAGCAGGCTGATTTACCTTCCCAGGGTTACTGTTAGGCTTAGGCCTAGGGCTAGGATTTTTAAAACTAGGAAGCCCTGGGCTCCAGGCACACTGCAGCTGTTCAAGGCATCCCAAGGGGAGTACAAAAGTGCAACAACATGGCAGCTTTCACAGCTTTTTCCTTGGCACCATCCCTATACCTAGGCTGATTTATCTGCCTAGGGTTAGGGTTAGGGTTCAGCCTAGGGCTTGGATTTCTTTAACCAGGAAGCCCTGAGTTCCAGGCTTACTTCATCTGCCAAAGGCATCCCAAAGGGAGTGCAGAAGTGCCACAACATGGCTGCTTTCACGGCTTTTCCCTTAGGAAGAACCCTAATACCCGGCTGATTTACCTTCCTAGGGTTACTGTTAGGCTTAGGCCTAGGACTTTTAAAACCAGGAAGCCCTGGGCTCCAGGCACACTGCAGCTGCGAAAGGCATCCCAAGGGGAGCGCAAAAGTGACGCAACTTGGCTGCCACCACTGATATTTCCATGAGACCATCCCGAACCATAGGCTGATTTTCCTTCCTAGGGTTAAGGTTTGAGTTACGCCTAGGGTAAGGGTTCTATTAACCAGAAAGCCCTGAGTTCCAAGAACACAGCAGCTGCGAAGGACCAGCCAAGAAGAGCGCAAAAGTACCACAACATGCCTGCCTCCACAGCTTTTTCCTTGGGGACATGCCTAATTCCTGGCTGATTTGCCTTTCTCGTCTTAGTGTTGGGGTTCGGCCTAGGGCTAGGATTTTTAAAATCAGGAAGCCCTGAGTTCCAGGCACACTGGAGCTGTGAAAGGCATCCAAAAGGGAGTGCAAAAGTGCCACAACATGGCTGCTTTCACGGCTTTTTCCTTGGCAAGAAGCCTAACACCAGGCTGATTTACCTTCCCAGGGTTACTGTTAGGCTTAGGCCTAGGGCTAGGATTTTTAAAACTAGGAAGCCCTTAGCTCCAGGCACACTGCAGCTGTTCAAGGCATCCCAAGGGGAGTACAAAAGTGCAACAACATGGCAGCTTTCACAGCTTTTTCCTTGGCACCATCCCTATACCTAGGCTGATTTATCTGCCTAGGGTTAGGGTTAGGCTTCAGCCTAGGGCTTGGATTTCTTTAACCAGGAAGCCCTGAGTTCCAGGCTTACTTCATCTGCCAAAGGCATCTCAAAGGGAGTGCAGAAGTGCCACAACATGGCTGCTTTCACGGCTTTTCCCTTAGGAAGAACCCTAATACCCGGCTGATTTACCTTCCTAGGGTTACTGTTAGGCTTAGGCCTAGGACTTTTAAAACCAGGAAGCCCTGGGCTCCAGGCACACTGCAGCTGCGAAAGGCATCCCAAGGGGAGCGCAAAAGTGACGCAACTTGGCTGCCACCACTGATATTTCCATGAGACCATCCCGAACCATAGGCTGATTTTCCTTCCTAGGCTTAAGGTTTGAGTTATGCCTAGGGTAAGGGTCTATTAACCAGAAATCCCTGAGTTCCAAGAACACAGCAGCTGCGAAGGACTAGCCAAGAAGAGCGCAAAAGTAGCACAACATGCCTGCCTCCACAGCTTTTTCCTTGGGGACATGCCTAATTCCTGGCTGATTTGCCTTTCTCGTCTTAGGGTTGGGGTTCGGCCTAGGGCTAGGATTTTTAAAATCAGGAAGCCCTTAGTTCCAGGCACACTGGAGCTGTGAAAGGCATCCAAAAGGGAGTGCAAAAGTGCCACAACATGGCTGCTTTCACGGCTTTTTCCTTGGCAAGAAGCCTAACAGCAGGCTGATTTACCTTCCCAGGGTTACTGTTAGGCTTCGGCCTAGGGCTAGGATTTTTAAAACTAGGAAGCCCTGGGCTCCAGGCACACTGCAGCTGTTCAAGGCATCCCAAGGGGAGTACAAAAGTGCAACAACATGGCAGCTTTCACAGCTTTTTCCTTGGCACCATCCCTATACCTAGGCTGATTTATCTGCCTAGGGTTAGGGTTAGGGTTCAGCCTAGGGCTTGGATTTCTTTAACCAGGAAGCCCTGAGTTCCAGGCTTACTTCATCTGCCAAAGGCATCCCAAAGGGAGTGCAGAAGTGCCACAACATGCCTGCTTTCACGGCTTTTCCCTTAGGAAGAACCCTAATACCCGGCTGATTTACCTTCCTAGGGTTACTGTTAGGCTTAGGCCTAGGACTTTTAAAACCAGGAAGCCCTGGGCTCCAGGCACACTGCAGCTGCGAAAGTCATCCCAAGGGGAGCGCAAAAGTGACGCAACTTGGCTGCCACCACAGATATTTCCATGAGACCATCCCGAACCATAGGCTGATTTTCCTTCCTAGGGTTAAGGTTTGAGTTACGCCTAGGGTAAGGGTCTATTAACCAGAAAGCCCTGAGTTCCAAGAACACAGCAGCTGCGAAGGACTAGCCAAGAAGAGCGCAAAAGTACCACAACATGCCTGCCTCCACAGCTTTTTCCTTGGGGACATGCCTAATTCCTGGCTGATTTGCCTTTCTCGTCTTAGGGTTGGGGTTCGGCCTAGGGCTAGGATTTTTAAAATCAGGAAGCCCTGAGTTCCAGGCACACTGGAGCTGTGAAAGGCATCCAAAAGGGAGTGCAAAAGTGCCACAACATGGCTGCTTTCACGGCTTTTTCCTTGGCAAGAAGCCTAACAGCAGGCTGATTTACCTTCCCAGGGTTACTGTTAGGCTTAGGCCTAGGGCTAGGATTTTTAAAACTAGGAAGCCCTGGGCTCCAGGCACACTGCAGCTGTTCAAGGCATCCCAAGGGGAGTACAAAAGTGCAACAACATGGCAGCTTTCACAGCTTTTTCCTTGGCACCATCCCTATACCTAGGCTGATTTATCTGCCTAGGGTTAAGGTTAGGGTTCAGCCTAGGGCTTGGATTTCTTTAACCAGGAAGCCCTGAGTTCCAGGCTTACTTCATCTGCCAAAGGCATCCCAAAGGGAGTGCAGAAGTGCCACAACATGGCTGCTTTCACGGCTTTTCCCTTAGGAAGAACCCTAATACCCGGCTGATTTACCTTCCTAGGGTTACTGTTAGGCTTAGGCCTAGGACTTTTAAAACCAGGAAGCCCTGGGCTCCAGGCACACTGCAGCTGCAAAAGGCATCCCAAGGGGAGCGCAAAAGTGACGCAACTTGGCTGCCACCACTGATATTTCCATGAGACCATCCCGAACCATAGCTTGATTTTCCTTCCTAGGCTTAAAGTTTGAGTTACGCCTAGGGTAAGGGCTCTATTAACCAGAAAGCCCTGAGTTCCAAGAACACAGCAGCTGCGAAGGACTAGCCAAGAAGAGCGCAAAAGTACCACAACATGCCTGCCTCCACAGCTTTTTCCTTGGGGACATGCCTAATTCCTGGCTGATTTGCCTTTCTCGTCTTAGGGTTGGGGTTCGGCCTAGGGCTAGGATTTTTAAAATCAGGAAGCCCTGAGTTCCAGGCACACTGGAGCTGTGAAAGGCATCCAAAAGGGAGTGCAAAAGTGCCACAACATGGCTGCTTTCACGGCTTTTTCCTTGGCAAGAAGCCTAACAGCAGGCTGATTTACCTTCCCAGGGTTACTGTTAGGCTTAGGCCTAGGGCTAGGATTTTTAAAACTAGGAAGCCCTGGGCTCCAGGCACACTGCAGCTGTTCAAGGCATCCCAAGGGGAGTACAAAAGTGCAACAACATGGCAGCTTTCACAGCTTTTTCCTTGGCACCATCCCTATACCTAGGCTGATTTATCTGCCTAGCGTTAGGGTTAGGCTTCAGCCTAGGGCTTGGATTTCTTTAACCAGGAAGCCCTGAGTTCCAGGCTTACTTCATCTGCCAAAGGCATCCCAAAGGGAGTGCAGAAGTGCCACAACATGGCTGCTTTCACGGCTTTTCCCTTAGGAAGAACCCTAATACCCGGCTGATTTACCTTCCTAGGGTTACTGTTAGGCTTAGGCCTAGGACTTTTAAAACCAGGAAGCCCTGGGCTCCAGGCACACTGCAGCTGCGAAAGGCATCCCAAGGGGAGCGCAAAAGTGACGCAACTTGGCTGCCACCACTGATATTTCCATGAGACCATCCCGAACCATAGGTTGATTTTCCTTCCTAGGGTTAAAGTTTGAGTTACGCCTAGGGTAAGGGCTCTATTAACCAGAAAGCCCTGAGTTCCAAGAACAAAGCAGCTGCGAAGGACTAGCCAAGAAGAGCGCAAAAGTACCACAACATGCCTGCCTCCACAGCTTTTTCCTTGGGGACATGCCTAATTCCTGGCTGATTTGCCTTTCTCGTCTTAGGGTTGGGGTTCGGCCTAGGGCTAGGATTTTTAAAATCAGGAAGCCCTGAGTTCCAGGCACACTGGAGCTGTGAAAGGCATCCAAAAGGGAGTGCAAAAGTGCCACAACATGGCTGCTTTCACGGCTTTTTCCTTGGCAAGAAGCCTAACACCAGGCTGATTTACCTTCCCAGGGTTACTGTTAGGCTTAGGCCTAGGGCTAGGATTTTTAAAACTAGGAAGCCCTGGGCTCCAGGCACACTGCAGCTGTTCAAGGCATCCCAAGGGGAGTACAAAAGTGCAACAACATGGCAGCTTTCACAGCTTTTTCCTTGGCACCATCCCTATACCTAGGCTGATTTATCTGCCTAGGGTTAGGGTTAGGGTTCAGCCTAGGGCTTGGATTTCTTTAACCAGGAAGCCCTGAGTTCCAGGCTTACTTCATCTGCCAAAGGCATCCCAAAGGGAGTGCAGAAGTGCCACAACATGGCTGCTTTCACGGCTTTTCCCTTAGGAAGAACCCTAATACCCGGCTGATTTACCTTCCTAGGGTTACTGTTAGGCTTAGGCCTAGGACTTTTAAAACCAGGAAGCCCTGGGCTCCAGGCACACTGCAGCTGCGAAAGGCATCCCAAGGGGAGCGCAAAAGTGACGCAACTTGGCTGCCACCACTGATATTTCCATGAGACCATCCCGAACCATAGGTTGATTTTCCTTCCTAGGGTTAAAGTTTGAGTTACGCCTAGGGTAAGGGCTCTATTAACCAGAAAGCCCTGAGTTCCAAGAACAAAGCAGCTGCGAAGGACTAGCCAAGAAGAGCGCAAAAGTACCACAACATGCCTGCCTCCACAGCTTTTTCCTTGGGGACATGCCTAATTCCTGGCTGATTTGCCTTTCTCGTCTTAGGGTTGGGGTTCGGCCTAGGGCTAGGATTTTTAAAATCAGGAAGCCCTAAGTTCCAGGCACACTGGAGCTGTGAAAGGCATCCAAAAGGGAGTGCAAAAGTGCCACAACATGGCTGCTTTCACGGCTTTTTCCTTGGCAAGAAGCCTAACACCAGGCTGATTTACCTTCCCAGGGTTACTGTTAGGCTTAGGCCTAGGGCTAGGATTTTTAAAACTAGGAAGCCCTTAGCTCCAGGCACACTGCAGCTGTTCAAGGCATCCCAAGGGGAGTACAAAAGTGCAACAACATGGCAGCTTTCACAGCTTTTTCCTTGGCACCATCCCTATACCTAGGCTGATTTATCTGCCTAGGGTTAGGGTTAGGCTTCAGCCTAGGGCTTGGATTTCTTTAACCAGGAAGCCCTGAGTTCCAGGCTTACTTCATCTGCCAAAGGCATCCCAAAGGGAGTGCAGAAGTGCCACAACATGGCTGCTTTCACGGCTTTTCCCTTAGGAAGAACCCTAATACCCGGCTGATTTACCTTCCTAGGGTTACTGTTAGGCTTAGGCCTAGGACTTTTAAAACCAGGAAGCCCTGGGCTCCAGGCACACTGCAGCTGCGAAAGGCATCCCAAGGGGAGCGCAAAAGTGACGCAACTTGGCTGCCACCACTGATATTTCCATGAGACCATCCCGAACCATAGGCTGATTTTCCTTCCTAGGGTTAAGGTTTGAGTTACGCCTAGGGTAAGGGTCTATTAACCAGAAAGCCCTGAGTTCCAAGAACACAGCAGCTGCGAAGGACTAGCCAAGAAGAGCGCAAAAGTACCACAACATGCCTGCCTCCACAGCTTTTTCCTTGGGGACATGCCTAATTCCTGGCTGATTTGCCTTTCTCGTCTTAGGGTTGGGGTTCGGCCTAGGGCTAGGATTTTTAAAATCAGGAAGCCCTGAGTTCCAGGCACACTGCAGCTGTGAAAGGCATCCAAAAGGGAGTGCAAAAGTGCCACAACATGGCTGCTTTCACGGCTTTTTCCTTGGCAAGAAGCCTAACACCAGGCTGATTTACCTTCCCAGGGTTACTGTTAGGCTTAGGCCTAGGGCTAGGATTTTTGAAACTAGGAAGCCCTGGGCTCCAGGCACACTGCAGCTGTTCAAGGCATCCCAAGGGGAGTACAAAAGTGCAACAACATGGCAGCTTTCACAGCTTTTTCCTTGGCACCATCCCTATACCTAGGCTGATTTATCTGCCTAGGGTTAAGGTTAGGGTTCAGCCTAGGGCTTGGATTTCTTTAACCAGGAAGCCCTGAGTTCCAGGCTTACTTCATCTGCCAAAGGCATCCCAAAGGGAGTGCAGAAGTGCCACAACATGGCTGCTTTCACGGCTTTTCCCTTAGGAAGAACCCTAATACCCGGCTGATTTACCTTCCTAGGGTTACTGTTAGGCTTAGGTCTAGGACTTTTAAAACCAGGAAGCCCTGGGCTCCAGGCACACTGCAGCTGCGAAAGGCATCCCAAGGGGAGCGCAAAAGTGACGCAACTTGGCTGCCACCACTGATATTTCCATGAGACCATCCCGAACCATAGGTTGATTTTCCTTCCTAGGGTTAAAGTTTGAGTTACGCCTAGGGTAAGGGCTCTATTAACCAGAAAGCCCTGAGTTCCAAGAACACAGCAGCTGCGAAGGACTAGCCAAGAAGAGCGCAAAAGTACCACAACATGCCTGCCTCCACAGCTTTTTCCTTGGGGACATGCCTAATTCCTGGCTGATTTGCCTTTCTCGTCTTAGGGTTGGGGTTCGGCCTAGGGCTAGGATTTTTAAAATCAGGAAGCCCTGAGTTCCAGGCACACTGGAGCTGTGAAAGGCATCCAAAAGGGAGTGCAAAAGTGCCACAACATGGCTGCTTTCACGGCTTTTTCCTTGGCAAGAAGCCTAACAGCAGGCTGATTTACCTTCCCAGGGTTACTGTTAGGCTTAGGCCTAGGGCTAGGATTTTTAAAACTAGGAAGCCCTGGGCTCCAGGCACACTGCAGCTGTTCAAGGCATCCCAAGGGGAGTACAAAAGTGCAACAACATGGCAGCTTTCACAGCTTTTTCCTTGGCACCATCCCTATACCTAGGCTGATTTATCTGCCTAGGGTTAGGGTTAGGGTTCAGCCTAGGGCTTGGATTTCTTTAACCAGGAAGCCCTGAGTTCCAGGCTTACTTCATCTGCCAAAGGCATCCCAAAGGGAGTGCAGAAGTGCCACAACATGGCTGCTTTCACGGCTTTTCCCTTAGGAAGAACCCTAATACCCGGCTGATTTACCTTCCTAGGGTTACTGTTAGGCTTAGGCCTAGGACTTTTAAAACCAGGAAGCCCTGGGCTCCAGGCACACTGCAGCTGCGAAAGGCATCCCAAGGGGAGCGCAAAAGTGACGCAACTTGGCTGCCACCACTGATATTTCCATGAGACCATCCCGAACCATAGGCTGATTTTCCTTCCTAGGGTTAAGGTTTGAGTTACGCCTAGGGTAAGGGTTCTATTAACCAGAAAGCCCTGAGTTCCAAGAACACAGCAGCTGCGAAGGACCAGCCAAGAAGAGCGCAAAAGTACCACAACATGCCTGCCTCCACAGCTTTTTCCTTGGGGACATGCCTAATTCCTGGCTGATTTGCCTTTCTCGTCTTAGTGTTGGGGTTCGGCCTAGGGCTAGGATTTTTAAAATCAGGAAGCCCTGAGTTCCAGGCACACTGGAGCTGTGAAAGGCATCCAAAAGGGAGTGCAAAAGTGCCACAACATGGCTGCTTTCACGGCTTTTTCCTTGGCAAGAAGCCTAACACCAGGCTGATTTACCTTCCCAGGGTTACTGTTAGGCTTAGGCCTAGGGCTAGGATTTTTAAAACTAGGAAGCCCTTAGCTCCAGGCACACTGCAGCTGTTCAAGGCATCCCAAGGGGAGTACAAAAGTGCAACAACATGGCAGCTTTCACAGCTTTTTCCTTGGCACCATCCCTATACCTAGGCTGATTTATCTGCCTAGGGTTAGGGTTAGGCTTCAGCCTAGGGCTTGGATTTCTTTAACCAGGAAGCCCTGAGTTCCAGGCTTACTTCATCTGCCAAAGGCATCTCAAAGGGAGTGCAGAAGTGCCACAACATGGCTGCTTTCACGGCTTTTCCCTTAGGAAGAACCCTAATACCCGGCTGATTTACCTTCCTAGGGTTACTGTTAGGCTTAGGCCTAGGACTTTTAAAACCAGGAAGCCCTGGGCTCCAGGCACACTGCAGCTGCGAAAGGCATCCCAAGGGGAGCGCAAAAGTGACGCAACTTGGCTGCCACCACTGATATTTCCATGAGACCATCCCGAACCATAGGCTGATTTTCCTTCCTAGGCTTAAGGTTTGAGTTACGCCTAGGGTAAGGGTTCTATTAACCAGAAAGCCCTGAGTTCCAAGAACACAGCAGCTGCGAAGGACTAGCCAAGAAGAGCGCAAAAGTACCACAACATGCCTGCCTCCACAGCTTTTTCCTTGGGGACATGCCTAATTCCTGGCTGATTTGCCTTTCTCGTCTTAGGGTTGGGGTTCGGCCTAGGGCTAGGATTTTTAAAATCAGGAAGCCCTGAGTTCCAGGCACACTGGAGCTGTGAAAGGCATCCAAAAGGGAGTGCAAAAGTGCCACAACATGGCTGCTTTCACGGCTTTTTCCTTGGCAAGAAGCCTAACAGCAGGCTGATTTACCTTCCCAGGGTTACTGTTAGGCTTAGGCCTAGGGCTAGGATTTTTAAAACTAGGAAGCCCTGGGCTCCAGGCACACTGCAGCTGTTCAAGGCATCCCAAGGGGAGTACAAAAGTGCAACAACATGGCAGCTTTCACAGCTTTTTCCTTGGCACCATCCCTATACCTAGGCTGATTTATCTGCCTAGGGTTAGGGTTAGGGTTCAGCCTAGGGCTTGGATTTCTTTAACCAGGAAGCCCTGAGTTCCAGGCTTACTTCATCTGCCAAAGGCATCCCAAAGGGAGTGCAGAAGTGCCACAACATGCCTGCTTTCACGGCTTTTCCCTTAGGAAGAAGCCTAATACCCGGCTGATTTACCTTCCTAGGGTTACTGTTAGGCTTAGGCCTAGGACTTTTAAAACCAGGAAGCCCTGGGCTCCAGGCACACTGCAGCTGCGAAAGGCATCCCAAGGGGAGCGCAAAAGTGACGCAACTTGGCTGCCACCACTGATATTTCCATGAGACCATCCCGAACCATAGGTTGATTTTCCTTCCTAGGCTTAAAGTTTGAGTTACGCCTAGGGTAAGGGCTCTATTAACCAGAAAGCCCTGAGTTCCAAGAACACAGCAGCTGCGAAGGACTAGCCAAGAAGAGCGCAAAAGTACCACAACATGCCTGCCTCCACAGCTTTTTCCTTGGGGACATGCCTAATTCCTGGCTGATTTGCCTTTCTCGTCTTAGGGTTGGGGTTCGGCCTAGGGCTAGGATTTTTAAAATCAGGAAGCCCTGAGTTCCAGGCACACTGGAGCTGTGAAAGGCATCCAAAAGGGAGTGCAAAAGTGCCACAACATGGCTGCTTTCACGGCTTTTTCCTTGGCAAGAAGCCTAACAGCAGGCTGATTTACCTTCCCAGGGTTACTGTTAGGCTTAGGCCTAGGGCTAGGATTTTTAAAACTAGGAAGCCCTGGGCTCCAGGCACACTGCAGCTGTTCAAGGCATCCCAAGGGGAGTACAAAAGTGCAACAACATGGCAGCTTTCACAGCTTTTTCCTTGGCACCATCCCTATACCTAGGCTGATTTATCTGCCTAGGGTTAGGGTTAGGGTTCAGCCTAGGGCTTGGATTTCTTTAACCAGGAAGCCCTGAGTTCCAGGCTTACTTCATCTGCCAAAGGCATCCCAAAGGGAGTGCAGAAGTGCCACAACATGCCTGCTTTCACGGCTTTTCCCTTAGGAAGAAGCCTAATACCCGGCTGATTTACCTTCCTAGGGTTACTGTTAGGCTTAGGCCTAGGACTTTTAAAACCAGGAAGCCCTGGGCTCCAGGCACACTGCAGCTGCGAAAGGCATCCCAAGGGGAGCGCAAAAGTGACGCAACTTGGCTGCCACCACTGATATTTCCATGAGACCATCCCGAACCATAGGTTGATTTTCCTTCCTAGGCTTAAAGTTTGAGTTACGCCTAGGGTAACGGCTCTATTAACCAGAAAGCCCTGAGTTCCAAGAACACAGCAGCTGCGAAGGACTAGCCAAGAAGAGCGCAAAAGTACCACAACATGCCTGCCTCCACAGCTTTTTCCTTGGGGACATGCCTAATTCCTGGCTGATTTGCCTTTCTCGTCTTAGGGTTGGGGTTCGGCCTAGGGCTAGGATTTTTAAAATCAGGAAGCCCTGAGTTCCAGGCACACTGGAGCTGTGAAAGGCATCCAAAAGGGAGTGCAAAAGTGCCACAACATGGCTGCTTTCACGGCTTTTTCCTTGGCAAGAAGCCTAACAGCAGGCTGATTTACCTTCCCAGGGTTACTGTTAGGCTTAGGCCTAGGGCTAGGATTTTTAAAACTAGGAAGCCCTTAGCTCCAGGCACACTGCAGCTGTTCAAGGCATCCCAAGGGGAGTACAAAAGTGCAACAACATGGCAGCTTTCACAGCTTTTTCCTTGGCACCATCCCTATACCTAGGCTGATTTATCTGCCTAGCGTTAGGGTTAGGCTTCAGCCTAGGGCTTGGATTTCTTTAACCAGGAAGCCCTGAGTTCCAGGCTTACTTCATCTGCCAAAGGCATCCCAAAGGGAGTGCAGAAGTGCCACAACATGCCTGCTTTCACGGCTTTTCCCTTAGGAAGAAGCCTAATACCCGGCTGATTTACCTTCCTAGGGTTACTGTTAGGCTTAGGCCTAGGACTTTTAAAACCAGGAAGCCCTGGGCTCCAGGCACACTGCAGCTGCGAAAGGCATCCCAAGGGGAGCGCAAAAGTGACGCAACTTGGCTGCCACCACTGATATTTCCATGAGACCATCCCGAACCATAGGTTGATTTTCCTTCCTAGGGTTAAAGTTTGAGTTACGCCTAGGGTAAGGGTTCTATTAACCAGAAAGCCCTGAGTTCCAAGAACACAGCAGCTGCGAAGGACTAGCCAAGAAGAGCGCAAAAGTAGCACAACATGCCTGCCTCCACAGCTTTTTCCTTGGGGACATGCCTAATTCCTGGCTGATTTGCCTTTCTCGTCTTAGGGTTGGGGTTCGGCCTAGGGCTAGGATTTTTAAAATCAGGAAGCCCTGAGTTCCAGGCACACTGGAGCTGTGAAAGGCATCCAAAAGGGAGTGCAAAAGTGCCACAACATGGCTGCTTTCACGGCTTTTTCCTTGGCAAGAAGCCTAACACCAGGCTGATTTACCTTCCCAGGGTTACTGTTAGGCTTAGGCCTAGGGCTAGGATTTTTAAAACTAGGAAGCCCTGGGCTCCAGGCACACTGCAGCTGTTCAAGGCATCCCAAGGGGAGTACAAAAGTGCAACAACATGGCAGCTTTCACAGCTTTTTCCTTGGCACCATCCCTATACCTAGGCTGATTTATCTGCCTAGGGTTAGGGTTAGGCTTCAGCCTAGGGCTTGGATTTCTTTAACCAGGAAGCCCTGAGTTCCAGGCTTACTTCATCTGCCAAAGGCATCCCAAAGGGAGTGCAGAAGTGCCACAACATGGCTGCTTTCACGGCTTTTCCCTTAGGAAGAACCCTAATACCCGGCTGATTTACCTTCCTAGGGTTACTGTTAGGCTTAGGCCTAGGACTTTTAAAACCAGGAAGCCCTGGGCTCCAGGCACACTGCAGCTGCGAAAGGCATCCCAAGGGGAGCGCAAAAGTGACGCAACTTGGCTGCCACCACTGATATTTCCATGAGACCATCCCGAACCATAGGTTGATTTTCCTTCCTAGGGTTAAAGTTTGAGTTACGCCTAGGGTAAGGGCTCTATTAACCAGAAAGCCCTGAGTTCCAAGAACAAAGCAGCTGCGAAGGACTAGCCAAGAAGAGCGCAAAAGTACCACAACATGCCTGCCTCCACAGCTTTTTCCTTGGGGACATGCCTAATTCCTGGCTGATTTGCCTTTCTCGTCTTAGGGTTGGGGTTCGGCCTAGGGCTAGGATTTTTAAAATCAGGAAGCCCTGAGTTCCAGGCACACTGGAGCTGTGAAAGGCATCCAAAAGGGAGTGCAAAAGTGCCACAACATGGCTGCTTTCACGGCTTTTTCCTTGGCAAGAAGCCTAACACCAGGCTGATTTACCTTCCCAGGGTTACTGTTAGGCTTAGGCCTAGGGCTAGGATTTTTAAAACTAGGAAGCCCTTAGCTCCAGGCACACTGCAGCTGTTCAAGGCATCCCAAGGGGAGTACAAAAGTGCAACAACATGGCAGCTTTCACAGCTTTTTCCTTGGCACCATCCCTATACCTAGGCTGATTTATCTGCCTAGCGTTAGGGTTAGGGTTCAGCCTAGGGCTTGGATTTCTTTAACCAGGAAGCCCTGAGTTCCAGGCTTACTTCATCTGCCAAAGGCATCCCAAAGGGAGTGCAGAAGTGCCACAACATGGCTGCTTTCACGGCTTTTCCCTTAGGAAGAACCCTAATACCCGGCTGATTTACCTTCCTAGGGTTACTGTTAGGCTTAGGCCTAGGACTTTTAAAACCAGGAAGCCCTGGGCTCCAGGCACACTGCAGCTGCGAAAGGCATCCCAAGGGGAGCGCAAAAGTGACGCAACTTGGCTGCCACCACTGATATTTCCATGAGACCATCCCGAACCATAGGCTGATTTTCCTTCCTAGGCTTAAGGTTTGAGTTACGCCTAGGGTAAGGGTTCTATTAACCAGAAAGCCCTGAGTTCCAAGAACACAGCAGCTGCGAAGGACTAGCCAAGAAGAGCGCAAAAGTACCACAACATGCCTGCCTCCACAGCTTTTTCCTTGGGGACATGCCTAATTCCTGGCTGATTTGCCTTTCTCGTCTTAGGGTTGGGGTTCGGCCTAGGGCTAGGATTTTTAAAATCAGGAAGCCCTGAGTTCCAGGCACACTGGAGCTGTGAAAGGCATCCAAAAGGGAGTGCAAAAGTGCCACAACATGGCTGCTTTCACGGCTTTTTCCTTGGCAAGAAGCCTAACAGCAGGCTGATTTACCTTCCCAGGGTTACTGTTAGGCTTAGGCCTAGGGCTAGGATTTTTAAAACTAGGAAGCCCTGGGCTCCAGGCACACTGCAGCTGTTCAAGGCATCCCAAGGGGAGTACAAAAGTGCAACAACATGGCAGCTTTCACAGCTTTTTCCTTGGCACCATCCCTATACCTAGGCTGATTTATCTGCCTAGGGTTAAGGTTAGGGTTCAGCCTAGGGCTTGGATTTCTTTAACCAGGAAGCCCTGAGTTCCAGGCTTACTTCATCTGCCAAAGGCATCCCAAAGGGAGTGCAGAAGTGCCACAACATGGCTGCTTTCACGGCTTTTCCCTTAGGAAGAACCCTAATACCCGGCTGATTTACCTTCCTAGGGTTACTGTTAGGCTTAGGCCTAGGACTTTTAAAACCAGGAAGCCCTGGGCTCCAGGCACACTGCAGCTGCGAAAGGCATCCCAAGGGGAGCGCAAAAGTGACGCAACTTGGCTGCCACCACTGATATTTCCATGAGACCATCCCGAACCATAGCTTGATTTTCCTTCCTAGGGTTAAAGTTTGAGTTACGCCTAGGGTAAGGGCTCTATTAACCAGAAAGCCCTGAGTTCCAAGAACACAGCAGCTGCGAAGGACTAGCCAAGAAGAGCGCAAAAGTAGCACAACATGCCTGCCTCCACAGCTTTTTCCTTGGGGACATGCCTAATTCCTGGCTGATTTGCCTTTCTCGTCTTAGGGTTGGGGTTCGGCCTAGGGCTAGGATTTTTAAAATCAGGAAGCCCTGAGTTCCAGGCACACTGGAGCTGTGAAAGGCATCCAAAAGGGAGTGCAAAAGTGCCACAACATGGCTGCTTTCACGGCTTTTTCCTTGGCAAGAAGCCTAACACCAGGCTGATTTACCTTCCCAGGGTTACTGTTAGGCTTAGGCCTAGGGCTAGGATTTTTAAAACTAGGAAGCCCTGGGCTCCAGGCACACTGCAGCTGTTCAAGGCATCCCAAGGGGAGTACAAAAGTGCAACAACATGGCAGCTTTCACAGCTTTTTCCTTGGCACCATCCCTATACCTAGGCTGATTTATCTGCCTAGGGTTAGGGTTAGGGTTCAGCCTAGGGCTTGGATTTCTTTAACCAGGAAGCCCTGAGTTCCAGGCTTACTTCATCTGCCAAAGGCATCCCAAAGGGAGTGCAGAAGTGCCACAACATGGCTGCTTTCACGGCTTTTCCCTTAGGAAGAACCCTAATACCCGGCTGATTTACCTTCCTAGGGTTACTGTTAGGCTTAGGCCTAGGACTTTTAAAACCAGGAAGCCCTGGGCTCCAGGCACACTGCAGCTGCGAAAGGCATCCCAAGGGGAGCGCAAAAGTGACACAACTTGGCTGCCACCACTGATATTTCCATGAGACCATCCCGAACCATAGGCTGATTTTCCTTCCTAGGGTTAAGGTTTGAGTTACGCCTAGGGTAAGGGTTCTATTAACCAGAAAGCCCTGAGTTCCAAGAACACAGCAGCTGCGAAGGACCAGCCAAGAAGAGCGCAAAAGTACCACAACATGCCTGCCTCCACAGCTTTTTCCTTGGGGACATGCCTAATTCCTGGCTGATTTGCCTTTCTCGTCTTAGTGTTGGGGTTCGGCCTAGGGCTAGGATTTTTAAAATCAGGAAGCCCTGAGTTCCAGGCACACTGGAGCTGTGAAAGGCATCCAAAAGGGAGTGCAAAAGTGCCACAACATGGCTGCTTTCACGGCTTTTTCCTTGGCAAGAAGCCTAACACCAGGCTGATTTACCTTCCCAGGGTTACTGTTAGGCTTAGGCCTAGGGCTAGGATTTTTAAAACTAGGAAGCCCTTAGCTCCAGGCACACTGCAGCTGTTCAAGGCATCCCAAGGGGAGTACAAAAGTGCAACAACATGGCAGCTTTCACAGCTTTTTCCTTGGCACCATCCCTATACCTAGGCTGATTTATCTGCCTAGGGTTAGGGTTAGGGTTCAGCCTAGGGCTTGGATTTCTTTAACCAGGAAGCCCTGAGTTCCAGGCTTACTTCATCTGCCAAAGGCATCCCAAAGGGAGTGCAGAAGTGCCACAACATGGCTGCTTTCACGGCTTTTCCCTTAGGAAGAAGCCTAATACCCGGCTGATTTACCTTCCTAGGGTTACTGTTAGGCTTAGGCCTAGGACTTTTAAAACCAGGAAGCCCTGGGCTCCAGGCACACTGCAGCTGCGAAAGGCATCCCAAGGGGAGCGCAAAAGTGACGCAACTTGGCTGCCACCACTGATATTTCCATGAGACCATCCCGAACCATAGGCTGATTTTCCTTCCTAGGGTTAAGGTTTGAGTTACGCCTAGGGTAAGGGTTCTATTAACCAGAAAGCCCTGAGTTCCAAGAACACAGCAGCTGCGAAGGACTAGCCAAGAAGAGCGCAAAAGTACCACAACATGCCTGCCTCCACAGCTTTTTCCTTGGGGACATGCCTAATTCCTGGCTGATTTGCCTTTCTCGTCTTAGGGTTGGGGTTCGGCCTAGGGCTAGGATTTTTAAAATCAGGAAGCCCTGAGTTCCAGGCACACTGGAGCTGTGAAAGGCATCCAAAAGGGAGTGCAAAAGTGCCACAACATGGCTGCTTTCACGGCTTTTTCCTTGGCAAGAAGCCTAACACCAGGCTGATTTACCTTCCCAGGGTTACTGTTAGGCTTAGGCCTAGGGCTAGGATTTTTAAAACTAGGAAGCCCTGGGCTCCAGGCACACTGCAGCTGTTCAAGGCATCCCAAGGGGAGTACAAAAGTGCAACAACATGGCAGCTTTCACAGCTTTTTCCTTGGCACCATCCCTATACCTAGGCTGATTTATCTGCCTAGGGTTAGGGTTAGGGTTCAGCCTAGGGCTTGGATTTCTTTAACCAGGAAGCCCTGAGTTCCAGGCTTACTTCATCTGCCAAAGGCATCCCAAAGGGAGTGCAGAAGTGCCACAACATGCCTGCTTTCACGGCTTTTCCCTTAGGAAGAAGCCTAATACCCGGCTGATTTACCTTCCTAGGGTTACTGTTAGGCTTAGGCCTAGGACTTTTAAAACCAGGAAGCCCTGGGCTCCAGGCACACTGCAGCTGCGAAAGGCATCCCAAGGGGAGCGCAAAAGTGACGCAACTTGGCTGCCACCACTGATATTTCCATGAGACCATCCCGAACCATAGGTTGATTTTCCTTCCTAGGCTTAAAGTTTGAGTTACGCCTAGGGTAAGGGCTCTATTAACCAGAAAGCCCTGAGTTCCAAGAACACAGCAGCTGCGAAGGACTAGCCAAGAAGAGCGCAAAAGTACCACAACATGCCTGCCTCCACAGCTTTTTCCTTGGGGACATGCCTAATTCCTGGCTGATTTGCCTTTCTCGTCTTAGGGTTGGGGTTCGGCCTAGGGCTAGGATTTTTAAAATCAGGAAGCCCTGAGTTCCAGGCACACTGGAGCTGTGAAAGGCATCCAAAAGGGAGTGCAAAAGTGCCACAACATGGCTGCTTTCACGGCTTTTTCCTTGGCAAGAAGCCTAACACCAGGCTGATTTACCTTCCCAGGGTTACTGTTAGGCTTAGGCCTAGGGCTAGGATTTTTAAAACTAGGAAGCCCTTAGCTCCAGGCACACTGCAGCTGTTCAAGGCATCCCAAGGGGAGTACAAAAGTGCAACAACATGGCAGCTTTCACAGCTTTTTCCTTGGCACCATCCCTATACCTAGGCTGATTTATCTGCCTAGGGTTAGGGTTAGGGTTCAGCCTAGGGCTTGGATTTCTTTAACCAGGAAGCCCTGAGTTCCAGGCTTACTTCATCTGCCAAAGGCATCCCAAAGGGAGTGCAGAAGTGCCACAACATGGCTGCTTTCACGGCTTTTCCCTTAGGAAGAACCCTAATACCCGGCTGATTTACCTTCCTAGGGTTACTGTTAGGCTTAGGCCTAGGACTTTTAAAACCAGGAAGCCCTGGGCTCCAGGCACACTGCAGCTGCGAAAGGCATCCCAAGGGGAGCGCAAAAGTGACGCAACTTGGCTGCCACCACTGATATTTCCATGAGACCATCCCGAACCATAGGCTGATTTTCCTTCCTAGGCTTAAGGTTTGAGTTACGCCTAGGGTAAGGGTTCTATTAACCAGAAAGCCCTGAGTTCCAAGAACACAGCAGCTGCGAAGGACTAGCCAAGAAGAGCGCAAAAGTAGCACAACATGCCTGCCTCCACAGCTTTTTCCTTGGGGACATGCCTAATTCCTGGCTGATTTGCCTTTCTCGTCTTAGGGTTGGGGTTCGGCCTAGGGCTAGGATTTTTAAAATCAGGAAGCCCTGAGTTCCAGGCACACTGGAGCTGTGAAAGGCATCCAAAAGGGAGTGCAAAAGTGCCACAACATGGCTGCTTTCACGGCTTTTTCCTTGGCAAGAAGCCTAACACCAGGCTGATTTACCTTCCCAGGGTTACTGTTAGGCTTAGGCCTAGGGCTAGGATTTTTAAAACTAGGAAGCCCTGGGCTCCAGGCACACTGCAGCTGTTCAAGGCATCCCAAGGGGAGTACAAAAGTGCAACAACATGGCAGCTTTCACAGCTTTTTCCTTGGCACCATCCCTATACCTAGGCTGATTTATCTGCCTAGGGTTAGGGTTAGGGTTCAGCCTAGGGCTTGGATTTCTTTAACCAGGAAGCCCTGAGTTCCAGGCTTACTTCATCTGCCAAAGGCATCCCAAAGGGAGTGCAGAAGTGCCACAACATGGCTGCTTTCACGGCTTTTCCCTTAGGAAGAACCCTAATACCCGGCTGATTTACCTTCCTAGGGTTACTGTTAGGCTTAGGCCTAGGACTTTTAAAACCAGGAAGCCCTGGGCTCCAGGCACACTGCAGCTGCGAAAGGCATCCCAAGGGGAGCGCAAAAGTGACGCAACTTGGCTGCCACCACTGATATTTCCATGAGACCATCCCGAACCATAGGTTGATTTTCCTTCCTAGGCTTAAAGTTTGAGTTACGCCTAGGGTAACGGCTCTATTAACCAGAAAGCCCTGAGTTCCAAGAACACAGCAGCTGCGAAGGACTAGCCAAGAAGAGCGCAAAAGTACCACAACATGCCTGCCTCCACAGCTTTTTCCTTGGGGACATGCCTAATTCCTGGCTGATTTGCCTTTCTCGTCTTAGGGTTGGGGTTCGGCCTAGGGCTAGGATTTTTAAAATCAGGAAGCCCTGAGTTCCAGGCACACTGGAGCTGTGAAAGGCATCCAAAAGGGAGTGCAAAAGTGCCACAACATGGCTGCTTTCACGGCTTTTTCCTTGGCAAGAAGCCTAACAGCAGGCTGATTTACCTTCCCAGGGTTACTGTTAGGCTTAGGCCTAGGGCTAGGATTTTTAAAACTAGGAAGCCCTTAGCTCCAGGCACACTGCAGCTGTTCAAGGCATCCCAAGGGGAGTACAAAAGTGCAACAACATGGCAGCTTTCACAGCTTTTTCCTTGGCACCATCCCTATACCTAGGCTGATTTATCTGCCTAGGGTTAGGGTTAGGGTTCAGCCTAGGGCTTGGATTTCTTTAACCAGGAAGCCCTGAGTTCCAGGCTTACTTCATCTGCCAAAGGCATCCCAAAGGGAGTGCAGAAGTGCCACAACATGGCTGCTTTCACGGCTTTTCCCTTAGGAAGAACCCTAATACCCGGCTGATTTACCTTCCTAGGGTTACTGTTAGGCTTAGGCCTAGGACTTTTAAAACCAGGAAGCCCTGGGCTCCAGGCACACTGCAGCTGCGAAAGGCATCCCAAGGGGAGCGCAAAAGTGACACAACTTGGCTGCCACCACTGATATTTCCATGAGACCATCCCGAACCATAGGCTGATTTTCCTTCCTAGGGTTAAGGTTTGAGTTACGCCTAGGGTAAGGGTTCTATTAACCAGAAAGCCCTGAGTTCCAAGAACACAGCAGCTGCGAAGGACCAGCCAAGAAGAGCGCAAAAGTACCACAACATGCCTGCCTCCACAGCTTTTTCCTTGGGGACATGCCTAATTCCTGGCTGATTTGCCTTTCTCGTCTTAGTGTTGGGGTTCGGCCTAGGGCTAGGATTTTTAAAATCAGGAAGCCCTGAGTTCCAGGCACACTGGAGCTGTGAAAGGCATCCAAAAGGGAGTGCAAAAGTGCCACAACATGGCTGCTTTCACGGCTTTTTCCTTGGCAAGAAGCCTAACACCAGGCTGATTTACCTTCCCAGGGTTACTGTTAGGCTTAGGCCTAGGGCTAGGATTTTTAAAACTAGGAAGCCCTGGGCTCCAGGCACACTGCAGCTGTTCAAGGCATCCCAAGGGGAGTACAAAAGTGCAACAACATGGCAGCTTTCACAGCTTTTTCCTTGGCACCATCCCTATACCTAGGCTGATTTATCTGCCTAGGGTTAGGGTTAGGGTTCAGCCTAGGGCTTGGATTTCTTTAACCAGGAAGCCCTGAGTTCCAGGCTTACTTCATCTGCCAAAGGCATCCCAAAGGGAGTGCAGAAGTGCCACAACATGGCTGCTTTCACGGCTTTTCCCTTAGGAAGAAGCCTAATACCCGGCTGATTTACCTTCCTAGGGTTACTGTTAGGCTTAGGCCTAGGACTTTTAAAACCAGGAAGCCCTGGGCTCCAGGCACACTGCAGCTGCGAAAGGCATCCCAAGGGGAGCGCAAAAGTGACGCAACTTGGCTGCCACCACTGATATTTCCATGAGACCATCCCGAACCATAGGCTGATTTTCCTTCCTAGGGTTAAGGTTTGAGTTACGCCTAGGGTAAGGGTTCTATTAACCAGAAAGCCCTGAGTTCCAAGAACACAGCAGCTGCGAAGGACTAGCCAAGAAGAGCGCAAAAGTACCACAACATGCCTGCCTCCACAGCTTTTTCCTTGGGGACATGCCTAATTCCTGGCTGATTTGCCTTTCTCGTCTTAGGGTTGGGGTTCGGCCTAGGGCTAGGATTTTTAAAATCAGGAAGCCCTGAGTTCCAGGCACACTGGAGCTGTGAAAGGCATCCAAAAGGGAGTGCAAAAGTGCCACAACATGGCTGCTTTCACGGCTTTTTCCTTGGCAAGAAGCCTAACACCAGGCTGATTTACCTTCCCAGGGTTACTGTTAGGCTTAGGCCTAGGGCTAGGATTTTTAAAACTAGGAAGCCCTGGGCTCCAGGCACACTGCAGCTGTTCAAGGCATCCCAAGGGGAGTACAAAAGTGCAACAACATGGCAGCTTTCACAGCTTTTTCCTTGGCACCATCCCTATACCTAGGCTGATTTATCTGCCTAGGGTTAGGGTTAGGGTTCAGCCTAGGGCTTGGATTTCTTTAACCAGGAAGCCCTGAGTTCCAGGCTTACTTCATCTGCCAAAGGCATCCCAAAGGGAGTGCAGAAGTGCCACAACATGGCTGCTTTCACGGCTTTTCCCTTAGGAAGAACCCTAATACCCGGCTGATTTACCTTCCTAGGGTTACTGTTAGGCTTAGGCCTAGGACTTTTAAAACCAGGAAGCCCTGGGCTCCAGGCACACTGCAGCTGCGAAAGGCATCCCAAGGGGAGCGCAAAAGTGACGCAACTTGGCTGCCACCACTGATATTTCCATGAGACCATCCCGAACCATAGGTTGATTTTCCTTCCTAGGCTTAAAGTTTGAGTTACGCCTAGGGTAAGGGCTCTATTAACCAGAAAGCCCTGAGTTCCAAGAACACAGCAGCTGCGAAGGACTAGCCAAGAAGAGCGCAAAAGTACCACAACATGCCTGCCTCCACAGCTTTTTCCTTGGGGACATGCCTAATTCCTGGCTGATTTGCCTTTCTCGTCTTAGGGTTGGGGTTCGGCCTAGGGCTAGGATTTTTAAAATCAGGAAGCCCTGAGTTCCAGGCACACTGGAGCTGTGAAAGGCATCCAAAAGGGAGTGCAAAAGTGCCACAACATGGCTGCTTTCACGGCTTTTTCCTTGGCAAGAAGCCTAACACCAGGCTGATTTACCTTCCCAGGGTTACTGTTAGGCTTAGGCCTAGGGCTAGGATTTTTAAAACTAGGAAGCCCTTAGCTCCAGGCACACTGCAGCTGTTCAAGGCATCCCAAGGGGAGTACAAAAGTGCAACAACATGGCAGCTTTCACAGCTTTTTCCTTGGCACCATCCCTATACCTAGGCTGATTTATCTGCCTAGGGTTAGGGTTAGGGTTCAGCCTAGGGCTTGGATTTCTTTAACCAGGAAGCCCTGAGTTCCAGGCTTACTTCATCTGCCAAAGGCATCCCAAAGGGAGTGCAGAAGTGCCACAACATGGCTGCTTTCACGGCTTTTCCCTTAGGAAGAACCCTAATACCCGGCTGATTTACCTTCCTAGGGTTACTGTTAGGCTTAGGCCTAGGACTTTTAAAACCAGGAAGCCCTGGGCTCCAGGCACACTGCAGCTGCGAAAGGCATCCCAAGGGGAGCGCAAAAGTGACGCAACTTGGCTGCCACCACTGATATTTCCATGAGACCATCCCGAACCATAGGCTGATTTTCCTTCCTAGGGTTAAGGTTTGAGTTACGCCTAGGGTAAGGGTTCTATTAACCAGAAAGCCCTGAGTTCCAAGAACACAGCAGCTGCGAAGGACTAGCCAAGAAGAGCGCAAAAGTAGCACAACATGCCTGCCTCCACAGCTTTTTCCTTGGGGACATGCCTAATTCCTGGCTGATTTGCCTTTCTCGTCTTAGGGTTGGGGTTCGGCCTAGGGCTAGGATTTTTAAAATCAGGAAGCCCTGAGTTCCAGGCACACTGGAGCTGTGAAAGGCATCCAAAAGGGAGTGCAAAAGTGCCACAACATGGCTGCTTTCACGGCTTTTTCCTTGGCAAGAAGCCTAACAGCAGGCTGATTTACCTTCCCAGGGTTACTGTTAGGCTTAGGCCTAGGGCTAGGATTTTTAAAACTAGGAAGCCCTGGGCTCCAGGCACACTGCAGCTGTTCAAGGCATCCCAAGGGGAGTACAAAAGTGCAACAACATGGCAGCTTTCACAGCTTTTTCCTTGGCACCATCCCTATACCTAGGCTGATTTATCTGCCTAGGGTTAGGGTTAGGGTTCAGCCTAGGGCTTGGATTTCTTTAACCAGGAAGCCCTGAGTTCCAGGCTTACTTCATCTGCCAAAGGCATCCCAAAGGGAGTGCAGAAGTGCCACAACATGCCTGCTTTCACGGCTTTTCCCTTAGGAAGAAGCCTAATACCCGGCTGATTTACCTTCCTAGGGTTACTGTTAGGCTTAGGCCTAGGACTTTTAAAACCAGGAAGCCCTGGGCTCCAGGCACACTGCAGCTGCGAAAGGCATCCCAAGGGGAGCGCAAAAGTGACGCAACTTGGCTGCCACCACTGATATTTCCATGAGACCATCCCGAACCATAGGTTGATTTTCCTTCCTAGGCTTAAAGTTTGAGTTACGCCTAGGGTAACGGCTCTATTAACCAGAAAGCCCTGAGTTCCAAGAACACAGCAGCTGCGAAGGACTAGCCAAGAAGAGCGCAAAAGTACCACAACATGCCTGCCTCCACAGCTTTTTCCTTGGGGACATGCCTAATTCCTGGCTGATTTGCCTTTCTCGTCTTAGGGTTGGGGTTCGGCCTAGGGCTAGGATTTTTAAAATCAGGAAGCCCTGAGTTCCAGGCACACTGGAGCTGTGAAAGGCATCCAAAAGGGAGTGCAAAAGTGCCACAACATGGCTGCTTTCACGGCTTTTTCCTTGGCAAGAAGCCTAACAGCAGGCTGATTTACCTTCCCAGGGTTACTGTTAGGCTTAGGCCTAGGGCTAGGATTTTTAAAACTAGGAAGCCCTTAGCTCCAGGCACACTGCAGCTGTTCAAGGCATCCCAAGGGGAGTACAAAAGTGCAACAACATGGCAGCTTTCACAGCTTTTTCCTTGGCACCATCCCTATACCTAGGCTGATTTATCTGCCTAGGGTTAGGGTTAGGGTTCAGCCTAGGGCTTGGATTTCTTTAACCAGGAAGCCCTGAGTTCCAGGCTTACTTCATCTGCCAAAGGCATCCCAAAGGGAGTGCAGAAGTGCCACAACATGGCTGCTTTCACGGCTTTTCCCTTAGGAAGAACCCTAATACCCGGCTGATTTACCTTCCTAGGGTTACTGTTAGGCTTAGGCCTAGGACTTTTAAAACCAGGAAGCCCTGGGCTCCAGGCACACTGCAGCTGCGAAAGGCATCCCAAGGGGAGCGCAAAAGTGACGCAACTTGGCTGCCACCACTGATATTTCCATGAGACCATCCCGAACCATAGGCTGATTTTCCTTCCTAGGCTTAAGGTTTGAGTTACGCCTAGGGTAAGGGTTCTATTAACCAGAAAGCCCTGAGTTCCAAGAACACAGCAGCTGCGAAGGACTAGCCAAGAAGAGCGCAAAAGTAGCACAACATGCCTGCCTCCACAGCTTTTTCCTTGGGGACATGCCTAATTCCTGGCTGATTTGCCTTTCTCGTCTTAGGGTTGGGGTTCGGCCTAGGGCTAGGATTTTTAAAATCAGGAAGCCCTGAGTTCCAGGCACACTGGAGCTGTGAAAGGCATCCAAAAGGGAGTGCAAAAGTGCCACAACATGGCTGCTTTCACGGCTTTTTCCTTGGCAAGAAGCCTAACAGCAGGCTGATTTACCTTCCCAGGGTTACTGTTAGGCTTAGGCCTAGGGCTAGGATTTTTAAAACTAGGAAGCCCTGGGCTCCAGGCACACTGCAGCTGTTCAAGGCATCCCAAGGGGAGTACAAAAGTGCAACAACATGGCAGCTTTCACAGCTTTTTCCTTGGCACCATCCCTATACCTAGGCTGATTTATCTGCCTAGGGTTAGGGTTAGGGTTCAGCCTAGGGCTTGGATTTCTTTAACCAGGAAGCCCTGAGTTCCAGGCTTACTTCATCTGCCAAAGGCATCCCAAAGGGAGTGCAGAAGTGCCACAACATGCCTGCTTTCACGGCTTTTCCCTTAGGAAGAAGCCTAATACCCGGCTGATTTACCTTCCTAGGGTTACTGTTAGGCTTAGGCCTAGGACTTTTAAAACCAGGAAGCCCTGGGCTCCAGGCACACTGCAGCTGCGAAAGGCATCCCAAGGGGAGCGCAAAAGTGACGCAACTTGGCTGCCACCACTGATATTTCCATGAGACCATCCCGAACCATAGGTTGATTTTCCTTCCTAGGCTTAAAGTTTGAGTTACGCCTAGGGTAACGGCTCTATTAACCAGAAAGCCCTGAGTTCCAAGAACACAGCAGCTGCGAAGGACTAGCCAAGAAGAGCGCAAAAGTACCACAACATGCCTGCCTCCACAGCTTTTTCCTTGGGGACATGCCTAATTCCTGGCTGATTTGCCTTTCTCGTCTTAGGGTTGGGGTTCGGCCTAGGGCTAGGATTTTTAAAATCAGGAAGCCCTGAGTTCCAGGCACACTGGAGCTGTGAAAGGCATCCAAAAGGGAGTGCAAAAGTGCCACAACATGGCTGCTTTCACGGCTTTTTCCTTGGCAAGAAGCCTAACACCAGGCTGATTTACCTTCCCAGGGTTACTGTTAGGCTTAGGCCTAGGGCTAGGATTTTTAAAACTAGGAAGCCCTTAGCTCCAGGCACACTGCAGCTGTTCAAGGCATCCCAAGGGGAGTACAAAAGTGCAACAACATGGCAGCTTTCACAGCTTTTTCCTTGGCACCATCCCTATACCTAGGCTGATTTATCTGCCTAGGGTTAGGGTTAGGGTTCAGCCTAGGGCTTGGATTTCTTTAACCAGGAAGCCCTGAGTTCCAGGCTTACTTCATCTGCCAAAGGCATCCCAAAGGGAGTGCAGAAGTGCCACAACATGGCTGCTTTCACGGCTTTTCCCTTAGGAAGAACCCTAATACCCGGCTGATTTACCTTCCTAGGGTTACTGTTAGGCTTAGGCCTAGGACTTTTAAAACCAGGAAGCCCTGGGCTCCAGGCACACTGCAGCTGCGAAAGGCATCCCAAGGGGAGCGCAAAAGTGACGCAACTTGGCTGCCACCACTGATATTTCCATGAGACCATCCCGAACCATAGGCTGATTTTCCTTCCTAGGCTTAAGGTTTGAGTTACGCCTAGGGTAAGGGTTCTATTAACCAGAAAGCCCTGAGTTCCAAGAACACAGCAGCTGCGAAGGACTAGCCAAGAAGAGCGCAAAAGTACCACAACATGCCTGCCTCCACAGCTTTTTCCTTGGGGACATGCCTAATTCCTGGCTGATTTGCCTTTCTCGTCTTAGGGTTGGGGTTCGGCCTAGGGCTAGGATTTTTAAAATCAGGAAGCCCTGAGTTCCAGGCACACTGGAGCTGTGAAAGGCATCCAAAAGGGAGTGCAAAAGTGCCACAACATGGCTGCTTTCACGGCTTTTTCCTTGGCAAGAAGCCTAACAGCAGGCTGATTTACCTTCCCAGGGTTACTGTTAGGCTTAGGCCTAGGGCTAGGATTTTTAAAACTAGGAAGCCCTGGGCTCCAGGCACACTGCAGCTGTTCAAGGCATCCCAAGGGGAGTACAAAAGTGCAACAACATGGCAGCTTTCACAGCTTTTTCCTTGGCACCATCCCTATACCTAGGCTGATTTATCTGCCTAGGGTTAGGGTTAGGGTTCAGCCTAGGGCTTGGATTTCTTTAACCAGGAAGCCCTGAGTTCCAGGCTTACTTCATCTGCCAAAGGCATCCCAAAGGGAGTGCAGAAGTGCCACAACATGGCTGCTTTCACGGCTTTTCCCTTAGGAAGAACCCTAATACCCGGCTGATTTACCTTCCTAGGGTTACTGTTAGGCTTAGGCCTAGGACTTTTAAAACCAGGAAGCCCTGGGCTCCAGGCACACTGCAGCTGCGAAAGGCATCCCAAGGGGAGCGCAAAAGTGACGCAACTTGGCTGCCACCACTGATATTTCCATGAGACCATCCCGAACCATAGGTTGATTTTCCTTCCTAGGGTTAAAGTTTGAGTTACGCCTAGGGTAAGGGCTCTATTAACCAGAAAGCCCTGAGTTCCAAGAACACAGCAGCTGCGAAGGACTAGCCAAGAAGAGCGCAAAAGTACCACAACATGCCTGCCTCCACAGCTTTTTCCTTGGGGACATGCCTAATTCCTGGCTGATTTGCCTTTCTCGTCTTAGGGTTGGGGTTCGGCCTAGGGCTAGGATTTTTAAAATCAGGAAGCCCTGAGTTCCAGGCACACTGGAGCTGTGAAAGGCATCCAAAAGGGAGTGCAAAAGTGCCACAACATGGCTGCTTTCACGGCTTTTTCCTTGGCAAGAAGCCTAACACCAGGCTGATTTACCTTCCCAGGGTTACTGTTAGGCTTAGGCCTAGGGCTAGGATTTTTAAAACTAGGAAGCCCTTAGCTCCAGGCACACTGCAGCTGTTCAAGGCATCCCAAGGGGAGTACAAAAGTGCAACAACATGGCAGCTTTCACAGCTTTTTCCTTGGCACCATCCCTATACCTAGGCTGATTTATCTGCCTAGGGTTAGGGTTAGGGTTCAGCCTAGGGCTTGGATTTCTTTAACCAGGAAGCCCTGAGTTCCAGGCTTACTTCATCTGCCAAAGGCATCCCAAAGGGAGTGCAGAAGTGCCACAACATGGCTGCTTTCACGGCTTTTCCCTTAGGAAGAACCCTAATACCCGGCTGATTTACCTTCCTAGGGTTACTGTTAGGCTTAGGCCTAGGACTTTTAAAACCAGGAAGCCCTGGGCTCCAGGCACACTGCAGCTGCGAAAGGCATCCCAAGGGGAGCGCAAAAGTGACGCAACTTGGCTGCCACCACTGATATTTCCATGAGACCATCCCGAACCATAGGCTGATTTTCCTTCCTAGGGTTAAGGTTTGAGTTACGCCTAGGGTAAGGGCTCTATTAACCAGAAAGCCCTGAGTTCCAAGAACACAGCAGCTGCGAAGGACTAGCCAAGAAGAGCGCAAAAGTACCACAACATGCCTGCCTCCACAGCTTTTTCCTTGGGGACATGCCTAATTCCTGGCTGATTTGCCTTTCTCGTCTTAGGGTTGGGGTTCGGCCTAGGGCTAGGATTTTTAAAATCAGGAAGCCCTGAGTTCCAGGCACACTGCAGCTGTGAAAGGCATCCAAAAGGGAGTGCAAAAGTGCCACAACATGGCTGCTTTCACGGCTTTTTCCTTGGCAAGAAGCCTAACACCAGGCTGATTTACCTTCCCAGGGTTACTGTTAGGCTTAGGCCTAGGGCTAGGATTTTTAAAACTAGGAAGCCCTTAGCTCCAGGCACACTGCAGCTGTTCAAGGCATCCCAAGGGGAGTACAAAAGTGCAACAACATGGCAGCTTTCACAGCTTTTTCCTTGGCACCATCCCTATACCTAGGCTGATTTATCTGCCTAGGGTTAGGGTTAGGGTTCAGCCTAGGGCTTGGATTTCTTTAACCAGGAAGCCCTGAGTTCCAGGCTTACTTCATCTGCCAAAGGCATCCCAAAGGGAGTGCAGAAGTGCCACAACATGGCTGCTTTCACGGCTTTTCCCTTAGGAAGAACCCTAATACCCGGCTGATTTACCTTCCTAGGGTTACTGTTAGGCTTAGGCCTAGGACTTTTAAAACCAGGAAGCCCTGGGCTCCAGGCACACTGCAGCTGCGAAAGGCATCCCAAGGGGAGCGCAAAAGTGACGCAACTTGGCTGCCACCACTGATATTTCCATGAGACCATCCCGAACCATAGGCTGATTTTCCTTCCTAGGGTTAAAGTTTGAGTTACGCCTAGGGTAAGGGCTCTATTAACCAGAAAGCCCTGAGTTCCAAGAACACAGCAGCTGCGAAGGACTAGCCAAGAAGAGCGCAAAAGTAGCACAACATGCCTGCCTCCACAGCTTTTTCCTTGGGGACATGCCTAATTCCTGGCTGATTTGCCTTTCTCGTCTTAGGGTTGGGGTTCGGCCTAGGGCTAGGATTTTTAAAATCAGGAAGCCCTGAGTTCCAGGCACACTGGAGCTGTGAAAGGCATCCAAAAGGGAGTGCAAAAGTGCCACAACATGGCTGCTTTCACGGCTTTTTCCTTGGCAAGAAGCCTAACACCAGGCTGATTTCCCTTCCCAGGGTTACTGTTAGGCTTAGGCCTAGGTCTAGGATTTTTAAAACTAGGAAGCCCTGGGCTCCAGGCACACTGCAGCTGTTCAAGGCATCCCAAGGGGAGTACAAAAGTGCAACAACATGGCAGCTTTCACAGCTTTTTCCTTGGCACCATCCCTATACCTAGGCTGATTTATCTGCCTAGGGTTAGGGTTAGGGTTCAGCCTAGGGCTTGGATTTCTTTAACCAGGAAGCCCTGAGTTCCAGGCTTACTTCATCTGCCAAAGGCATCCCAAAGGGAGTGCAGAAGTGCCACAACATGGCTGCTTTCACGGCTTTTCCCTTAGGAAGAACCCTAATACCCGGCTGATTTACCTTCCTAGGGTTACTGTTAGGCTTAGGCCTAGGACTTTTAAAACCAGGAAGCCCTGGGCTCCAGGCACACTGCAGCTGCGAAAGGCATCCCAAGGGGAGCGCAAAAGTGACGCAACTTGGCTGCCACCACTGATATTTCCATGAGACCATCCCGAACCATAGGCTGATTTTCCTTCCTAGGGTTAAGGTTTGAGTTACGCCTAGGGTAAGGGTTCTATTAACCAGAAAGCCCTGAGTTCCAAGAACACAGCAGCTGCGAAGGACTAGCCAAGAAGAGCGCAAAAGTAGCACAACATGCCTGCCTCCACAGCTTTTTCCTTGGGGACATGCCTAATTCCTGGCTGATTTGCCTTTCTCGTCTTAGGGTTGGGGTTCGGCCTAGGGCTAGGATTTTTAAAATCAGGAAGCCCTGAGTTCCAGGCACACTGGAGCTGTGAAAGGCATCCAAAAGGGAGTGCAAAAGTGCCACAACATGGCTGCTTTCACGGCTTTTTCCTTGGCAAGAAGCCTAACAGCAGGCTGATTTACCTTCCCAGGGTTACTGTTAGGCTTAGGCCTAGGGCTAGGATTTTTAAAACTAGGAAGCCCTGGGCTCCAGGCACACTGCAGCTGTTCAAGGCATCCCAAGGGGAGTACAAAAGTGCAACAACATGGCAGCTTTCACAGCTTTTTCCTTGGCACCATCCCTATACCTAGGCTGATTTATCTGCCTAGGGTTAGGGTTAGGGTTCAGCCTAGGGCTTGGATTTCTTTAACCAGGAAGCCCTGAGTTCCAGGCTTACTTCATCTGCCAAAGGCATCCCAAAGGGAGTGCAGAAGTGCCACAACATGGCTGCTTTCACGGCTTTTCCCTTAGGAAGAACCCTAATACCCGGCTGATTTACCTTCCTAGGGTTACTGTTAGGCTTAGGCCTAGGACTTTTAAAACCAGGAAGCCCTGGGCTCCAGGCACACTGCAGCTGCGAAAGGCATCCCAAGGGGAGCGCAAAAGTGACGCAACTTGGCTGCCACCACTGATATTTCCATGAGACCATCCCGAACCATAGGCTGATTTTCCTTCCTAGGGTTAAAGTTTGAGTTACGCCTAGGGTAAGGGCTCTATTAACCAGAAAGCCCTGAGTTCCAAGAACACAGCAGCTGCGAAGGACTAGCCAAGAAGAGCGCAAAAGTACCACAACATGCCTGCCTCCACAGCTTTTTCCTTGGGGACATGCCTAATTCCTGGCTGATTTGCCTTTCTCGTCTTAGGGTTGGGGTTCGGCCTAGGGCTAGGATTTTTAAAATCAGGAAGCCCTGAGTTCCAGGCACACTGGAGCTGTGAAAGGCATCCAAAAGGGAGTGCAAAAGTGCCACAACATGGCTGCTTTCACGGCTTTTTCCTTGGCAAGAAGCCTAACACCAGGCTGATTTACCTTCCCAGGGTTACTGTTAGGCTTAGGCCTAGGGCTAGGATTTTTAAAACTAGGAAGCCCTTAGCTCCAGGCACACTGCAGCTGTTCAAGGCATCCCAAGGGGAGTACAAAAGTGCAACAACATGGCAGCTTTCACAGCTTTTTCCTTGGCACCATCCCTATACCTAGGCTGATTTATCTGCCTAGGGTTAGGGTTAGGGTTCAGCCTAGGGCTTGGATTTCTTTAACCAGGAAGCCCTGAGTTCCAGGCTTACTTCATCTGCCAAAGGCATCCCAAAGGGAGTGCAGAAGTGCCACAACATGGCTGCTTTCACGGCTTTTCCCTTAGGAAGAACCCTAATACCCGGCTGATTTACCTTCCTAGGGTTACTGTTAGGCTTAGGCCTAGGACTTTTAAAACCAGGAAGCCCTGGGCTCCAGGCACACTGCAGCTGCGAAAGGCATCCCAAGGGGAGCGCAAAAGTGACGCAACTTGGCTGCCACCACTGATATTTCCATGAGACCATCCCGAACCATAGGTTGATTTTCCTTCCTAGGGTTAAGGTTTGAGTTACGCCTAGGGTAAGGGCTGTATTAACCAGAAAGCCCTGAGTTCCAAGAACACAGCAGCTGCGAAGGACTAGCCAAGAAGAGTGCAAAAGTACCACAACATGCCTGCCTCCACAGCTTTTTCCTTGGGGACATGCCTAATTCCTGGCTGATTTGCCTTTCTCGTCTTAGGGTTGGGGTTCGGCCTAGGGCTAGGATTTTTAAAATCAGGAAGCCCTGAGTTCCAGGCACACTGGAGCTGTGAAAGGCATCCAAAAGGGAGTGCAAAAGTGCCACAACATGGCTGCTTTCACGGCTTTTTCCTTGGCAAGAAGCCTAACACCAGGCTGATTTACCTTCCCAGGGTTACTGTTAGGCTTAGGCCTAGGGCTAGGATTTTTAAAACTAGGAAGCCCTGGGCTCCAGGCACACTGCAGCTGTTCAAGGCATCCCAAGGGGAGTACAAAAGTGCAACAACATGGCAGCTTTCACAGCTTTTTCCTTGGCACCATCCCTATACCTAGGCTGATTTATCTGCCTAGGGTTAGGGTTAGGGTTCAGCCTAGGGCTTGGATTTCTTTAACCAGGAAGCCCTGAGTTCCAGGCTTACTTCATCTGCCAAAGGCATCCCAAAGGGAGTGCAGAAGTGCCACAACATGGCTGCTTTCACGGCTTTTCCCTTAGGAAGAACCCTAATACCCGGCTGATTTACCTTCCTAGGGTTACTGTTAGGCTTAGGCCTAGGACTTTTAAAACCAGGAAGCCCTGGGCTCCAGGCACACTGCAGCTGCGAAAGGCATCCCAAGGGGAGCGCAAAAGTGACGCAACTTGGCTGCCACCACTGATATTTCCATGAGACCATCCCGAACCATAGGCTGATTTTCCTTCCTAGGGTTAAGGTTTGAGTTACGCCTAGGGTAAGGCTCTATTAACCAGAAAGCCCTGAGTTCCAAGAACACAGCAGCTGCGAAGGACTAGCCAAGAAGAGCGCAAAAGTAGCACAACATGCCTGCCTCCACAGCTTTTTCCTTGGGGACATGCCTAATTCCTGGCTGATTTGCCTTTCTCGTCTTAGGGTTGGGGTTCGGCCTAGGGCTAGGATTTTTAAAATCAGGAAGCCCTGAGTTCCAGGCACACTGGAGCTGTGAAAGGCATCCAAAAGGGAGTGCAAAAGTGCCACAACATGGCTGCTTTCACGGCTTTTTCCTTGGCAAGAAGCCTAACAGCAGGCTGATTTACCTTCCCAGGGTTACTGTTAGGCTTAGGCCTAGGGCTAGGATTTTTAAAACTAGGAAGCCCTGGGCTCCAGGCACACTGCAGCTGTTCAAGGCATCCCAAGGGGAGTACAAAAGTGCAACAACATGGCAGCTTTCACAGCTTTTTCCTTGGCACCATCCCTATACCTAGGCTGATTTATCTGCCTAGGGTTAGGGTTAGGGTTCAGCCTAGGGCTTGGATTTCTTTAACCAGGAAGCCCTGAGTTCCAGGCTTACTTCATCTGCCAAAGGCATCCCAAAGGGAGTGCAGAAGTGCCACAACATGGCTGCTTTCACGGCTTTTCCCTTAGGAAGAACCCTAATACCCAGCAGATTTACCTTCCTAGGGTTACTGTTAGGCTTAGGCCTAGGACTTTTAAAACCAGGAAGCCCTGGGCTCCAGGCACACTGCAGCTGCGAAAGGCATCCCAAGGGGAGCGCAAAAGTGACGCAACTTGGCTGCCACCACTGATATTTCCATGAGACCATCCCGAATCATAGGCTGATTTTCCTTCCTAGGGTTAAAGTTTGAGTTACGCCTAGGGTAAGGGCTCTATTAACCAGAAAGCCCTGAGTTCCAAGAACACAGCAGCTGCGAAGGACTAGCCAAGAAGAGCGCAAAAGTAGCACAACATGCCTGCCTCCACAGCTTTTTCCTTGGGGACATGCCTAATTCCTGGCTGATTTGCCTTTCTCGTCTTAGGGTTGGGGTTCGGCCTAGGGCTAGGATTTTTAAAATCAGGAAGCCCTGAGTTCCAGGCACACTGGAGCTGTGAAAGGCATCCAAAAGGGAGTGCAAAAGTGCCACAACATGGCTGCTTTCACGGCTTTTTCCTTGGCAAGAAGCCTAACAGCAGGCTGATTTCCCTTCCCAGGGTTACTGTTAGGCTTAGGCCTAGGGCTAGGATTTTTAAAACTAGGAAGCCCTGGGCTCCAGGCACACTGCAGCTGTTCAAGGCATCCCAAGGGGAGTACAAAAGTGCAACAACATGGCAGCTTTCACAGCTTTTTCCTTGGCACCATCCCTATACCTAGGCTGATTTATCTGCCTAGGGTTAGGGTTAGGGTTCAGCCTAGGGCTTGGATTTCTTTAACCAGGAAGCCCTGAGTTCCAGGCTTACTTCATCTGCCAAAGGCATCCCAAAGGGAGTGCAGAAGTGCCACAACATGGCTGCTTTCACGGCTTTTCCCTTAGGAAGAACCCTAATACCCGGCTGATTTACCTTCCTAGGGTTACTGTTAGGCTTAGGCCTAGGACTTTTAAAACCAGGAAGCCCTGGGCTCCAGGCACACTGCAGCTGCGAAAGGCATCCCAAGGGGAGCACAAAAGTGACGCAACTTGGCTGCCACCACTGATATTTCCATGAGACCATCCCGAACCATAGGTTGATTTTCCTTCCTAGGGTTAAAGTTTGAGTTACGCCTAGGGTAAGGGCTCTATTAACCAGAAAGCCCTGAGTTCCAAGAACACAGCAGCTGCGAAGGACTAGCCAAGAAGAGCGCAAAAGTACCACAACATGCCTGCCTCCACAGCTTTTTCCTTGGGGACATGCCTAATTCCTGGCTGATTTGCCTTTCTCGTCTTAGGGTTGGGGTTCGGCCTAGGGCTAGGATTTTTAAAATCAGGAAGCCCTGAGTTCCAGGCACACTGGAGCTGTGAAAGGCATCCAAAAGGGAGTGCAAAAGTGCCACAACATGGCTGCTTTCACGGCTTTTTCCTTGGCAAGAAGCCTAACACCAGGCTGATTTACCTTCCCAGGGTTACTGTTAGGCTTAGGCCTAGGGCTAGGATTTTTAAAACTAGGAAGCCCTTAGCTCCAGGCACACTGCAGCTGTTCAAGGCATCCCAAGGGGAGTACAAAAGTGCAACAACATGGCAGCTTTCACAGTTTTTTCCTTGGCACCATCCCTATACCTAGGCTGATTTATCTGCCTAGGGTTAGGGTTAGGGTTCAGCCTAGGGCTTGGATTTCTTTAACCAGGAAGCCCTGAGTTCCAGGCTTACTTCATCTGCCAAAGGCATCCCAAAGGGAGTGCAGAAGTGCCACAACATGGCTGCTTTCACGGCTTTTCCCTTAGGAAGAACCCTAATACCCGGCTGATTTACCTTCCTAGGGTTACTGTTAGGCTTAGGCCTAGGACTTTTAAAACCAGGAAGCCCTGGGCTCCAGGCACACTGCAGCTGCGAAAGGCATCCCAAGGGGAGCGCAAAAGTGACGCAACTTGGCTGCCACCACTGATATTTCCATGAGACCATCCCGAACCATAGGCTGATTTTCCTTCCTAGGCTTAAGGTTTGAGTTACGCCTAGGGTTAGGGTCTATTAACCAGAAAGCCCTGAGTTCCAAGAACACAGCAGCTGCGAAGGACTAGCCAAGAAGAGCGCAAAAGTACCACAACATGCCTGCCTCCACAGCTTTTTCCTTGGGGACATGCCTAATTCCTGGCTGATTTGCCTTTCTCGTCTTAGGGTTGGGGTTCGGCCTAGGGCTAGGATTTTTAAAAGCAGGAAGCCCTGAGTTCCAGGCACACTGGAGCTGTGAAAGGCATCCAAAAGGGAGTGCAAAAGTGCCACAACATGGCTGCTTTCACGGCTTTTTCCTTGGCAAGAAGCCTAACAGCAGGCTGATTTACCTTCCCAGGGTTACTGTTAGGCTTAGGCCTAGGGCTAGGATTTTTAAAACTAGGAAGCCCTGGGCTCCAGGCACACTGCAGCTGTTCAAGGCATCCCAAGGGGAGTACAAAAGTGCAACAACATGGCAGCTTTCACAGCTTTTTCCTTGGCACCATCCCTATACCTAGGCTGATTTATCTGCCTAGGGTTAGGGTTAGGGTTCAGCCTAGGGCTTGGATTTCTTTAACCAGGAAGCCCTGAGTTCCAGGCTTACTTCATCTGCCAAAGGCATCCCAAAGGGAGTGCAGAAGTGCCACAACATGGCTGCTTTCACGGCTTTTCCCTTAGGAAGAACCCTAATACCCGGCTGATTTACCTTCCTAGGGTTACTGTTAGGCTTAGGCCTAGGACTTTTAAAACCAGGAAGCCCTGGGCTCCAGGCACACTGCAGCTGCGAAAGGCATCCCAAGGGGAGCGCAAAAGTGACGCAACTTGGCTGCCACCACTGATATTTCCATGAGACCATCCCGAACCATAGGTTGATTTTCCTTCCTAGGGTTAAAGTTTGAGTTACGCCTAGGGTAAGGGCTCTATTAACCAGAAAGCCCTGAGTTCCAAGAACACAGCAGCTGCGAAGGACTAGCCAAGAAGAGCGCAAAAGTACCACAACATGCCTGCCTCCACAGCTTTTTCCTTGGGGACATGCCTCATTCCTGGCTGATTTGCCTTTCTCGTCTTAGGGTTGGGGTTCGGCCTAGGGCTAGGATTTTTAAAATCAGGAAGCCCTGAGTTCCAGGCACACTGGAGCTGTGAAAGGCATCCAAAAGGGAGTGCAAAAGTGCCACAACATGGCTGCTTTCACGGCTTTTTCCTTGGCAAGAAGCCTAACACCAGGCTGATTTACCTTCCCAGGGTTACTGTTAGGCTTAGGCCTAGGGCTAGGATTTTTAAAACTAGGAAGCCCTGGGCTCCAGGCACACTGCAGCTGTTCAAGGCATCCCAAGGGGAGTACAAAAGTGCAACAACATGGCAGCTTTCACAGCTTTTTCCTTGGCACCATCCCTATACCTAGGCTGATTTATCTGCCTAGGGTTAGGGTTAGGGTTCAGCCTAGGGCTTGGATTTCTTTAACCAGGAAGCCCTGAGTTCCAGGCTTACTTCATCTGCCAAAGGCATCCCAAAGGGAGTGCAGAAGTGCCACAACATGGCTGCTTTCACGGCTTTTCCCTTAGGAAGAACCCTAATACCCAGCTGATTTACCTTCCTAGGGTTACTGTTAGGCTTAGGCCTAGGACTTTTAAAACCAGGAAGCCCTGGGCTCCAGGCACACTGCAGCTGCGAAAGGCATCCCAAGGGGAGCGCAAAAGTGACGCAACTTGGCTGCCACCACTGATATTTCCATGAGACCATCCCGAATCATAGGCTGATTTTCCTTCCTAGGGTTAAAGTTTGAGTTACGCCTAGGGTAAGGGCTCTATTAACCAGAAAGCCCTGAGTTCCAAGAACACAGCAGCTGCGAAGGACTAGCCAAGAAGAGCGCAAAAGTAGCACAACATGCCTGCCTCCACAGCTTTTTCCTTGGGGACATGCCTAATTCCTGGCTGATTTGCCTTTCTCGTCTTAGGGTTGGGGTTCGGCCTAGGGCTAGGATTTTTAAAATCAGGAAGCCCTGAGTTCCAGGCACACTGGAGCTGTGAAAGGCATCCAAAAGGGAGTGCAAAAGTGCCACAACATGGCTGCTTTCACGGCTTTTTCCTTGGCAAGAAGCCTAACAGCAGGCTGATTTCCCTTCCCAGGGTTACTGTTAGGCTTAGGCCTAGGGCTAGGATTTTTAAAACTAGGAAGCCCTGGGCTCCAGGCACACTGCAGCTGTTCAAGGCATCCCAAGGGGAGTACAAAAGTGCAACAACATGGCAGCTTTCACAGCTTTTTCCTTGGCACCATCCCTATACCTAGGCTGATTTATCTGCCTAGGGTTAGGGTTAGGCTTCAGCCTAGGGCTTGGATTTCTTTAACCAGGAAGCCCTGAGTTCCAGGCTTACTTCATCTGCCAAAGGCATCCCAAAGGGAGTGCAGAAGTGCCACAACATGGCTGCTTTCACGGCTTTTCCCTTAGGAAGAACCCTAATACCCGGCTGATTTACCTTCCTAGGGTTACTGTTAGGCTTAGGCCTAGGACTTTTAAAACCAGGAAGCCCTGGGCTCCAGGCACACTGCAGCTGCGAAAGGCATCCCAAGGGGAGCACAAAAGTGACGCAACTTGGCTGCCACCACTGATATTTCCATGAGACCATCCCGAACCATAGGTTGATTTTCCTTCCTAGGGTTAAAGTTTGAGTTACGCCTAGGGTAAGGGCTCTATTAACCAGAAAGCCCTGAGTTCCAAGAACACAGCAGCTGCGAAGGACTAGCCAAGAAGAGCGCAAAAGTACCACAACATGCCTGCCTCCACAGCTTTTTCCTTGGGGACATGCCTAATTCCTGGCTGATTTGCCTTTCTCGTCTTAGGGTTGGGGTTCGGCCTAGGGCTAGGATTTTTAAAATCAGGAAGCCCTGAGTTCCAGGCACACTGGAGCTGTGAAAGGCATCCAAAAGGGAGTGCAAAAGTGCCACAACATGGCTGCTTTCACGGCTTTTTCCTTGGCAAGAAGCCTAACACCAGGCTGATTTACCTTCCCAGGGTTACTGTTAGGCTTAGGCCTAGGGCTAGGATTTTTAAAACTAGGAAGCCCTTAGCTCCAGGCACACTGCAGCTGTTCAAGGCATCCCAAGGGGAGTACAAAAGTGCAACAACATGGCAGCTTTCACAGTTTTTTCCTTGGCACCATCCCTATACCTAGGCTGATTTATCTGCCTAGGGTTAGGGTTAGGGTTCAGCCTAGGGCTTGGATTTCTTTAACCAGGAAGCCCTGAGTTCCAGGCTTACTTCATCTGCCAAAGGCATCCCAAAGGGAGTGCAGAAGTGCCACAACATGGCTGCTTTCACGGCTTTTCCCTTAGGAAGAACCCTAATACCCGGCTGATTTACCTTCCTAGGGTTACTGTTAGGCTTAGGCCTAGGACTTTTAAAACCAGGAAGCCCTGGGCTCCAGGCACACTGCAGCTGCGAAAGGCATCCCAAGGGGAGCGCAAAAGTGACGCAACTTGGCTGCCACCACTGATATTTCCATGAGACCATCCCGAACCATAGGCTGATTTTCCTTCCTAGGCTTAAGGTTTGAGTTACGCCTAGGGTAAGGGTTCTATTAACCAGAAAGCCCTGAGTTCCAAGAACACAGCAGCTGCGAAGGACTAGCCAAGAAGAGCGCAAAAGTACCACAACATGCCTGCCTCCACAGCTTTTTCCTTGGGGACATGCCTAATTCCTGGCTGATTTGCCTTTCTCGTCTTAGGGTTGGGGTTCGGCCTAGGGCTAGGATTTTTAAAATCAGGAAGCCCTGAGTTCCAGGCACACTGGAGCTGTGAAAGGCATCCAAAAGGGAGTGCAAAAGTGCCACAACATGGCTGCTTTCACGGCTTTTTCCTTGGCAAGAAGCCTAACAGCAGGCTGATTTACCTTCCCAGGGTTACTGTTAGGCTTAGGCCTAGGGCTAGGATTTTTAAAACTAGGAAGCCCTGGGCTCCAGGCACACTGCAGCTGTTCAAGGCATCCCAAGGGGAGTACAAAAGTGCAACAACATGGCAGCTTTCACAGCTTTTTCCTTGGCACCATCCCTATACCTAGGCTGATTTATCTGCCTAGGGTTAGGGTTAGGGTTCAGCCTAGGGCTTGGATTTCTTTAACCAGGAAGCCCTGAGTTCCAGGCTTACTTCATCTGCCAAAGGCATCCCAAAGGGAGTGCAGAAGTGCCACAACATGGCTGCTTTCACGGCTTTTCCCTTAGGAAGAACCCTAATACCCGGCTGATTTACCTTCCTAGGGTTACTGTTAGGCTTAGGCCTAGGACTTTTAAAACCAGGAAGCCCTGGGCTCCAGGCACACTGCAGCTGCGAAAGGCATCCCAAGGGGAGCGCAAAAGTGACGCAACTTGGCTGCCACCACTGATATTTCCATGAGACCATCCCGAACCATAGGTTGATTTTCCTTCCTAGGGTTAAAGTTTGAGTTACGCCTAGGGTAAGGGCTCTATTAACCAGAAAGCCCTGAGTTCCAAGAACACAGCAGCTGCGAAGGACTAGCCAAGAAGAGCGCAAAAGTAGCACAACATGCCTGCCTCCACAGCTTTTTCCTTGGGGACATGCCTAATTCCTGGCTGATTTGCCTTTCTCGTCTTAGGGTTGGGGTTCGGCCTAGGGCTAGGATTTTTAAAATCAGGAAGCCCTGAGTTCCAGGCACACTGGAGCTGTGAAAGGCATCCAAAAGGGAGTGCAAAAGTGCCACAACATGGCTGCTTTCACGGCTTTTTCCTTGGCAAGAAGCCTAACAGCAGGCTGATTTACCTTCCCAGGGTTACTGTTAGGCTTAGGCCTAGGGCTAGGATTTTTAAAACTAGGAAGCCCTGGGCTCCAGGCACACTGCAGCTGTTCAAGGCATCCCAAGGGGAGTACAAAAGTGCAACAACATGGCAGCTTTCACAGCTTTTTCCTTGGCACCATCCCTATACCTAGGCTGATTTATCTGCCTAGGGTTAGGGTTAGGGTTCAGCCTAGGGCTTGGATTTCTTTAACCAGGAAGCCCTGAGTTCCAGGCTTACTTCATCTGCCAAAGGCATCCCAAAGGGAGTGCAGAAGTGCCACAACATGGCTGCTTTCACGGCTTTTCCCTTAGGAAGAACCCTAATACCCGGCTGATTTACCTTCCTAGGGTTACTGTTAGGCTTAGGCCTAGGACTTTTAAAACCAGGAAGCCCTGGGCTCCAGGCACACTGCAGCTGCGAAAGGCATCCCAAGGGGAGCGCAAAAGTGACGCAAAGTGGCTGCCACCACTGATATTTCCATGAGACCATCCCGAACCATAGGTTGATTTTCCTTCCTAGGCTTAAAGTTTGAGTTACGCCTAGGGTAAGGGTTCTATTAACCAGAAAGCCCTGAGTTCCAAGAACACAGCAGCTGCGAAGGACTAGCCAAGAAGAGCGCAAAAGTACCACAACATGCCTGCCTCCACAGCTTTTTCCTTGGGGACATGCCTAATTCCTGGCTGATTTGCCTTTCTCGTCTTAGGGTTGGGGTTCGGCCTAGGGCTAGGATTTTTAAAATCAGGAAGCCCTGAGTTCCAGGCACACTGGAGCTGTGAAAGGCATCCAAAAGGGAGTGCAAAAGTGCCACAACATGGCTGCTTTCACGGCTTTTTCCTTGGCAAGAAGCCTAACACCAGGCTGATTTACCTTCCCAGGGTTACTGTTAGGCTTAGGCCTAGGGCTAGGATTTTTAAAACTAGGAAGCCCTTAGCTCCAGGCACACTGCAGCTGTTCAAGGCATCCCAAGGGGAGTACAAAAGTGCAACAACATGGCAGCTTTCACAGTTTTTTCCTTGGCACCATCCCTATACCTAGGCTGATTTATCTGCCTAGGGTTAGGGTTAGGGTTCAGCCTAGGGCTTGGATTTCTTTAACCAGGAAGCCCTGAGTTCCAGGCTTACTTCATCTGCCAAAGGCATCCCAAAGGGAGTGCAGAAGTGCCACAACATGGCTGCTTTCACGGCTTTTCCCTTAGGAAGAACCCTAATACCCGGCTGATTTACCTTCCTAGGGTTACTGTTAGGCTTAGGCCTAGGACTTTTAAAACCAGGAAGCCCTGGGCTCCAGGCACACTGCAGCTGCGAAAGGCATCCCAAGGGGAGCGCAAAAGTGACGCAACTTGGCTGCCACCACTGATATTTCCATGAGACCATCCCGAACCATAGGCTGATTTTCCTTCCTAGGCTTAAGGTTTGAGTTACGCCTAGGGTTAGGGTCTATTAACCAGAAAGCCCTGAGTTCCAAGAACACAGCAGCTGCGAAGGACTAGCCAAGAAGAGCGCAAAAGTACCACAACATGCCTGCCTCCACAGCTTTTTCCTTGGGGACATGCCTAATTCCTGGCTGATTTGCCTTTCTCGTCTTAGGGTTGGGGTTCGGCCTAGGGCTAGGATTTTTAAAAGCAGGAAGCCCTGAGTTCCAGGCACACTGGAGCTGTGAAAGGCATCCAAAAGGGAGTGCAAAAGTGCCACAACATGGCTGCTTTCACGGCTTTTTCCTTGGCAAGAAGCCTAACAGCAGGCTGATTTACCTTCCCAGGGTTACTGTTAGGCTTAGGCCTAGGGCTAGGATTTTTAAAACTAGGAAGCCCTGGGCTCCAGGCACACTGCAGCTGTTCAAGGCATCCCAAGGGGAGTACAAAAGTGCAACAACATGGCAGCTTTCACAGCTTTTTCCTTGGCACCATCCCTATACCTAGGCTGATTTATCTGCCTAGGGTTAGGGTTAGGGTTCAGCCTAGGGCTTGGATTTCTTTAACCAGGAAGCCCTGAGTTCCAGGCTTACTTCATCTGCCAAAGGCATCCCAAAGGGAGTGCAGAAGTGCCACAACATGGCTGCTTTCACGGCTTTTCCCTTAGGAAGAACCCTAATACCCGGCTGATTTACCTTCCTAGGGTTACTGTTAGGCTTAGGCCTAGGACTTTTAAAACCAGGAAGCCCTGGGCTCCAGGCACACTGCAGCTGCGAAAGGCATCCCAAGGGGAGCGCAAAAGTGACGCAACTTGGCTGCCACCACTGATATTTCCATGAGACCATCCCGAACCATAGGTTGATTTTCCTCCCTAGGGTTAAAGTTTGAGTTACGCCTAGGGTAAGGGCTCTATTAACCAGAAAGCCCTGAGTTCCAAGAACACAGCAGCTGCGAAGGACTAGCCAAGAAGAGCGCAAAAGTAGCACAACATGCCTGCCTCCACAGCTTTTTCCTTGGGGACATGCCTAATTCCTGGCTGATTTGCCTTTCTCGTCTTAGGGTTGGGGTTCGGCCTAGGGCTAGGATTTTTAAAATCAGGAAGCCCTGAGTTCCAGGCACACTGGAGCTGTGAAAGGCATCCAAAAGGGAGTGCAAAAGTGCCACAACATGGCTGCTTTCACGGCTTTTTCCTTGGCAAGAAGCCTAACAGCAGGCTGATTTACCTTCCCAGGGTTACTGTTAGGCTTAGGCCTAGGGCTAGGATTTTTAAAACTAGGAAGCCCTGGGCTCCAGGCACACTGCAG
This sequence comes from Ammospiza nelsoni, assembly GCF_027579445.1. NCBI lineage: Eukaryota > Metazoa > Chordata > Aves > Passeriformes > Passerellidae > Ammospiza > Ammospiza nelsoni. Next base: position 195,824 of record NW_026683204.1, on the reverse strand, counting down.
CTGTTCAAGGCATCCCAAGGGGAGTACAAAAGTGCAACAACATGGCAGCTTTCACAGCTTTTTCCTTGGCACCATCCCTATACCTAGGCTGATTTATCTGCCTAGGGTTAGGGTTAGGGTTCAGCCTAGGGCTTGGATTTCTTTAACCAGGAAGCCCTGAGTTCCAGGCTTACTTCATCTGCCAAAGGCATCCCAAAGGGAGTGCAGAAGTGCCACAACATGGCTGCTTTCACGGCTTTTCCCTTAGGAAGAACCCTAATACCCGGCTGATTTACCTTCCTAGGGTTACTGTTAGGCTTAGGCCTAGGACTTTTAAAACCAGGAAGCCCTGGGCTCCAGGCACACTGCAGCTGCGAAAGGCATCCCAAGGGGAGCGCAAAAGTGACGCAAAGTGGCTGCCACCACTGATATTTCCATGAGACCATCCCGAACCATAGGTTGATTTTCCTTCCTAGGCTTAAAGTTTGAGTTACGCCTAGGGTAAGGGTTCTATTAACCAGAAAGCCCTGAGTTCCAAGAACACAGCAGCTGCGAAGGACTAGCCAAGAAGAGCGCAAAAGTACCACAACATGCCTGCCTCCACAGCTTTTTCCTTGGGGACATGCCTAATTCCTGGCTGATTTGCCTTTCTCGTCTTAGGGTTGGGGTTCGGCCTAGGGCTAGGATTTTTAAAATCAGGAAGCCCTGAGTTCCAGGCACACTGGAGCTGTGAAAGGCATCCAAAAGGGAGTGCAAAAGTGCCACAACATGGCTGCTTTCACGGCTTTTTCCTTGGCAAGAAGCCTAACAGCAGGCTGATTTACCTTCCCAGGGTTACTGTTAGGCTTAGGCCTAGGGCTAGGATTTTTAAAACTAGGAAGCCCTGGGCTCCAGGCACACTGCAGCTGTTCAAGGCATCCCAAGGGGAGTACAAAAGTGCAACAACATGGCAGCTTTCACAGCTTTTTCCTTGGCACCATCCCTATACCTAGGCTGATTTATCTGCCTAGGGTTAGGGTTAGGGTTCAGCCTAGGGCTTGGATTTCTTTAACCAGGAAGCCCTGAGTTCCAGGCTTACTTCATCTGCCAAAGGCATCCCAAAGGGAGTGCAGAAGTGCCACAACATGGCTGCTTTCACGGCTTTTCCCTTAGGAAGAACCCTAATACCCGGCTGATTTACCTTCCTAGGGTTACTGTTAGGCTTAGGCCTAGGACTTTTAAAACCAGGAAGCCCTGGGCTCCAGGCACACTGCAGCTGCGAAAGGCATCCCAAGGGGAGCGCAAAAGTGACGCAAAGTGGCTGCCACCACTGATATTTCCATGAGACCATCCCGAACCATAGGTTGATTTTCCTTCCTAGGCTTAAAGTTTGAGTTACGCCTAGGGTAAGGGTTCTATTAACCAGAAAGCCCTGAGTTCCAAGAACACAGCAGCTGCGAAGGACTAGCCAAGAAGAGCGCAAAAGTAACACAACATGCCTGCCTCCACAGCTTTTTCCTTGGGGACATGCCTAATTCCTGGCTGATTTGCCTTTCTCGTCTTAGGGTTGGGGTTCGGCCTAGGGCTAGGATTTTTAAAATCAGGAAGCCCTGAGTTCCAGGCACACTGGAGCTGTGAAAGGCATCCAAAAGGGAGTGCAAAAGTGCCACAACATGGCTGCTTTCACGGCTTTTTCCTTGGCAAGAAGCCTAACACCAGGCTGATTTACCTTCCCAGGGTTACTGTTAGGCTTAGGCCTAGGGCTAGGATTTTTAAAACTAGGAAGCCCTGGGCTCCAGGCACACTGCAGCTGTTCAAGGCATCCCAAGGGGAGTACAAAAGTGCAACAACATGGCAGCTTTCACAGCTTTTTCCTTGGCACCATCCCTATACCTAGGCTGATTTATCTGCCTAGGGTTAGGGTTAGGGTTCAGCCTAGGGCTTGGATTTCTTTAACCAGGAAGCCCTGAGTTCCAGGCTTACTTCATCTGCCAAAGGCATCCCAAAGGGAGTGCAGAAGTGCCACAACATGGCTGCTTTCACGGCTTTTCCCTTAGGAAGAAGCCTAATACCCGGCTGATTTACCTTCCTAGGGTTACTGTTAGGCTTAGGCCTAGGACTTTTAAAACCAGGAAGCCCTGGGCTCCAGGCACACTGCAGCTGCGAAAGGCATCCCAAGGGGAGCGCAAAAGTGACGCAAAGTGGCTGCCACCACTGATATTTCCATGAGACCATCCCGAACCATAGGTTGATTTTCCTTCCTAGGGTTAAAGTTTGAGTTACGCCTAGGGTAAGGGCTCTATTAACCAGAAAGCCCTGAGTTCCAAGAACAAAGCAGCTGCGAAGGACTAGCCAAGAAGAGCGCAAAAGTACCACAACATGCCTGCCTCCACAGCTTTTTCCTTGGGGACATGCCTAATTCCTGGCTGATTTGCCTTTCTCGTCTTAGGGTTGAGGTTCGGCCTAGGGCTAGGATTTTTAAAATCAGGAAGCCCTGAGTTCCAGGCACACTGGAGCTGTGAAAGGCATCCAAAAGGGAGTGCAAAAGTGCCACAACATGGCTGCTTTCACGGCTTTTTCCTTGGCAAGAAGCCTAACACCAGGCTGATTTACCTTCCCAGGGTTACTGTTAGGCTTCGGCCTAGGGCTAGGATTTTTAAAACTAGGAAGCCCTGGGCTCCAGGCACACTGCAGCTGTGCAAGGCATCCCAAGGGGAGTACAAAAGTGCAACAACATGGCAGCTTTCACAGCTTTTTCCTTGGCACCATCCCTATACCTAGGCTGATTTATCTGCCTAGGGTTAGGGTTAGGGTTCAGCCTAGGGCTTGGATTTCTTTAACCAGGAAGCCCTGAGTTCCAGGCTTACTTCATCTGCCAAAGGCATCCCAAAGGGAGTGCAGAAGTGCCACAACATGGCTGCTTTCACGGCTTTTCCCTTAGGAAGAACCCTAATACCCGGCTGATTTACCTTCCTAGGGTTACTGTTAGGCTTAGGCCTAGGACTTTTAAAACCAGGAAGCCCTGGGCTCCAGGCACACTGCAGCTGCGAAAGGCATCCCAAGGGGAGTGCAAAAGTGACGCAACTTGGCTGCCACCACTGATATTTCCATGAGACCATCCCGAACCATAGGCTGATTTTCCTTCCTAGGGTTAAGGTTTGAGTTACGCCTAGGGTAAGGGTTCTATTAACCAGAAAGCCCTGAGTTCCAAGAACACAGCAGCTGCGAAGGACTAGCCAAGAAGAGCGCAAAAGTAGCACAACATGCCTGCCTCCACAGCTTTTTCCTTGGGGACATGCCTAATTCCTGGCTGATTTGCCTTTCTCGTCTTAGGGTTGGGGTTCGGCCTAGGGCTAGGATTTTTAAAATCAGGAAGCCCTGAGTTCCAGGCACACTGGAGCTGTGAAAGGCATCCAAAAGGGAGTGCAAAAGTGCCACAACATGGCTGCTTTCACGGCTTTTTCCTTGGCAAGAAGCCTAACACCAGGCTGATTTACCTTCCCAGGGTTACTGTTAGGCTTAGGCCTAGGGCTAGGATTTTTAAAACTAGGAAGCCCTGGGCTCCAGGCACACTGCAGCTGTTCAAGGCATCCCAAGGGGAGTACAAAAGTGCAACAACATGGCAGCTTTCACAGCTTTTTCCTTGGCACCATCCCTATACCTAGGCTGATTTATCTGCCTAGGGTTAGGGTTAGGGTTCAGCCTAGGGCTTGGATTTCTTTAACCAGGAAGCCCTGAGTTCCAGGCTTACTTCATCTGCCAAAGGCATCCCAAAGGGAGTGCAGAAGTGCCACAACATGGCTGCTTTCACGGCTTTTCCCTTAGGAAGAACCCTAATACCCGGCTGATTTACCTTCCTAGGGTTACTGTTAGGCTTAGGCCTAGGACTTTTAAAACCAGGAAGCCCTGGGCTCCAGGCACACTGCAGCTGCGAAAGGCATCCCAAGGGGAGCGCAAAAGTGACGCAACTTGGCTGCCACCACTGATATTTCCATGAGACCATCCCGAACCATAGGTTGATTTTCCTTCCTAGGCTTAAAGTTTGAGTTACGCCTAGGGTAAGGGCTCTATTAACCAGAAAGCCCTGAGTTCCAAGAACACAGCAGCTGCGAAGGACTAGCCAAGAAGAGCGCAAAAGTAACACAACATGCCTGCCTCCACAGCTTTTTCCTTGGGGACATGCCTAATTCCTGGCTGATTTGCCTTTCTCGTCTTAGGGTTGGGGTTCGGCCTAGGGCTAGGATTTTTAAAATCAGGAAGCCCTGAGTTCCAGGCACACTGGAGCTGTGAAAGGCATCCAAAAGGGAGTGCAAAAGTGCCACAACATGGCTGCTTTCACGGCTTTTTCCTTGGCAAGAAGCCTAACACCAGGCTGATTTACCTTCCCAGGGTTACTGTTAGGCTTAGGCCTAGGGCTAGGATTTTTAAAACTAGGAAGCCCTGGGCTCCAGGCACACTGCAGCTGTTCAAGGCATCCCAAGGGGAGTACAAAAGTGCAACAACATGGCAGCTTTCACAGCTTTTTCCTTGGCACCATCCCTATACCTAGGCTGATTTATCTGCCTAGGGTTAGGGTTAGGGTTCAGCCTAGGGCTTGGATTTCTTTAACCAGGAAGCCCTGAGTTCCAGGCTTACTTCATCTGCCAAAGGCATCCCAAAGGGAGTGCAGAAGTGCCACAACATGGCTGCTTTCACGGCTTTTCCCTTAGGAAGAACCCTAATACCCGGCTGATTTACCTTCCTAGGGTTACTGTTAGGCTTAGGCCTAGGACTTTTAAAACCAGGAAGCCCTGGGCTCCAGGCACACTGCAGCTGCGAAAGGCATCCCAAGGGGAGCGCAAAAGTGACGCAACTTGGCTGCCACCACTGATATTTCCATGAGACCATCCCGAACCATAGGTTGATTTTCCTTCCTAGGGTTAAAGTTTGAGTTACGCCTAGGGTAAGGGCTCTATTAACCAGAAAGCCCTGAGTTCCAAGAACAAAGCAGCTGCGAAGGACTAGCCAAGAAGAGCGCAAAAGTACCACAACATGCCTGCCTCCACAGCTTTTTCCTTGGGGACATGCCTAATTCCTGGCTGATTTGCCTTTCTCGTCTTAGGGTTGAGGTTCGGCCTAGGGCTAGGATTTTTAAAATCAGGAAGCCCTGAGTTCCAGGCACACTGGAGCTGTGAAAGGCATCCAAAAGGGAGTGCAAAAGTGCCACAACATGGCTGCTTTCACGGCTTTTTCCTTGGCAAGAAGCCTAACACCAGGCTGATTTACCTTCCCAGGGTTACTGTTAGGCTTAGGCCTAGGGCTAGGATTTTTAAAACTAGGAAGCCCTGGGCTCCAGGCACACTGCAGCTGTTCAAGGCATCCCAAGGGGAGTACAAAAGTGCAACAACATGGCAGCTTTCACAGCTTTTTCCTTGGCACCATCCCTATACCTAGGCTGATTTATCTGCCTAGGGTTAGGGTTAGGGTTCAGCCTAGGGCTTGGATTTCTTTAACCAGGAAGCCCTGAGTTCCAGGCTTACTTCATCTGCCAAAGGCATCCCAAAGGGAGTGCAGAAGTGCCACAACATGGCTGCTTTCACGGCTTTTCCCTTAGGAAGAACCCTAATACCCGGCTGATTTACCTTCCTAGGGTTACTGTTAGGCTTAGGCCTAGGACTTTTAAAACCAGGAAGCCCTGGGCTCCAGGCACACTGCAGCTGCAAAAGGCATCCCAAGGGGAGCGCAAAAGTGACGCAACTTGGCTGCCACCACTGATATTTCCATGAGACCATCCCGAACCATAGGTTGATTTTCCTTCCTAGGGTTAAAGTTTGAGTTACGCCTAGGGTAAGGGCTCTATTAACCAGAAAGCCCTGAGTTCCAAGAACACAGCAGCTGCGAAGGACTAGCCAAGAAGAGCGCAAAAGTAGCACAACATGCCTGCCTCCACAGCTTTTTCCTTGGGGACATGCCTAATTCCTGGCTGATTTGCCTTTCTCGTCTTAGGGTTGAGGTTCGGCCTAGGGCTAGGATTTTTAAAATCAGGAAGCCCTGAGTTCCAGGCACACTGGAGCTGTGAAAGGCATCCAAAAGGGAGTGCAAAAGTGCCACAACATGGCTGCTTTCACGGCTTTTTCCTTGGCAAGAAGCCTAACACCAGGCTGATTTACCTTCCCAGGGTTACTGTTAGGCTTAGGCCTAGGGCTAGGATTTTTAAAACTAGGAAGCCCTGGGCTCCAGGCACACTGCAGCTGTTCAAGGCATCCCAAGGGGAGTACAAAAGTGCAACAACATGGCAGCTTTCACAGCTTTTTCCTTGGCACCATCCCTATACCTAGGCTGATTTATCTGCCTAGGGTTAGGGTTAGGGTTCAGCCTAGGGCTTGGATTTCTTTAACCAGGAAGCCCTGAGTTCCAGGCTTACTTCATCTGCCAAAGGCATCCCAAAGGGAGTGCAGAAGTGCCACAACATGGCTGCTTTCACTGCTTTTCCCTTAGGAAGAACCCTAATACCCGGCTGATTTACCTTCCTAGGGTTACTGTTAGGCTTAGGCCTAGGACTTTTAAAACCAGGAAGCCCTGGGCTCCAGGCACACTGCAGCTGCAAAAGGCATCCCAAGGGGAGCGCAAAAGTGACGCAACTTGGCTGCCACCACTGATATTTCCATGAGACCATCCCGAACCATAGGCTGATTTTCCTTCCTAGGCTTAAGGTTTGAGTTACGCCTAGGGTAAGGGTTCTATTAACCAAAAAGCCCTGAGTTCCAAGAACACAGCAGCTGCGAAGGACTAGCCAAGAAGAGCGCAAAAGTACCACAACATGCCTGCCTCCGCAGCTTTTTCCTTGGGGACATGCCTAATTCCTGGCTGATTTGCCTTTCTCGTCTTAGGGTTGGGGTTCGGCCTAGGGCTAGGATTTTTAAAATCAGGAAGCCCTGAGTTCCAGGCACACTGGAGCTGTGAAAGGCATCCAAAAGGGAGTGCAAAAGTGCCACAACATGGCTGCTTTCACGGCTTTTTCCTTGGCAAGAAGCCTAACACCAGGCTGATTTACCTTCCCAGGGTTACTGTTAGGCTTAGGCCTAGGGCTAGGATTTTTAAAACTAGGAAGCCCTTGGCTCCAGGCACACTGCAGCTGTTCAAGGCATCCCAAGGGGAGTACAAAAGTGCAACAACATGGCAGCTTTCACAGCTTTTTCCTTGGCACCATCCCTATACCTAGGCTGATTTATCTGCCTAGGGTTAGGGTTAGGGTTCAGCCTAGGGCTTGGATTTCTTTAACCAGGAAGCCCTGAGTTCCAGGCTTACTTCATCTGCCAAAGGCATCCCAAAGGGAGTGCAGAAGTGCCACAACATGGCTGCTTTCACGGCTTTTCCCTTAGGAAGAACCCTAATACCCGGCTGATTTACCTTCCTAGGGTTACTGTTAGGCTTAGGCCTAGGACTTTTAAAACCAGGAAGCCCTGGGCTCCAGGCACACTGCAGCTGCGAAAGGCATCCCAAGGGGAGCGCAAAAGTGACGCAACTTGGCTGCCACCACTGATATTTCCATGAGACCATCCCGAACCATAGGTTGATTTTCCTTCCTAGGGTTAAAGTTTGAGTTACGCCTAGGGTAAGGGCTCTATTAACCAGAAAGCCCTGAGTTCCAAGAACACAGCAGCTGCGAAGGACTAGCCAAGAAGAGCGCAAAAGTAACACAACATGCCTGCCTCCACAGCTTTTTCCTTGGGGACATGCCTAATTCCTGGCTGATTTGCCTTTCTCGTCTTAGGGTTGGGGTTCGGCCTAGGGCTAGGATTTTTAAAATCAGGAAGCCCTGAGTTCCAGGCACACTGGAGCTGTGAAAGGCATCCAAAAGGGAGTGCAAAAGTGCCACAACATGGCTGCTTTCACGGCTTTTTCCTTGGCAAGAAGCCTAACACCAGGCTGATTTACCTTCCCAGGGTTACTGTTAGGCTTAGGCCTAGGGCTAGGATTTTTAAAACTAGGAAGCCCTGGGCTCCAGGCACACTGCAGCTGTTCAAGGCATCCCAAGGGGAGTACAAAAGTGCAACAACATGGCAGCTTTCACAGCTTTTTCCTTGGCACCATCCCTATACCTAGGCTGATTTATCTGCCTAGGGTTAGGGTTAGGGTTCAGCCTAGGGCTTGGATTTCTTTAACCAGGAAGCCCTGAGTTCCAGGCTTACTTCATCTGCCAAAGGCATCCCAAAGGGAGTGCAGAAGTGCCACAACATGGCTGCTTTCACGGCTTTTCCCTTAGGAAGAACCCTAATACCCGGCTGATTTACCTTCCTAGGGTTACTGTTAGGCTTAGGCCTAGGACTTTTAAAACCAGGAAGCCCTGGGTTCCAGGCACACTGCAGCTGCGAAAGGCATCCCAAGGGGAGCGCAAAAGTGACGCAACTTGGCTGCCACCACTGATATTTCCATGAGACCATCCCGAACCATAGGTTGATTTTCCTTCCTAGGCTTAAAGTTTGAGTTACGCCTAGGGTAAGGGCTCTATTAACCAGAAAGCCCTGAGTTCCAAGAACAAAGCAGCTGCGAAGGACTAGCCAAGAAGAGCGCAAAAGTACCACAACATGCCTGCCTCCACAGCTTTTTCCTTGGGGACATGCCTAATTCCTGGCTGATTTGCCTTTCTCGTCTTAGGGTTGAGGTTCGGCCTAGGGCTAGGATTTTTAAAATCAGGAAGCCCTGAGTTCCAGGCACACTGGAGCTGTGAAAGGCATCCAAAAGGGAGTGCAAAAGTGCCACAACATGGCTGCTTTCACGGCTTTTTCCTTGGCAAGAAGCCTAACACCAGGCTGATTTACCTTCCCAGGGTTACTGTTAGGCTTAGGCCTAGGGCTAGGATTTTTAAAACTAGGAAGCCCTTAGCTCCAGGCACACTGCAGCTGTTCAAGGCATCCCAAGGGGAGTACAAAAGTGCAACAACATGGCAGCTTTCACAGCTTTTTCCTTGGCACCATCCCTATACCTAGGCTGATTTATCTGCCTAGGGTTAGGGTTAGGGTTCAGCCTAGGGCTTGGATTTCTTTAACCAGGAAGCCCTGAGTTCCAGGCTTACTTCATCTGCCAAAGGCATCCCAAAGGGAGTGCAGAAGTGCCACAACATGGCTGCTTTCACGGCTTTTCCCTTAGGAAGAACCCTAATACCCGGCTGATTTACCTTCCTAGGGTTACTGTTAGGCTTAGGCCTAGGACTTTTAAAACCAGGAAGCCCTGGGCTCCAGGCACACTGCAGCTGCGAAAGGCATCCCAAGGGGAGCGCAAAAGTGACACAACTTGGCTGCCACCACTGATATTTCCATGAGACCATCCCGAACCATAGGTTGATTTTCCTTCCTAGGGTTAAAGTTTGAGTTACGCCTAGGGTAAGGGCTCTATTAACCAGAAAGCCCTGAGTTCCAAGAACACAGCAGCTGCGAAGGACTAGCCAAGAAGAGCGCAAAAGTACCACAACATGCCTGCCTCCACAGCTTTTTCCTTGGGGACATGCCTAATTCCTGGCTGATTTGCCTTTCTCGTCTTAGGGTTGAGGTTCGGCCTAGGGCTAGGATTTTTAAAATCAGGAAGCCCTGAGTTCCAGGCACACTGGAGCTGTGAAAGGCATCCAAAAGGGAGTGCAAAAGTGCCACAACATGGCTGCTTTCACGGCTTTTTCCTTGGCAAGAAGCCTAACAGCAGGCTGATTTACCTTCCCAGGGTTACTGTTAGGCTTAGGCCTAGGGCTAGGATTTTTAAAACTAGGAAGCCCTTAGCTCCAGGCACACTGCAGCTGTTCAAGGCATCCCAAGGGGAGTACAAAAGTGCAACAACATGGCAGCTTTCACAGCTTTTTCCTTGGCACCATCCCTATACCTAGGCTGATTTATCTGCCTAGGGTTAGGGTTAGGGTTCAGCCTAGGGCTTGGATTTCTTTAACCAGGAAGCCCTGAGTTCCAGGCTTACTTCATCTGCCAAAGGCATCCCAAAGGGAGTGCAGAAGTGCCACAACATGGCTGCTTTCACGGCTTTTCCCTTAGGAAGAACCCTAATACCCGGCTGATTTACCTTCCTAGGGTTACTGTTAGGCTTAGGCCTAGGACTTTTAAAACCAGGAAGCCCTGGGCTCCAGGCACACTGCAGCTGCGAAAGGCATCCCAAGGGGAGCGCAAAAGTGACGCAACTTGGCTGCCACCACTGATATTTCCATGAGACCATCCCGAACCATAGGCTGATTTTCCTTCCTAGGGTTAAGGTTTGAGTTACGCCTAGGGTAAGGGTCTATTAACCAGAAAGCCCTGAGTTCCAAGAACACAGCAGCTGCGAAGGACTAGCCAAGAAGAGCGCAAAAGTAGCACAACATGCCTGCCTCCACAGCTTTTTCCTTGGGGACATGCCTAATTCCTGGCTGATTTGCCTTTCTCGTCTTAGGGTTGGGGTTCGGCCTAGGGCTAGGATTTTTAAAATCAGGAAGCCCTGAGTTCCAGGCACACTGGAGCTGTGAAAGGCATCCAAAAGGGAGTGCAAAAGTGCCACAACATGGCTGCTTTCACGGCTTTTTCCTTGGCAAGAAGCCTAACAGCAGGCTGATTTACCTTCCCAGGGTTACTGTTAGGCTTAGGCCTAGGGCTAGGATTTTTAAAACTAGGAAGCCCTTAGCTCCAGGCACACTGCAGCTGTTCAAGGCATCCCAAGGGGAGTACAAAAGTGCAACAACATGGCAGCTTTCACAGCTTTTTCCTTGGCACCATCCCTATACCTAGGCTGATTTATCTGCCTAGGGTTAGGGTTAGGGTTCAGCCTAGGGCTTGGATTTCTTTAACCAGGAAGCCCTGAGTTCCAGGCTTACTTCATCTGCCAAAGGCATCCCAAAGGGAGTGCAGAAGTGCCACAACATGGCTGCTTTCACGGCTTTTCCCTTAGGAAGAACCCTAATACCCGGCTGATTTACCTTCCTAGGGTTACTGTTAGGCTTAGGCCTAGGACTTTTAAAACCAGGAAGCCCTGGGCTCCAGGCACACTGCAGCTGCGAAAGGCATCCCAAGGGGAGCGCAAAAGTGACGCAACTTGGCTGCCACCACTGATATTTCCATGAGACCATCCCGAACCATAGGCTGATTTTCCTTCCTAGGGTTAAGGTTTGAGTTACGCCTAGGGTAAGGGTCTATAAACCAGAAAGCCCTGAGTTCCAAGAACACAGCAGCTGCGAAGGACTAGCCAAGAAGAGCGCAAAAGTAGCACAACATGCCTGCCTCCACAGCTTTTTCCTTGGGGACATGCCTAATTCCTGGCTGATTTGCCTTTCTCGTCTTAGGGTTGGGGTTCGGCCTAGGGCTAGGATTTTTAAAATCAGGAAGCCCTGAGTTCCAGGCACACTGGAGCTGTGAAAGGCATCCAAAAGGGAGTGCAAAAGTGCCACAACATGGCTGCTTTCACGGCTTTTTCCTTGGCAAGAAGCCTAACACCAGGCTGATTTACCTTCCCAGGGTTACTGTTAGGCTTAGGCCTAGGGCTAGGATTTTTAAAACTAGGAAGCCCTGGGCTCCAGGCACACTGCAGCTGTTCAAGGCATCCCAAGGGGAGTACAAAAGTGCAACAACATGGCAGCTTTCACAGCTTTTTCCTTGGCACCATCCCTATACCTAGGCTGATTTATCTGCCTAGGGTTAGGGTTAGGGTTCAGCCTAGGGCTTGGATTTCTTTAACCAGGAAGCCCTGAGTTCCAGGCTTACTTCATCTGCCAAAGGCATCCCAAAGGGAGTGCAGAAGTGCCACAACATGGCTGCTTTCACGGCTTTTCCCTTAGGAAGAACCCTAATACCCGGCTGATTTACCTTCCTAGGGTTACTGTTAGGCTTAGGCCTAGGACTTTTAAAACCAGGAAGCCCTGGGCTCCAGGCACACTGCAGCTGCGAAAGGCATCCCAAGGGGAGCGCAAAAGTGACGCAACTTGGCTGCCACCACTGATATTTCCATGAGAGCATCCCGAACCATAGGCTGATTTTCCTTCCTAGGCTTAAGGTTTGAGTTACGCCTAGGGTAAGGGTTCTATTAACCAGAAAGCCCTGAGTTCCAAGAACACAGCAGCTGCGAAGGACTAGCCAAGAAGAGCGCAAAAGTACCACAACATGCCTGCCTCCACAGCTTTTTCCTTGTGGACATGCCTAATTCCTGGCTGATTTGCCTTTCTCGTCTTAGGGTTGGGGTTCGGCCTAGGGCTAGGATTTTTAAAATCAGGAAGCCCTGAGTTCCAGGCACACTGGAGCTGTGAAAGGCATCCAAAAGGGAGTGCAAAAGTGCCACAACATGGCTGCTTTCACGGCTTTTTCCTTGGCAAGAAGCCTAACACCAGGCTGATTTACCTTCCCAGGGTTACTGTTAGGCTTAGGCCTAGGGCTAGGATTTTTAAAACTAGGAAGCCCTTAGCTCCAGGCACACTGCAGTTGTTCAAGGCATCCCAAGGGGAGTACAAAAGTGCAACAACATGGCAGCTTTCACAGCTTTTTCCTTGGCACCATCCCTATACCTAGGCTGATTTATCTGCCTAGGGTTAGGGTTAGGGTTCAGCCTAGGGCTTGGATTTCTTTAACCAGGAAGCCCTGAGTTCCAGGCTTACTTCATCTGCCAAAGGCATCCCAAAGGGAGTGCAGAAGTGCCACAACATGGCTGCTTTCACGGCTTTTCCCTTAGGAAGAACCCTAATACCCGGCTGATTTACCTTCCTAGGGTTACTGTTAGGCTTAGGCCTAGGACTTTTAAAACCAGGAAGCCCTGGGCTCCAGGCACACTGCAGCTGCGAAAGGCATCCCAAGGGGAGCGCAAAAGTGACGCAACTTGGCTGCCACCACTGATATTTCCATGAGACCATCCCGAACCATAGGCTGATTTTCCTTCCTAGGGTTAAGGTTTGAGTTACGCCTAGGGTAAGGGCTCTATTAACCAGAAAGCCCTGAGTTCCAAGAACACAGCAGCTGCGAAGGACTACCCAAGAAGAGCGCAAAAGTAGCACAACATGCCTGCCTCCACAGCTTTTTCCTTGGGGACATGCCTAATTCCTGGCTGATTTGCCTTTCTCGTCTTAGTGTTGGGGTTCGGCCTAGGGCTAGGATTTTTAAAATCAGGAAGCCCTGAGTTCCAGGCACACTGGAGCTGTGAAAGGCATCCAAAAGGGAGTGCAAAAGTGCCACAACATGGCTGCTTTCACGGCTTTTTCCTTGGCAAGAAGCCTAACACCAGGCTGATTTACCTTCCCAGGGTTACTGTTAGGCTTAGGCCTAGGGCTAGGATTTTTAAAACTAGGAAGCCCTGGGCTCCAGGCACACTGCAGCTGTTCAAGGCATCCCAAGGGGAGTACAAAAGTGCAACAACATGGCAGCTTTCACAGCTTTTTCCTTGGCACCATCCCTATACCTAGGCTGATTTATCTGCCTAGGGTTAGGGTTAGGGTTCAGCCTAGGGCTTGGATTTCTTTAACCAGGAAGCCCTGAGTTCCAGGCTTACTTCATCTGCCAAAGGCATCCCAAAGGGAGTGCAGAAGTGCCACAACATGGCTGCTTTCACAGCTTTTCCCTTAGGAAGAACCCTAATACCCGGCTGATTTACCTTCCTAGGGTTACTGTTAGGCTTAGGCCTAGGACTTTTAAAACCAGGAAGCCCTGGGCTCCAGGCACACTGCAGCTGCGAAAGGCATCCCAAGGGGAGCGCAAAAGTGACGCAACTTGGCTGCCACCACTGATATTTCCATGAGACCATCCCGAACCATAGGCTGATTTTCCTTCCTAGGGTTAAGGTTTGAGTTACGCCTAGGGTAAGGGTCTATTAACCAGAAAGCCCTGAGTTCCAAGAACACAGCAGCTGCGAAGGACTAGCCAAGAAGAGCGCAAAAGTAGCACAACATGCCTGCCTCCACAGCTTTTTCCTTGGGGACATGCCTAATTCCTGGCTGATTTGCCTTTCTCGTCTTAGGGTTGGGGTTCGGCCTAGGGCTAGGATTTTTAAAATCAGGAAGCCCTGAGTTCCAGGCACACTGGAGCTGTGAAAGGCATCCAAAAGGGAGTGCAAAAGTGCCACAACATGGCTGCTTTCACGGCTTTTTCCTTGGCAAGAAGCCTAACAGCAGGCTGATTTACCTTCCCAGGGTTACTGTTAGGCTTAGGCCTAGGGCTAGGATTTTTAAAACTAGGAAGCCCTTAGCTCCAGGCACACTGCAGCTGTTCAAGGCATCCCAAGGGGAGTACAAAAGTGCAACAACATGGCAGCTTTCACAGCTTTTTCCTTGGCACCATCCCTATACCTAGGCTGATTTATCTGCCTAGGGTTAGGGTTAGGGTTCAGCCTAGGGCTTGGATTTCTTTAACCAGGAAGCCCTGAGTTCCAGGCTTACTTCATCTGCCAAAGGCATCCCAAAGGGAGTGCAGAAGTGCCACAACATGGCTGCTTTCACGGCTTTTCCCTTAGGAAGAACCCTAATACCCGGCTGATTTACCTTCCTAGGGTTACTGTTAGGCTTAGGCCTAGGACTTTTAAAACCAGGAAGCCCTGGGCTCCAGGCACACTGCAGCTGCGAAAGGCATCCCAAGGGGAGCGCAAAAGTGACGCAACTTGGCTGCCACCACTGATATTTCCATGAGACCATCCCGAACCATAGGCTGATTTTCCTTCCTAGGGTTAAGGTTTGAGTTACGCCTAGGGTAAGGGTCTATTAACCAGAAAGCCCTGAGTTCCAAGAACACAGCAGCTGCGAAGGACTAGCCAAGAAGAGCGCAAAAGTAGCACAACATGCCTGCCTCCACAGCTTTTTCCTTGGGGACATGCCTAATTCCTGGCTGATTTGCCTTTCTCGTCTTAGGGTTGGGGTTCGGCCTAGGGCTAGGATTTTTAAAATCAGGAAGCCCTGAGTTCCAGGCACACTGGAGCTGTGAAAGGCATCCAAAAGGGAGTGCAAAAGTGCCACAACATGGCTGCTTTCACGGCTTTTTCCTTGGCAAGAAGCCTAACACCAGGCTGATTTACCTTCCCAGGGTTACTGTTAGGCTTAGGCCTAGGGCTAGGATTTTTAAAACTAGGAAGCCCTGGGCTCCAGGCACACTGCAGCTGTTCAAGGCATCCCAAGGGGAGTACAAAAGTGCAACAACATGGCAGCTTTCACAGCTTTTTCCTTGGCACCATCCCTATACCTAGGCTGATTTATCTGCCTAGGGTTAGGGTTAGGGTTCAGCCTAGGGCTTGGATTTCTTTAACCAGGAAGCCCTGAGTTCCAGGCTTACTTCATCTGCCAAAGGCATCCCAAAGGGAGTGCAGAAGTGCCACAACATGGCTGCTTTCACGGCTTTTCCCTTAGGAAGAACCCTAATACCCGGCTGATTTACCTTCCTAGGGTTACTGTTAGGCTTAGGCCTAGGACTTTTAAAACCAGGAAGCCCTGGGCTCCAGGCACACTGCAGCTGCGAAAGGCATCCCAAGGGGAGCGCAAAAGTGACGCAACTTGGCTGCCACCACTGATATTTCCATGAGACCATCCCGAACCATAGGCTGATTTTCCTTCCTAGGCTTAAGGTTTGAGTTACGCCTAGGGTAAGGGTTCTATTAACCAGAAAGCCCTGAGTTCCAAGAACACAGCAGCTGCGAAGGACTAGCCAAGAAGAGCGCAAAAGTACCACAACATGCCTGCCTCCACAGCTTTTTCCTTGTGGACATGCCTAATTCCTGGCTGATTTGCCTTTCTCGTCTTAGGGTTGGGGTTCGGCCTAGGGCTAGGATTTTTAAAATCAGGAAGCCCTGAGTTCCAGGCACACTGGAGCTGTGAAAGGCATCCAAAAGGGAGTGCAAAAGTGCCACAACATGGCTGCTTTCACGGCTTTTTCCTTGGCAAGAAGCCTAACACCAGGCTGATTTACCTTCCCAGGGTTACTGTTAGGCTTAGGCCTAGGGCTAGGATTTTTAAAACTAGGAAGCCCTGGGCTCCAGGCACACTGCAGTTGTTCAAGGCATCCCAAGGGGAGTACAAAAGTGCAACAACATGGCAGCTTTCACAGCTTTTTCCTTGGCACCATCCCTATACCTAGGCTGATTTATCTGCCTAGGGTTAGGGTTAGGGTTCAGCCTAGGGCTTGGATTTCTTTAACCAGGAAGCCCTGAGTTCCAGGCTTACTTCATCTGCCAAAGGCATCCCAAAGGGAGTGCAGAAGTGCCACAACATGGCTGCTTTCACGGCTTTTCCCTTAGGAAGAACCCTAATACCCGGCTGATTTACCTTCCTAGGGTTACTGTTAGGCTTAGGCCTAGGACTTTTAAAACCAGGAAGCCCTGGGCTCCAGGCACACTGCAGCTGCGAAAGGCATCCCAAGGGGAGCGCAAAAGTGACGCAACTTGGCTGCCACCACTGATATTTCCATGAGACCATCCCGAACCATAGGCTGATTTTCCTTCCTAGGGTTAAAGTTTGAGTTACGCCTAGGGTAAGGGCTCTATTAACCAGAAAGCCCTGAGTTCCAAGAACACAGCAGCTGCGAAGGACTACCCAAGAAGAGCGCAAAAGTAGCACAACATGCCTGCCTCCACAGCTTTTTCCTTGGGGACATGCCTAATTCCTGGCTGATTTGCCTTTCTCGTCGTAGGGTTGGGGTTCGGCCTAGGGCTAGGATTTTTAAAATCAGGAAGCCCTGAGTTCCAGGCACACTGGAGCTGTGAAAGGCATCCAAAAGGGAGTGCAAAAGTGCCACAACATGGCTGCTTTCACGGCTTTTTCCTTGGCAAGAAGCCTAACACCAGGCTGATTTACCTTCCCAGGGTTACTGTTAGGCTTAGGCCTAGGGCTAGGATTTTTAAAACTAGGAAGCCCTGGGCTCCAGGCACACTGCAGCTGTTCAAGGCATCCCAAGGGGAGTACAAAAGTGCAACAACATGGCAGCTTTCACAGCTTTTTCCTTGGCACCATCCCTATACCTAGGCTGATTTATCTGCCTAGGGTTAGGGTTAGGGTTCAGCCTAGGGCTTGGATTTCTTTAACCAGGAAGCCCTGAGTTCCAGGCTTACTTCATCTGCCAAAGGCATCCCAAAGGGAGTGCAGAAGTGCCACAACATGGCTGCTTTCACGGCTTTTCCCTTAGGAAGAACCCTAATACCCGGCTGATTTACCTTCCTAGGGTTACTGTTAGGCTTAGGCCTAGGACTTTTAAAACCAGGAAGCCCTGGGCTCCAGGCACACTGCAGCTGCGAAAGGCATCCCAAGGGGAGCGCAAAAGTGACGCAACTTGGCTGCCACCACTGATATTTCCATGAGACCATCCCGAACCATAGGCTGATTTTCCTTCCTAGGCTTAAGGTTTGAGTTACGCCTAGGGTAAGGGTTCTATTAACCAGAAAGCCCTGAGTTCCAAGAACACAGCAGCTGCGAAGGACTAGCCAAGAAGAGCGCAAAAGTACCACAACATGCCTGCCTCCACAGCTTTTTCCTTGGGGACATGCCTAATTCCTGGCTGATTTGCCTTTCTCGTCTTAGGGTTGGGGTTCGGCCTAGGGCTAGGATTTTTAAAATCAGGAAGCCCTGAGTTCCAGGCACACTGGAGCTGTGAAAGGCATCCAAAAGGGAGTGCAAAAGTGCCACAACATGGCTGCTTTCACGGCTTTTTCCTTGGCAAGAAGCCTAACACCAGGCTGATTTACCTTCCCAGGGTTACTGTTAGGCTTAGGCCTAGGGCTAGGATTTTTAAAACTAGGAAGCCCTGGGCTCCAGGCACACTGCAGCTGTTCAAGGCATCCCAAGGGGAGTACAAAAGTGCAACAACATGGCAGCTTTCACAGCTTTTTCCTTGGCACCATCCCTATACCTAGGCTGATTTATCTGCCTAGGGTTAGGGTTAGGGTTCAGCCTAGGGCTTGGATTTCTTTAACCAGGAAGCCCTGAGTTCCAGGCTTACTTCATCTGCCAAAGGCATCCCAAAGGGAGTGCAGAAGTGCCACAACATGGCTGCTTTCACGGCTTTTCCCTTAGGAAGAACCCTAATACCCGGCTGATTTACCTTCCTAGGGTTACTGTTAGGCTTAGGCCTAGGACTTTTAAAACCAGGAAGCCCTGGGCTCCAGGCACACTGCAGCTGCGAAAGGCATCCCAAGGGGAGCGCAAAAGTGACGCAACTTGGCTGCCACCACTGATATTTCCATGAGACCATCCCGAACCATAGGTTGATTTTCCTCCCTAGGGTTAAAGTTTGAGTTACGCCTAGGGTAAGGGCTCTATTAACCAGAAAGCCCTGAGTTCCAAGAACACAGCAGCTGCGAAGGACTAGCCAAGAAGAGCGCAAAAGTACCACAACATGCCTGCCTCCACAGCTTTTTCCTTGGGGACATGCCTAATTCCTGGCTGATTTGCCTTTCTCGTCTTAGGGTTGGGGTTCGGCCTAGGGCTAGGATTTTTAAAATCAGGAAGCCCTGAGTTCCAGGCACACTGGAGCTGTGAAAGGCATCCAAAAGGGAGTGCAAAAGTGCCACAACATGGCTGCTTTCACGGCTTTTTCCTTGGCAAGAAGCCTAACAGCAGGCTGATTTACCTTCCCAGGGTTACTGTTAGGCTTAGGCCTAGGGCTAGGATTTTTAAAACTAGGAAGCCCTTAGCTCCAGGCACACTGCAGCTGTTCAAGGCATCCCAAGGGGAGTACAAAAGTGCAACAACATGGCAGCTTTCACAGCTTTTTCCTTGGCACCATCCCTATACCTAGGCTGATTTATCTGCCTAGGGTTAGGGTTAGGGTTCAGCCTAGGGCTTGGATTCCTTTAACCAGGAAGCCCTGAGTTCCAGGCTTACTTCATCTGCCAAAGGCATCCCAAAGGGAGTGCAGAAGTGCCACAACATGGCTGCTTTCACGGCTTTTCCCTTAGGAAGAACCCTAATACCCGGCTGATTTACCTTCCTAGGGTTACTGTTAGGCTTAGGCCTAGGACTTTTAAAACCAGGAAGCCCTGGGCTCCAGGCACACTGCAGCTGCGAAAGGCATCCCAAGGGGAGCGCAAAAGTGACGCAACTTGGCTGCCACCACTGATATTTCCATGAGACCATCCCGAACCATAGGCTGATTTTCCTTCCTAGGGTTAAGGTTTGAGTTACGCCTAGGGTAAGGGTTCTATTAACCAGAAAGCCCTGAGTTCCAAGAACACAGCAGCTGCGAAGGACTAGCCAAGAAGAGCGCAAAAGTACCACAACATGCCTGCCTCCACAGCTTTTTCCTTGGGGACATGCCTAATTCCTGGCTGATTTGCCTTTCTCGTCTTAGGGTTGGGGTTCGGCCTAGGGCTAGGATTTTTAAAATCAGGAAGCCCTGAGTTCCAGGCACACTGGAGCTGTGAAAGGCATCCAAAAGGGAGTGCAAAAGTGCCACAACATGGCTGCTTTCACGGCTTTTTCCTTGGCAAGAAGCCTAACAGCAGGCTGATTTACCTTCCCAGGGTTACTGTTAGGCTTAGGCCTAGGGCTAGGATTTTTAAAACTAGGAAGCCCTGGGCTCCAGGCACACTGCAGCTGTTCAAGGCATCCCAAGGGGAGTACAAAAGTGCAACAACATGGCAGCTTTCACAGCTTTTTCCTTGGCACCATCCCTATACCTAGGCTGATTTATCTGCCTAGGGTTAGGGTTAGGGTTCAGCCTAGGGCTTGGATTTCTTTAACCAGGAAGCCCTGAGTTCCAGGCTTACTTCATCTGCCAAAGGCATCCCAAAGGGAGTGCAGAAGTGCCACAACATGGCTGCTTTCACGGCTTTTCCCTTAGGAAGAACCCTAATACCCGGCTGATTTACCTTCCTAGGGTTACTGTTAGGCTTAGGCCTAGGACTTTTAAAACCAGGAAGCCCTGGGCTCCAGGCACACTGCAGCTGCGAAAGGCATCCCAAGGGGAGCGCAAAAGTGACGCAACTTGGCTGCCACCACTGATATTTCCATGAGACCATCCCGAACCATAGGTTGATTTTCCTCCCTAGGGTTAAAGTTTGAGTTACGCCTAGGGTAAGGGCTCTATTAACCAGAAAGCCCTGAGTTCCAAGAACACAGCAGCTGCGAAGGACTACCCAAGAAGAGAGCAAAAGTAACACAACATGCCTGCCTCCACAGCTTTTTCCTTGGGGACATGCCTAATTCCTGGCTGATTTGCCTTTCTCGTCTTAGGGTTGGGGTTCGGCCTAGGGCTAGGATTTTTAAAATCAGGAAGCCCTGAGTTCCAGGCACACTGGAGCTGTGAAAGGCATCCAAAAGGGAGTGCAAAAGTGCCACAACATGGCTGCTTTCACGGCTTTTTCCTTGGCAAGAAGCCTAACACCAGGCTGATTTACCTTCCCAGGTTTACAGTTAGGCTTCGGCCTAGGGCTAGGATTTTTAAAACTAGGAAGCCCTGGGCTCCAGGCACACTGCAGCTGTTCAAGGCATCCCAAGGGGAGTACAAAAGTGCAACAACATGGCAGCTTTCACAGCTTTTTCCTTGGCACCATCCCTATACCTAGGCTGATTTATCTGCCTAGGGTTAGGGTTAGGGTTCAGCCTAGGGCTTGGATTCCTTTAACCAGGAAGCCCTGAGTTCCAGGCTTACTTCATCTGCCAAAGGCATCCCAAAGGGAGTGCAGAAGTGCCACAACATGGCTGCTTTCACGGCTTTTCCCTTAGGAAGAACCCTAATACCCGGCTGATTTACCTTCCTAGGGTTACTGTTAGGCTTAGGCCTAGGACTTTTAAAACCAGGAAGCCCTGGGCTCCAGGCACACTGCAGCTGCGAAAGGCATCCCAAGGGGAGCGCAAAAGTGACGCAACTTGGCTGCCACCACTGATATTTCCATGAGACCATCCCGAACCATAGGCTGATTTTCCTTCCTAGGGTTAAGGTTTGAGTTACGCCTAGGGTAAGGGTTCTATTAACCAGAAAGCCCTGAGTTCCAAGAACACAGCAGCTGCGAAGGACTAGCCAAGAAGAGCGCAAAAGTACCACAACATGCCTGCCTCCACAGCTTTTTCCTTGGGGACATGCCTAATTCCTGGCTGATTTGCCTTTCTCGTCTTAGGGTTGGGGTTCGGCCTAGGGCTAGGATTTTTAAAATCAGGAAGCCCTGAGTTCCAGGCACACTGGAGCTGTGAAAGGCATCCAAAAGGGAGTGCAAAAGTGCCACAACATGGCTGCTTTCACGGCTTTTTCCTTGGCAAGAAGCCTAACACCAGGCTGATTTACCTTCCCAGGGTTACTGTTAGGCTTAGGCCTAGGGCTAGGATTTTTAAAACTAGGAAGCCCTGGGCTCCAGGCACACTGCAGCTGTTCAAGGCATCCCAAGGGGAGTACAAAAGTGCAACAACATGGCAGCTTTCACAGCTTTTTCCTTGGCACCATCCCTATACCTAGGCTGATTTATCTGCCTAGGGTTAGGGTTAGGGTTCAGCCTAGGGCTTGGATTTCTTTAACCAGGAAGCCCTGAGTTCCAGGCTTACTTCATCTGCCAAAGGCATCCCAAAGGGAGTGCAGAAGTGCCACAACATGGCTGCTTTCACGGCTTTTCCCTTAGGAAGAACCCTAATACCCGGCTGATTTACCTTCCTAGGGTTACTGTTAGGCTTAGGCCTAGGACTTTTAAAACCAGGAAGCCCTGGGCTCCAGGCACACTGCAGCTGCGAAAGGCATCCCAAGGGGAGCGCAAAAGTGACGCAACTTGGCTGCCACCACTGATATTTCCATGAGACCATCCCGAACCATAGGTTGATTTTCCTCCCTAGGGTTAAAGTTTGAGTTACGCCTAGGGTAAGGGCTCTATTAACCAGAAAGCCCTGAGTTCCAAGAACACAGCAGCTGCGAAGGACTACCCAAGAAGAGAGCAAAAGTAACACAACATGCCTGCCTCCACAGCTTTTTCCTTGGGGACATGCCTAATTCCTGGCTGATTTGCCTTTCTCGTCTTAGGGTTGGGGTTCGGCCTAGGGCTAGGATTTTTAAAATCAGGAAGCCCTGAGTTCCAGGCACACTGGAGCTGTGAAAGGCATCCAAAAGGGAGTGCAAAAGTGCCACAACATGGCTGCTTTCACGGCTTTTTCCTTGGCAAGAAGCCTAACACCAGGCTGATTTACCTTCCCAGGTTTACAGTTAGGCTTCGGCCTAGGGCTAGGATTTTTAAAACTAGGAAGCCCTGGGCTCCAGGCACACTGCAGCTGTTCAAGGCATCCCAAGGGGAGTACAAAAGTGCAACAACATGGCAGCTTTCACAGCTTTTTCCTTGGCACCATCCCTATACCTAGGCTGATTTATCTGCCTAGGGTTAGGGTTAGGCTTCAGCCTAGGGCTTGGATTTCTTTAACCAGGAAGCCCTGAGTTCCAGGCTTACTTCATCTGCCAAAGGCATCCCAAAGGGAGTGCAGAAGTGCCACAACATGGCTGCTTTCACGGCTTTTCCCTTGGGAAGAACCCTAATACCCGGCTGATTTACCTTCCTAGGGTTACTGTTAGGCTTAGGCCTAGGACTTTTAAAACCAGGAAGCCCTGGGCTCCAGGCACACTGCAGCTGCGAAAGGCATCCCAAGGGGAGCGCAAAAGTGACGCAACTTGGCTGCCACCACTGATATTTCCATGAGAGCATCCCGAACCATAGGTTGATTTTCCTTCCTAGGGTTAAGGTTTGAGTTACGCCTAGGGTAAGGGTTCTATTAACCAGAAAGCCCTGAGTTCCAAGAACACAGCAGCTGCGAAGGACTAGCCAAGAAGAGCGCAAAAGTACCACAACATGCCTGCCTCCACAGCTTTTTCCTTGGGGACATGCCTAATTCCTGGCTGATTTGCCTTTCTCGTCTTAGGGTTGGGGTTCGGCCTAGGGCTAGGATTTTTAAAATCAGGAAGCCCTGAGTTCCAGGCACACTGGAGCTGTGAAAGGCATCCAAAAGGGAGTGCAAAAGTGCCACAACATGGCTGCTTTCACGGCTTTTTCCTTGGCAAGAAGCCTAACAGCAGGCTGATTTACCTTCCCAGGGTTACTGTTAGGCTTAGGCCTAGGGCTAGGATTTTTAAAACTAGGAAGCCCTGGGCTCCAGGCACACTGCAGCTGTTCAAGGCATCCCAAGGGGAGTACAAAAGTGCAACAACATGGCAGCTTTCACAGCTTTTTCCTTGGCACCATCCCTATACCTAGGCTGATTTATCTGCCTAGGGTTAGGGTTAGGGTTCAGCCTAGGGCTTGGATTTCTTTAACCAGGAAGCCCTGAGTTCCAGGCTTACTTCATCTGCCAAAGGCATCCCAAAGGGAGTGCAGAAGTGCCACAACATGGCTGCTTTCACGGCTTTTCCCTTAGGAAGAACCCTAATACCCGGCTGATTTACCTTCCTAGGGTTACTGTTAGGCTTAGGCCTAGGACTTTTAAAACCAGGAAGCCCTGGGCTCCAGGCACACTGCAGCTGCGAAAGGCATCCCAAGGGGAGCGCAAAAGTGACGCAACTTGGCTGCCACCACTGATATTTCCATGAGACCATCCCGAACCATAGGCTGATTTTCCTTCCTAGGCTTAAGGTTTGAGTTACGCCTAGGGTAAGGGTTCTATTAACCAGAAAGCCCTGAGTTCCAAGAACACAGCAGCTGCGAAGGACTAGCCAAGAAGAGCGCAAAAGTACCACAACATGCCTGCCTCCACAGCTTTTTCCTTGGGGACATGCCTAATTCCTGGCTGATTTGCCTTTCTCGTCTTAGGGTTGGGGTTCGGCCTAGGGCTAGGATTTTTAAAATCAGGAAGCCCTGAGTTCCAGGCACACTGGAGCTGTGAAAGGCATCCAAAAGGGAGTGCAAAAGTGCCACAACATGGCTGCTTTCACGGCTTTTTCCTTGGCAAGAAGCCTAACAGCAGGCTGATTTACCTTCCCAGGGTTACTGTTAGGCTTAGGCCTAGGGCTAGGATTTTTAAAACTAGGAAGCCCTGGGCTCCAGGCACACTGCAGCTGTTCAAGGCATCCCAAGGGGAGTACAAAAGTGCAACAACATGGCAGCTTTCACAGCTTTTTCCTTGGCACCATCCCTATACCTAGGCTGATTTATCTGCCTAGGGTTAGGGTTAGGGTTCAGCCTAGGGCTTGGATTTCTTTAACCAGGAAGCCCTGAGTTCCAGGCTTACTTCATCTGCCAAAGGCATCCCAAAGGGAGTGCAGAAGTGCCACAACATGCCTGCTTTCACGGCTTTTCCCTTAGGAAGAACCCTAATACCCGGCTGATTTACCTTCCTAGGGTTACTGTTAGGCTTAGGCCTAGGACTTTTAAAACCAGGAAGCCCTGGGCTCCAGGCACACTGCAGCTGCGAAAGGCATCCCAAGGGGAGCGCAAAAGTGACGCAACTTGGCTGCCACCACTGATATTTCCATGAGACCATCCCGAACCATAGGTTGATTTTCCTTCCTAGGGTTAAGGTTTGAGTTACGCCTAGGGTAAGGGCTCTATTAACCAGAAAGCCCTGAGTTCCAAGAACACAGCAGCTGCGAAGGACTAGCCAAGAAGAGCGCAAAAGTACCACAACATGCCTGCCTCCACAGCTTTTTCCTTGGGGACATTCCTAATTCCTGGCTGATTTGCCTTTCTCGTCTTAGGGTTGGGGTTCGGCCTAGGGCTAGGATTTTTAAAATCAGGAAGCCCTGAGTTCCAGGCACACTGGAGCTGTGAAAGGCATCCAAAAGGGAGTGCAAAAGTGCCACAACATGGCTGCTTTCACGGCTTTTTCCTTGGCAAGAAGCCTAACACCAGGCTGATTTACCTTCCCAGGGTTACTGTTAGGCTTAGGCCTAGGGCTAGGATTTTTAAAACTAGGAAGCCCTTAGCTCCAGGCACACTGCAGTTGTTCAAGGCATCCCAAGGGGAGTACAAAAGTGCAACAACATGGCAGCTTTCACAGCTTTTTCCTTGGCACCATCCCTATACCTAGGCTGATTTATCTGCCTAGGGTTAGGGTTAGGGTTCAGCCTAGGGCTTGGATTTCTTTAACCAGGAAGCCCTGAGTTCCAGGCTTACTTCATCTGCCAAAGGCATCCCAAAGGGAGTGCAGAAGTGCCACAACATGGCTGCTTTCACGGCTTTTCCCTTAGGAAGAAGCCTAATACCCGGCTGATTTACCTTCCTAGGGTTACTGTTAGGCTTAGGCCTAGGACTTTTAAAACCAGGAAGCCCTGGGCTCCAGGCACACTGCAGCTGCGAAAGTCATCCCAAGGGGAGCGCAAAAGTGACGCAACTTGGCTGCCACCACTGATATTTCCATGAGACCATCCCGAACCATAGGCTGATTTTCCTTCCTAGGCTTAAGGTTTGAGTTACGCCTAGGGTAAGGGTTCTATTAACCAGAAAGCCCTGAGTTCCAAGAACACAGCAGCTGCGAAGGACTAGCCAAGAAGAGCGCAAAAGTACCACAACATGCCTGCCTCCACAGCTTTTTCCTTGGGGACATGCCTAATTCCTGGCTGATTTGCCTTTCTCGTCTTAGGGTTGGGGTTCGGCCTAGGGCTAGGATTTTTAAAATCAGGAAGCCCTGAGTTCCAGGCACACTGGAGCTGTGAAAGGCATCCAAAAGGGAGTGCAAAAGTGCCACAACATGGCTGCTTTCACGGCTTTTTCCTTGGCAAGAAGCCTAACAGCAGGCTGATTTACCTTCCCAGGGTTACTGTTAGGCTTAGGCCTAGGGCTAGGATTTTTAAAACTAGGAAGCCCTGGGCTCCAGGCACACTGCAGCTGTTCAAGGCATCCCAAGGGGAGTACAAAAGTGCAACAACATGGCAGCTTTCACAGCTTTTTCCTTGGCACCATCCCTATACCTAGGCTGATTTATCTGCCTAGGGTTAGGGTTAGGGTTCAGCCTAGGGCTTGGATTTCTTTAACCAGGAAGCCCTGAGTTCCAGGCTTACTTCATCTGCCAAAGGCATCCCAAAGGGAGTGCAGAAGTGCCACAACATGGCTGCTTTCACGGCTTTTCCCTTAGGAAGAACCCTAATACCCGGCTGATTTACCTTCCTAGGGTTACTGTAAGGCTTAGGCCTAGGACTTTTAAAACCAGGAAGCCCTGGGCTCCAGGCACACTGCAGCTGCGAAAGGCATCCCAAGGGGAGCGCAAAAGTGACGCAACTTGGCTGCCACCACTGATATTTCCATGAGACCATCCCGAACCATAGGCTGATTTTCCTTCCTAGGGTTAAGGTTTGAGTTACGCCTAGGGTAAGGGTTCTATTAACCAGAAAGCCCTGAGTTCCAAGAACACAGCAGCTGCGAAGGACTAGCCAAGAAGAGCGCAAAAGTACCACAACATGCCTGCCTCCACAGCTTTTTCCTTGGGGACATGCCTAATTCCTGGCTGATTTGCCTTTCTCGTCTTAGGGTTGGGGTTCGGCCTAGGGCTAGGATTTTTAAAATCAGGAAGCCCTGAGTTCCAGGCACACTGGAGCTGTGAAAGGCATCCAAAAGGGAGTGCAAAAGTGCCACAACATGGCTGCTTTCACGGCTTTTTCCTTGGCAAGAAGCCTAACACCAGGCTGATTTACCTTCCCAGGGTTACTGTTAGGCTTAGGCCTAGGGCTAGGATTTTTAAAACTAGGAAGCCCTGGGCTCCAGGCACACTGCAGCTGTTCAAGGCATCCCAAGGGGAGTACAAAAGTGCAACAACATGGCAGCTTTCACAGCTTTTTCCTTGGCACCATCCCTATACCTAGGCTGATTTATCTGCCTAGGGTTAGGGTTAGGGTTCAGCCTAGGGCTTGGATTTCTTTAACCAGGAAGCCCTGAGTTCCAGGCTTACTTCATCTGCCAAAGGCATCCCAAAGGGAGTGCAGAAGTGCCACAACGTGGCTGCTTTCACGGCTTTTCCCTTAGGAAGAACCCTAATACCCGGCTGATTTACCTTCCTAGGGTTACTGTTAGGCTTAGGCCTAGGACTTTTAAAACCAGGAAGCCCTGGGCTCCAGGCACACTGCAGCTGCGAAAGGCATCCCAAGGGGAGCGCAAAAGTGACGCAACTTGGCTGCCACCACTGATATTTCCATGAGACCATCCCGAACCATAGGTTGATTTTCCTCCCTAGGGTTAAAGTTTGAGTTACGCCTAGGGTAAGGGCTCTATTAACCAGAAAGCCCTGAGTTCCAAGAACACAGCAGCTGCGAAGGACTACCCAAGAAGAGAGCAAAAGTAACACAACATGCCTGCCTCCACAGCTTTTTCCTTGGGGACATGCCTAATTCCTGGCTGATTTGCCTTTCTCGTCTTAGGGTTGGGGTTCGGCCTAGGGCTAGGATTTTTAAAATCAGGAAGCCCTGAGTTCCAGGCACACTGGAGCTGTGAAAGGCATCCAAAAGGGAGTGCAAAAGTGCCACAACATGGCTGCTTTCACGGCTTTTTCCTTGGCAAGAAGCCTAACACCAGGCTGATTTACCTTCCCAGGGTTACTGTTAGGCTTAGGCCTAGGGCTAGGATTTTTAAAACTAGGAAGCCCTTAGCTCCAGGCACACTGCAGTTGTTCAAGGCATCCCAAGGGGAGTACAAAAGTGCAACAACATGGCAGCTTTCACAGCTTTTTCCTTGGCACCATCCCTATACCTAGGCTGATTTATCTGCCTAGGGTTAGGGTTAGGGTTCAGCCTAGGGCTTGGATTTCTTTAACCAGGAAGCCCTGAGTTCCAGGCTTACTTCATCTGCCAAAGGCATCCCAAAGGGAGTGCAGAAGTGCCACAACATGGCTGCTTTCACGGCTTTTTCCTTGGCAAGAAGCCTAACACCAGGCTGATTTACCTTCCCAGGGTTACTGTTAGGCTTAGGCCTAGGGCTAGGATTTTTAAAACTAGGAAGCCCTTAGCTCGAGGCACACTGCAGTTGTTCAAGGCATCCCAAGGGGAGTACAAAAGTGCAACAACATGGCAGCTTTCACAGCTTTTTCCTTGGCACCATCCCTATACCTAGGCTGATTTATCTGCCTAGGGTTAGGGTTAGGGTTCAGCCTAGGGCTTGGATTTCTTTAACCAGGAAGCCCTGAGTTCCAGGCTTACTTCATCTGCCAAAGGCATCCCAAAGGGAGTGCAGAAGTGCCACAACATGGCTGCTTTCACGGCTTTTCCCTTAGGAAGAACCCTAATACCCGGCTGATTTACCTTCCTAGGGTTACTGTTAGGCTTAGGCCTAGGACTTTTAAAACCAGGAAGCCCTGGGCTCCAGGCACACTGCAGCTGCGAAAGTCATCCCAAGGGGAGCGCAAAAGTGACGCAACTTGGCTGCCACCACTGATATTTCCATGAGACCATCCCGAACCATAGGCTGATTTTCCTTCCTAGGCTTAAGGTTTGAGTTACGCCTAGGGTAAGGGTTCTATTAACCAGAAAGCCCTGAGTTCCAAGAACACAGCAGCTGCGAAGGACTAGCCAAGAAGAGCGCAAAAGTACCACAACATGCCTGCCTCCACAGCTTTTTCCTTGGGGACATGCCTAATTCCTGGCTGATTTGCCTTTCTCGTCTTAGGGTTGGGGTTCGGCCTAGGGCTAGGATTTTTAAAATCAGGAAGCCCTGAGTTCCAGGCACACTGGAGCTGTGAAAGGCATCCAAAAGGGAGTGCAAAAGTGCCACAACATGGCTGCTTTCACGGCTTTTTCCTTGGCAAGAAGCCTAACAGCAGGCTGATTTACCTTCCCAGGGTTACTGTTAGGCTTAGGCCTAGGGCTAGGATTTTTAAAACTAGGAAGCCCTGGGCTCCAGGCACACTGCAGCTGTTCAAGGCATCCCAAGGGGAGTACAAAAGTGCAACAACATGGCAGCTTTCACAGCTTTTTCCTTGGCACCATCCCTATACCTAGGCTGATTTATCTGCCTAGGGTTAGGGTTAGGCTTCAGCCTAGGGCTTGGATTTCTTTAACCAGGAAGCCCTGAGTTCCAGGCTTACTTCATCTGCCAAAGGCATCCCAAAGGGAGTGCAGAAGTGCCACAACATGGCTGCTTTCACGGCTTTTCCCTTAGGAAGAACCCTAATACCCGGCTGATTTACCTTCCTAGGGTTACTGTTAGGCTTAGGCCTAGGACTTTTAAAACCAGGAAGCCCTGGGCTCCAGGCACACTGCAGCTGCGAAAGGCATCCCAAGGGGAGCGCAAAAGTGACGCAACTTGGCTGCCACCACTGATATTTCCATGAGACCATCCCGAACCATAGGCTGATTTTCCTTCCTAGGGTTAAGGTTTGAGTTACGCCTAGGGTAAGGGTTCTATTAACCAGAAAGCCCTGAGTTCCAAGAACACAGCAGCTGCGAAGGACTAGCCAAGAAGAGCGCAAAAGTACCACAACATGCCTGCCTCCACAGCTTTTTCCTTGGGGACATGCCTAATTCCTGGCTGATTTGCCTTTCTCGTCTTAGGGTTGGGGTTCGGCCTAGGGCTAGGATTTTTAAAATCAGGAAGCCCTGAGTTCCAGGCACACTGGAGCTGTGAAAGGCATCCAAAAGGGAGTGCAAAAGTGCCACAACATGGCTGCTTTCACGGCTTTTTCCTTGGCAAGAAGCCTAACAGCAGGCTGATTTACCTTCCCAGGGTTACTGTTAGGCTTAGGCCTAGGGCTAGGATTTTTAAAACTAGGAAGCCCTGGGCTCCAGGCACACTGCAGCTGTTCAAGGCATCCCAAGGGGAGTACAAAAGTGCAACAACATGGCAGCTTTCACAGCTTTTTCCTTGGCACCATCCCTATACCTAGGCTGATTTATCTGCCTAGGGTTAGGGTTAGGGTTCAGCCTAGGGCTTGGATTTCTTTAACCAGGAAGCCCTGAGTTCCAGGCTTACTTCATCTGCCAAAGGCATCCCAAAGGGAGTGCAGAAGTGCCACAACATGGCTGCTTTCACGGCTTTTCCCTTAGGAAGAACCCTAATACCCGGCTGATTTACCTTCCTAGGGTTACTGTTAGGCTTAGGCCTAGGACTTTTAAAACCAGGAAGCCCTGGGCTCCAGGCACACTGCAGCTGCGAAAGGCATCCCAAGGGGAGCGCAAAAGTGACGCAACTTGGCTGCCACCACTGATATTTCCATGAGACCATCCCGAACCATAGCTTGATTTTCCTTCCTAGGGTTAAGGTTTGAGTTACGCCTAGGGTAAGGGTCCTATTAACCAGAAAGCCCTGAGTTCCAAGAACACAGCAGCTGCAAAGGACTAGCCAAGAAGAGCGCAAAAGTACCACAACATGCCTGCCTCCACAGCTTTTTCCTTGGGGACATGCCTAATTCCTGGCTGATTTGCCTTTCTCGTCTTAGGGTTGGGGTTCGGCCTAGGGCTAGGATTTTTAAAATCAGGAAGCCCTGAGTTCCAGGCACACTGGAGCTGTGAAAGGCATCCAAAAGGGAGTGCAAAAGTGCCACAACATGGCTGCTTTCACGGCTTTTTCCTTGGCAAGAAGCCTAACAGCAGGCTGATTTACCTTCCCAGGGTTACTGTTAGGCTTAGGCCTAGGGCTAGGATTTTTAAAACTAGGAAGCCCTGGGCTCCAGGCACACTGCAGCTGTTCAAGGCATCCCAAGGGGAGTACAAAAGTGCAACAACATGGCAGCTTTCACAGCTTTTTCCTTGGCACCATCCCTATACCTAGGCTGATTTATCTGCCTAGGGTTAGGGTTAGGGTTCAGCCTAGGGCTTGGATTTCTTTAACCAGGAAGCCCTGAGTTCCAGGCTTACTTCATCTGCCAAAGGCATCCCAAAGGGAGTGCAGAAGTGCCACAACATGGCTGCTTTCACGGCTTTTCCCTTAGGAAGAACCCTAATACCCGGCTGATTTACCTTCCTAGGGTTACTGTTAGGCTTAGGCCTAGGACTTTTAAAACCAGGAAGCCCTGGGCTCCAGGCACACTGCAGCTGCGAAAGGCATCCCAAGGGGAGCGCAAAAGTGACGCAACTTGGCTGCCACCACTGATATTTCCATGAGACCATCCCGAACCATAGGTTGATTTTCCTTCCTAGGGTTAAGGTTTGAGTTACGCCTAGGGTAAGGGCTCTATTAACCAGAAAGCCCTGAGTTCCAAGAACACAGCAGCTGCGAAGGACTAGCCAAGAAGAGCGCAAAAGTACCACAACATGCCTGCCTCCACAGCTTTTTCCTTGGGGACATTCCTAATTCCTGGCTGATTTGCCTTTCTCGTCTTAGGGTTGGGGTTCGGCCTAGGGCTAGGATTTTTAAAATCAGGAAGCCCTGAGTTCCAGGCACACTGGAGCTGTGAAAGGCATCCAAAAGGGAGTGCAAAAGTGCCACAACATGGCTGCTTTCACGGCTTTTTCCTTGGCAAGAAGCCTAACACCAGGCTGATTTACCTTCCCAGGGTTACTGTTAGGCTTAGGCCTAGGGCTAGGATTTTTAAAACTAGGAAGCCCTTAGCTCCAGGCACACTGCAGTTGTTCAAGGCATCCCAAGGGGAGTACAAAAGTGCAACAACATGGCAGCTTTCACAGCTTTTTCCTTGGCACCATCCCTATACCTAGGCTGATTTATCTGCCTAGGGTTAGGGTTAGGGTTCAGCCTAGGGCTTGGATTTCTTTAACCAGGAAGCCCTGAGTTCCAGGCTTACTTCATCTGCCAAAGGCATCCCAAAGGGAGTGCAGAAGTGCCACAACATGGCTGCTTTCACGGCTTTTCCCTTAGGAAGAAGCCTAATACCCGGCTGATTTACCTTCCTAGGGTTACTGTTAGGCTTAGGCCTAGGACTTTTAAAACCAGGAAGCCCTGGGCTCCAGGCACACTGCAGCTGCGAAAGTCATCCCAAGGGGAGCGCAAAAGTGACGCAACTTGGCTGCCACCACTGATATTTCCATGAGAGCATCCCGAACCATAGGCTGATTTTCCTTCCTAGGCTTAAGGTTTGAGTTACGCCTAGGGTAAGGGTTCTATTAACCAGAAAGCCCTGAGTTCCAAGAACACAGCAGCTGCGAAGGACTAGCCAAGAAGAGCGCAAAAGTACCACAACATGCCTGCCTCCACAGCTTTTTCCTTGGGGACATGCCTAATTCCTGGCTGATTTGCCTTTCTCGTCTTAGGGTTGGGGTTCGGCCTAGGGCTAGGATTTTTAAAATCAGGAAGCCCTGAGTTCCAGGCACACTGGAGCTGTGAAAGGCATCCAAAAGGGAGTGCAAAAGTGCCACAACATGGCTGCTTTCACGGCTTTTTCCTTGGCAAGAAGCCTAACAGCAGGCTGATTTACCTTCCCAGGGTTACTGTTAGGCTTAGGCCTAGGGCTAGGATTTTTAAAACTAGGAAGCCCTGGGCTCCAGGCACACTGCAGCTGTTCAAGGCATCCCAAGGGGAGTACAAAAGTGCAACAACATGGCAGCTTTCACAGCTTTTTCCTTGGCACCATCCCTATACCTAGGCTGATTTATCTGCCTAGGGTTAGGGTTAGGGTTCAGCCTAGGGCTTGGATTTCTTTAACCAGGAAGCCCTGAGTTCCAGGCTTACTTCATCTGCCAAAGGCATCCCAAAGGGAGTGCAGAAGTGCCACAACATGGCTGCTTTCACGGCTTTTCCCTTAGGAAGAACCCTAATACCCGGCTGATTTACCTTCCTAGGGTTACTGTAAGGCTTAGGCCTAGGACTTTTAAAACCAGGAAGCCCTGGGCTCCAGGCACACTGCAGCTGCGAAAGGCATCCCAAGGGGAGCGCAAAAGTGACGCAACTTGGCTGCCACCACTGATATTTCCATGAGACCATCCCGAACCATAGGCTGATTTTCCTTCCTAGGGTTAAGGTTTGAGTTACGCCTAGGGTAAGGGTTCTATTAACCAGAAAGCCCTGAGTTCCAAGAACACAGCAGCTGCGAAGGACTAGCCAAGAAGAGCGCAAAAGTACCACAACATGCCTGCCTCCACAGCTTTTTCCTTGGGGACATGCCTAATTCCTGGCTGATTTGCCTTTCTCGTCTTAGGGTTGGGGTTCGGCCTAGGGCTAGGATTTTTAAAATCAGGAAGCCCTGAGTTCCAGGCACACTGGAGCTGTGAAAGGCATCCAAAAGGGAGTGCAAAAGTGCCACAACATGGCTGCTTTCACGGCTTTTTCCTTGGCAAGAAGCCTAACACCAGGCTGATTTACCTTCCCAGGGTTACTGTTAGGCTTAGGCCTAGGGCTAGGATTTTTAAAACTAGGAAGCCCTGGGCTCCAGGCACACTGCAGCTGTTCAAGGCATCCCAAGGGGAGTACAAAAGTGCAACAACATGGCAGCTTTCACAGCTTTTTCCTTGGCACCATCCCTATACCTAGGCTGATTTATCTGCCTAGGGTTAGGGTTAGGGTTCAGCCTAGGGCTTGGATTTCTTTAACCAGGAAGCCCTGAGTTCCAGGCTTACTTCATCTGCCAAAGGCATCCCAAAGGGAGTGCAGAAGTGCCACAACGTGGCTGCTTTCACGGCTTTTCCCTTAGGAAGAACCCTAATACCCGGCTGATTTACCTTCCTAGGGTTACTGTTAGGCTTAGGCCTAGGACTTTTAAAACCAGGAAGCCCTGGGCTCCAGGCACACTGCAGCTGCGAAAGGCATCCCAAGGGGAGCGCAAAAGTGACGCAACTTGGCTGCCACCACTGATATTTCCATGAGACCATCCCGAACCATAGGTTGATTTTCCTCCCTAGGGTTAAAGTTTGAGTTACGCCTAGGGTAAGGGCTCTATTAACCAGAAAGCCCTGAGTTCCAAGAACACAGCAGCTGCGAAGGACTACCCAAGAAGAGAGCAAAAGTAACACAACATGCCTGCCTCCACAGCTTTTTCCTTGGGGACATGCCTAATTCCTGGCTGATTTGCCTTTCTCGTCTTAGGGTTGGGGTTCGGCCTAGGGCTAGGATTTTTAAAATCAGGAAGCCCTGAGTTCCAGGCACACTGGAGCTGTGAAAGGCATCCAAAAGGGAGTGCAAAAGTGCCACAACATGGCTGCTTTCACGGCTTTTTCCTTGGCAAGAAGCCTAACACCAGGCTGATTTACCTTCCCAGGGTTACTGTTAGGCTTAGGCCTAGGGCTAGGATTTTTAAAACTAGGAAGCCCTTAGCTCCAGGCACACTGCAGTTGTTCAAGGCATCCCAAGGGGAGTACAAAAGTGCAACAACATGGCAGCTTTCACAGCTTTTTCCTTGGCACCATCCCTATACCTAGGCTGATTTATCTGCCTAGGGTTAGGGTTAGGGTTCAGCCTAGGGCTTGGATTTCTTTAACCAGGAAGCCCTGAGTTCCAGGCTTACTTCATCTGCCAAAGGCATCCCAAAGGGAGTGCAGAAGTGCCACAACATGGCTGCTTTCACGGCTTTTCCCTTAGGAAGAACCCTAATACCCGGCTGATTTACCTTCCTAGGGTTACTGTTAGGCTTAGGCCTAGGACTTTTAAAACCAGGAAGCCCTGGGCTCCAGGCACACTGCAGCTGCGAAAGTCATCCCAAGGGGAGCGCAAAAGTGACGCAACTTGGCTGCCACCACTGATATTTCCATGAGACCATCCCGAACCATAGGCTGATTTTCCTTCCTAGGCTTAAGGTTTGAGTTACGCCTAGGGTAAGGGTTCTATTAACCAGAAAGCCCTGAGTTCCAAGAACACAGCAGCTGCGAAGGACTAGCCAAGAAGAGCGCAAAAGTAGCACAACATGCCTGCCTCCACAGCTTTTTCCTTGGGGACATGCCTAATTCCTGGCTGATTTGCCTTTCTCGTCTTAGGGTTGGGGTTCGGCCTAGGGCTAGGATTTTTAAAATCAGGAAGCCCTGAGTTCCAGGCACACTGGAGCTGTGAAAGGCATCCAAAAGGGAGTGCAAAAGTGCCACAACATGGCTGCTTTCACGGCTTTTTCCTTGGCAAGAAGCCTAACAGCAGGCTGATTTACCTTCCCAGGGTTACTGTTAGGCTTAGGCCTAGGGCTAGGATTTTTAAAACTAGGAAGCCCTGGGCTCCAGGCA
Source organism: Ammospiza nelsoni (assembly GCF_027579445.1). NCBI lineage: Eukaryota > Metazoa > Chordata > Aves > Passeriformes > Passerellidae > Ammospiza > Ammospiza nelsoni. The sequence goes on along the minus strand of NW_026683204.1, from coordinate 161,004 downwards.
CACTGCAGCTGTTCAAGGCATCCCAAGGGGAGTACAAAAGTGCAACAACATGGCAGCTTTCACAGCTTTTTCCTTGGCACCATCCCTATACCTAGGCTGATTTATCTGCCTAGGGTTAGGGTTAGGGTTCAGCCTAGGGCTTGGATTTCTTTAACCAGGAAGCCCTGAGTTCCAGGCTTACTTCATCTGCCAAAGGCATCCCAAAGGGAGTGCAGAAGTGCCACAACATGGCTGCTTTCACGGCTTTTCCCTTAGGAAGAACCCTAATACCCGGCTGATTTACCTTCCTAGGGTTACTGTTAGGCTTAGGCCTAGGACTTTTAAAACCAGGAAGCCCTGGGCTCCAGGCACACTGCAGCTGCGAAAGGCATCCCAAGGGGAGCGCAAAAGTGACGCAACTTGGCTGCCACCACTGATATTTCCATGAGACCATCCCGAACCATAGGCTGATTTTCCTTCCTAGGGTTAAGGTTTGAGTTACGCCTAGGGTAAGGGTTCTATTAACCAGAAAGCCCTGAGTTCCAAGAACACAGCAGCTGCGAAGGACTAGCCAAGAAGAGCGCAAAAGTACCACAACATGCCTGCCTCCACAGCTTTTTCCTTGGGGACATGCCTAATTCCTGGCTGATTTGCCTTTCTCGTCTTAGGGTTGGGGTTCGGCCTAGGGCTAGGATTTTTAAAATCAGGAAGCCCTGAGTTCCAGGCACACTGGAGCTGTGAAAGGCATCCAAAAGGGAGTGCAAAAGTGCCACAACATGGCTGCTTTCACGGCTTTTTCCTTGGCAAGAAGCCTAACAGCAGGCTGATTTACCTTCCCAGGGTTACTGTTAGGCTTAGGCCTAGGGCTAGGATTTTTAAAACTAGGAAGCCCTGGGCTCCAGGCACACTGCAGCTGTTCAAGGCATCCCAAGGGGAGTACAAAAGTGCAACAACATGGCAGCTTTCACAGCTTTTTCCTTGGCACCATCCCTATACCTAGGCTGATTTATCTGCCTAGGGTTAGGGTTAGGGTTCAGCCTAGGGCTTGGATTTCTTTAACCAGGAAGCCCTGAGTTCCAGGCTTACTTCATCTGCCAAAGGCATCCCAAAGGGAGTGCAGAAGTGCCACAACATGCCTGCTTTCACGGCTTTTCCCTTAGGAAGAACCCTAATACCCGGCTGATTTACCTTCCTAGGGTTACTGTTAGGCTTAGGCCTAGGACTTTTAAAACCAGGAAGCCCTGGGCTCCAGGCACACTGCAGCTGCGAAAGGCATCCCAAGGGGAGCGCAAAAGTGACGCAACTTGGCTGCCACCACTGATATTTCCATGAGACCATCCCGAACCATAGGCTGATTTTCCTTCCTAGGGTTAAGGTTTGAGTTACGCCTAGGGTAAGGGTTCTATTAACCAGAAAGCCCTGAGTTCCAAGAACACAGCAGCTGCGAAGGACTAGCCAAGAAGAGCGCAAAAGTAGCACAACATGCCTGCCTCCACAGCTTTTTCCTTGGGGACATGCCTAATTCCTGGCTGATTTGCCTTTCTCGTCTTAGGGTTGGGGTTCGGCCTAGGGCTAGGATTTTTAAAATCAGGAAGCCCTGAGTTCCAGGCACACTGGAGCTGTGAAAGGCATCCAAAAGGGAGTGCAAAAGTGCCACAACATGGCTGCTTTCACGGCTTTTTCCTTGGCAAGAAGCCTAACACCAGGCTGATTTACCTTCCCAGGGTTACTGTTAGGCTTAGGCCTAGGGCTAGGATTTTTAAAACTAGGAAGCCCTGGGCTCCAGGCACACTGCAGCTGTTCAAGGCATCCCAAGGGGAGTACAAAAGTGCAACAACATGGCAGCTTTCACAGCTTTTTCCTTGGCACCATCCCTATACCTAGGCTGATTTATCTGCCTAGGGTTAGGGTTAGGGTTCAGCCTAGGGCTTGGATTTCTTTAACCAGGAAGCCCTGAGTTCCAGGCTTACTTCATCTGCCAAAGGCATCCCAAAGGGAGTGCAGAAGTGCCACAACATGGCTGCTTTCACGGCTTTTCCCTTAGGAAGAACCCTAATACCCGGCTGATTTACCTTCCTAGGGTTACTGTTAGGCTTAGGCCTAGGACTTTTAAAACCAGGAAGCCCTGGGCTCCAGGCACACTGCAGCTGCAAAAGGCATCCCAAGGGGAGCGCAAAAGTGACGCAACTTGGCTGCCACCACTGATATTTCCATGAGACCATCCCGAAACATAGCTTGATTTTCCTTCCTAGGGTTAAAGTTTGAGTTACGCCTAGGGTAAGGGTCTATTAACCAGAAAGCCCTGAGTTCCAAGAACACAGCAGCTGCGAAGGACTAGCCAAGAAGAGCGCAAAAGTACCACAACATGCCTGCCTCCACAGCTTTTTCCTTGGGGACATGCCTAATTCCTGGCTGATTTGCCTTTCTCGTCTTAGGGTTGGGGTTCGGCCTAGGGCTAGGATTTTTAAAATCAGGAAGCCCTGAGTTCCAGGCACACTGGAGCTGTGAAAGGCATCCAAAAGGGAGTGCAAAAGTGCCACAACATGGCTGCTTTCACGGCTTTTTCCTTGGCAAGAAGCCTAACACCAGGCTGATTTACCTTCCCAGGGTTACTGTTAGGCTTCGGCATAGGGCTAGGATTTTTAAAACTAGGAAGCCCTGGGCTCCAGGCACACTGCAGCTGTTCAAGGCATCCCAAGGGGAGTACAAAAGTGCAACAACATGGCAGCTTTCACAGCTTTTTCCTTGGCACCATCCCTATACCTAGGCTGATTTATCTGCCTAGGGTTAGGGTTAGGGTTCAGCCTAGGGCTTGGATTTCTTTAACCAGGAAGCCCTGAGTTCCAGGCTTACTTCATCTGCCAAAGGCATCCCAAAGGGAGTGCAGAAGTGCCACAACATGGCTGCTTTCATGGCTTTTCCCTTAGGAAGAACCCTAATACCCGGCTGATTTACCTTCCTAGGGTTACTGTTAGGCTTAGGCCTAGGACTTTTAAAACCAGGAAGCCCTGGGCTCCAGGCACACTGCAGCTGCGAAAGGCATCCCAAGGGGAGCACAAAAGTGACGCAACTTGGCTGCCACCACTGATATTTCCATGAGACCATCCCGAACCATAGGCTGATTTTCCTTCCTAGGCTTAAGGTTTGAGTTACGCCTAGGGTAAGGGTTCTATTAACCAGAAAGCCCTGAGTTCCAAGAACACAGCAGCTGCGAAGGACTAGCCAAGAAGAGCGCAAAAGTAGCACAACATGCCTGCCTCCACAGCTTTTTCCTTGGGGACATGCCTAATTCCTGGCTGATTTGCCTTTCTCGTCTTAGGGTTGGGGTTCGGCCTAGGGCTAGGATTTTTAAAATCAGGAAGCCCTGAGTTCCAGGCACACTGGAGCTGTGAAAGGCATCCAAAAGGGAGTGCAAAAGTGCCACAACATGGCTGCTTTCACGGCTTTTTCCTTGGCAAGAAGCCTAACAGCAGGCTGATTTACCTTCCCAGGGTTACTGTTAGGCTTAGGCCTAGGGCTAGGATTTTTAAAACTAGGAAGCCCTGGGCTCCAGGCACACTGCAGCTGTTCAAGGCATCCCAAGGGGAGTACAAAAGTGCAACAACATGGCAGCTTTCACAGCTTTTTCCTTGGCACCATCCCTATACCTAGGCTGATTTATCTGCCTAGGGTTAGGGTTAGGGTTCAGCCTAGGGCTTGGATTTCTTTAACCAGGAAGCCCTGAGTTCCAGGCTTACTTCATCTGCCAAAGGCATCCCAAAGGGAGTGCAGAAGTGCCACAACATGGCTGCTTTCACGGCTTTTCCCTTAGGAAGAACCCTAATACCCGGCTGATTTACCTTCCTAGGGTTACTGTTAGGCTTAGGCCTAGGACTTTTAAAACCAGGAAGCCCTGGGCTCCAGGCACACTGCAGCTGCGAAAGGCATCCCAAGGGGAGCGCAAAAGTGACGCAACTTGGCTGCCACCACTGATATTTCCATGAGACCATCCCGAACCATAGGCTGATTTTCCTTCCTAGGGTTAAGGTTTGAGTTACGCCTAGGGTAAGGGTTCTATTAACCAGAAAGCCCTGAGTTCCAAGAACACAGCAGCTGCGAAGGACTAGCCAAGAAGAGCGCAAAAGTACCACAACATGCCTGCCTCCACAGCTTTTTCCTTGGGGACATGCCTAATTCCTGGCTGATTTGCCTTTCTCGTCTTAGGGTTGGGGTTCGGCCTAGGGCTAGGATTTTTAAAATCAGGAAGCCCTGAGTTCCAGGCACACTGGAGCTGTGAAAGGCATCCAAAAGGGAGTGCAAAAGTGCCACAACATGGCTGCTTTCACGGCTTTTTCCTTGGCAAGAAGCCTAACAGCAGGCTGATTTACCTTCCCAGGGTTACTGTTAGGCTTAGGCCTAGGGCTAGGATTTTTAAAACTAGGAAGCCCTGGGCTCCAGGCACACTGCAGCTGTTCAAGGCATCCCAAGGGGAGTACAAAAGTGCAACAACATGGCAGCTTTCACAGCTTTTTCCTTGGCACCATCCCTATACCTAGGCTGATTTATCTGCCTAGGGTTAGGGTTAGGGTTCAGCCTAGGGCTTGGATTTCTTTAACCAGGAAGCCCTGAGTTCCAGGCTTACTTCATCTGCCAAAGGCATCCCAAAGGGAGTGCAGAAGTGCCACAACATGCCTGCTTTCACGGCTTTTCCCTTAGGAAGAACCCTAATACCCGGCTGATTTACCTTCCTAGGGTTACTGTTAGGCTTAGGCCTAGGACTTTTAAAACCAGGAAGCCCTGGGCTCCAGGCACACTGCAGCTGCGAAAGGCATCCCAAGGGGAGCGCAAAAGTGACGCAACTTGGCTGCCACCACTGATATTTCCATGAGACCATCCCGAACCATAGGCTGATTTTCCTTCCTAGGGTTAAGGTTTGAGTTACGCCTAGGGTAAGGGTTCTATTAACCAGAAAGCCCTGAGTTCCAAGAACACAGCAGCTGCGAAGGACTAGCCAAGAAGAGCGCAAAAGTAGCACAACATGCCTGCCTCCACAGCTTTTTCCTTGGGGACATGCCTAATTCCTGGCTGATTTGCCTTTCTCGTCTTAGGGTTGGGGTTCGGCCTAGGGCTAGGATTTTTAAAATCAGGAAGCCCTGAGTTCCAGGCACACTGGAGCTGTGAAAGGCATCCAAAAGGGAGTGCAAAAGTGCCACAACATGGCTGCTTTCACGGCTTTTTCCTTGGCAAGAAGCCTAACACCAGGCTGATTTACCTTCCCAGGGTTACTGTTAGGCTTAGGCCTAGGGCTAGGATTTTTAAAACTAGGAAGCCCTGGGCTCCAGGCACACTGCAGCTGTTCAAGGCATCCCAAGGGGAGTACAAAAGTGCAACAACATGGCAGCTTTCACAGCTTTTTCCTTGGCACCATCCCTATACCTAGGCTGATTTATCTGCCTAGGGTTAGGGTTAGGGTTCAGCCTAGGGCTTGGATTTCTTTAACCAGGAAGCCCTGAGTTCCAGGCTTACTTCATCTGCCAAAGGCATCCCAAAGGGAGTGCAGAAGTGCCACAACATGGCTGCTTTCACGGCTTTTCCCTTAGGAAGAACCCTAATACCCGGCTGATTTACCTTCCTAGGGTTACTGTTAGGCTTAGGCCTAGGACTTTTAAAACCAGGAAGCCCTGGGCTCCAGGCACACTGCAGCTGCAAAAGGCATCCCAAGGGGAGCGCAAAAGTGACGCAACTTGGCTGCCACCACTGATATTTCCATGAGACCATCCCGAAACATAGCTTGATTTTCCTTCCTAGGGTTAAAGTTTGAGTTACGCCTAGGGTAAGGGTCTATTAACCAGAAAGCCCTGAGTTCCAAGAACACAGCAGCTGCGAAGGACTAGCCAAGAAGAGCGCAAAAGTACCACAACATGCCTGCCTCCACAGCTTTTTCCTTGGGGACATGCCTAATTCCTGGCTGATTTGCCTTTCTCGTCTTAGGGTTGGGGTTCGGCCTAGGGCTAGGATTTTTAAAATCAGGAAGCCCTGAGTTCCAGGCACACTGGAGCTGTGAAAGGCATCCAAAAGGGAGTGCAAAAGTGCCACAACATGGCTGCTTTCACGGCTTTTTCCTTGGCAAGAAGCCTAACACCAGGCTGATTTACCTTCCCAGGGTTACTGTTAGGCTTCGGCATAGGGCTAGGATTTTTAAAACTAGGAAGCCCTGGGCTCCAGGCACACTGCAGCTGTTCAAGGCATCCCAAGGGGAGTACAAAAGTGCAACAACATGGCAGCTTTCACAGCTTTTTCCTTGGCACCATCCCTATACCTAGGCTGATTTATCTGCCTAGGGTTAGGGTTAGGGTTCAGCCTAGGGCTTGGATTTCTTTAACCAGGAAGCCCTGAGTTCCAGGCTTACTTCATCTGCCAAAGGCATCCCAAAGGGAGTGCAGAAGTGCCACAACATGGCTGCTTTCATGGCTTTTCCCTTAGGAAGAACCCTAATACCCGGCTGATTTACCTTCCTAGGGTTACTGTTAGGCTTAGGCCTAGGACTTTTAAAACCAGGAAGCCCTGGGCTCCAGGCACACTGCAGCTGCGAAAGGCATCCCAAGGGGAGCACAAAAGTGACGCAACTTGGCTGCCACCACTGATATTTCCATGAGAGCATCCCGAACCATAGGCTGATTTTCCTTCCTAGGCTTAAGGTTTGAGTTACGCCTAGGGTAAGGGTCTATTAACCAGAAAGCCCTGAGTTCCAAGAACACAGCAGCTGCGAAGGACTAGCCAAGAAGAGCGCAAAAGTAGCACAACATGCCTGCCTCCACAGCTTTTTCCTTGGGGACATGCCTAATTCCTGGCTGATTTGCCTTTCTCGTCTTAGGGTTGGGGTTCGGCCTAGGGCTAGGATTTTTAAAATCAGGAAGCCCTGAGTTCCAGGCACACTGGAGCTGTGAAAGGCATCCAAAAGGGAGTGCAAAAGTGCCACAACATGGCTGCTTTCACGGCTTTTTCCTTGGCAAGAAGCCTAACACCAGGCTGATTTACCTTCCCAGGGTTACTGTTAGGCTTAGGCCTAGGGCTAGGATTTTTAAAACTAGGAAGCCCTGGGCTCCAGGCACACTGCAGCTGTTCAAGGCATCCCAAGGGGAGTACAAAAGTGCAACAACATGGCAGCTTTCACAGCTTTTTCCTTGGCACCATCCCTATACCTAGGCTGATTTATCTGCCTAGGGTTAGGGTTAGGGTTCAGCCTAGGGCTTGGATTTCTTTAACCAGGAAGCCCTGAGTTCCAGGCTTACTTCATCTGCCAAAGGCATCCCAAAGGGAGTGCAGAAGTGCCACAACATGGCTGCTTTCACGGCTTTTCCCTTAGGAAGAACCCTAATACCCGGCTGATTTACCTTCCTAGGGTTACTGTTAGGCTTAGGCCTAGGACTTTTAAAACCAGGAAGCCCTGGGCTCCAGGCACACTGCAGCTGCGAAAGGCATCCCAAGGGGAGCGCAAAAGTGACGCAACTTGGCTGCCACCACTGATATTTCCATGAGACCATCCCGAACCATAGGTTGATTTTCCTTCCTAGGGTTAAAGTTTGAGTTACGCCTAGGGTAAGGGCTCTATTAACCAGAAAGCCCTGAGTTCCAAGAACACAGCAGCTGCGAAGGACTAGCCAAGAAGAGCGCAAAAGTACCACAACATGCCTGCCTCCACAGCTTTTTCCTTGGGGACATGCCTAATTCCTGGCTGATTTGCCTTTCTCGTCTTAGGGTTGGGGTTCGGCCTAGGGCTAGGATTTTTAAAATCAGGAAGCCCTGAGTTCCAGGCACACTGGAGCTGTGAAAGGCATCCAAAAGGGAGTGCAAAAGTGCCACAACATGGCTGCTTTCACGGCTTTTTCCTTGGCAAGAAGCCTAACAGCAGGCTGATTTACCTTCCCAGGGTTACTGTTAGGCTTAGGCCTAGGGCTAGGATTTTTAAAACTAGGAAGCCCTGGGCTCCAGGCACACTGCAGCTGTTCAAGGCATCCCAAGGGGAGTACAAAAGTGCAACAACATGGCAGCTTTCACAGCTTTTTCCTTGGCACCATCCCTATACCTAGGCTGATTTATCTGCCTAGGGTTAGGGTTAGGGTTCAGCCTAGGGCTTGGATTTCTTTAACCAGGAAGCCCTGAGTTCCAGGCTTACTTCATCTGCCAAAGGCATCCCAAAGGGAGTGCAGAAGTGCCACAACATGGCTGCTTTCACGGCTTTTCCCTTAGGAAGAACCCTAATACCCGGCTGATTTACCTTCCTAGGGTTACTGTTAGGCTTAGGCCTAGGACTTTTAAAACCAGGAAGCCCTGGGCTCCAGGCACACTGCAGCTGCGAAAGGCATCCCAAGGGGAGCGCAAAAGTGACGCAACTTGGCTGCCACCACTGATATTTCCATGAGAGCATCCCGAACCATAGGCTGATTTTCCTTCCTAGGCTTAAGGTTTGAGTTACGCCTAGGGTAAGGGTTCTATTAACCAGAAAGCCCTGAGTTCCAAGAACACAGCAGCTGCGAAGGACTAGCCAAGAAGAGCGCAAAAGTACCACAACATGCCTGCCTCCACAGCTTTTTCCTTGGGGACATGCCTAATTCCTGGCTGATTTGCCTTTCTCGTCTTAGGGTTGGGGTTCGGCCTAGGGCTAGGATTTTTAAAATCAGGAAGCCCTGAGTTCCAGGCACACTGGAGCTGTGAAAGGCATCCAAAAGGGAGTGCAAAAGTGCCACAACATGGCTGCTTTCACGGCTTTTTCCTTGGCAAGAAGCCTAACACCAGGCTGATTTCCCTTCCCAGGGTTACTGTTAGGCTTAGGCCTAGGGCTAGGATTTTTAAAACTAGGAAGCCCTGGGCTCCAGGCACACTGCAGCTGTTCAAGGCATCCCAAGGGGAGTACAAAAGTGCAACAACATGGCAGCTTTCACAGCTTTTTCCTTGGCACCATCCCTATACCTAGGCTGATTTATCTGCCTAGGGTTAGGGTTAGGGTTCAGCCTAGGGCTTGGATTTCTTTAACCAGGAAGCCCTGAGTTCCAGGCTTACTTCATCTGCCAAAGGCATCCCAAAGGGAGTGCAGAAGTGCCACAACATGGCTGCTTTCACGGCTTTTCCCTTAGGAAGAAGCCTAATACCCGGCTGATTTACCTTCCTAGGGTTACTGTTAGGCTTAGGCCTAGGACTTTTAAAACCAGGAAGCCCTGGGCTCCAGGCACACTGCAGCTGCGAAAGGCATCCCAAGGGGAGCGCAAAAGTGACGCAACTTGGCTGCCACCACTGATATTTCCATGAGAGCATCCCGAACCATAGGCTGATTTTCCTTCCTAGGGTTAAGGTTTGAGTTACGCCTAGGGTAAGGGTTCTATTAACCAGAAAGCCCTGAGTTCCAAGAACACAGCAGCTGCGAAGGACTAGCCAAGAAGAGCGCAAAAGTACCACAACATGCCTGCCTCCACAGCTTTTTCCTTGGGGACATGCCTAATTCCTGGCTGATTTGCCTTTCTCGTCTTAGGGTTGGGGTTCGGCCTAGGGCTAGGATTTTTAAAATCAGGAAGCCCTGAGTTCCAGGCACACTGGAGCTGTGAAAGGCATCCAAAAGGGAGTGCAAAAGTGCCACAACATGGCTGCTTTCACGGCTTTTTCCTTGGCAAGAAGCCTAACAGCAGGCTGATTTACCTTCCCAGGGTTACTGTTAGGCTTAGGCCTAGGGCTAGGATTTTTAAAACTAGGAAGCCCTGGGCTCCAGGCACACTGCAGCTGTTCAAGGCATCCCAAGGGGAGTACAAAAGTGCAACAACATGGCAGCTTTCACAGCTTTTTCCTTGGCACCATCCCTATACCTAGGCTGATTTATCTGCCTAGGGTTAGGGTTAGGGTTCAGCCTAGGGCTTGGATTTCTTTAACCAGGAAGCCCTGAGTTCCAGGCTTACTTCATCTGCCAAAGGCATCCCAAAGGGAGTGCAGAAGTGCCACAACATGGCTGCTTTCACGGCTTTTCCCTTAGGAAGAACCCTAATACCCGGCTGATTTACCTTCCTAGGGTTACTGTTAGGCTTAGGCCTAGGACTTTTAAAACCAGGAAGCCCTGGGCTCCAGGCACACTGCAGCTGTGAAAGGCATCCCAAGGGGAGCGCAAAAGTGACGCAACTTGGCTGCCACCACTGATATTTCCATGAGACCATCCCGAACCATAGCTTGATTTTCCTTCCTAGGGTTAAAGTTTGAGTTACGCCTAGGGTAAGGGCTCTATTAACCAGAAAGCCCTGAGTTCCAAGAACACAGCAGCTGCGAAGGACTAGCCAAGAAGAGCGCAAAAGTAGCACAACATGCCTGCCTCCACAGCTTTTTCCTTGGGGACATGCCTAATTCCTGGCTGATTTGCCTTTCTTGTCTTAGGGTTGGGGTTCGGCCTAGGGCTAGGATTTTTAAAATCAGGAAGCCCTGAGTTCCAGGCACACTGGAGCTGTGAAAGGCATCCAAAAGGGAGTGCAAAAGTGCCACAACATGGCTGCTTTCACGGCTTTTTCCTTGGCAAGAAGCCTAACACCAGGCTGATTTACCTTCCCAGGGTTACTGTTAGGCTTAGGCCTAGGGCTAGGATTTTTAAAACTAGGAAGCCCTGGGCTCCAGGCACACTGCAGCTGTTCAAGGCATCCCAAGGGGAGTACAAAAGTGCAACAACATGGCAGCTTTCACAGCTTTTTCCTTGGCACCATCCCTATACCTAGGCTGATTTATCTGCCTAGGGTTAGGGTTAGGCTTCAGCCTAGGGCTTGGATTTCTTTAACCAGGAAGCCCTGAGTTCCAGGCTTACTTCATCTGCCAAAGGCATCCCAAAGGGAGTGCAGAAGTGCCACAACATGGCTGCTTTCACGGCTTTTCCCTTAGGAAGAACCCTAATACCCGGCTGATTTACCTTCCTAGGGTTACTGTTAGGCTTAGGCCTAGGACTTTTAAAACCAGGAAGCCCTGGGCTCCAGGCACACTGCAGCTGCGAAAGGCATCCCAAGGGGAGCGCAAAAGTGACGCAACTTGGCTGCCACCACTGATATTTCCATGAGACCATCCCGAACCATAGGCTGATTTTCCTTCCTAGGCTTAAGGTTTGAGTTACGCCTAGGGTAAGGGTCTATTAACCAGAAAGCCCTGAGTTCCAAGAACACAGCAGCTGCGAAGGACTAGCCAAGAAGAGCGCAAAAGTAGCACAACATGCCTGCCTCCACAGCTTTTTCCTTGGGGACATGCCTAATTCCTGGCTGATTTGCCTTTCTCGTCTTAGGGTTGGGGTTCGGCCTAGGGCTAGGATTTTTAAAATCAGGAAGCCCTGAGTTCCAGGCACACTGGAGCTGTGAAAGGCATCCAAAAGGGAGTGCAAAAGTGCCACAACATGGCTGCTTTCACGGCTTTTTCCTTGGCAAGAAGCCTAACACCAGGCTGATTTACCTTCCCAGGGTTACTGTTAGGCTTCGGCCTAGGGCTAGGATTTTTAAAACTAGGAAGCCCTGGGCTCCAGGCACACTGCAGCTGTTCAAGGCATCCCAAGGGGAGTACAAAAGTGCAACAACATGGCAGCTTTCACAGCTTTTTCCTTGGCACCATCCCTATACCTAGGCTGATTTATCTGCCTAGGGTTAGGGTTAGGGTTCAGCCTAGGGCTTGGATTTCTTTAACCAGGAAGCCCTGAGTTCCAGGCTTACTTCATCTGCCAAAGGCATCCCAAAGGGAGTGCAGAAGTGCCACAACATGGCTGCTTTCACGGCTTTTCCCTTAGGAAGAACCCTAATACCCGGCTGATTTACCTTCCTAGGGTTACTGTTAGGCTTAGGCCTAGGACTTTTAAAACCAGGAAGCCCTGGGCTCCAGGCACACTGCAGCTGCGAAAGGCATCCCAAGGGGAGCGCAAAAGTGACGCAACTTGGCTGCCACCACTGATATTTCCATGAGACCATCCCGAACCATAGGCTGATTTTCCTTCCTAGGCTTAAGGTTTGAGTTACGCCTAGGGTAAGGGTTCTATTAACCAGAAAGCCCTGAGTTCCAAGAACACAGCAGCTGCGAAGGACTAGCCAAGAAGAGCGCAAAAGTACCACAACATGCCTGCCTCCACAGCTTTTTCCTTGGGGACATGCCTAATTCCTGGCTGATTTGCCTTTCTCGTCTTAGGGTTGGGGTTCGGCCTAGGGCTAGGATTTTTAAAATCAGGAAGCCCTGAGTTCCAGGCACACTGGAGCTGTGAAAGGCATCCAAAAGGGAGTGCAAAAGTGCCACAACATGGCTGCTTTCACGGCTTTTTCCTTGGCAAGAAGCCTAACACCAGGCTGATTTACCTTCCCAGGGTTACTGTTAGGCTTAGGCCTAGGGCTAGGATTTTTAAAACTAGGAAGCCCTGGGCTCCAGGCACACTGCAGCTGTTCAAGGCATCCCAAGGGGAGTACAAAAGTGCAACAACATGGCAGCTTTCACAGCTTTTTCCTTGGCACCATCCCTATACCTAGGCTGATTTATCTGCCTAGGGTTAGGGTTAGGGTTCAGCCTAGGGCTTGGATTTCTTTAACCAGGAAGCCCTGAGTTCCAGGCTTACTTCATCTGCCAAAGGCATCCCAAAGGGAGTGCAGAAGTGCCACAACATGGCTGCTTTCACGGCTTTTCCCTTAGGAAGAACCCTAATACCCGGCTGATTTACCTTCCTAGGGTTACTGTTAGGCTTAGGCCTAGGACTTTTAAAACCAGGAAGCCCTGGGCTCCAGGCACACTGCAGCTGCGAAAGGCATCCCAAGGGGAGCGCAAAAGTGACGCAACTTGGCTGCCACCACTGATATTTCCATGAGACCATCCCGAACCATAGGTTGATTTTCCTTCCTAGGGTTAAAGTTTGAGTTACGCCTAGGGTAAGGGCTCTATTAACCAGAAAGCCCTGAGTTCCAAGAACACAGCAGCTGCGAAGGACTAGCCAAGAAGAGCGCAAAAGTACCACAACATGCCTGCCTCCACAGCTTTTTCCTTGGGGACATTCCTAATTCCTGGCTGATTTGCCTTTCTCGTCTTAGGGTTGGGGTTCGGCCTAGGGCTAGGATTTTTAAAATCAGGAAGCCCTGAGTTCCAGGCACACTGGAGCTGTGAAAGGCATCCAAAAGGGAGTGCAAAAGTGCCACAACATGGCTGCTTTCACGGCTTTTTCCTTGGCAAGAAGCCTAACAGCAGGCTGATTTACCTTCCCAGGGTTACTGTTAGGCTTAGGCCTAGGGCTAGGATTTTTAAAACTAGGAAGCCCTGGGCTCCAGGCACACTGCAGTTGTTCAAGGCATCCCAAGGGGAGTACAAAAGTGCAACAACATGGCAGCTTTCACAGCTTTTTCCTTGGCACCATCCCTATACCTAGGCTGATTTATCTGCCTAGGGTTAGGGTTAGGGTTCAGCCTAGGGCTTGGATTTCTTTAACCAGGAAGCCCTGAGTTCCAGGCTTACTTCATCTGCCAAAGGCATCCCAAAGGGAGTGCAGAAGTGCCACAACATGGCTGCTTTCACGGCTTTTCCCTTAGGAAGAACCCTAATACCCGGCTGATTTACCTTCCTAGGGTTACTGTTAGGCTTAGGCCTAGGACTTTTAAAACCAGGAAGCCCTGGGCTCCAGGCACACTGCAGCTGCGAAAGGCATCCCAAGGGGAGCGCAAAAGTGACGCAACTTGGCTGCCACCACTGATATTTCCATGAGACCATCCCGAACCATAGGCTGATTTTCCTTCCTAGGCTTAAGGTTTGAGTTACGCCTAGGGTAAGGGTTCTATTAACCAGAAAGCCCTGAGTTCCAAGAACACAGCAGCTGCGAAGGACTAGCCAAGAAGAGCGCAAAAGTAGCACAACATGCCTGCCTCCACAGCTTTTTCCTTGGGGACATGCCTAATTCCTGGCTGATTTGCCTTTCTCGTCTTAGGGTTGGGGTTCGGCCTAGGGCTAGGATTTTTAAAATCAGGAAGCCCTGAGTTCCAGGCACACTGGAGCTGTGAAAGGCATCCAAAAGGGAGTGCAAAAGTGCCACAACATGGCTGCTTTCACGGCTTTTTCCTTGGCAAGAAGCCTAACACCAGGCTGATTTACCTTCCCAGGGTTACTGTTAGGCTTAGGCCTAGGGCTAGGATTTTTAAAACTAGGAAGCCCTGGGCTCCAGGCACACTGCAGCTGTTCAAGGCATCCCAAGGGGAGTACAAAAGTGCAACAACATGGCAGCTTTCACAGCTTTTTCCTTGGCACCATCCCTATACCTAGGCTGATTTATCTGCCTAGGGTTAGGGTTAGGGTTCAGCCTAGGGCTTGGATTTCTTTAACCAGGAAGCCCTGAGTTCCAGGCTTACTTCATCTGCCAAAGGCATCCCAAAGGGAGTGCAGAAGTGCCACAACATGGCTGCTTTCACGGCTTTTCCCTTAGGAAGAACCCTAATACCCGGCTGATTTACCTTCCTAGGGTTACTGTTAGGCTTAGGCCTAGGACTTTTAAAACCAGGAAGCCCTGGGCTCCAGGCACACTGCAGCTGCGAAAGGCATCCCAAGGGGAGCGCAAAAGTGACGCAACTTGGCTGCCACCACTGATATTTCCATGAGACCATCCCGAACCATAGGCTGATTTTCCTTCCTAGGCTTAAGGTTTGAGTTACGCCTAGGGTAAGGGTTCTATTAACCAGAAAGCCCTGAGTTCCAAGAACACAGCAGCTGCGAAGGACTAGCCAAGAAGAGCGCAAAAGTACCACAACATGCCTGCCTCCACAGCTTTTTCCTTGGGGACATGCCTAATTCCTGGCTGATTTGCCTTTCTCGTCTTAGGGTTGGGGTTCGGCCTAGGGCTAGGATTTTTAAAATCAGGAAGCCCTGAGTTCCAGGCACACTGGAGCTGTGAAAGGCATCCAAAAGGGAGTGCAAAAGTGCCACAACATGGCTGCTTTCACGGCTTTTTCCTTGGCAAGAAGCCTAACACCAGGCTGATTTACCTTCCCAGGGTTACTGTTAGGCTTAGGCCTAGGGCTAGGATTTTTAAAACTAGGAAGCCCTGGGCTCCAGGCACACTGCAGCTGTTCAAGGCATCCCAAGGGGAGTACAAAAGTGCAACAACATGGCAGCTTTCACAGCTTTTTCCTTGGCACCATCCCTATACCTAGGCTGATTTATCTGCCTAGGGTTAGGGTTAGGGTTCAGCCTAGGGCTTGGATTTCTTTAACCAGGAAGCCCTGAGTTCCAGGCTTACTTCATCTGCCAAAGGCATCCCAAAGGGAGTGCAGAAGTGCCACAACATGGCTGCTTTCACGGCTTTTCCCTTAGGAAGAACCCTAATACCCGGCTGATTTACCTTCCTAGGGTTACTGTTAGGCTTAGGCCTAGGACTTTTAAAACCAGGAAGCCCTGGGCTCCAGGCACACTGCAGCTGCGAAAGGCATCCCAAGGGGAGCGCAAAAGTGACGCAACTTGGCTGCCACCACTGATATTTCCATGAGACCATCCCGAACCATAGGTTGATTTTCCTCCCTAGGGTTAAAGTTTGAGTTACGCCTAGGGTAAGGGCTCTATTAACCAGAAAGCCCTGAGTTCCAAGAACACAGCAGCTGCGAAGGACTACCCAAGAAGAGAGCAAAAGTAACACAACATGCCTGCCTCCACAGCTTTTTCCTTGGGGACATGCCTAATTCCTGGCTGATTTGCCTTTCTCGTGTTAGGGTAGGGTTCGGCCTAGGGCTAGGATTTTCAAAAACAGGAAGCCCTGAGTTCCAGGCACACTGCAGCTGTTCAAGGCATCCCAAGGGGAGTACAAAA
The DNA here is from genome assembly GCF_027579445.1 of Ammospiza nelsoni. NCBI lineage: Eukaryota > Metazoa > Chordata > Aves > Passeriformes > Passerellidae > Ammospiza > Ammospiza nelsoni. The sequence goes on along the minus strand of NW_026683204.1, from coordinate 145,236 downwards.
GTGCAACAACATGGCAGCTTTCACAGCTTTTTCCTTGGCACCATCCCTATACCTAGGCTGATTTATCTGCCTAGGGTTAGGGTTAGGGTTCAGCCTAGGGCTTGGATTTCTTTAACCAGGAAGCCCTGAGTTCCAGGCTTACTTCATCTGCCAAAGGCATCCCAAAGGGAGTGCAGAAGTGCCACAACATGGCTGCTTTCACGGCTTTTCCCTTAGGAAGAACCCTAATACCCGGCTGATTTACCTTCCTAGGGTTACTGTTAGGCTTAGGCCTAGGACTTTTAAAACCAGGAAGCCCTGGGCTCCAGGCACACTGCAGCTGCGAAAGGCATCCCAAGGGGAGTGCAAAAGTGACGCAACTTGGCTGCCACGACTGATATTTCCATGAGACCATCCCGAACCATAGGCTGATTTTCCTTCCTAGGCTTAAGGTTTGAGTTACGCCTAGGGTAAGGGTTCTATTAACCAGAAAGCCCTGAGTTCCAAGAACACAGCAGCTGCGAAGGACTAGCCAAGAAGAGCGCAAAAGTACCACAACATGCCTGCCTCCACAGCTTTTTCCTTGGGGACATGCCTAATTCCTGGCTGATTTGCCTTTCTCGTCTTAGGGTTGGGGTTCGGCCTAGGGCTAGGATTTTTAAAATCAGGAAGCCCTGAGTTCCAGGCACACTGGAGCTGTGAAAGGCATCCAAAAGGGAGTGCAAAAGTGCCACAACATGGCTGCTTTCACGGCTTTTTCCTTGGCAAGAAGCCTAACACCAGGCTGATTTACCTTCCCAGGGTTACTGTTAGGCTTAGGCCTAGGGCTAGGATTTTTAAAACTAGGAAGCCCTTAGCTCCAGGCACACTGCAGTTGTTCAAGGCATCCCAAGGGGAGTACAAAAGTGCAACAACATGGCAGCTTTCACAGCTTTTTCCTTGGCACCATCCCTATACCTAGGCTGATTTATCTGCCTAGGGTTAGGGTTAGGGTTCAGCCTAGGGCTTGGATTTCTTTAACCAGGAAGCCCTGAGTTCCAGGCTTACTTCATCTGCCAAAGGCATCCCAAAGGGAGTGCAGAAGTGCCACAACATGGCTGCTTTCACGGCTTTTCCCTTAGGAAGAACCCTAATACCCGGCTGATTTACCTTCCTAGGGTTACTGTTAGGCTTAGGCCTAGGACTTTTAAAACCAGGAAGCCCTGGGCTCCAGGCACACTGCAGCTGCGAAAGGCATCCCAAGGGGAGCGCAAAAGTGACGCAACTTGGCTGCCACCACTGATATTTCCATGAGACCATCCCGAACCATAGGCTGATTTTCCTTCCTAGGGTTAAGGTTTGAGTTACGCCTAGGGTAAGGGTTCTATTAACCAGAAAGCCCTGAGTTCCAAGAACACAGCAGCTGCGAAGGACTAGCCAAGAAGAGCGCAAAAGTAGCACAACATGCCTGCCTCCACAGCTTTTTCCTTGGGGACATGCCTAATTCCTGGCTGATTTGCCTTTCTCGTCTTAGGGTTGGGGTTCGGCCTAGGGCTAGGATTTTTAAAATCAGGAAGCCCTGAGTTCCAGGCACACTGGAGCTGTGAAAGGCATCCAAAAGGGAGTGCAAAAGTGCCACAACATGGCTGCTTTCACGGCTTTTTCCTTGGCAAGAAGCCTAACACCAGGCTGATTTACCTTCCCAGGGTTACTGTTAGGCTTAGGCCTAGGGCTAGGATTTTTAAAACTAGGAAGCCCTGGGCTCCAGGCACACTGCAGTTGTTCAAGGCATCCCAAGGGGAGTACAAAAGTGCAACAACATGGCAGCTTTCACAGCTTTTTCCTTGGCACCATCCCTATACCTAGGCTGATTTATCTGCCTAGGGTTAGGGTTAGGGTTCAGCCTAGGGCTTGGATTTCTTTAACCAGGAAGCCCTGAGTTCCAGGCTTACTTCATCTGCCAAAGGCATCCCAAAGGGAGTGCAGAAGTGCCACAACATGGCTGCTTTCACGGCTTTTCCCTTAGGAAGAACCCTAATACCCGGCTGATTTACCTTCCTAGGGTTACTGTTAGGCTTAGGCCTAGGACTTTTAAAACCAGGAAGCCCTGGGCTCCAGGCACACTGCAGCTGCGAAAGGCATCCCAAGGGGAGCGCAAAAGTGACGCAACTTGGCTGCCACCACTGATATTTCCATGAGACCATCCCGAACCATAGGCTGATTTTCCTTCCTAGGCTTAAGGTTTGAGTTACGCCTAGGGTAAGGGTTCTATTAACCAGAAAGCCCTGAGTTCCAAGAACACAGCAGCTGCGAAGGACTAGCCAAGAAGAGCGCAAAAGTACCACAACATGCCTGCCTCCACAGCTTTTTCCTTGGGGACATGCCTAATTCCTGGCTGATTTGCCTTTCTCGTCTTAGGGTTGGGGTTCGGCCTAGGGCTAGGATTTTTAAAATCAGGAAGCCCTGAGTTCCAGGCACACTGGAGCTGTGAAAGGCATCCAAAAGGGAGTGCAAAAGTGCCACAACATGGCTGCTTTCACGGCTTTTTCCTTGGCAAGAAGCCTAACACCAGGCTGATTTACCTTCCCAGGGTTACTGTTAGGCTTAGGCCTAGGGCTAGGATTTTTAAAACTAGGAAGCCCTGGGCTCCAGGCACACTGCAGCTGTTCAAGGCATCCCAAGGGGAGTACAAAAGTGCAACAACATGGCAGCTTTCACAGCTTTTTCCTTGGCACCATCCCTATACCTAGGCTGATTTATCTGCCTAGGGTTAGGGTTAGGGTTCAGCCTAGGGCTTGGATTTCTTTAACCAGGAAGCCCTGAGTTCCAGGCTTACTTCATCTGCCAAAGGCATCCCAAAGGGAGTGCAGAAGTGCCACAACATGGCTGCTTTCACGGCTTTTCCCTTAGGAAGAACCCTAATACCCGGCTGATTTACCTTCCTAGGGTTACTGTTAGGCTTAGGCCTAGGACTTTTAAAACCAGGAAGCCCTGGGCTCCAGGCACACTGCAGCTGCGAAAGGCATCCCAAGGGGAGCGCAAAAGTGACGCAACTTGGCTGCCACCACTGATATTTCCATGAGACCATCCCGAACCATAGGCTGATTTTCCTTCCTAGGCTTAAGGTTTGAGTTACGCCTAGGGTAAGGGTTCTATTAACCAGAAAGCCCTGAGTTCCAAGAACACAGCAGCTGCGAAGGACTAGCCAAGAAGAGCGCAAAAGTAGCACAACATGCCTGCCTCCACAGCTTTTTCCTTGGGGACATGCCTAATTCCTGGCTGATTTGCCTTTCTCGTCTTAGGGTTGGGGTTCGGCCTAGGGCTAGGATTTTTAAAATCAGGAAGCCCTGAGTTCCAGGCACACTGGAGCTGTGAAAGGCATCCAAAAGGGAGTGCAAAAGTGCCACAACATGGCTGCTTTCACGGCTTTTTCCTTGGCAAGAAGCCTAACACCAGGCTGATTTACCTTCCCAGGGTTACTGTTAGGCTTCGGCCTAGGGCTAGGATTTTTAAAACTAGGAAGCCCTGGGCTCCAGGCACACTGCAGCTGTTCAAGGCATCCCAAGGGGAGTACAAAAGTGCAACAACATGGCAGCTTTCACAGCTTTTTCCTTGGCACCATCCCTATACCTAGGCTGATTTATCTGCCTAGGGTTAGGGTTAGGGTTCAGCCTAGGGCTTGGATTTCTTTAACCAGGAAGCCCTGAGTTCCAGGCTTACTTCATCTGCCAAAGGCATCCCAAAGGGAGTGCAGAAGTGCCACAACATGGCTGCTTTCACGGCTTTTCCCTTAGGAAGAACCCTAATACCCGGCTGATTTACCTTCCTAGGGTTACTGTTAGGCTTAGGCCTAGGACTTTTAAAACCAGGAAGCCCTGGGCTCCAGGCACACTGCAGCTGCGAAAGGCATCCCAAGGGGAGCGCAAAAGTGACGCAACTTGGCTGCCACCACTGATATTTCCATGAGACCATCCCGAACCATAGGTTGATTTTCCTCCCTAGGGTTAAAGTTTGAGTTACGCCTAGGGTAAGGGCTCTATTAACCAGAAAGCCCTGAGTTCCAAGAACACAGCAGCTGCGAAGGACTACCCAAGAAGAGAGCAAAAGTACCACAACATGCCTGCCTCCACAGCTTTTTCCTTGGGGACATGCCTAATTCCTGGCTGATTTGCCTTTCTCGTCTTAGGGTTGGGGTTCGGCCTAGGGCTAGGATTTTTAAAATCAGGAAGCCCTGAGTTCCAGGCACACTGGAGCTGTGAAAGGCATCCAAAAGGGAGTGCAAAAGTGCCACAACATGGCTGCTTTCACGGCTTTTTCCTTGGCAAGAAGCCTAACACCAGGCTGATTTACCTTCCCAGGGTTACTGTTAGGCTTCGGCCTAGGGCTAGGATTTTTAAAACTAGGAAGCCCTGGGCTCCAGGCACACTGCAGCTGTTCAAGGCATCCCAAGGGGAGTACAAAAGTGCAACAACATGGCAGCTTTCACAGCTTTTTCCTTGGCACCATCCCTATACCTAGGCTGATTTATCTGCCTAGGGTTAGGGTTAGGGTTCAGCCTAGGGCTTGGATTTCTTTAACCAGGAAGCCCTGAGTTCCAGGCTTACTTCATCTGCCAAAGGCATCCCAAAGGGAGTGCAGAAGTGCCACAACATGGCTGCTTTCACGGCTTTTCCCTTAGGAAGAACCCTAATACCCGGCTGATTTACCTTCCTAGGGTTACTGTTAGGCTTAGGCCTAGGACTTTTAAAACCAGGAAGCCCTGGGCTCCAGGCACACTGCAGCTGCGAAAGGCATCCCAAGGGGAGCGCAAAAGTGACGCAACTTGGCTGCCACCACTGATATTTCCATGAGACCATCCCGAACCATAGGCTGATTTTCCTTCCTAGGCTTAAGGTTTGAGTTACGCCTAGGGTAAGGGTTCTATTAACCAGAAAGCCCTGAGTTCCAAGAACACAGCAGCTGCGAAGGACTAGCCAAGAAGAGCGCAAAAGTAGCACAACATGCCTGCCTCCACAGCTTTTTCCTTGGGGACATGCCTAATTCCTGGCTGATTTGCCTTTCTCGTCTTAGGGTTGGGGTTCGGCCTAGGGCTAGGATTTTTAAAATCAGGAAGCCCTGAGTTCCAGGCACACTGGAGCTGTGAAAGGCATCCAAAAGGGAGTGCAAAAGTGCCACAACATGGCTGCTTTCACGGCTTTTTCCTTGGCAAGAAGCCTAACACCAGGCTGATTTACCTTCCCAGGGTTACTGTTAGGCTTAGGCCTAGGGCTAGGATTTTTAAAACTAGGAAGCCCTTAGCTCCAGGCACACTGCAGTTGTTCAAGGCATCCCAAGGGGAGTACAAAAGTGCAACAACATGGCAGCTTTCACAGCTTTTTCCTTGGCACCATCCCTATACCTAGGCTGATTTATCTGCCTAGGGTTAGGGTTAGGGTTCAGCCTAGGGCTTGGATTTCTTTAACCAGGAAGCCCTGAGTTCCAGGCTTACTTCATCTGCCAAAGGCATCCCAAAGGGAGTGCAGAAGTGCCACAACATGGCTGCTTTCACGGCTTTTCCCTTAGGAAGAACCCTAATACCCGGCTGATTTACCTTCCTAGGGTTACTGTTAGGCTTAGGCCTAGGACTTTTAAAACCAGGAAGCCCTGGGCTCCAGGCACACTGCAGCTGCGAAAGGCATCCCAAGGGGAGCGCAAAAGTGACGCAACTTGGCTGCCACCACTGATATTTCCATGAGACCATCCCGAACCATAGGCTGATTTTCCTTCCTAGGGTTAAGGTTTGAGTTACGCCTAGGGTAAGGGTTCTATTAACCAGAAAGCCCTGAGTTCCAAGAACACAGCAGCTGCGAAGGACTAGCCAAGAAGAGCGCAAAAGTACCACAACATGCCTGCCTCCACAGCTTTTTCCTTGGGGACATGCCTAATTCCTGGCTGATTTGCCTTTCTCGTCTTAGGGTTGGGGTTCGGCCTAGGGCTAGGATTTTTAAAATCAGGAAGCCCTGAGTTCCAGGCACACTGGAGCTGTGAAAGGCATCCAAAAGGGAGTGCAAAAGTGCCACAACATGGCTGCTTTCACGGCTTTTTCCTTGGCAAGAAGCCTAACACCAGGCTGATTTACCTTCCCAGGGTTACTGTTAGGCTTCGGCCTAGGGCTAGGATTTTTAAAACTAGGAAGCCCTGGGCTCCAGGCACACTGCAGCTGTTCAAGGCATCCCAAGGGGAGTACAAAAGTGCAACAACATGGCAGCTTTCACAGCTTTTTCCTTGGCACCATCCCTATACCTAGGCTGATTTATCTGCCTAGGGTTAGGGTTAGGGTTCAGCCTAGGGCTTGGATTTCTTTAACCAGGAAGCCCTGAGTTCCAGGCTTACTTCATCTGCCAAAGGCATCCCAAAGGGAGTGCAGAAGTGCCACAACATGGCTGCTTTCACGGCTTTTCCCTTAGGAAGAACCCTAATACCCGGCTGATTTACCTTCCTAGGGTTACTGTTAGGCTTAGGCCTAGGACTTTTAAAACCAGGAAGCCCTGGGCTCCAGGCACACTGCAGCTGCAAAAGGCATCCCAAGGGGAGCGCAAAAGTGACGCAACTTGGCTGCCACCACTGATATTTCCATGAGACCATCCCGAACCATAGGCTGATTTTCCTTCCTAGGCTTAAGGTTTGAGTTACGCCTAGGGTAAGGGTTCTATTAACCAGAAAGCCCTGAGTTCCAAGAACACAGCAGCTGCGAAGGACTAGCCAAGAAGAGCGCAAAAGTACCACAACATGCCTGCCTCCACAGCTTTTTCCTTGGGGACATGCCTAATTCCTGGCTGATTTGCCTTTCTCGTCTTAGGGTTGGGGTTCGGCCTAGGGCTAGGATTTTTAAAATCAGGAAGCCCTGAGTTCCAGGCACACTGGAGCTGTGAAAGGCATCCAAAAGGGAGTGCAAAAGTGCCACAACATGGCTGCTTTCACGGCTTTTTCCTTGGCAAGAAGCCTAACAGCAGGCTGATTTACCTTCCCAGGGTTACTGTTAGGCTTAGGCCTAGGGCTAGGATTTTTAAAACTAGGAAGCCCTTAGCTCCAGGCACACTGCAGTTGTTCAAGGCATCCCAAGGGGAGTACAAAAGTGCAACAACATGGCAGCTTTCACAGCTTTTTCCTTGGCACCATCCCTATACCTAGGCTGATTTATCTGCCTAGGGTTAGGGTTAGGGTTCAGCCTAGGGCTTGGATTTCTTTAACCAGGAAGCCCTGAGTTCCAGGCTTACTTCATCTGCCAAAGGCATCCCAAAGGGAGTGCAGAAGTGCCACAACATGGCTGCTTTCACGGCTTTTCCCTTAGGAAGAACCCTAATACCCGGCTGATTTACCTTCCTAGGGTTACTGTTAGGCTTAGGCCTAGGACTTTTAAAACCAGGAAGCCCTGGGCTCCAGGCACACTGCAGCTGCGAAAGGCATCCCAAGGGGAGCGCAAAAGTGACGCAACTTGGCTGCCACCACTGATATTTCCATGAGACCATCCCGAACCATAGGCTGATTTTCCTTCCTAGGGTTAAGGTTTGAGTTACGCCTAGGGTAAGGGTTCTATTAACCAGAAAGCCCTGAGTTCCAAGAACACAGCAGCTGCGAAGGACTAGCCAAGAAGAGCGCAAAAGTACCACAACATGCCTGCCTCCACAGCTTTTTCCTTGGGGACATGCCTAATTCCTGGCTGATTTGCCTTTCTCGTCTTAGGGTTGGGGTTCGGCCTAGGGCTAGGATTTTTAAAATCAGGAAGCCCTGAGTTCCAGGCACACTGGAGCTGTGAAAGGCATCCAAAAGGGAGTGCAAAAGTGCCACAACATGGCTGCTTTCACGGCTTTTTCCTTGGCAAGAAGCCTAACACCAGGCTGATTTACCTTCCCAGGGTTACTGTTAGGCTTCGGCCTAGGGCTAGGATTTTTAAAACTAGGAAGCCCTGGGCTCCAGGCACACTGCAGCTGTTCAAGGCATCCCAAGGGGAGTACAAAAGTGCAACAACATGGCAGCTTTCACAGCTTTTTCCTTGGCACCATCCCTATACCTAGGCTGATTTATCTGCCTAGGGTTAGGGTTAGGGTTCAGCCTAGGGCTTGGATTTCTTTAACCAGGAAGCCCTGAGTTCCAGGCTTACTTCATCTGCCAAAGGCATCCCAAAGGGAGTGCAGAAGTGCCACAACATGGCTGCTTTCACGGCTTTTCCCTTAGGAAGAACCCTAATACCCGGCTGATTTACCTTCCTAGGGTTACTGTTAGGCTTAGGCCTAGGACTTTTAAAACCAGGAAGCCCTGGGCTCCAGGCACACTGCAGCTGCGAAAGGCATCCCAAGGGGAGCGCAAAAGTGACGCAACTTGGCTGCCACCACTGATATTTCCATGAGAGCATCCCGAACCATAGGTTGATTTTCCTTCCTAGGCTTAAGGTTTGAGTTACGCCTAGGGTAAGGGTTCTATTAACCAGAAAGCCCTGAGTTCCAAGAACACAGCAGCTGCGAAGGACTAGCCAAGAAGAGCGCAAAAGTACCACAACATGCCTGCCTCCACAGCTTTTTCCTTGGGGACATGCCTAATTCCTGGCTGATTTGCCTTTCTCGTCTTAGGGTTGGGGTTCGGCCTAGGGCTAGGATTTTTAAAATCAGGAAGCCCTGAGTTCCAGGCACACTGGAGCTGTGAAAGGCATCCAAAAGGGAGTGCAAAAGTGCCACAACATGGCTGCTTTCACGGCTTTTTCCCTGGCAAGACGCCTAACACCAGGCTGATTTACCTTCCCAGGGTTACTGTTAGGCTTAGGCCTAGGGCTAGGATTTTTAAAACTAGGAAGCCCTGGGCTCCAGGCACACTGCAGCTGTTCAAGGCATCCCAAGGGGAGTACAAAAGTGCAACAACATGGCAGCTTTCACAGCTTTTTCCTTGGCACCATCCCTATACCTAGGCTGATTTATCTGCCTAGGGTTAGGGTTAGGGTTCAGCCTAGGGCTTGGATTTCTTTAACCAGGAAGCCCTGAGTTCCAGGCTTACTTCATCTGCCAAAGGCATCCCAAAGGGAGTGCAGAAGTGCCACAACATGGCTGCTTTCACGGCTTTTCCCTTAGGAAGAACCCTAATACCCGGCTGATTTACCTTCCTAGGGTTACTGTTAGGCTTAGGCCTAGGACTTTTAAAACCAGGAAGCCCTGGGCTCCAGGCACACTGCAGCTGCAAAAGGCATCCCAAGGGGAGCGCAAAAGTGACGCAACTTGGCTGCCACCACTGATATTTCCATGAGACCATCCCGAACCATAGGCTGATTTTCCTTCCTAGGCTTAAGGTTTGAGTTACGCCTAGGGTAAGGGTTCTATTAACCAGAAAGCCCTGAGTTCCAAGAACACAGCAGCTGCGAAGGACTAGCCAAGAAGAGCGCAAAAGTACCACAACATGCCTGCCTCCACAGCTTTTTCCTTGGGGACATGCCTAATTCCTGGCTGATTTGCCTTTCTCGTCTTAGGGTTGGGGTTCGGCCTAGGGCTAGGATTTTTAAAATCAGGAAGCCCTGAGTTCCAGGCACACTGGAGCTGTGAAAGGCATCCAAAAGGGAGTGCAAAAGTGCCACAACATGGCTGCTTTCACGGCTTTTTCCTTGGCAAGAAGCCTAACACCAGGCTGATTTACCTTCCCAGGGTTACTGTTAGGCTTCGGCCTAGGGCTAGGATTTTTAAAACTAGGAAGCCCTGGGCTCCAGGCACACTGCAGCTGTTCAAGGCATCCCAAGGGGAGTACAAAAGTGCAACAACATGGCAGCTTTCACAGCTTTTTCCTTGGCACCATCCCTATACCTAGGCTGATTTATCTGCCTAGGGTTAGGGTTAGGGTTCAGCCTAGGGCTTGGATTTCTTTAACCAGGAAGCCCTGAGTTCCAGGCTTACTTCATCTGCCAAAGGCATCCCAAAGGGAGTGCAGAAGTGCCACAACATGGCTGCTTTCACGGCTTTTCCCTTAGGAAGAACCCTAATACCCGGCTGATTTACCTTCCTAGGGTTACTGTTAGGCTTAGGCCTAGGACTTTTAAAACCAGGAAGCCCTGGGCTCCAGGCACACTGCAGCTGCGAAAGGCATCCCAAGGGGAGCGCAAAAGTGACGCAACTTGGCTGCCACCACTGATATTTCCATGAGACCATCCCGAACCATAGCTTGATTTTCCTTCCTAGGGTTAAAGTTTGAGTTACGCCTAGGGTAAGGGCTCTATTAACCAGAAAGCCCTGAGTTCCAAGAACACAGCAGCTGCGAAGGACTAGCCAAGAAGAGCGCAAAAGTACCACAACATGCCTGCCTCCACAGCTTTTTCCTTGGGGACATGCCTAATTCCTGGCTGATTTGCCTTTCTTGTCTTAGGGTTGGGGTTCGGCCTAGGGCTAGGATTTTTAAAATCAGGAAGCCCTGAGTTCCAGGCACACTGGAGCTGTGAAAGGCATCCAAAAGGGAGTGCAAAAGTGCCACAACATGGCTGCTTTCACGGCTTTTTCCTTGGCAAGAAGCCTAACACCAGGCTGATTTACCTTCCCAGGGTTACTGTTAGGCTTAGGCCTAGGGCTAGGATTTTTAAAACTAGGAAGCCCTTAGCTCCAGGCACACTGCAGCTGTTCAAGGCATCCCAAGGGGAGTACAAAAGTGCAACAACATGGCAGCTTTCACAGCTTTTTCCTTGGCACCATCCCTATACCTAGGCTGATTTATCTGCCTAGGGTTAGGGTTAGGGTTCAGCCTAGGGCTTGGATTTCTTTAACCAGGAAGCCCTGAGTTCCAGGCTTACTTCATCTGCCAAAGGCATCCCAAAGGGAGTGCAGAAGTGCCACAACATGGCTGCTTTCACGGCTTTTCCCTTAGGAAGAACCCTAATACCCGGCTGATTTACCTTCCTAGGGTTACTGTTAGGCTTAGGCCTAGGACTTTTAAAACCAGGAAGCCCTGGGCTCCAGGCACACTGCAGCTGCGAAAGGCATCCCAAGGGGAGCGCAAAAGTGACGCAACTTGGCTGCCACCACTGATATTTCCATGAGACCATCCCGAACCATAGGCTGATTTTCCTTCCTAGGGTTAAGGTTTGAGTTACGCCTAGGGTAAGGGTCTATTAACCAGAAAGCCCTGAGTTCCAAGAACACAGCAGCTGCGAAGGACTAGCCAAGAAGAGCGCAAAAGTAGCACAACATGCCTGCCTCCACAGCTTTTTCCTTGGGGACATGCCTAATTCCTGGCTGATTTGCCTTTCTCGTCTTAGGGTTGGGGTTCGGCCTAGGGCTAGGATTTTTAAAATCAGGAAGCCCTGAGTTCCAGGCACACTGGAGCTGTGAAAGGCATCCAAAAGGGAGTGCAAAAGTGCCACAACATGGCTGCTTTCACGGCTTTTTCCTTGGCAAGAAGCCTAACACCAGGCTGATTTACCTTCCCAGGGTTACTGTTAGGCTTCGGCCTAGGGCTAGGATTTTTGAAACTAGGAAGCCCTGGGCTCCAGGCACACTGCAGCTGTTCAAGGCATCCCAAGGGGAGTACAAAAGTGCAACAACATGGCAGCTTTCACAGCTTTTTCCTTGGCACCATCCCTATACCTAGGCTGATTTATCTGCCTAGGGTTAGGGTTAGGGTTCAGCCTAGGGCTTGGATTTCTTTAACCAGGAAGCCCTGAGTTCCAGGCTTACTTCATCTGCCAAAGGCATCCCAAAGGGAGTGCAGAAGTGCCACAACATGGCTGCTTTCACGGCTTTTCCCTTAGGAAGAACCCTAATACCCGGCTGATTTACCTTCCTAGGGTTACTGTTAGGCTTAGGCCTAGGACTTTTAAAACCAGGAAGCCCTGGGCTCCAGGCACACTGCAGCTGCGAAAGGCATCCCAAGGGGAGCGCAAAAGTGACGCAACTTGGCTGCCACCACTGATATTTCCATGAGACCATCCCGAACCATAGGCTGATTTTCCTTCCTAGGCTTAAGGTTTGAGTTACGCCTAGGGTAAGGGTTCTATTAACCAGAAAGCCCTGAGTTCCAAGAACACAGCAGCTGCGAAGGACTAGCCAAGAAGAGCGCAAAAGTACCACAACATGCCTGCCTCCACAGCTTTTTCCTTGGGGACATGCCTAATTCCTGGCTGATTTGCCTTTCTCGTCTTAGGGTTGGGGTTCGGCCTAGGGCTAGGATTTTTAAAATCAGGAAGCCCTGAGTTCCAGGCACACTGGAGCTGTGAAAGGCATCCAAAAGGGAGTGCAAAAGTGCCACAACATGGCTGCTTTCACGGCTTTTGCCTTGGCAAGAAGCCTAACACCAGGCTGATTTACCTTCCCAGGGTTACTGTTAGGCTTAGGCCTAGGGCTAGGATTTTTAAAACTAGGAAGCCCTGGGCTCCAGGCACACTGCAGCTGTTCAAGGCATCCCAAGGGGAGTACAAAAGTGCAACAACATGGCAGCTTTCACAGCTTTTTCCTTGGCACCATCCCTATACCTAGGCTGATTTATCTGCCTAGGGTTAAGGTTAGGGTTCAGCCTAGGGTTTGGATTTCTTTAACCAGGAAGCCCTGAGTTCCAGGCTTACTTCATCTGCCAAAGGCATCCCAAAGGGAGTGCAGAAGTGCCACAACATGGCTGCTTTCACAGCTTTTCCCTTAGGAAGAACCCTAATACCCGGCTGATTTACCTTCCTAGGGTTACTGTTAGGCTTAGGCCTAGGACTTTTAAAACCAGGAAGCCCTGGGCTCCAGGCACACTGCAGCTGCGAAAGGCATCCCAAGGGGAGCGCAAAAGTGACGCAACTTGGCTGCCACCACTGATATTTCCATGAGACCATCCCGAACCATAGGCTGATTTTCCTTCCTAGGCTTAAGGTTTGAGTTACGCCTAGGGTAAGGGTTCTATTAACCAGAAAGCCCTGAGTTCCAAGAACACAGCAGCTGCGAAGGACTAGCCAAGAAGAGCGCAAAAGTACCACAACATGCCTGCCTCCACAGCTTTTTCCTTGGGGACATGCCTAATTCCTGGCTGATTTGCCTTTCTCGTCTTAGGGTTGGGGTTCGGCCTAGGGCTAGGATTTTTAAAATCAGGAAGCCCTGAGTTCCAGGCACACTGGAGCTGTGAAAGGCATCCAAAAGGGAGTGCAAAAGTGCCACAACATGGCTGCTTTCACGGCTTTTTCCTTGGCAAGACGCCTAACACCAGGCTGATTTACCTTCCCAGGGTTACTGTTAGGCTTAGGCCTAGGGCTAGGATTTTTAAAACTAGGAAGCCCTGGGCTCCAGGCACACTGCAGCTGTTCAAGGCATCCCAAGGGGAGTACAAAAGTGCAACAACATGGCAGCTTTCACAGCTTTTTCCTTGGCACCATCCCTATACCTAGGCTGATTTATCTGCCTAGGGTTAGGGTTAGGGTTCAGCCTAGGGCTTGGATTTCTTTAACCAGGAAGCCCTGAGTTCCAGGCTTACTTCATCTGCCAAAGGCATCCCAAAGGGAGTGCAGAAGTGCCACAACATGGCTGCTTTCACGGCTTTTCCCTTAGGAAGAACCCTAATACCCGGCTGATTTACCTTCCTAGGGTTACTGTTAGGCTTAGGCCTAGGACTTTTAAAACCAGGAAGCCCTGGGCTCCAGGCACACTGCAGCTGCGAAAGGCATCCCAAGGGGAGCGCAAAAGTGACGCAACTTGGCTGCCACCACTGATATTTCCATGAGAGCATCCCGAACCATAGGCTGATTTTCCTTCCTAGGCTTAAGGTTTGAGTTACGCCTAGGGTAAGGGTTCTATTAACCAGAAAGCCCTGAGTTCCAAGAACACAGCAGCTGCGAAGGACTAGCCAAGAAGAGCGCAAAAGTAGCACAACATGCCTGCCTCCACAGCTTTTTCCTTGGGGACATGCCTAATTCCTGGCTGATTTGCCTTTCTCGTCTTAGGGTTGGGGTTCGGCCTAGGGCTAGGATTTTTAAAATCAGGAAGCCCTGAGTTCCAGGCACACTGGAGCTGTGAAAGGCATCCAAAAGGGAGTGCAAAAGTGCCACAACATGGCTGCTTTCACGGCTTTTTCCTTGGCAAGAAGCCTAACACCAGGCTGATTTACCTTCCCAGGGTTACTGTTAGGCTTCGGCCTAGGGCTAGGATTTTTAAAACTAGGAAGCCCTGGGCTCCAGGCACACTGCAGCTGTTCAAGGCATCCCAAGGGGAGTACAAAAGTGCAACAACATGGCAGCTTTCACAGCTTTTTCCTTGGCACCATCCCTATACCTAGGCTGATTTATCTGCCTAGGGTTAAGGTTAGGGTTCAGCCTAGGGCTTGGATTTCTTTAACCAGGAAGCCCTGAGTTCCAGGCTTACTTCATCTGCCAAAGGCATCCCAAAGGGAGTGCAGAAGTGCCACAACATGGCTGCTTTCACGGCTTTTCCCTTAGGAAGAACCCTAATACCCGGCTGATTTACCTTCCTAGGGTTACTGTTAGGCTTAGGCCTAGGACTTTTAAAACCAGGAAGCCCTGGGCTCCAGGCACACTGCAGCTGCGAAAGGCATCCCAAGGGGAGCGCAAAAGTGACGCAACTTGGCTGCCACCACTGATATTTCCATGAGACCATCCCGAACCATAGGCTGATTTTCCTTCCTAGGCTTAAGGTTTGAGTTACGCCTAGGGTAAGGGTTCTATTAACCAGAAAGCCCTGAGTTCCAAGAACACAGCAGCTGCGAAGGACTAGCCAAGAAGAGCGCAAAAGTACCACAACATGCCTGCCTCCACAGCTTTTTCCTTGGGGACATGCCTAATTCCTGGCTGATTTGCCTTTCTCGTCTTAGGGTTGGGGTTCGGCCTAGGGCTAGGATTTTTAAAATCAGGAAGCCCTGAGTTCCAGGCACACTGGAGCTGTGAAAGGCATCCAAAAGGGAGTGCAAAAGTGCCACAACATGGCTGCTTTCACGGCTTTTTCCTTGGCAAGAAGCCTAACAGCAGGCTGATTTACCTTCCCAGGGTTACTGTTAGGCTTAGGCCTAGGGCTAGGATTTTTAAAACTAGGAAGCCCTGGGCTCCAGGCACACTGCAGCTGTTCAAGGCATCCCAAGGGGAGTACAAAAGTGCAACAACATGGCAGCTTTCACAGCTTTTTCCTTGGCACCATCCCTATACCTAGGCTGATTTATCTGCCTAGGGTTAGGGTTAGGGTTCAGCCTAGGGCTTGGATTTCTTTAACCAGGAAGCCCTGAGTTCCAGGCTTACTTCATCTGCCAAAGGCATCCCAAAGGGAGTGCAGAAGTGCCACAACATGGCTGCTTTCACGGCTTTTCCCTTAGGAAGAACCCTAATACCCGGCTGATTTACCTTCCTAGGGTTACTGTTAGGCTTAGGCCTAGGACTTTTAAAACCAGGAAGCCCTGGGCTCCAGGCACACTGCAGCTGCGAAAGGCATCCCAAGGGGAGCGCAAAAGTGACGCAACTTGGCTGCCACCACTGATATTTCCATGAGACCATCCCGAACCATAGGTTGATTTTCCTTCCTAGGGTTAAAGTTTGAGTTACGCCTAGGGTAAGGGCTCTATTAACCAGAAAGCCCTGAGTTCCAAGAACACAGCAGCTGCGAAGGACTAGCCAAGAAGAGCGCAAAAGTACCACAACATGCCTGCCTCCACAGCTTTTTCCTTGGGGACATTCCTAATTCCTGGCTGATTTGCCTTTCTCGTCTTAGGGTTGGGGTTCGGCCTAGGGCTAGGATTTTTAAAATCAGGAAGCCCTGAGTTCCAGGCACACTGGAGCTGTGAAAGGCATCCAAAAGGGAGTGCAAAAGTGCCACAACATGGCTGCTTTCACGGCTTTTTCCTTGGCAAGAAGCCTAACAGCAGGCTGATTTACCTTCCCAGGGTTACTGTTAGGCTTAGGCCTAGGGCTAGGATTTTTAAAACTAGGAAGCCCTGGGCTCCAGGCACACTGCAGTTGTTCAAGGCATCCCAAGGGGAGTACAAAAGTGCAACAACATGGCAGCTTTCACAGCTTTTTCCTTGGCACCATCCCTATACCTAGGCTGATTTATCTGCCTAGGGTTAGGGTTAGGGTTCAGCCTAGGGCTTGGATTTCTTTAACCAGGAAGCCCTGAGTTCCAGGCTTACTTCATCTGCCAAAGGCATCCCAAAGGGAGTGCAGAAGTGCCACAACATGGCTGCTTTCACGGCTTTTCCCTTAGGAAGAACCCTAATACCCGGCTGATTTACCTTCCTAGGGTTACTGTTAGGCTTAGGCCTAGGACTTTTAAAACCAGGAAGCCCTGGGCTCCAGGCACACTGCAGCTGCGAAAGGCATCCCAAGGGGAGCGCAAAAGTGACGCAACTTGGCTGCCACCACTGATATTTCCATGAGACCATCCCGAACCATAGGCTGATTTTCCTTCCTAGGCTTAAGGTTTGAGTTACGCCTAGGGTAAGGGTTCTATTAACCAGAAAGCCCTGAGTTCCAAGAACACAGCAGCTGCGAAGGACTAGCCAAGAAGAGCGCAAAAGTACCACAACATGCCTGCCTCCACAGCTTTTTCCTTGGGGACATGCCTAATTCCTGGCTGATTTGCCTTTCTCGTCTTAGGGTTGGGGTTCGGCCTAGGGCTAGGATTTTTAAAATCAGGAAGCCCTGAGTTCCAGGCACACTGGAGCTGTGAAAGGCATCCAAAAGGGAGTGCAAAAGTGCCACAACATGGCTGCTTTCACGGCTTTTTCCTTGGCAAGAAGCCTAACACCAGGCTGATTTACCTTCCCAGGGTTACTGTTAGGCTTAGGCCTAGGGCTAGGATTTTTAAAACTAGGAAGCCCTGGGCTCCAGGCACACTGCAGTTGTTCAAGGCATCCCAAGGGGAGTACAAAAGTGCAACAACATGGCAGCTTTCACAGCTTTTTCCTTGGCACCATCCCTATACCTAGGCTGATTTATCTGCCTAGGGTTAGGGTTAGGGTTCAGCCTAGGGCTTGGATTTCTTTAACCAGGAAGCCCTGAGTTCCAGGCTTACTTCATCTGCCAAAGGCATCCCAAAGGGAGTGCAGAAGTGCCACAACATGGCTGCTTTCACGGCTTTTCCCTTAGGAAGAACCCTAATACCCGGCTGATTTACCTTCCTAGGGTTACTGTTAGGCTTAGGCCTAGGACTTTTAAAACCAGGAAGCCCTGGGCTCCAGGCACACTGCAGCTGCGAAAGGCATCCCAAGGGGAGCGCAAAAGTGACGCAACTTGGCTGCCACCACTGATATTTCCATGAGACCATCCCGAACCATAGGCTGATTTTCCTTCCTAGGCTTAAGGTTTGAGTTACGCCTAGGGTAAGGGTTCTATTAACCAGAAAGCCCTGAGTTCCAAGAACACAGCAGCTGCGAAGGACTAGCCAAGAAGAGCGCAAAAGTAGCACAACATGCCTGCCTCCACAGCTTTTTCCTTGGGGACATGCCTAATTCCTGGCTGATTTGCCTTTCTCGTCTTAGGGTTGGGGTTCGGCCTAGGGCTAGGATTTTTAAAATCAGGAAGCCCTGAGTTCCAGGCACACTGGAGCTGTGAAAGGCATCCAAAAGGGAGTGCAAAAGTGCCACAACATGGCTGCTTTCACGGCTTTTTCCTTGGCAAGAAGCCTAACACCAGGCTGATTTACCTTCCCAGGGTTACTGTTAGGCTTAGGCCTAGGGCTAGGATTTTTAAAACTAGGAAGCCCTGGGCTCCAGGCACACTGCAGCTGTTCAAGGCATCCCAAGGGGAGTACAAAAGTGCAACAACATGGCAGCTTTCACAGCTTTTTCCTTGGCACCATCCCTATACCTAGGCTGATTTATCTGCCTAGGGTTAGGGTTAGGGTTCAGCCTAGGGCTTGGATTTCTTTAACCAGGAAGCCCTGAGTTCCAGGCTTACTTCATCTGCCAAAGGCATCCCAAAGGGAGTGCAGAAGTGCCACAACATGGCTGCTTTCACGGCTTTTCCCTTAGGAAGAACCCTAATACCCGGCTGATTTACCTTCCTAGGGTTACTGTTAGGCTTAGGCCTAGGACTTTTAAAACCAGGAAGCCCTGGGCTCCAGGCACACTGCAGCTGCGAAAGGCATCCCAAGGGGAGCGCAAAAGTGACGCAACTTGGCTGCCACCACTGATATTTCCATGAGACCATCCCGAACCATAGGTTGATTTTCCTTCCTAGGGTTAAAGTTTGAGTTACGCCTAGGGTAAGGGCTCTATTAACCAGAAAGCCCTGAGTTCCAAGAACACAGCAGCTGCGAAGGACTACCCAAGAAGAGCGCAAAAGTAACACAACATGCCTGCCTCCACAGCTTTTTCCTTGGGGACATGCCTAATTCCTGGCTGATTTGCCTTTCTCGTCTTAGGGTTGGGGTTCGGCCTAGGGCTAGGATTTTTAAAATCAGGAAGCCCTGAGTTCCAGGCACACTGGAGCTGTGAAAGGCATCCAAAAGGGAGTGCAAAAGTGCCACAACATGGCTGCTTTCACGGCTTTTTCCTTGGCAAGAAGCCTAACACCAGGCTGATTTACCTTCCCAGGGTTACTGTTAGGCTTCGGCCTAGGGCTAGGATTTTTAAAACTAGGAAGCCCTGGGCTCCAGGCACACTGCAGCTGTTCAAGGCATCCCAAGGGGAGTACAAAAGTGCAACAACATGGCAGCTTTCACAGCTTTTTCCTTGGCACCATCCCTATACCTAGGCTTATTTATCTGCCTAGGGTTAGGGTTAGGGTTCAGCCTAGGGCTTGGATTTCTTTAACCAGGAAGCCCTGAGTTCCAGGCTTACTTCATCTGCCAAAGGCATCCCAAAGGGAGTGCAGAAGTGCCACAACATGGCTGCTTTCACGGCTTTTCCCTTAGGAAGAACCCTAATACCCGGCTGATTTACCTTCCTAGGGTTACTGTTAGGCTTAGGCCTAGGACTTTTAAAACCAGGAAGCCCTGGGCTCCAGGCACACTGCAGCTGCGAAAGGCATCCCAAGGGGAGCGCAAAAGTGACGCAACTTGGCTGCCACCACTGATATTTCCATGAGACCATCCCGAACCATAGGCTGATTTTCCTTCCTAGGCTTAAGGTTTGAGTTACGCCTAGGGTAAGGGCTCTATTAACCAGAAAGCCCTGAGTTCCAAGAACACAGCAGCTGCGAAGGACTAGCCAAGAAGAGAGCAAAATTAACACAACATGCCTGCCTCCACAGCTTTTTCCTTGGGGACATGCCTAATTCCTGGCTGATTTGCCTTTCTCGTCTTAGGGTTGGGGTTCGGCCTAGGGCTAGGATTTTTAAAATCAGGAAGCCCTGAGTTCCAGGCACACTGGAGCTGTGAAAGGCATCCAAAAGGGAGTGCAAAAGTGCCACAACATGGCTGCTTTCACGGCTTTTTCCTTGGCAAGAAGCCTAACACCAGGCTGATTTACCTTCCCAGGGTTACTGTTAGGCTTAGGCCTAGGGCTAGGATTTTTAAAACTAGGAAGCCCTTAGCTCCAGGCACACTGCAGCTGTTCAAGGCATCCCAAGGGGAGTACAAAAGTGCAACAACATGGCAGCTTTCACAGCTTTTTCCTTGGCACCATCCCTATACCTAGGCTGATTTATCTGCCTAGGGTTAGGGTTAGGGTTCAGCCTAGGGCTTGGATTTCTTTAACCAGGAAGCCCTGAGTTCCAGGCTTACTTCATCTGCCAAAGGCATCCCAAAGGGAGTGCAGAAGTGCCACAACATGGCTGCTTTCACGGCTTTTCCCTTAGGAAGAACCCTAATACCCGGCTGATTTACCTTCCTAGGGTTACTGTTAGGCTTAGGCCTAGGACTTTTAAAACCAGGAAGCCCTGGGCTCCAGGCACACTGCAGCTGCGAAAGGCATCCCAAGGGGAGTGCAAAAGTGACGCAACTTGGCTGCCACCACTGATATTTCCATGAGAGCATCCCGAACCATAGGCTGATTTTCCTTCCTAGGCTTAAGGTTTGAGTTACGCCTAGGGTAAGGGTTCTATTAACCAGAAAGCCCTGAGTTCCAAGAACACAGCAGCTGCGAAGGACTAGCCAAGAAGAGCGCAAAAGTAGCACAACATGCCTGCCTCCACAGCTTTTTCCTTGGGGACATGCCTAATTCCTGGCTGATTTGCCTTTCTCGTCTTAGGGTTGGGGTTCGGCCTAGGGCTAGGATTTTTAAAATCAGGAAGCCCTGAGTTCCAGGCACACTGGAGCTGTGAAAGGCATCCAAAAGGGAGTGCAAAAGTGCCACAACATGGCTGCTTTCACGGCTTTTTCCTTGGCAAGAAGCCTAACACCAGGCTGATTTACCTTCCCAGGGTTACTGTTAGGCTTAGGCCTAGGGCTAGGATTTTTAAAACTAGGAAGCCCTGGGCTCCAGGCACACTGCAGCTGTTCAAGGCATCCCAAGGGGAGTACAAAAGTGCAACAACATGGCAGCTTTCACAGCTTTTTCCTTGGCACCATCCCTATACCTAGGCTGATTTATCTGCCTAGGGTTAAGGTTAGGGTTCAGCCTAGGGCTTGGATTTCTTTAACCAGGAAGCCCTGAGTTCCAGGCTTACTTCATCTGCCAAAGGCATCCCAAAGGGAGTGCAGAAGTGCCACAACATGGCTGCTTTCACGGCTTTTCCCTTAGGAAGAACCCTAATACCCGGCTGATTTACCTTCCTAGGGTTACTGTTAGGCTTAGGCCTAGGACTTTTAAAACCAGGAAGCCCTGGGCTCCAGGCACACTGCAGCTGCGAAAGGCATCCCAAGGGGAGCGCAAAAGTGACGCAACTTGGCTGCCACCACTGATATTTCCATGAGACCATCCCGAACCATAGGCTGATTTTCCTTCCTAGGGTTAAGGTTTGAGTTACGCCTAGGGTAAGGGTTCTATTAACCAGAAAGCCCTGAGTTCCAAGAACACAGCAGCTGCGAAGGACTAGCCAAGAAGAGCGCAAAAGTAGCACAACATGCCTGCCTCCACAGCTTTTTCCTTGGGGACATGCCTAATTCCTGGCTGATTTGCCTTTCTCGTCTTAGGGTTGGGGTTCGGCCTAGGGCTAGGATTTTTAAAATCAGGAAGCCCTGAGTTCCAGGCACACTGGAGCTGTGAAAGGCATCCAAAAGGGAGTGCAAAAGTGCCACAACATGGCTGCTTTCACGGCTTTTTCCTTGGCAAGAAGCCTAACACCAGGCTGATTTACCTTCCCAGGGTTACTGTTAGGCTTAGGCCTAGGGCTAGGATTTTTAAAACTAGGAAGCCCTGGGCTCCAGGCACACTGCAGCTGTTCAAGGCATCCCAAGGGGAGTACAAAAGTGCAACAACATGGCAGCTTTCACAGCTTTTTCCTTGGCACCATCCCTATACCTAGGCTGATTTATCTGCCTAGGGTTAGGGTTAGGCTTCAGCCTAGGGCTTGGATTTCTTTAACCAGGAAGCCCTGAGTTCCAGGCTTACTTCATCTGCCAAAGGCATCCCAAAGGGAGTGCAGAAGTGCCACAACATGGCTGCTTTCACGGCTTTTCCCTTAGGAAGAACCCTAATACCCGGCTGATTTACCTTCCTAGGGTTACTGTTAGGCTTAGGCCTAGGACTTTTAAAACCAGGAAGCCCTGGGCTCCAGGCACACTGCAGCTGCGAAAGGCATCCCAAGGGGAGCGCAAAAGTGACGCAACTTGGCTGCCACCACTGATATTTCCATGAGACCATCCCAAATCATAGGTTGATTTTCCTCCCTAGGGTTAAAGTTTGAGTTACGCCTAGGGTAAGGGCTCTATTAACCAGAAAGCCCTGAGTTCCAAGAACACAGCAGCTGCGAAGGACTAGCCAAGAAGAGCGCAAAAGTAACACAACATGCCTGCCTCCACAGCTTTTTCCTTGGGGACATGCCTAATTCCTGGCTGATTTGCCTTTCTCGTCTTAGGGTTGGGGTTCGGCCTAGGGCTAGGATTTTTAAAATCAGGAAGCCCTGAGTTCCAGGCACACTGGAGCTGTGAAAGGCATCCAAAAGGGAGTGCAAAAGTGCCACAACATGGCTGCTTTCACGGCTTTTTCCTTGGCAAGAAGCCTAACACCAGGCTGATTTACCTTCCCAGGGTTACTGTTAGGCTTAGGCCTAGGGCTAGGATTTTTAAAACTAGGAAGCCCTTAGCTCCAGGCACACTGCAGCTGTTCAAGGCATCCCAAGGGGAGTACAAAAGTGCAACAACATGGCAGCTTTCACAGCTTTTTCCTTGGCACCATCCCTATACCTAGGCTGATTTATCTGCCTAGGGTTAAGGTTAGGGTTCAGCCTAGGGCTTGGATTTCTTTAACCAGGAAGCCCTGAGTTCCAGGCTTACTTCATCTGCCAAAGGCATCCCAAAGGGAGTGCAGAAGTGCCACAACATGGCTGCTTTCACGGCTTTTCCCTTAGGAAGAACCCTAATACCCGGCTGATTTACCTTCCTAGGGTTACTGTTAGGCTTAGGCCTAGGACTTTTAAAACCAGGAAGCCCTGGGCTCCAGGCACACTGCAGCTGCGAAAGGCATCCCAAGGGGAGTGCAAAAGTGACGCAACTTGGCTGCCACCACTGATATTTCCATGAGAGCATCCCGAACCATAGGCTGATTTTCCTTCCTAGGCTTAAGGTTTGAGTTACGCCTAGGGTAAGGGTTCTATTAACCAGAAAGCCCTGAGTTCCAAGAACACAGCAGCTGCGAAGGACTAGCCAAGAAGAGCGCAAAAGTAGCACAACATGCCTGCCTCCACAGCTTTTTCCTTGGGGACATGCCTAATTCCTGGCTGATTTGCCTTTCTCGTCTTAGGGTTGGGGTTCGGCCTAGGGCTAGGATTTTTAAAATCAGGAAGCCCTGAGTTCCAGGCACACTGGAGCTGTGAAAGGCATCCAAAAGGGAGTGCAAAAGTGCCACAACATGGCTGCTTTCACGGCTTTTTCCTTGGCAAGAAGCCTAACACCAGGCTGATTTACCTTCCCAGGGTTACTGTTAGGCTTAGGCCTAGGGCTAGGATTTTTAAAACTAGGAAGCCCTGGGCTCCAGGCACACTGCAGCTGTTCAAGGCATCCCAAGGGGAGTACAAAAGTGCAACAACATGGCAGCTTTCACAGCTTTTTCCTTGGCACCATCCCTATACCTAGGCTGATTTATCTGCCTAGGGTTAAGGTTAGGGTTCAGCCTAGGGCTTGGATTTCTTTAACCAGGAAGCCCTGAGTTCCAGGCTTACTTCATCTGCCAAAGGCATCCCAAAGGGAGTGCAGAAGTGCCACAACATGGCTGCTTTCACGGCTTTTCCCTTAGGAAGAACCCTAATACCCGGCTGATTTACCTTCCTAGGGTTACTGTTAGGCTTAGGCCTAGGACTTTTAAAACCAGGAAGCCCTGGGCTCCAGGCACACTGCAGCTGCGAAAGGCATCCCAAGGGGAGCGCAAAAGTGACGCAACTTGGCTGCCACCACTGATATTTCCATGAGACCATCCCGAACCATAGGCTGATTTTCCTTCCTAGGGTTAAGGTTTGAGTTACGCCTAGGGTAAGGGTTCTATTAACCAGAAAGCCCTGAGTTCCAAGAACACAGCAGCTGCGAAGGACTAGCCAAGAAGAGCGCAAAAGTAGCACAACATGCCTGCCTCCACAGCTTTTTCCTTGGGGACATGCCTAATTCCTGGCTGATTTGCCTTTCTCGTCTTAGGGTTGGGGTTCGGCCTAGGGCTAGGATTTTTAAAATCAGGAAGCCCTGAGTTCCAGGCACACTGGAGCTGTGAAAGGCATCCAAAAGGGAGTGCAAAAGTGCCACAACATGGCTGCTTTCACGGCTTTTTCCTTGGCAAGAAGCCTAACACCAGGCTGATTTACCTTCCCAGGGTTACTGTTAGGCTTAGGCCTAGGGCTAGGATTTTTAAAACTAGGAAGCCCTGGGCTCCAGGCACACTGCAGCTGTTCAAGGCATCCCAAGGGGAGTACAAAAGTGCAACAACATGGCAGCTTTCACAGCTTTTTCCTTGGCACCATCCCTATACCTAGGCTGATTTATCTGCCTAGGGTTAGGGTTAGGCTTCAGCCTAGGGCTTGGATTTCTTTAACCAGGAAGCCCTGAGTTCCAGGCTTACTTCATCTGCCAAAGGCATCCCAAAGGGAGTGCAGAAGTGCCACAACATGGCTGCTTTCACGGCTTTTCCCTTAGGAAGAACCCTAATACCCGGCTGATTTACCTTCCTAGGGTTACTGTTAGGCTTAGGCCTAGGACTTTTAAAACCAGGAAGCCCTGGGCTCCAGGCACACTGCAGCTGCGAAAGGCATCCCAAGGGGAGCGCAAAAGTGACGCAACTTGGCTGCCACCACTGATATTTCCATGAGACCATCCCAAATCATAGGTTGATTTTCCTCCCTAGGGTTAAAGTTTGAGTTACGCCTAGGGTAAGGGCTCTATTAACCAGAAAGCCCTGAGTTCCAAGAACACAGCAGCTGCGAAGGACTAGCCAAGAAGAGCGCAAAAGTACCACAACATGCCTGCCTCCACAGCTTTTTCCTTGGGGACATGCCTAATTCCTGGCTGATTTGCCTTTCTCGTCTTAGGGTTGGGGTTCGGCCTAGGGCTAGGATTTTTAAAATCAGGAAGCCCTGAGTTCCAGGCACACTGGAGCTGTGAAAGGCATCCAAAAGGGAGTGCAAAAGTGCCACAACATGGCTGCTTTCACGGCTTTTTCCTTGGCAAGAAGCCTAACACCAGGCTGATTTACCTTCCCAGGGTTACTGTTAGGCTTAGGCCTAGGGCTAGGATTTTTAAAACTAGGAAGCCCTGGGCTCCAGGCACACTGCAGCTGTTCAAGGCATCCCAAGGGGAGTACAAAAGTGCAACAACATGGCAGCTTTCACAGCTTTTTCCTTGGCACCATCCCTATACCTAGGCTGATTTATCTGCCTAGGGTTAGGGTTAGGGTTCAGCCTAGGGCTTGGATTTCTTTAACCAGGAAGCCCTGAGTTCCAGGCTTACTTCATCTGCCAAAGGCATCCCAAAGGGAGTGCAGAAGTGCCACAACATGGCTGCTTTCACGGCTTTTCCCTTAGGAAGAACCCTAATACCCGGCTGATTTACCTTCCTAGGGTTACTGTTAGGCTTAGGCCTAGGACTTTTAAAACCAGGAAGCCCTGGGCTCCAGGCACACTGCAGCTGCGAAAGGCATCCCAAGGGGAGCGCAAAAGTGACGCAACTTGGCTGCCACCACTGATATTTCCATGAGACCATCCCGAACCATAGGCTGATTTTCCTTCCTAGGGTTAAGGTTTGAGTTACGCCTAGGGTAAGGGTTCTATTAACCAGAAAGCCCTGAGTTCCAAGAACACAGCAGCTGCGAAGGACTAGCCAAGAAGAGCGCAAAAGTACCACAACATGCCTGCCTCCACAGCTTTTTCCTTGGGGACATGCCTAATTCCTGGCTGATTTGCCTTTCTCGTCTTAGGGTTGGGGTTCGGCCTAGGGCTAGGATTTTTAAAATCAGGAAGCCCTGAGTTCCAGGCACACTGGAGCTGTGAAAGGCATCCAAAAGGGAGTGCAAAAGTGCCACAACATGGCTGCTTTCACGGCTTTTTCCTTGGCAAGAAGCCTAACACCAGGCTGATTTACCTTCCCAGGGTTACTGTTAGGCTTAGGCCTAGGGCTAGGATTTTTAAAACTAGGAAGCCCTTAGCTCCAGGCACACTGCAGCTGTTCAAGGCATCCCAAGGGGAGTACAAAAGTGCAACAACATGGCAGCTTTCACAGCTTTTTCCTTGGCACCATCCCTATACCTAGGCTGATTTATCTGCCTAGGGTTAGGGTTAGGGTTCAGCCTAGGGCTTGGATTTCTTTAACCAGGAAGCCCTGAGTTCCAGGCTTACTTCATCTGCCAAAGGCATCCCAAAGGGAGTGCAGAAGTGCCACAACATGGCTGCTTTCACGGCTTTTCCCTTAGGAAGAAGCCTAATACCCGGCTGATTTACCTTCCTAGGGTTACTGTTAGGCTTAGGCCTAGGACTTTTAAAACCAGGAAGCCCTGGGCTCCAGGCACACTGCAGCTGCGAAAGGCATCCCAAGGGGAGCGCAAAAGTGACGCAACTTGGCTGCCACCACTGATATTTCCATGAGACCATCCCGAACCATAGGCTGATTTTCCTCCCTAGGGTTAAAGTTTGAGTTACGCCTAGGGTAAGGGCTCTATTTACCAGAAAGCCCTGAGTTCCAAGAACACAGCAGCTGCGAAGGACTAGCCAAGAAGAGCGCAAAAGTACCACAACATGCCTGCCTCCACAGCTTTTTCCTTGGGGACATGCCTAATTCCTGGCTGATTTGCCTTTCTCGTCTTAGGGTTGGGGTTCGGCCTAGGGCTAGGATTTTTAAAATCAGGAAGCCCTGAGTTCCAGGCACACTGGAGCTGTGAAAGGCATCCAAAAGGGAGTGCAAAAGTGCCACAACATGGCTGCTTTCACGGCTTTTTCCTTGGCAAGAAGCCTAACACCAGGCTGATTTACCTTCCCAGGGTTACTGTTAGGCTTAGGCCTAGGGCTAGGATTTTTAAAACTAGGAAGCCCTGGGCTCCAGGCACACTGCAGCTGTTCAAGGCATCCCAAGGGGAGTACAAAAGTGCAACAACATGGCAGCTTTCACAGCTTTTTCCTTGGCACCATCCCTATACCTAGGCTGATTTATCTGCCTAGGGTTAGGGTTAGGGTTCAGCCTAGGGCTTGGATTTCTTTAACCAGGAAGCCCTGAGTTCCAGGCTTACTTCATCTGCCAAAGGCATCCCAAAGGGAGTGCAGAAGTGCCACAACATGGCTGCTTTCACGGCTTTTCCCTTAGGAAGAACCCTAATACCCGGCTGATTTACCTTCCTAGGGTTACTGTTAGGCTTAGGCCTAGGACTTTTAAAACCAGGAAGCCCTGGGCTCCAGGCACACTGCAGCTGCGAAAGGCATCCCAAGGGGAGCGCAAAAGTGACGCAACTTGGCTGCCACCACTGATATTTCCATGAGACCATCCCGAACCATAGGCTGATTTTCCTTCCTAGGCTTAAGGTTTGAGTTACGCCTAGGGTAAGGGTTCTATTAACCAGAAAGCCCTGAGTTCCAAGAACACAGCAGCTGCGAAGGACTAGCCAAGAAGAGCGCAAAAGTACCACAACATGCCTGCCTCCACAGCTTTTTCCTTGGGGACATGCCTAATTCCTGGCTGATTTGCCTTTCTCGTCTTAGGGTTGGGGTTCGGCCTAGGGCTAGGATTTTTAAAATCAGGAAGCCCTGAGTTCCAGGCACACTGCAGCTGTGAAAGGCATCCAAAAGGGAGTGCAAAAGTGCCACAACATGGCTGCTTTCACGGCTTTTTCCTTGGCAAGAAGCCTAACACCAGACTGATTTACCTTCCCAGGGTTACTGTTAGGCTTAGGCCTAGGGCTAGGATTTTTAAAACTAGGAAGCCCTGGGCTCCAGGCACACTGCAGCTGTTCAAGGCATCCCAAGGGGAGTACAAAAGTGCAACAACATGGCAGCTTTCACAGCTTTTTCCTTGGCACCATCCCTATACCTAGGCTGATTTATCTGCCTAGGGTTAGGGTTAGGGTTCAGCCTAGGGCTTGGATTTCTTTAACCAGGAAGCCCTGAGTTCCAGGCTTACTTCATCTGCCAAAGGCATCCCAAAGGGAGTGCAGAAGTGCCACAACATGGCTGCTTTCACGGCTTTTCCCTTAGGAAGAACCCTAATACCCGGCTGATTTACCTTCCTAGGGTTACTGTTAGGCTTAGGCCTAGGACTTTTAAAACCAGGAAGCCCTGGGCTCCAGGCACACTGCAGCTGCGAAAGGCATCCCAAGGGGAGCGCAAAAGTGACGCAACTTGGCTGCCACCACTGATATTTCCATGAGACCATCCCGAACCATAGGCTGATTTTCCTTCCTAGGCTTAAGGTTTGAGTTACGCCTAGGGTAAGGGTTCTATTAACCAGAAAGCCCTGAGTTCCAAGAACACAGCAGCTGCGAAGGACTAGCCAAGAAGAGCGCAAAAGTACCACAACATGCCTGCCTCCACAGCTTTTTCCTTGGGGACATGCCTAATTCCTGGCTGATTTGCCTTTCTCGTCTTAGGGTTGGGGTTCGGCCTAGGGCTAGGATTTTTAAAATCAGGAAGCCCTGAGTTCCAGGCACACTGGAGCTGTGAAAGGCATCCAAAAGGGAGTGCAAAAGTGCCACAACATGGCTGCTTTCACGGCTTTTTCCTTGGCAAGAAGCCTAACACCAGGCTGATTTACCTTCCCAGGGTTACTGTTAGGCTTAGGCCTAGGGCTAGGATTTTTAAAACTAGGAAGCCCTTAGCTCCAGGCACACTGCAGCTGTTCAAGGCATCCCAAGGGGAGTACAAAAGTGCAACAACATGGCAGCTTTCACAGCTTTTTCCTTGGCACCATCCCTATACCTAGGCTGATTTATCTGCCTAGGGTTAGGGTTAGGGTTCAGCCTAGGGCTTGGATTTCTTTAACCAGGAAGCCCTGAGTTCCAGGCTTACTTCATCTGCCAAAGGCATCCCAAAGGGAGTGCAGAAGTGCCACAACATGGCTGCTTTCACGGCTTTTCCCTTAGGAAGAACCCTAATACCCGGCTGATTTACCTTCCTAGGGTTACTGTTAGGCTTAGGCCTAGGACTTTTAAAACCAGGAAGCCCTGGGCTCCAGGCACACTGCAGCTGCAAAAGGCATCCCAAGGGGAGCGCAAAAGTGACGCAACTTGGCTGCCACCACTGATATTTCCATGAGACCATCCCGAACCATAGGCTGATTTTCCTTCCTAGGGTTAAGGTTTGAGTTACGCCTAGGGTAAGGGTTCTATTAACCAGAAAGCCCTGAGTTCCAAGAACACAGCAGCTGCGAAGGACTAGCCAAGAAGAGCGCAAAAGTACCACAACATGCCTGCCTCCACAGCTTTTTCCTTGGGGACATGCCTAATTCCTGGCTGATTTGCCTTTCTCGTCTTAGGGTTGGGGTTCGGCCTAGGGCTAGGATTTTTAAAATCAGGAAGCCCTGAGTTCCAGGCACACTGGAGCTGTGAAAGGCATCCAAAAGGGAGTGCAAAAGTGCCACAACATGGCTGCTTTCACGGCTTTTTCCTTGGCAAGAAGCCTAACACCAGGCTGATTTACCTTCCCAGGGTTACTGTTAGGCTTAGGCCTAGGGCTAGGATTTTTAAAACTAGGAAGCCCTGGGCTCCAGGCACACTGCAGCTGTTCAAGGCATCCCAAGGGGAGTACAAAAGTGCAACAACATGGCAGCTTTCACAGCTTTTTCCTTGGCACCATCCCTATACCTAGGCTGATTTATCTGCCTAGGGTTAGGGTTAGGGTTCAGCCTAGGGCTTGGATTTCTTTAACCAGGCAGCCCTGAGTTCCAGGCTTACTTCATCTGCCAAAGGCATCCCAAAGGGAGTGCAGAAGTGCCACAACATGGCTGCTTTCACGGCTTTTCCCTTAGGAAGAACCCTAATACCCGGCTGATTTACCTTCCTAGGGTTACTGTTAGGCTTAGGCCTAGGACTTTTAAAACCAGGAAGCCCTGGGCTCCAGGCACACTGCAGCTGCGAAAGGCATCCCAAGGGGAGCGCAAAAGTGACGCAACTTGGCTGCCACCACTGATATTTCCATGAGACCATCCCGAACCATAGGCTGATTTTCCTCCCTAGGGTTAAAGTTTGAGTTACGCCTAGGGTAAGGGCTCTATTAACCAGAAAGCCCTGAGTTCCAAGAACACAGCAGCTGCGAAGGACTAGCCAAGAAGAGCGCAAAAGTACCACAACATGCCTGCCTCCACAGCTTTTTCCTTGGGGACATGCCTAATTCCTGGCTGATTTGCCTTTCTCGTCTTAGGGTTGGGGTTCGGCCTAGGGCTAGGATTTTTAAAATCAGGAAGCCCTGAGTTCCAGGCACACTGCAGCTGTGAAAGGCATCCAAAAGGGAGTGCAAAAGTGCCACAACATGGCTGCTTTCACGGCTTTTTCCTTGGCAAGAAGCCTAACAGCAGGCTGATTTACCTTCCCAGGGTTACTGTTAGGCTTAGGCCTAGGGCTAGGATTTTTAAAACTAGGAAGCCCTGGGCTCCAGGCACACTGCAGCTGTTCAAGGCATCCCAAGGGGAGTACAAAAGTGCAACAACATGGCAGCTTTCACAGCTTTTTCCTTGGCACCATCCCTATACCTAGGCTGATTTATCTGCCTAGGGTTAGGGTTAGGCTTCAGCCTAGGGCTTGGATTTCTTTAACCAGGAAGCCCTGAGTTCCAGGCTTACTTCATCTGCCAAAGGCATCCCAAAGGGAGTGCAGAAGTGCCACAACATGGCTGCTTTCACGGCTTTTCCCTTAGGAAGAACCCTAATACCCGGCTGATTTACCTTCCTAGGGTTACTGTTAGGCTTAGGCCTAGGACTTTTAAAACCAGGAAGCCCTGGGCTCCAGGCACACTGCAGCTGCGAAAGGCATCCCAAGGGGAGCGCAAAAGTGACGCAACTTGGCTGCCACCACTGATATTTCCATGAGACCATCCCGAACCATAGGCTGATTTTCCTTCCTAGGCTTAAGGTTTGAGTTACGCCTAGGGTAAGGGTTCTATTAACCAGAAAGCCCTGAGTTCCAAGAACACAGCAGCTGCGAAGGACTAGCCAAGAAGAGCGCAAAAGTACCACAACATGCCTGCCTCCACAGCTTTTTCCTTGGGGACATGCCTAATTCCTGGCTGATTTGCCTTTCTCGTCTTAGGGTTGGGGTTCGGCCTAGGGCTAGGATTTTTAAAATCAGGAAGCCCTGAGTTCCAGGCACACTGGAGCTGTGAAAGGCATCCAAAAGGGAGTGCAAAAGTGCCACAACATGGCTGCTTTCACGGCTTTTTCCTTGGCAAGAAGCCTAACAGCAGGCTGATTTACCTTCCCAGGGTTACTGTTAGGCTTAGGCCTAGGGCTAGGATTTTTAAAACTAGGAAGCCCTGGGCTCCAGGCACACTGCAGCTGTTCAAGGCATCCCAAGGGGAGTACAAAAGTGCAACAACATGGCAGCTTTCACAGCTTTTTCCTTGGCACCATCCCTATACCTAGGCTGATTTATCTGCCTAGGGTTAGGGTTAGGGTTCAGCCTAGGGCTTGGATTTCTTTAACCAGGAAGCCCTGAGTTCCAGGCTTACTTCATCTGCCAAAGGCATCCCAAAGGGAGTGCAGAAGTGCCACAACATGGCTGCTTTCACGGCTTTTCCCTTAGGAAGAACCCTAATACCCGGCTGATTTACCTTCCTAGGGTTACTGTTAGGCTTAGGCCTAGGACTTTTAAAACCAGGAAGCCCTGGGCTCCAGGCACACTGCAGCTGCGAAAGGCATCCCAAGGGGAGCGCAAAAGTGACGCAACTTGGCTGCCACCACTGATATTTCCAGGAGACCATCCCGAACCATAGGCTGATTTTCCTTCCTAGGCTTAAGGTTTGAGTTACGCCTAGGGTAAGGGTTCTATTAACCAGAAAGCCCTGAGTTCCAAGAACACAGCAGCTGCGAAGGACTAGCCAAGAAGAGCGCAAAAGTACCACAACATGCCTGCCTCCACAGCTTTTTCCTTGGGGACATGCCTAATTCCTGGCTGATTTGCCTTTCTCGTCTTAGGGTTGGGGTTCGGCCTAGGGCTAGGATTTTTAAAATCAGGAAGCCCTGAGTTCCAGGCACACTGGAGCTGTGAAAGGCATCCAAAAGGGAGTGCAAAAGTGCCACAACATGGCTGCTTTCACGGCTTTTTCCTTGGCAAGAAGCCTAACAGCAGGCTGATTTACCTTCCCAGGGTTACTGTTAGGCTTAGGCCTAGGGCTAGGATTTTTAAAACTAGGAAGCCCTGGGCTCCAGGCACACTGCAGCTGTTCAAGGCATCCCAAGGGGAGTACAAAAGTGCAACAACATGGCAGCTTTCACAGCTTTTTCCTTGGCACCATCCCTATACCTAGGCTGATTTATCTGCCTAGGGTTAGGGTTAGGGTTCAGCCTAGGGCTTGGATTTCTTTAACCAGGAAGCCCTGAGTTCCAGGCTTACTTCATCTGCCAAAGGCATCCCAAAGGGAGTGCAGAAGTGCCACAACATGGCTGCTTTCACGGCTTTTCCCTTAGGAAGAACCCTAATACCCGGCTGATTTACCTTCCTAGGGTTACTGTTAGGCTTAGGCCTAGGACTTTTAAAACCAGGAAGCCCTGGGCTCCAGGCACACTGCAGCTGCGAAAGGCATCCCAAGGGGAGCGCAAAAGTGACGCAACTTGGCTGCCACCACTGATATTTCCATGAGACCATCCCGAACCATAGGCTGATTTTCCTTCCTAGGCTTAAGGTTTGAGTTACGCCTAGGGTAAGGGTTCTATTAACCAGAAAGCCCTGAGTTCCAAGAACACAGCAGCTGCGAAGGACTAGCCAAGAAGAGCGCAAAAGTAGCACAACATGCCTGCCTCCACAGCTTTTTCCTTGGGGACATGCCTAATTCCTGGCTGATTTGCCTTTCTCGTCTTAGGGTTGGGGTTCGGCCTAGGGCTAGGATTTTTAAAATCAGGAAGCCCTGAGTTCCAGGCACACTGGAGCTGTGAAAGGCATCCAAAAGGGAGTGCAAAAGTGCCACAACATGGCTGCTTTCACGGCTTTTTCCTTGGCAAGAAGCCTAACAGCAGGCTGATTTACCTTCCCAGGGTTACTGTTAGGCTTAGGCCTAGGGCTAGGATTTTTAAAACTAGGAAGCCCTGGGCTCCAGGCACACTGCAGCTGTTCAAGGCATCCCAAGGGGAGTACAAAAGTGCAACAACATGGCAGCTTTCACAGCTTTTTCCTTGGCACCATCCCTATACCTAGGCTGATTTATCTGCCTAGGGTTAGGGTTAGGGTTCAGCCTAGGGCTTGGATTTCTTTAACCAGGAAGCCCTGAGTTCCAGGCTTACTTCATCTGCCAAAGGCATCCCAAAGGGAGTGCAGAAGTGCCACAACATGGCTGCTTTCACGGCTTTTCCCTTAGGAAGAACCCTAATACCCGGCTGATTTACCTTCCTAGGGTTACTGTTAGGCTTAGGCCTAGGACTTTTAAAACCAGGAAGCCCTGGGCTCCAGGCACACTGCAGCTGCGAAAGGCATCCCAAGGGGAGCGCAAAAGTGACGCAACTTGGCTGCCACCACTGATATTTCCATGAGACCATCCCGAACCATAGGCTGATTTTCCTCCCTAGGGTTAAAGTTTGAGTTACGCCTAGGGTAAGGGCTCTATTAACCAGAAAGCCCTGAGTTCCAAGAACACAGCAGCTGCGAAGGACTAGCCAAGAAGAGCGCAAAAGTACCACAACATGCCTGCCTCCACAGCTTTTTCCTTGGGGACATGCCTAATTCCTGGCTGATTTGCCTTTCTCGTCTTAGGGTTGGGGTTCGGCCTAGGGCTAGGATTTTTAAAATCAGGAAGCCCTGAGTTCCAGGCACACTGGAGCTGTGAAAGGCATCCAAAAGGGAGTGCAAAAGTGCCACAACATGGCTGCTTTCACGGCTTTTTCCTTGGCAAGAAGCCTAACAGCAGGCTGATTTACCTTCCCAGGGTTACTGTTAGGCTTAGGCCTAGGGCTAGGATTTTTAAAACTAGGAAGCCCTGGGCTCC
This sequence comes from Ammospiza nelsoni, assembly GCF_027579445.1. Lineage (NCBI taxonomy): Eukaryota > Metazoa > Chordata > Aves > Passeriformes > Passerellidae > Ammospiza > Ammospiza nelsoni. The sequence goes on along the minus strand of NW_026683204.1, from coordinate 111,689 downwards.
AGGCACACTGCAGCTGTTCAAGGCATCCCAAGGGGAGTACAAAAGTGCAACAACATGGCAGCTTTCACAGCTTTTTCCTTGGCACCATCCCTATACCTAGGCTGATTTATCTGCCTAGGGTTAGGGTTAGGGTTCAGCCTAGGGCTTGGATTTCTTTAACCAGGAAGCCCTGAGTTCCAGGCTTACTTCATCTGCCAAAGGCATCCCAAAGGGAGTGCAGAAGTGCCACAACATGGCTGCTTTCACGGCTTTTCCCTTAGGAAGAACCCTAATACCCGGCTGATTTACCTTCCTAGGGTTACTGTTAGGCTTAGGCCTAGGACTTTTAAAACCAGGAAGCCCTGGGCTCCAGGCACACTGCAGCTGCGAAAGGCATCCCAAGGGGAGCGCAAAAGTGACGCAACTTGGCTGCCACCACTGATATTTCCATGAGACCATCCCGAACCATAGGCTGATTTTCCTTCCTAGGCTTAAGGTTTGAGTTACGCCTAGGGTAAGGGTTCTATTAACCAGAAAGCCCTGAGTTCCAAGAACACAGCAGCTGCGAAGGACTAGCCAAGAAGAGCGCAAAAGTACCACAACATGCCTGCCTCCACAGCTTTTTCCTTGGGGACATGCCTAATTCCTGGCTGATTTGCCTTTCTCGTCTTAGGGTTGGGGTTCAGCCTAGGGCTAGGATTTTTAAAATCAGGAAGCCCTGAGTTCCAGGCACACTGGAGCTGTGAAAGGCATCCAAAAGGGAGTGCAAAAGTGCCACAACATGGCTGCTTTCACGGCTTTTTCCTTGGCAAGAAGCCTAACACCAGGCTGATTTACCTTCCCAGGGTTACTGTTAGGCTTAGGCCTAGGGCTAGGATTTTTAAAACTAGGAAGCCCTGGGCTCCAGGCACACTGCAGCTGTTCAAGGCATCCCAAGGGGAGTACAAAAGTGCAACAACATGGCAGCTTTCACAGCTTTTTCCTTGGCACCATCCCTATACCTAGGCTGATTTATCTGCCTAGGGTTAGGGTTAGGGTTCAGCCTAGGGCTTGGATTTCTTTAACCAGGAAGCCCTGAGTTCCAGGCTTACTTCATCTGCCAAAGGCATCCCAAAGGGAGTGCAGAAGTGCCACAACATGGCTGCTTTCACGGCTTTTCCCTTAGGAAGAACCCTAATACCCGGCTGATTTACCTTCCTAGGGTTACTGTTAGGCTTAGGCCTAGGACTTTTAAAACCAGGAAGCCCTGGGCTCCAGGCACACTGCAGCTGCGAAAGGCATCCCAAGGGGAGCGCAAAAGTGACGCAACTTGGCTGCCACCACTGATATTTCCATGAGACCATCCCGAACCATAGGCTGATTTTCCTTCCTAGGGTTAAGGTTTGAGTTACGCCTAGGGTAAGGGTTCTATTAACCAGAAAGCCCTGAGTTCCAAGAACACAGCAGCTGCGAAGGACTAGCCAAGAAGAGCGCAAAAGTAGCACAACATGCCTGCCTCCACAGCTTTTTCCTTGGGGACATGCCTAATTCCTGGCTGATTTGCCTTTCTCGTCTTAGGGTTGGGGTTCGGCCTAGGGCTAGGATTTTTAAAATCAGGAAGCCCTGAGTTCCAGGCACACTGGAGCTGTGAAAGGCATCCAAAAGGGAGTGCAAAAGTGCCACAACATGGCTGCTTTCACGGCTTTTTCCTTGGCAAGAAGCCTAACACCAGGCTGATTTACCTTCCCAGGGTTACTGTTAGGCTTAGGCCTAGGGCTAGGATTTTTAAAACTAGGAAGCCCTGGGCTCCAGGCACACTGCAGCTGTTCAAGGCATCCCAAGGGGAGTACAAAAGTGCAACAACATGGCAGCTTTCACAGCTTTTTCCTTGGCACCATCCCTATACCTAGGCTGATTTATCTGCCTAGGGTTAGGGTTAGGCTTCAGCCTAGGGCTTGGATTTCTTTAACCAGGAAGCCCTGAGTTCCAGGCTTACTTCATCTGCCAAAGGCATCCCAAAGGGAGTGCAGAAGTGCCACAACATGGCTGCTTTCACGGCTTTTCCCTTAGGAAGAACCCTAATACCCGGCTGATTTACCTTCCTAGGGTTACTGTTAGGCTTAGGCCTAGGACTTTTAAAACCAGGAAGCCCTGGGCTCCAGGCACACTGCAGCTGCGAAAGGCATCCCAAGGGGAGCGCAAAAGTGACGCAACTTGGCTGCCACCACTGATATTTCCATGAGACCATCCCGAACCATAGGCTGATTTTCCTTCCTAGGGTTAAGGTTTGAGTTACGCCTAGGGTAAGGGCTCTATTAACCAGAAAGCCCTGAGTTCCAAGAACACAGCAGCTGCGAAGGACTAGCCAAGAAGAGCGCAAAAGTAGCACAACATGCCTGCCTCCACAGCTTTTTCCTTGGGGACATGCCTAATTCCTGGCTGATTTGCCTTTCTCGTCTTAGGGTTGGGGTTCGGCCTAGGGCTAGGATTTTTAAAATCAGGAAGCCCTGAGTTCCAGGCACACTGGAGCTGTGAAAGGCATCCAAAAGGGAGTGCAAAAGTGCCACAACATGGCTGCTTTCACGGCTTTTTCCTTGGCAAGAAGCCTAACAGCAGGCTGATTTACCTTCCCAGGGTTACTGTTAGGCTTAGGCCTAGGGCTAGGATTTTTAAAACTAGGAAGCCCTGGGCTCCAGGCACACTGCAGCTGTTCAAGGCATCCCAAGGGGAGTACAAAAGTGCAACAACATGGCAGCTTTCACAGCTTTTTCCTTGGCACCATCCCTATACCTAGGCTGATTTATCTGCCTAGGGTTAGGGTTAGGGTTCAGCCTAGGGCTTGGATTTCTTTAACCAGGAAGCCCTGAGTTCCAGGCTTACTTCATCTGCCAAAGGCATCCCAAAGGGAGTGCAGAAGTGCCACAACATGGCTGCTTTCACGGCTTTTCCCTTAGGAAGAACCCTAATACCCGGCTGATTTACCTTCCTAGGGTTACTGTTAGGCTTAGGCCTAGGACTTTTAAAACCAGGAAGCCCTGGGCTCCAGGCACACTGCAGCTGCGAAAGGCATCCCAAGGGGAGCGCAAAAGTGACGCAACTTGGCTGCCACCACTGATATTTCCATGAGACCATCCCGAACCATAGGCTGATTTTCCTTCCTAGGCTTAAGGTTTGAGTTACGCCTAGGGTAAGGGTTCTATTAACCAGAAAGCCCTGAGTTCCAAGAACACAGCAGCTGCGAAGGACTAGCCAAGAAGAGCGCAAAAGTACCACAACATGCCTGCCTCCACAGCTTTTTCCTTGGGGACATGCCTAATTCCTGGCTGATTTGCCTTTCTCGTCTTAGGGTTGGGGTTCGGCCTAGGGCTAGGATTTTTAAAATCAGGAAGCCCTGAGTTCCAGGCACACTGGAGCTGTGAAAGGCATCCAAAAGGGAGTGCAAAAGTGCCACAACATGGCTGCTTTCACGGCTTTTTCCTTGGCAAGAAGCCTAACACCAGGCTGATTTACCTTCCCAGGGTTACTGTTAGGCTTAGGCCTAGGGCTAGGATTTTTAAAACTAGGAAGCCCTGGGCTCCAGGCACACTGCAGCTGTTCAAGGCATCCCAAGGGGAGTACAAAAGTGCAACAACATGGCAGCTTTCACAGCTTTTTCCTTGGCACCATCCCTATACCTAGGCTGATTTATCTGCCTAGGGTTAGGGTTAGGGTTCAGCCTAGGGCTTGGATTTCTTTAACCAGGAAGCCCTGAGTTCCAGGCTTACTTCATCTGCCAAAGGCATCCCAAAGGGAGTGCAGAAGTGCCACAACATGGCTGCTTTCACGGCTTTTCCCTTAGGAAGAAGCCTAATACCTGGCTGATTTACCTTCCTAGGGTTACTGTTAGGCTTAGGCCTAGGACTTTTAAAACCAGGAAGCCCTGGGCTCCAGGCACACTGCAGCTGCGAAAGGCATCCCAAGGGGAGCGCAAAAGTGACGCAACTTGGCTGCCACCACTGATATTTCCATGAGACCATCCCGAACCATAGGCTGATTTTCCTTCCTAGGGTTAAGGTTTGAGTTACGCCTAGGGTAAGGGTTCTATTAACCAGAAAGCCCTGAGTTCCAAGAACAAAGCAGCTGCGAAGGACTAGCCAAGAAGAGCGCAAAAGTACCACAACATGCCTGCCTCCACAGCTTTTTCCTTGGGGACATGCCTAATTCCTGGCTGATTTGCCTTTCTCGTCTTAGGGTTGGGGTTCGGCCTAGGGCTAGGATTTTTAAAATCAGGAAGCCCTGAGTTCCAGGCACACTGGAGCTGTGAAAGGCATCCAAAAGGGAGTGCAAAAGTGCCACAACATGGCTGCTTTCACGGCTTTTTCCTTGGCAAGAAGCCTAACAGCAGGCTGATTTACCTTCCCAGGGTTACTGTTAGGCTTAGGCCTAGGGCTAGGATTTTTAAAACTAGGAAGCCCTGGGCTCCAGGCACACTGCAGCTGTTCAAGGCATCCCAAGGGGAGTACAAAAGTGCAACAACATGGCAGCTTTCACAGCTTTTTCCTTGGCACCATCCCTATACCTAGGCTGATTTATCTGCCTAGGGTTAGGGTTAGGGTTCAGCCTAGGGCTTGGATTTCTTTAACCAGGAAGCCCTGAGTTCCAGGCTTACTTCATCTGCCAAAGGCATCCCAAAGGGAGTGCAGAAGTGCCACAACATGGCTGCTTTCACGGCTTTTCCCTTAGGAAGAACCCTAATACCCGGCTGATTTACCTTCCTAGGGTTACTGTTAGGCTTAGGCCTAGGACTTTTAAAACCAGGAAGCCCTGGGCTCCAGGCACACTGCAGCTGCGAAAGGCATCCCAAGGGGAGCGCAAAAGTGACGCAACTTGGCTGCCACCACTGATATTTCCATGAGACCATCCCGAACCATAGGCTGATTTTCCTCCCTAGGGTTAAAGTTTGAGTTACGCCTAGGGTAAGGGCTCTATTAACCAGAAAGCCCTGAGTTCCAAGAACACAGCAGCTGCGAAGGACTACCCAAGAAGAGCGCAAAAGTACCACAACATGCCTGCCTCCACAGCTTTTTCCTTGGGGACATGCCTAATTCCTGGCTGATTTGCCTTTCTCGTCTTAGGGTTGGGGTTCGGCCTAGGGCTAGGATTTTTAAAATCAGGAAGCCCTGAGTTCCAGGCACACTGGAGCTGTGAAAGGCATCCAAAAGGGAGTGCAAAAGTGCCACAACATGGCTGCTTTCACGGCTTTTTCCTTGGCAAGAAGCCTAACACCAGGCTGATTTACCTTCCCAGGGTTACTGTTAGGCTTAGGCCTAGGGCTAGGATTTTTAAAACTAGGAAGCCCTGGGCTCCAGGCACACTGCAGCTGTTCAAGGCATCCCAAGGGGAGTACAAAAGTGCAACAACATGGCAGCTTTCACAGCTTTTTCCTTGGCACCATCCCTATACCTAGGCTGATTTATCTGCCTAGGGTTAGGGTTAGGCTTCAGCCTAGGGCTTGGATTTCTTTAACCAGGAAGCCCTGAGTTCCAGGCTTACTTCATCTGCCAAAGGCATCCCAAAGGGAGTGCAGAAGTGCCACAACATGGCTGCTTTCACGGCTTTTCCCTTAGGAAGAACCCTAATACCCGGCTGATTTACCTTCCTAGGGTTACTGTTAGGCTTAGGCCTAGGACTTTTAAAACCAGGAAGCCCTGGGCTCCAGGCACACTGCAGCTGCGAAAGGCATCCCAAGGGGAGCGCAAAAGTGACGCAACTTGGCTGCCACCACTGATATTTCCATGAGACCATCCCGAACCATAGGCTGATTTTCCTTCCTAGGCTTAAGGTTTGAGTTACGCCTAGGGTAAGGGTTCTATTAACCAGAAAGCCCTGAGTTCCAAGAACACAGCAGCTGCGAAGGACTAGCCAAGAAGAGCGCAAAAGTACCACAACATGCCTGCCTCCACAGCTTTTTCCTTGGGGACATGCCTAATTCCTGGCTGATTTGCCTTTCTCGTCTTAGGGTTGGGGTTCGGCCTAGGGCTAGGATTTTTAAAATCAGGAAGCCCTGAGTTCCAGGCACACTGGAGCTGTGAAAGGCATCCAAAAGGGAGTGCAAAAGTGCCACAACATGGCTGCTTTCACGGCTTTTTCCTTGGCAAGAAGCCTAACACCAGGCTGATTTACCTTCCCAGGGTTACTGTTAGGCTTAGGCCTAGGGCTAGGATTTTTAAAACTAGGAAGCCCTGGGCTCCAGGCACACTGCAGCTGTTCAAGGCATCCCAAGGGGAGTACAAAAGTGCAACAACATGGCAGCTTTCACAGCTTTTTCCTTGGCACCATCCCTATACCTAGGCTGATTTATCTGCCTAGGGTTAGGGTTAGGGTTCAGCCTAGGGCTTGGATTTCTTTAACCAGGAAGCCCTGAGTTCCAGGCTTACTTCATCTGCCAAAGGCATCCCAAAGGGAGTGCAGAAGTGCCACAACATGGCTGCTTTCACGGCTTTTCCCTTAGGAAGAAGCCTAATACCCGGCTGATTTACCTTCCTAGGGTTACTGTTAGGCTTAGGCCTAGGACTTTTAAAACCAGGAAGCCCTGGGCTCCAGGCACACTGCAGCTGCGAAAGGCATCCCAAGGGGAGCGCAAAAGTGACGCAACTTGGCTGCCACCACTGATATTTCCATGAGACCATCCCGAACCATAGGCTGATTTTCCTTCCTAGGCTTAAGGTTTGAGTTACGCCTAGGGTAAGGGTTCTATTAACCAGAAAGCCCTGAGTTCCAAGAACAAAGCAGCTGCGAAGGACTAGCCAAGAAGAGCGCAAAAGTACCACAACATGCCTGCCTCCACAGCTTTTTCCTTGGGGACATGCCTAATTCCTGGCTGATTTGCCTTTCTCGTCTTAGGGTTGGGGTTCGGCCTAGGGCTAGGATTTTTAAAATCAGGAAGCCCTGAGTTCCAGGCACACTGGAGCTGTGAAAGGCATCCAAAAGGGAGTGCAAAAGTGCCACAACATGGCTGCTTTCACGGCTTTTTCCTTGGCAAGAAGCCTAACACCAGGCTGATTTACCTTCCCAGGGTTACTGTTAGGCTTAGGCCTAGGGCTAGGATTTTTAAAACTAGGAAGCCCTGGGCTCCAGGCACACTGCAGCTGTTCAAGGCATCCCAAGGGGAGTACAAAAGTGCAACAACATGGCAGCTTTCACAGCTTTTTCCTTGGCACCATCCCTATACCTAGGCTGATTTATCTGCCTAGGGTTAGGGTTAGGGTTCAGCCTAGGGCTTGGATTTCTTTAACCAGGAAGCCCTGAGTTCCAGGCTTACTTCATCTGCCAAAGGCATCCCAAAGGGAGTGCAGAAGTGCCACAACATGGCTGCTTTCACGGCTTTTCCCTTAGGAAGAACCCTAATACCCGGCTGATTTACCTTCCTAGGGTTACTGTTAGGCTTAGGCCTAGGACTTTTAAAACCAGGAAGCCCTGGGCTCCAGGCACACTGCAGCTGCGAAAGGCATCCCAAGGGGAGCGCAAAAGTGACGCAACTTGGCTGCCACCACTGATATTTCCATGAGACCATCCCGAACCATAGGCTGATTTTCCTTCCTAGGGTTAAAGTTTGAGTTACGCCTAGGGTAAGGGCTCTATTAACCAGAAAGCCCTGAGTTCCAAGAACACAGCAGCTGCGAAGGACTAGCCAAGAAGAGCACAAAAGTACCACAACATGCCTGCCTCCACAGCTTTTTCCTTGGGGACATGCCTAATTCCTGGCTGATTTGCCTTTCTCGTCTTAGGGTTGGGGTTCGGCCTAGGGCTAGGATTTTTAAAATCAGGAAGCCCTGAGTTCCAGGCACACTGGAGCTGTGAAAGGCATCCAAAAGGGAGTGCAAAAGTGCCACAACATGGCTGCTTTCACGGCTTTTTCCTTGGCAAGAAGCCTAACAGCAGGCTGATTTACCTTCCCAGGGTTACTGTTAGGCTTAGGCCTAGGGGTAGGATTTTTAAAACTAGGAAGCCCTGGGCTCCAGGCACACTGCAGCTGTTCAAGGCATCCCAAGGGGAGTACAAAAGTGCAACAACATGGCAGCTTTCACAGCTTTTTCCTTGGCACCATCCCTATACCTAGGCTGATTTATCTGCCTAGGGTTAGGGTTAGGGTTCAGCCTAGGGCTTGGATTTCTTTAACCAGGAAGCCCTGAGTTCCAGGCTTACTTCATCTGCCAAAGGCATCCCAAAGAGAGTGCAGAAGTGCCACAACATGGCTGCTTTCACGGCTTTTCCCTTAGGAAGAACCCTAATACCCGGCTGATTTACCTTCCTAGGGTTACTGTTAGGCTTAGGCCTAGGACTTTTAAAACCAGGAAGCCCTGGGCTCCAGGCACACTGCAGCTGCGAAAGGCATCCCAAGGGGAGCGCAAAAGTGACGCAACTTGGCTGCCACCACTGATATTTCCATGAGACCATCCCGAACCATAGGTTGATTTTCCTCCCTAGGGTTAAAGTTTGAGTTACGCCTAGGGTAAGGGCTCTATTAACCAGAAAGCCCTGAGTTCCAAGAACGCAGCAGCTGCGAAGGACTAGCCAAGAAGAGCGCAAAAGTACCACAACATGCCTGCCTCCACAGCTTTTTCCTTGGGGACATGCCTAATTCCTGGCTGATTTGCCTTTCTCGTCTTAGGGTTGGGGTTCGGCCTAGGGCTAGGATTTTTAAAATCAGGAAGCCCTGAGTTCCAGGCACACTGGAGCTGTGAAAGGCATCCAAAAGGGAGTGCAAAAGTGCCACAACATGGCTGCTTTCACGGCTTTTTCCTTGGCAAGAAGCCTAACACCAGGCTGATTTACCTTCCCAGGGTTACTGTTAGGCTTCGGCCTAGGGCTAGGATTTTTAAAACTAGGAAGCCCTGGGCTCCAGGCACACTGCAGCTGTTCAAGGCATCCCAAGGGGAGTACAAAAGTGCAACAACATGGCAGCTTTCACAGCTTTTTCCTTGGCACCATCCCTATACCTAGGCTGATTTATCTGCCTAGGGTTAGGGTTAGGGTTCAGCCTAGGGCTTGGATTTCTTTAACCAGGAAGCCCTGAGTTCCAGGCTTACTTCATCTGCCAAAGGCATCCCAAAGGGAGTGCAGAAGTGCCACAACATGGCTGCTTTCACGGCTTTTCCCTTAGGAAGAACCCTAATACCCGGCTGATTTACCTTCCTAGGGTTACTGTTAGGCTTAGGCCTAGGACTTTTAAAACCAGGAAGCCCTGGGCTCCAGGCACACTGCAGCTGCGAAAGGCATCCCAAGGGGAGCGCAAAAGTGACGCAACTTGGCTGCCACCACTGATATTTCCATGAGACCATCCCGAACCATAGGCTGATTTTCCTTCCTAGGCTTAAGGTTTGAGTTACGCCTAGGGTAAGGGTTCTATTAACCAGAAAGCCCTGAGTTCCAAGAACACAGCAGCTGCGAAGGACTAGCCAAGAAGAGCGCAAAAGTACCACAACATGCCTGCCTCCACAGCTTTTTCCTTGGGGACATGCCTAATTCCTGGCTGATTTGCCTTTCTCGTCTTAGGGTTGGGGTTCGGCCTAGGGCTAGGATTTTTAAAATCAGGAAGCCCTGAGTTCCAGGCACACTGGAGCTGTGAAAGGCATCCAAAAGGGAGTGCAAAAGTGCCACAACATGGCTGCTTTCACGGCTTTTTCCTTGGCAAGAAGCCTAACAGCAGGCTGATTTACCTTCCCAGGGTTACTGTTAGGCTTAGGCCTAGGGCTAGGATTTTTAAAACTAGGAAGCCCTGGGCTCCAGGCACACTGCAGCTGTTCAAGGCATCCCAAGGGGAGTACAAAAGTGCAACAACATGGCAGCTTTCACAGCTTTTTCCTTGGCACCATCCCTATACCTAGGCTGATTTATCTGCCTAGGGTTAGGGTTAGGCTTCAGCCTAGGGCTTGGATTTCTTTAACCAGGAAGCCCTGAGTTCCAGGCTTACTTCATCTGCCAAAGGCATCCCAAAGGGAGTGCAGAAGTGCCACAACATGGCTGCTTTCACGGCTTTTCCCTTAGGAAGAACCCTAATACCCGGCTGATTTACCTTCCTAGGGTTACTGTTAGGCTTAGGCCTAGGACTTTTAAAACCAGGAAGCCCTGGGCTCCAGGCACACTGCAGCTGCGAAAGGCATCCCAAGGGGAGCGCAAAAGTGACGCAACTTGGCTGCCACCACTGATATTTCCATGAGACCATCCCGAACCATAGGTTGATTTTCCTTCCTAGGGTTAAGGTTTGAGTTACGCCTAGGGTAAGGGTTCTATTAACCAGAAAGCCCTGAGTTCCAAGAACACAGCAGCTGCGAAGGACTAGCCAAGAAGAGCGCAAAAGTACCACAACATGCCTGCCTCCACAGCTTTTTCCTTGGGGACATGCCTAATTCCTGGCTGATTTGCCTTTCTCGTCTTAGGGTTGGGGTTCGGCCTAGGGCTAGGATTTTTAAAATCAGGAAGCCCTGAGTTCCAGGCACACTGGAGCTGTGAAAGGCATCCAAAAGGGAGTGCAAAAGTGCCACAACATGGCTGCTTTCACGGCTTTTTCCTTGGCAAGAAGCCTAACACCAGGCTGATTTACCTTCCCAGGGTTACTGTTAGGCTTAGGCCTAGGGCTAGGATTTTTAAAACTAGGAAGCCCTGGGCTCCAGGCACACTGCAGCTGTTCAAGGCATCCCAAGGGGAGTACAAAAGTGCAACAACATGGCAGCTTTCACAGCTTTTTCCTTGGCACCATCCCTATACCTAGGCTGATTTATCTGCCTAGGGTTAGGGTTAGGGTTCAGCCTAGGGCTTGGATTTCTTTAACCAGGAAGCCCTGAGTTCCAGGCTTACTTCATCTGCCAAAGGCATCCCAAAGGGAGTGCAGAAGTGCCACAACATGGCTGCTTTCACGGCTTTTCCCTTAGGAAGAACCCTAATACCCGGCTGATTTACCTTCCTAGGGTTACTGTTAGGCTTAGGCCTAGGACTTTTAAAACCAGGAAGCCCTGGGCTCCAGGCACACTGCAGCTGCGAAAGGCATCCCAAGGGGAGCGCAAAAGTGACGCAACTTGGCTGCCACCACTGATATTTCCATGAGACCATCCCGAACCATAGGCTGATTTTCCTTCCTAGGGTTAAGGTTTGAGTTACGCCTAGGGTAAGGGTCTATTAACCAGAAAGCCCTGAGTTCCAAGAACACAGCAGCTGCGAAGGACTAGCCAAGAAGAGCGCAAAAGTACCACAACATGCCTGCCTCCACAGCTTTTTCCTTGGGGACATGCCTAATTCCTGGCTGATTTGCCTTTCTCGTCTTAGGGTTGGGGTTCGGCCTAGGGCTAGGATTTTTAAAATCAGGAAGCCCTGAGTTCCAGGCACACTGGAGCTGTGAAAGGCATCCAAAAGGGAGTGCAAAAGTGCCACAACATGGCTGCTTTCACGGCTTTTTCCTTGGCAAGAAGCCTAACAGCAGGCTGATTTACCTTCCCAGGGTTACTGTTAGGCTTAGGCCTAGGGCTAGGATTTTTAAAACTAGGAAGCCCTGGGCTCCAGGCACACTGCAGCTGTTCAAGGCATCCCAAGGGGAGTACAAAAGTGCAACAACATGGCAGCTTTCACAGCTTTTTCCTTGGCACCATCCCTATACCTAGGCTGATTTATCTGCCTAGGGTTAGGGTTAGGGTTCAGCCTAGGGCTTGGATTTCTTTAACCAGGAAGCCCTGAGTTCCAGGCTTACTTCATCTGCCAAAGGCATCCCAAAGGGAGTGCAGAAGTGCCACAACATGGCTGCTTTCACGGCTTTTCCCTTAGGAAGAACCCTAATACCCGGCTGATTTACCTTCCTAGGGTTACTGTTAGGCTTAGGCCTAGGACTTTTAAAACCAGGAAGCCCTGGGCTCCAGGCACACTGCAGCTGCGAAAGGCATCCCAAGGGGAGCGCAAAAGTGACGAAACTTGGCTGCCACCACTGATATTTCCATGAGACCATCCCGAACCATAGCTTGATTTTCCTTCCTAGGGTTAAAGTTTGAGTTACGCCTAGGGTAAGGGCTCTATTAACCAGAAAGCCCTGAGTTCCAAGAACACAGCAGCTGCGAAGGACTAGCCAAGAAGAGCGCAAAAGTAGCACAACATGCCTGCCTCCACAGCTTTTTCCTTGGGGACATGCCTAATTCCTGGCTGATTTGCCTTTCTCGTCTTAGGGTTGGGGTTCGGCCTAGGGCTAGGATTTTTAAAATCAGGAAGCCCTGAGTTCCAGGCACACTGGAGCTGTGAAAGGCATCCAAAAGGGAGTGCAAAAGTGCCACAACATGGCTGCTTTCACGGCTTTTTCCTTGGCAAGAAGCCTAACACCAGGCTGATTTACCTTCCCAGGGTTACTGTTAGGCTTAGGCCTAGGGCTAGGATTTTTAAAACTAGGAAGCCCTTAGCTCCAGGCACACTGCAGCTGTTCAAGGCATCCCAAGGGGAGTACAAAAGTACAACAACATGGCAGCTTTCACAGCTTTTTCCTTGGCACCATCCCTATACCTAGGCTGATTTATCTGCCTAGGGTTAGGGTTAGGGTTCAGCCTAGGGCTTGGATTTCTTTAACCAGGAAGCCCTGAGTTCCAGGCTTACTTCATCTGCCAAAGGCATCCCAAAGGGAGTGCAGAAGTGCCACAACATGGCTGCTTTCACGGCTTTTCCCTTAGGAAGAACCCTAATACCCGGCTGATTTACCTTCCTAGGGTTACTGTTAGGCTTAGGCCTAGGACTTTTAAAACCAGGAAGCCCTGGGCTCCAGGCACACTGCAGCTGCGAAAGGCATCCCAAGGGGAGCGCAAAAGTGACGCAACTTGGCTGCCACCACAGATATTTCCATGAGACCATCCCGAACCATAGGCTGATTTTCCTTCCTAGGCTTAAGGTTTGAGTTACGCCTAGGGTAAGGGTTCTATTAACCAGAAAGCCCTGAGTTCCAAGAACACAGCAGCTGCGAAGGACTAGCCAAGAAGAGCGCAAAAGTACCACAACATGCCTGCCTCCACAGCTTTTTCCTTGGGGACATGCCTAATTCCTGGCTGATTTGCCTTTCTCGTCTTAGGGTTGGGGTTCGGCCTAGGGCTAGGATTTTTAAAATCAGGAAGCCCTGAGTTCCAGGCACACTGGAGCTGTGAAAGGCATCCAAAAGGGAGTGCAAAAGTGCCACAACATGGCTGCTTTCACGGCTTTTTCCTTGGCAAGAAGCCTAACAGCAGGCTGATTTACCTTCCCAGGGTTACTGTTAGGCTTAGGCCTAGGGCTAGGATTTTTAAAACTAGGAAGCCCTGGGCTCCAGGCACACTGCAGCTGTTCAAGGCATCCCAAGGGGAGTACAAAAGTGCAACAACATGGCAGCTTTCACAGCTTTTTCCTTGGCACCATCCCTATACCTAGGCTGATTTATCTGCCTAGGGTTAGGGTTAGGCTTCAGCCTAGGGCTTGGATTTCTTTAACCAGGAAGCCCTGAGTTCCAGGCTTACTTCATCTGCCAAAGGCATCCCAAAGGGAGTGCAGAAGTGCCACAACATGGCTGCTTTCACGGCTTTTCCCTTAGGAAGAACCCTAATACCCGGCTGATTTACCTTCCTAGGGTTACTGTTAGGCTTAGGCCTAGGACTTTTAAAACCAGGAAGCCCTGGGCTCCAGGCACACTGCAGCTGCGAAAGGCATCCCAAGGGGAGCGCAAAAGTGACGCAACTTGGCTGCCACCACTGATATTTCCATGAGACCATCCCGAACCATAGCTTGATTTTCCTTCCTAGGGTTAAAGTTTGAGTTACGCCTAGGGTAAGGGCTCTATTAACCAGAAAGCCCTGAGTTCCAAGAACACAGCAGCTGTGAAGGACTAGCCAAGAAGAGCGCAAAAGTACCACAACATGCCTGCCTCCACAGCTTTTTCCTTGGGGACATGCCTAATTCCTGGCTGATTTGCCTTTCTCGTCTTAGGGCTGGGGTTCGGCCTAGGGCTAGGATTTTTAAAATCAGGAAGCCCTGAGTTCCAGGCACACTGCAGCTGTGAAAGGCATCCAAAAGGGAGTGCAAAAGTGCCACAACATGGCTGCTTTCACGGCTTTTTCCTTGGCAAGAAGCCTAACAGCAGGCTGATTTACCTTCCCAGGGTTACTGTTAGGCTTAGGCCTAGGGCTAGGATTTTTAAAACTAGGAAGCCCTTAGCTCCAGGCACACTGCAGCTGTTCAAGGCATCCCAAGGGGAGTACAAAAGTGCAACAACATGGCAGCTTTCACAGCTTTTTCCTTGGCACCATCCCTATACCTAGGCTGATTTATCTGCCTAGGGTTAGGGTTAGGGTTCAGCCTAGGGCTTGGATTTCTTTAACCAGGAAGCCCTGAGTTCCAGGCTTACTTCATCTGCCAAAGGCATCCCAAAGGGAGTGCAGAAGTGCCACAACATGCCTGCTTTCACGGCTTTTCCCTTAGGAAGAACCCTAATACCCGGCTGATTTACCTTCCTAGGGTTACTGTTAGGCTTAGGCCTAGGACTTTTAAAACCAGGAAGCCCTGGGCTCCAGGCACACTGCAGCTGCGAAAGGCATCCCAAGGGGAGCGCAAAAGTGACGCAACTTGGCTGCCACCACTGATATTTCCATGAGACCATCCCGAACCATAGGCTGATTTTCCTTCCTAGGGTTAAGGTTTGAGTTACGCCTAGGGTAAGGGTCTATTAACCAGAAAGCCCTGAGTTCCAAGAACACAGCAGCTGCGAAGGACTAGCCAAGAAGAGCGCAAAAGTACCACAACATGCCTGCCTCCACAGCTTTTTCCTTGGGGACATGCCTAATTCCTGGCTGATTTGCCTTTCTCGTCTTAGGGTTGGGGTTCGGCCTAGGGCTAGGATTTTTAAAATCAGGAAGCCCTGAGTTCCAGGCACACTGGAGCTGTGAAAGGCATCCAAAAGGGAGTGCAAAAGTGCCACAACATGGCTGCTTTCACGGCTTTTTCCTTGGCAAGAAGCCTAACAGCAGGCTGATTTACCTTCCCAGGGTTACTGTTAGGCTTAGGCCTAGGGCTAGGATTTTTAAAACTAGGAAGCCCTGGGCTCCAGGCACACTGCAGCTGTTCAAGGCATCCCAAGGGGAGTACAAAAGTGCAACAACATGGCAGCTTTCACAGCTTTTTCCTTGGCACCATCCCTATACCTAGGCTGATTTATCTGCCTAGGGTTAGGGTTAGGCTTCAGCCTAGGGCTTGGATTTCTTTAACCAGGAAGCCCTGAGTTCCAGGCTTACTTCATCTGCCAAAGGCATCCCAAAGGGAGTGCAGAAGTGCCACAACATGGCTGCTTTCACGGCTTTTCCCTTAGGAAGAACCCTAATACCCGGCTGATTTACCTTCCTAGGGTTACTGTTAGGCTTAGGCCTAGGACTTTTAAAACCAGGAAGCCCTGGGCTCCAGGCACACTGCAGCTGCGAAAGGCATCCCAAGGGGAGCGCAAAAGTGACGCAACTTGGCTGCCACCACTGATATTTCCATGAGACCATCCCGAACCATAGCTTGATTTTCCTCCCTAGGGTTAAAGTTTGAGTTACGCCTAGGGTAAGGGCTCTATTAACCAGAAAGCCCTGAGTTCCAAGAACACAGCAGCTGCGAAGGACTAGCCAAGAAGAGCGCAAAAGTAGCACAACATGCCTGCCTCCACAGCTTTTTCCTTGGGGACATGCCTAATTCCTGGCTGATTTGCCTTTCTCGTCTTAGGGTTGGGGTTCGGCCTAGGGCTAGGATTTTTAAAATCAGGAAGCCCTGAGTTCCAGGCACACTGGAGCTGTGAAAGGCATCCAAAAGGGAGTGCAAAAGTGCCACAACATGGCTGCTTTCACGGCTTTTTCCTTGGCAAGAAGCCTAACACCAGGCTGATTTACCTTCCCAGGGTTACTGTTAGGCTTAGGCCTAGGGCTAGGATTTTTAAAACTAGGAAGCCCTTAGCTCCAGGCACACTGCAGCTGTTCAAGGCATCCCAAGGGGAGTACAAAAGTGCAACAACATGGCAGCTTTCACAGCTTTTTCCTTGGCACCATCCCTATACCTAGGCTGATTTATCTGCCTAGGGTTAGGGTTAGGCTTCAGCCTAGGGCTTGGATTTCTTTAACCAGGAAGCCCTGAGTTCCAGGCTTACTTCATCTGCCAAAGGCATCCCAAAGGGAGTGCAGAAGTGCCACAACATGGCTGCTTTCACGGCTTTTCCCTTAGGAAGAACCCTAATACCCGGCTGATTTACCTTCCTAGGGTTACTGTTAGGCTTAGGCCTAGGACTTTTAAAACCAGGAAGCCCTGGGCTCCAGGCACACTGCAGCTGCGAAAGGCATCCCAAGGGGAGCGCAAAAGTGACGCAACTTGGCTGCCACCACTGATATTTCCATGAGACCATCCCGAACCATAGGTTGATTTTCCTTCCTAGGCTTAAGGTTTGAGTTACGCCTAGGGTAAGGGTTCTATTAACCAGAAAGCCCTGAGTTCCAAGAACACAGCAGCTGCGAAGGACTAGCCAAGAAGAGCGCAAAAGTAGCACAACATGCCTGCCTCCACAGCTTTTTCCTTGGGGACATGCCTAATTCCTGGCTGATTTGCCTTTCTCGTCTTAGGGTTGGGGTTCGGCCTAGGGCTAGGATTTTTAAAATCAGGAAGCCCTGAGTTCCAGGCACACTGGAGCTGTGAAAGGCATCCAAAAGGGAGTGCAAAAGTGCCACAACATGGCTGCTTTCACGGCTTTTTCCTTGGCAAGAAGCCTAACAGCAGGCTGATTTACCTTCCCAGGGTTACTGTTAGGCTTAGGCCTAGGGCTAGGATTTTTAAAACTAGGAAGCCCTGGGCTCCAGGCACACTGCAGCTGTTCAAGGCATCCCAAGGGGAGTACAAAAGTGCAACAACATGGCAGCTTTCACAGCTTTTTCCTTGGCACCATCCCTATACCTAGGCTGATTTATCTGCCTAGGGTTAGGGTTAGGGTTCAGCCTAGGGCTTGGATTTCTTTAACCAGGAAGCCCTGAGTTCCAGGCTTACTTCATCTGCCAAAGGCATCCCAAAGGGAGTGCAGAAGTGCCACAACATGGCTGCTTTCACGGCTTTTCCCTTAGGAAGAACCCTAATACCCGGCTGATTTACCTTCCTAGGGTTACTGTTAGGCTTAGGCCTAGGACTTTTAAAACCAGGAAGCCCTGGGCACCAGGCACACTGCAGCTGCAAAAGGCATCCCAAGGGGAGCGCAAAAGTGACGCAACTTGGCTGCCACCACTGATATTTCCATGAGACCATCCCGAACCATAGGTTGATTTTCCTTCCTAGGCTTAAGGTTTGAGTTACGCCTAGGGTAAGGGTTCTATTAACCAGAAAGCCCTGAGTTCCAAGAACACAGCAGCTGCGAAGGACTAGCCAAGAAGAGCGCAAAAGTACCACAACATGCCTGCCTCCACAGCTTTTTCCTTGGGGACATGCCTAATTCCTGGCTGATTTGCCTTTCTCGTCTTAGGGTTGGGGTTCGGCCTAGGGCTAGGATTTTTAAAATCAGGAAGCCCTGAGTTCCAGGCACACTGGAGCTGTGAAAGGCATCCAAAAGGGAGTGCAAAAGTGCCACAACATGGCTGCTTTCACGGCTTTTTCCTTGGCAAGAAGCCTAACAGCAGGCTGATTTACCTTCCCAGGGTTACTGTTAGGCTTAGGCCTAGGGCTAGGATTTTTAAAACTAGGAAGCCCTGGGCTCCAGGCACACTGCAGCTGTTCAAGGCATCCCAAGGGGAGTACAAAAGTGCAACAACATGGCAGCTTTCACAGCTTTTTCCTTGGCACCATCCCTATACCTAGGCTGATTTATCTGCCTAGGGTTAGGGTTAGGCTTCAGCCTAGGGCTTGGATTTCTTTAACCAGGAAGCCCTGAGTTCCAGGCTTACTTCATCTGCCAAAGGCATCCCAAAGGGAGTGCAGAAGTGCCACAACATGGCTGCTTTCACGGCTTTTCCCTTAGGAAGAACCCTAATACCCGGCTGATTTACCTTCCTAGGGTTACTGTTAGGCTTAGGCCTAGGACTTTTAAAACCAGGAAGCCCTGGGCTCCAGGCACACTGCAGCTGCGAAAGGCATCCCAAGGGGAGCGCAAAAGTGACGCAACTTGGCTGCCACCACTGATATTTCCATGAGACCATCCCGAACCATAGCTTGATTTTCCTTCCTAGGGTTAAAGTTTGAGTTACGCCTAGGGTAAGGGCTCTATTTACCAGAAAGCCCTGAGTTCCAAGAACACAGCAGCTGCGAAGGACTAGCCAAGAAGAGCGCAAAAGTACCACAACATGCCTGCCTCCACAGCTTTTTCCTTGGGGACATGCCTAATTCCTGGCTGATTTGCCTTTCTCGTCTTAGGGTTGGGGTTCGGCCTAGGGCTAGGATTTTTAAAAGCAGGAAGCCCTGAGTTCCAGGCACACTGGAGCTGTGAAAGGCATCCAAAAGGGAGTGCAAAAGTGCCACAACATGGCTGCTTTCACGGCTTTTTCCTTGGCAAGAAGCCTAACAGCAGGCTGATTTACCTTCCCAGGGTTACTGTTAGGCTTAGGCCTAGGGCTAGGATTTTTAAAACTAGGAAGCCCTGGGCTCCAGGCACACTGCAGCTGTTCAAGGCATCCCAAGGGGAGTACAAAAGTGCAACAACATGGCAGCTTTCACAGCTTTTTCCTTGGCACCATCCCTATACCTAGGCTGATTTATCTGCCTAGGGTTAGGGTTAGGGTTCAGCCTAGGGCTTGGATTTCTTTAACCAGGAAGCCCTGAGTTCCAGGCTTACTTCATCTGCCAAAGGCATCCCAAAGGGAGTGCAGAAGTGCCACAACATGGCTGCTTTCACGGCTTTTCCCTTAGGAAGAACCCTAATACCCGGCTGATTTACCTTCCTAGGGTTACTGTTAGGCTTAGGCCTAGGACTTTTAAAACCAGGAAGCCCTGGGCTCCAGGCACACTGCAGCTGCGAAAGGCATCCCAAGGGGAGCGCAAAAGTGACGCAACTTGGCTGCCACCACTGATATTTCCATGAGACCATCCCGAACCATAGCTTGATTTTCCTTCCTAGGGTTAAAGTTTGAGTTACGCCTAGGGTAAGGGCTCTATTAACCAGAAAGCCCTGAGTTCCAAGAACACAGCAGCTGCGAAGGACTAGCCAAGAAGAGCGCAAAAGTACCACAACATGCCTGCCTCCACAGCTTTTTCCTTGGGGACATGCCTAATTCCTGGCTGATTTGCCTTTCTCGTCTTAGGGTTGGGGTTCGGCCTAGGGCTAGGATTTTTAAAATCAGGAAGCCCTGAGTTCCAGGCACACTGGAGCTGTGAAAGGCATCCAAAAGGGAGTGCAAAAGTGCCACAACATGGCTGCTTTCACGGCTTTTTCCTTGGCAAGAAGCCTAACAGCAGGCTGATTTACCTTCCCAGGGTTACTGTTAGGCTTAGGCCTAGGGCTAGGATTTTTAAAACTAGGAAGCCCTGGGCTCCAGGCACACTGCAGCTGTTCAAGGCATCCCAAGGGGAGTACAAAAGTGCAACAACATGGCAGCTTTCACAGCTTTTTCCTTGGCACCATCCCTATACCTAGGCTGATTTATCTGCCTAGGGTTAGGGTTAGGCTTCAGCCTAGGGCTTGGATTTCTTTAACCAGGAAGCCCTGAGTTCCAGGCTTACTTCATCTGCCAAAGGCATCCCAAAGGGAGTGCAGAAGTGCCACAACATGGCTGCTTTCACGGCTTTTCCCTTAGGAAGAACCCTAATACCCGGCTGATTTACCTTCCTAGGGTTACTGTTAGGCTTAGGCCTAGGACTTTTAAAACCAGGAAGCCCTGGGCTCCAGGCACACTGCAGCTGCGAAAGGCATCCCAAGGGGAGCGCAAAAGTGACGCAACTTGGCTGCCACCACTGATATTTCCATGAGACCATCCCGAACCATAGCTTGATTTTCCTTCCTAGGGTTAAAGTTTGAGTTACGCCTAGGGTAAGGGCTCTATTAACCAGAAAGCCCTGAGTTCCAAGAACACAGCAGCTGTGAAGGACTAGCCAAGAAGAGCGCAAAAGTACCACAACATGCCTGCCTCCACAGCTTTTTCCTTGGGGACATGCCTAATTCCTGGCTGATTTGCCTTTCTCGTCTTAGGGCTGGGGTTCGGCCTAGGGCTAGGATTTTTAAAATCAGGAAGCCCTGAGTTCCAGGCACACTGCAGCTGTGAAAGGCATCCAAAAGGGAGTGCAAAAGTGCCACAACATGGCTGCTTTCACGGCTTTTTCCTTGGCAAGAAGCCTAACAGCAGGCTGATTTACCTTCCCAGGGTTACTGTTAGGCTTAGGCCTAGGGCTAGGATTTTTAAAACTAGGAAGCCCTTAGCTCCAGGCACACTGCAGCTGTTCAAGGCATCCCAAGGGGAGTACAAAAGTGCAACAACATGGCAGCTTTCACAGCTTTTTCCTTGGCACCATCCCTATACCTAGGCTGATTTATCTGCCTAGGGTTAGGGTTAGGGTTCAGCCTAGGGCTTGGATTTCTTTAACCAGGAAGCCCTGAGTTCCAGGCTTACTTCATCTGCCAAAGGCATCCCAAAGGGAGTGCAGAAGTGCCACAACATGGCTGCTTTCACGGCTTTTCCCTTAGGAAGAACCCTAATACCCGGCTGATTTACCTTCCTAGGGTTACTGTTAGGCTTAGGCCTAGGACTTTTAAAACCAGGAAGCCCTGGGCTCCAGGCACACTGCAGCTGCGAAAGGCATCCCAAGGGGAGCGCAAAAGTGACGCAACTTGGCTGCCACCACTGATATTTCCATGAGACCATCCCGAACCATAGGCTGATTTTCCTTCCTAGGGTTAAGGTTTGAGTTACGCCTAGGGTAAGGGTCTATTAACCAGAAAGCCCTGAGTTCCAAGAACACAGCAGCTGCGAAGGACTAGCCAAGAAGAGCGCAAAAGTACCACAACATGCCTGCCTCCACAGCTTTTTCCTTGGGGACATGCCTAATTCCTGGCTGATTTGCCTTTCTCGTCTTAGGGTTGGGGTTCGGCCTAGGGCTAGGATTTTTAAAATCAGGAAGCCCTGAGTTCCAGGCACACTGGAGCTGTGAAAGGCATCCAAAAGGGAGTGCAAAAGTGCCACAACATGGCTGCTTTCACGGCTTTTTCCTTGGCAAGAAGCCTAACAGCAGGCTGATTTACCTTCCCAGGGTTACTGTTAGGCTTAGGCCTAGGGCTAGGATTTTTAAAACTAGGAAGCCCTGGGCTCCAGGCACACTGCAGCTGTTCAAGGCATCCCAAGGGGAGTACAAAAGTGCAACAACATGGCAGCTTTCACAGCTTTTTCCTTGGCACCATCCCTATACCTAGGCTGATTTATCTGCCTAGGGTTAGGGTTAGGCTTCAGCCTAGGGCTTGGATTTCTTTAACCAGGAAGCCCTGAGTTCCAGGCTTACTTCATCTGCCAAAGGCATCCCAAAGGGAGTGCAGAAGTGCCACAACATGGCTGCTTTCACGGCTTTTCCCTTAGGAAGAACCCTAATACCCGGCTGATTTACCTTCCTAGGGTTACTGTTAGGCTTAGGCCTAGGACTTTTAAAACCAGGAAGCCCTGGGCTCCAGGCACACTGCAGCTGCGAAAGGCATCCCAAGGGGAGCGCAAAAGTGACGCAACTTGGCTGCCACCACTGATATTTCCATGAGACCATCCCGAACCATAGCTTGATTTTCCTCCCTAGGGTTAAAGTTTGAGTTACGCCTAGGGTAAGGGCTCTATTAACCAGAAAGCCCTGAGTTCCAAGAACACAGCAGCTGCGAAGGACTAGCCAAGAAGAGCGCAAAAGTAGCACAACATGCCTGCCTCCACAGCTTTTTCCTTGGGGACATGCCTAATTCCTGGCTGATTTGCCTTTCTCGTCTTAGGGTTGGGGTTCGGCCTAGGGCTAGGATTTTTAAAATCAGGAAGCCCTGAGTTCCAGGCACACTGGAGCTGTGAAAGGCATCCAAAAGGGAGTGCAAAAGTGCCACAACATGGCTGCTTTCACGGCTTTTTCCTTGGCAAGAAGCCTAACACCAGGCTGATTTACCTTCCCAGGGTTACTGTTAGGCTTAGGCCTAGGGCTAGGATTTTTAAAACTAGGAAGCCCTTAGCTCCAGGCACACTGCAGCTGTTCAAGGCATCCCAAGGGGAATACAAAAGTGCAACAACATGGCAGCTTTCACAGCTTTTTCCTTGGCACCATCCCTATACCTAGGCTGATTTATCTGCCTAGGGTTAGGGTTAGGGTTCAGCCTAGGGCTTGGATTTTTTTAACCAGGAAGCCCTGAGTTCCAGGCTTACTTCATCTGCCAAAGGCATCCCAAAGGGAGTGCAGAAGTGCCACAACATGGCTGCTTTCACGGCTTTTCCCTTAGGAAGAACCCTAATACCCGGCTGATTTACCTTCCTAGGGTTACTGTTAGGCTTAGGCCTAGGACTTTTAAAACCAGGAAGCCCTGGGCTCCAGGCACACTGCAGCTGCGAAAGGCATCCCAAGGGGAGCGCAAAAGTGACGCAACTTGGCTGCCACCACTGATATTTCCATGAGACCATCCGGAACCATAGGCTGATTTTCCTTCCTAGGCTTAAGGTTTGAGTTACGCCTAGGGTAAGGGTCTATTAACCAGAAAGCCCTGAGTTCCAAGAACACAGCAGCTGCGAAGGACTAGCCAAGAAGAGCGCAAAAGTAGCACAACATGCCTGCCTCCACAGCTTTTTCCTTGGGGACATGCCTAATTCCTGGCTGATTTGCCTTTCTCGTCTTAGGGTTGGGGTTCGGCCTAGGGCTAGGATTTTTAAAATCAGGAAGCCCTGAGTTCCAGGCACACTGCAGCTGTGAAAGGCATCCAAAAGGGAGTGCAAAAGTGCCACAACATGGCTGCTTTCACGGCTTTTTCCTTGGCAAGACGCCTAACACCAGGCTGATTTACCTTCCCAGGGTTACTGTTAGGCTTAGGCCTAGGGCTAGGATTTTTAAAACTAGGAAGCCCTGGGCTCCAGGCACACTGCAGCTGTTCAAGGCATCCCAAGGGGAGTACAAAAGTGCAACAACATGGCAGCTTTCACAGCTTTTTCCTTGGCACCATCCCTATACCTAGGCTGATTTATCTGCCTAGGGTTAGGGTTAGGGTTCAGCCTAGGGCTTGGATTTCTTTAACCAGGAAGCCCTGAGTTCCAGGCTTACTTCATCTGCCAAAGGCATCCCAAAGGGAGTGCAGAAGTGCCACAACATGGCTGCTTTCACGGCTTTTCCCTTAGGAAGAACCCTAATACCCGGCTGATTTACCTTCCTAGGGTTACTGTTAGGCTTAGGCCTAGGACTTTTAAAACCAGGAAGCCCTGGGCTCCAGGCACACTGCAGCTGCGAAAGGCATCCCAAGGGGAGCGCAAAAGTGACGCAACATGGCTGCCACCACTGATATTTCCATGAGACCATCCCGAACCATAGGCTGATTTTCCTTCCTAGGGTTAAGGTTTGAGTTACGCCTAGGGTAAGGGCTCTATTATCCAGAAAGCCCTGAGTTCCAAGAACACAGCAGCTGCGAAGGACTAGCCAAGAAGAGCGCAAAAGTAGCACAACATGCCTGCCTCCACAGCTTTTTCCTTGTGGACATGCCTAATTCCTGGCTGATTTGCCTTTCTCGTCTTAGGGTTGGGGTTCGGCCTAGGGCTAGGATTTTTAAAAGCAGGAAGCCCTGAGTTCCAGGCACACTGCAGCTGTGAAAGGCATCCAAAAGGGAGTGCAAAAGTGCCACAACATGGCTGCTTTCACGGCTTTTTCCTTGGCAAGAAGCCTAACACCAGGCTGATTTACCTTCCCAGGGTTACTGTTAGGCTTCGGCCTAGGGCTAGGATTTTTAAAACTAGGAAGCCCTGGGCTCCAGGCACACTGCAGCTGTTCAAGGCATCCCAAGGGGAGTACAAAAGTGCAACAACATGGCAGCTTTCACAGCTTTTTCCTTGGCACCATCCCTATACCTAGGCTGATTTATCTGCCTAGGGTTAGGGTTAGGGTTCAGCCTAGGGCTTGGATTTTTTTAACCAGGAAGCCCTGAGTTCCAGGCTTACTTCATCTGCCAAAGGCATCCCAAAGGGAGTGCAGAAGTGCCACAACATGGCTGCTTTCACGGCTTTTCCCTTAGGAAGAACCCTAATACCCGGCTGATTTACCTTCCTAGGGTTACTGTTAGGCTTAGGCCTAGGACTTTTAAAACCAGGAAGCCCTGGGCTCCAGGCACACTGCAGCTGCGAAAGGCATCCCAAGGGGAGCGCAAAAATGACGCAACTTTGCTGCCACCACTGATATTTCCATGAGACCATCCCGAACCATAGGCTGATTTTCCTTCCTAGGGTTAAGGTTTGAGTTACGCCTAGGGTAAGGTTTCTATTTACCAGAAAGCCCTGAGTTCCAAGAACACAGCAGCTGCGAAGGACTAGCCAAGAAGAGCGCAAAAGTAGCACAACATGCCTGCCTCCACAGCTTTTTCCTTGGGGACATGCCTAATTCCTGGCTGATTTGCCTTTCTCGTCTTAGGGTTGGGGTTCGGCCTAGGGCTAGGATTTTTAAAATCAGGAAGCCCTGAGTTCCAGGCACACTGCAGCTGTGAAAGGCATCCAAAAGGGAGTGCAAAAGTGCCACAACATGGCTGCTTTCACGGCTTTTTCCTTTGCAAGACGCCTAATACCCGGCTGATTTACCTTCCTAGGGTTACTGTTAGGCTTAGGCCTAGGACTTTTAAAACCAGGAAGCCCTGGGCTCCAGGCACACTGCAGCTGCAAAAGGCATCCCAAGGGGAGCGCAAAAGTGACGCAACTTGGCTGCCACCACTGATATTTCCATGAGACCATCCCGAACCATAGGCTGATTTTCCTTCCTAGGGTTAAGGTTTGAGTTACGCCTAGGGTAAGGGTCTATTAACCAGAAAGCCCTGAGTTCCAAGAACACAGCAGCTGCGAAGGACTAGCCAAGAAGAGCGCAAAAGTAGCACAACATGCCTGCCTCCACAGCTTTTTCCTTGGGGACATGCCTAATTCCTGGCTGATTTGCCTTTCTCGTCTTAGGGTTGGGGTTCGGCCTAGGGCTAGGATTTTTAAAATCAGGAAGCCCTGAGTTCCAGGCACACTGCAGCTGTGAAAGGCATCCAAAAGGGAGTGCAAAAGTGCCACAACATGGCTGCTTTCACGGCTTTTTCCTTGGCAAGATGCCTAACACCAGGCTGATTTACCTTCCCAGGGTTACTGTTAGGCTTAGGCCTAGGGCTAGGATTTTTAAAACTAGGAAGCCCTTAGCTCCAGGCACACTGCAGCTGTTCAAGGCATCCCAAGGGGAGTACAAAAGTGCAACAACATGGCAGCTTTCACAGCTTTTTCCTTGGCACCATCCCTATACCTAGGCTGATTTATCTGCCTAGGGTTAGGGTTAGGGTTCAGCCTAGGGCTTGGATTTTTTTAACCAGGAAGCCCTGAGTTCCAGGCTTACTTCATCTGCCAAAGGCATCCCAAAGGGAGTGCAGAAGTGCCACAACATGGCTGCTTTCACGGCTTTTCCCTTAGGAAGAACCCTAATACCCGGCTGATTTACCTTCCTAGGGTTACTGTTAGGCTTAGGCCTAGGACTTTTAAAACCAGGAAGCCCTGGGCTCCAGGCACACTGCAGCTGCGAAAGGCATCCCAAGTGGAGCGCAAAAATGACGCAACTTGGCTGCCACCACTGATATTTCCATGAGACCATCCCGAACCATAGGCTGATTTTCCTTCCTAGGGTTAAGGTTTGAGTTACGCCTAGGGTAAGGTTTCTATTTACCAGAAAGCCCTGAGTTCCAAGAACACAGCAGCTGCGAAGGACTACCCAAGAAGAGCGCAAAAGTAGCACAACATGCCTGCCTCCACAGCTTTTTCCTTGGGGACATGCCTAATTCCTGGCTGATTTGCCTTTCTCGTCTTAGGGTTGGGGTTCGGCCTAGGGCTAGGATTTTTAAAATCAGGAAGCCCTGAGTTCCAGGCACACTGCAGCTGTGAAAGGCATCCAAAAGGGAGTGCAAAAGTGCCACAACATGGCTGCTTTCACGGCTTTTTCCTTGGCAAGACGCCTAACACCAGGCTGATTTACCTTCCCAGGGTTACTGTTAGGCTTAGGCCTAGGGCTAGGATTTTTAAAACTAAGAAGCCCTTAGCTCCAGGCACACTGCAGCTGTTCAAGGCATCCCAAGGGGAGTACAAAAGTGCAACAACATGGCAGCTTTCACAGCTTTTTCCTTGGCACCATCCCTATACCTAGGCTGATTTATCTGCCTAGGGTTAGGGTTAGGGTTCAGCCTAGGGCTTGGATTTTTTTAACCAGGAAGCCCTGAGTTCCAGGCTTACTTCATCTGCCAAAGGCATCCCAAAGGGAGTGCAGAAGTGCCACAACATGGCTGCTTTCACGGCTTTTCCCTTAGGAAGAACCCTAATACCCGGCTGATTTACCTTCCTAGGGTTACTGTTAGGCTTAGGCCTAGGACTTTTAAAACCAGGAAGCCCTGGGCTCCAGGCACACTGCAGCTGCGAAAGGCATCCCAAGGGGAGCGCAAAAGTGACGCAACTTGGCTGCCACCACTGATATTTCCATGAGACCATCCCGAACCATAGGCTGATTTTCCTTCCTAGGGTTAAGGTTTGAGTTACGCCTAGGGTAAGGGTCTATTAACCAGAAAGCCCTGAGTTCCAAGAACACAGCAGCTGCGAAGGACTAGCCAAGAAGAGCGCAAAAGTAGCACAACATGCCTGCCTCCACAGCTTTTTCCTTGGGGACATGCCTAATTCCTGGCTGATTTGCCTTTCTCGTCTTAGGGTTGGGGTTCGGCCTAGGGCTAGGATTTTTAAAATCAGGAAGCCCTGAGTTCCAGGCACACTGCAGCTGTGAAAGGCATCCAAAAGCGAGTGCAAAAGTGCCACAACATGGCTGCTTTCACGGCTTTTTCCTTGGCAAGATGCCTAACACCAGGCTGATTTACCTTCCCAGGGTTACTGTTAGGCTTAGGCCTAGGGCTAGGATTTTTAAAACTAGGAAGCCCTTAGCTCCAGGCACACTGCAGCTGTTCAAGGCATCCCAAGGGGAGTACAAAAGTGCAACAACATGGCAGCTTTCACAGCTTTTTCCTTGGCACCATCCCTATACCTAGGCTGATTTATCTGCCTAGGGTTAGGGTTAGGGTTCAGCCTAGGGCTTGGATTTTTTTAACCAGGAAGCCCTGAGTTCCAGGCTTACTTCATCTGCCAAAGGCATCCCAAAGGGAGTGCAGAAGTGCCACAACATGGCTGCTTTCACGGCTTTTCCCTTAGGAAGAACCCTAATACCCGGCTGATTTACCTTCCTAGGGTTACTGTTAGGCTTAGGCCTAGGACTTTTAAAACCAGGAAGCCCTGGGCTCCAGGCACACTGCAGCTGCGAAAGGCATCCCAAGGGGAGCGCAAAAATGACGCAACTTGGCTGCCACCACTGATATTTCCATGAGACCATCCCGAACCATAGGCTGATTTTCCTTCCTAGGGTTAAGGTTTGAGTTACGCCTAGGGTAAGGTTTCTATTTACCAGAAAGCCCTGAGTTCCAAGAACACAGCAGCTGCGAAGGACTAGCCAAGAAGAGCGCAAAAGTACCACAACATGCCTGCCTCCACAGCTTTTTCCTTGGGGACATGCCTAATTCCTGGCTGATTTGCCTTTCTCGTCTTAGGGTTGGGGTTCGGCCTAGGGCTAGGATTTTTAAAATCAGGAAGCCCTGAGTTCCAGGCACACTGCAGCTGTGAAAGGCATCCAAAAGGGAGTGCAAAAGTGCCACAACATGGCTGCTTTCACGGCTTTTTCCTTGGCAAGAAGCCTAACACCAGGCTGATTTACCTTCCCAGGGTTACTGTTAGGCTTAGGCCTAGGGCTAGGATTTTTAAAACCAGGAAGCCCTTAGCTCCAGGCACACTGCAGCTGTTCAAGGCATCCCAAGGGGAGTACAAAAGTGCAACAACATGGCAGCTTTCACAGCTTTTTCCTTGGCACCATCCCTATACCTAGGCTGATTTATCTGCCTAGGGTTAGGGTTAGGGTTCAGCCTAGGGCTTGGATTTTTTTAACCAGGAAGCCCTGAGTTCCAGGCTTACTTCATCTGCCAAAGGCATCCCAAAGGGAGTGCAGAAGTGCCACAACATGGCTGCTTTCACGGCTTTTCCCTTAGGAAGAACCCTAATACCCGGCTGATTTACCTTCCTAGGGTTACTGTTAGGCTTAGGCCTAGGACTTTTAAAACCAGGAAGCCCTGGGCTCCAGGCACACTGCAGCTGCGAAAGGCATCCCAAGGGGAGCGCAAAAATGACGCAACTTGGCTGCCACCACTGATATTTCCATGAGACCATCCCGAACCATAGGCTGATTTTCCTTCCTAGGGTTAAGGTTTGAGTTACGCCTAGGGTAAGGTTTCTATTTACCAGAAAGCCCTGAGTTCCAAGAACACAGCAGCTGCGAAGGACTACCCAAGAAGAGCGCAAAAGTAGCACAACATGCCTGCCTCCACAGCTTTTTCCTTGGGGACATGCCTAATTCCTGGCTGATTTGCCTTTCTCGTCTTAGGGTTGGGGTTCGGCCTAGGGCTAGGATTTTTAAAATCAGGAAGCCCTGAGTTCCAGGCACACTGCAGCTGTGAAAGGCATCCAAAAGCGAGTGCAAAAGTGCCACAACATGGCTGCTTTCACGGCTTTTTCCTTGGCAAGACGCCTAACACCAGGCTGATTTACCTTCCCAGGGTTACTGTTAGGCTTAGGCCTAGGGCTAGGATTTTTAAAACTAAGAAGCCCTTAGCTCCAGGCACACTGCAGCTGTTCAAGGCATCCCAAGGGGAGTACAAAAGTGCAACAACATGGCAGCTTTCACAGCTTTTTCCTTGGCACCATCCCTATACCTAGGCTGATTTATCTGCCTAGGGTTAGGGTTAGGGTTCAGCCTAGGGCTTGGATTTCTTTAACCAGGAAGCCCTGAGTTCCAGGCTTACTTCATCTGCCAAAGGCATCCCAAAGGGAGTGCAGAAGTGCCACAACATGGCTGCTTTCACGGCTTTTCCCTTAGGAAGAACCCTAATACCCGGCTGATTTACCTTCCTAGGGTTACTGTTAGGCTTAGGCCTAGGACTTTTAAAACCAGGAAGCCCTGGGCTCCAGGCACACTGCAGCTGCGAAAGGCATCCCAAGGGGAGCGCAAAAGTGACGCAACTTGGCTGCCACCACTGATATTTCCATGAGACCATCCCGAACCATAGGCTGATTTTCCTTCCTAGGGTTAAGGTTTGAGTTACGCCTAGGGTAAGGGTCTATTAACCAGAAAGCCCTGAGTTCCAAGAACACAGCAGCTGCGAAGGACTAGCCAAGAAGAGCGCAAAAGTAGCACAACATGCCTGCCTCCACAGCTTTTTCCTTGGGGACATGCCTAATTCCTGGCTGATTTGCCTTTCTCGTCTTAGGGTTGGGGTTCGGCCTAGGGCTAGGATTTTTAAAATCAGGAAGCCCTGAGTTCCAGGCACACTGCAGCTGTGAAAGGCATCCAAAAGGGAGTGCAAAAGTGCCACAACATGGCTGCTTTCACGGCTTTTTCCTTGGCAAGATGCCTAACACCAGGCTGATTTACCTTCCCAGGGTTACTGTTAGGCTTAGGCCTAGGGCTAGGATTTTTAAAACTAGGAAGCCCTTAGCTCCAGGCACACTGCAGCTGTTCAAGGCATCCCAAGGGGAGTACAAAAGTGCAACAACATGGCAGCTTTCACAGCTTTTTCCTTGGCACCATCCCTATACCTAGGCTGATTTATCTGCCTAGGGTTAGGGTTAGGGTTCAGCCTAGGGCTTGGATTTTTTTAACCAGGAAGCCCTGAGTTCCAGGCTTACTTCATCTGCCAAAGGCATCCCAAAGGGAGTGCAGAAGTGCCACAACATGGCTGCTTTCACGGCTTTTCCCTTAGGAAGAACCCTAATACCCGGCTGATTTACCTTCCTAGGGTTACTGTTGGGCTTAGGCCTAGGACTTTTAAAACCAGGAAGCCCTGGGCTCCAGGCACACTGCAGCTGCGAAAGGCATCCCAAGGGGAGCGCAAAAATGACGCAACTTGGCTGCCACCACTGATATTTCCATGAGACCATCCCGAACCATAGGCTGATTTTCCTTCCTAGGGTTAAGGTTTGAGTTACGCCTAGGGTAAGGTTTCTATTAACCAGAAAGCCCTGAGTTCCAAGAACACAGCAGCTGCGAAGGACTAGCCAAGAAGAGCGCAAAAGTAGCACAACATGCCTGCCTCCACAGCTTTTTCCTTGGGGACATGCCTAATTCCTGGCTGATTTGCCTTTCTCGTCTTAGGGTTGGGGTTCGGCCTAGGGCTAGGATTTTTAAAATCAGGAAGCCCTGAGTTCCAGGCACACTGCAGCTGTGAAAGGCATCCAAAAGGGAGTGCAAAAGTGCCACAACATGGCTGCTTTCACGGCTTTTTCCTTGGCAAGAAGCCTAACACCAGGCTGATTTACCTTCCCAGGGTTACTGTTAGGCTTAGGCCTAGGGCTAGGATTTTTAAAACCAGGAAGCCCTTAGCTCCAGGCACACTGCAGCTGTTCAAGGCATCCCAAGGGGAGTACAAAAGTGCAACAACATGGCAGCTTTCACAGCTTTTACTTGGCACCATCCCTATACCTAGGCTGATTTATCTGCCTAGGGTTAGGGTTAGGGTTCAGCCTAGGGCTTGGATTTCTTTAACCAGGAAGCCCTGAGTTCCAGGCTTACTTCATCTGCCAAAGGCATCCCAAAGGGAGTGCAGAAGTGCCACAACATGGCTGCTTTCACGGCTTTTCCCTTAGGAAGAACCCTAATACCCGGCTGATTTACCTTCCTAGGGTTACTGTTAGGCTTAGGCCTAGGACTTTTAAAACCAGGAAGCCCTGGGCTCCAGGCACACTGCAGCTGCGAAAGGCATCCCAAGGGGAGCGCAAAAGTGACGCAACTTGGCTGCCACCACTGATATTTCCATGAGACCATCCCGAACCATAGGCTGATTTTCCATCCTAGGGTTAAGGTTTGAGTTACGCCTAGGGTAAGGTTTCTATTTACCAGAAAGCCCTGAGTTCCAAGAACACAGCAGCTGCGAAGGACTAGCCAAGAAGAGCGCAAAAGTAGCACAACATGCCTGCCTCCACAGCTTTTTCCTTGGGGACATGACTAATTCCTGGCTGATTTGCCTTTCTCGTCTTAGGGTTGGGGTTCGGCCTAGGGCTAGGATTTTTAAAATCAGGAAGCCCTGAGTTCCAGGCACACTGCAGCTGTGAAAGGCATCCAAAAGGGAGTGCAAAAGTAGCACAACATGCCTGCCTCCACAGCTTTTTCCTTGGGGACATGCCTAATTCCTGGCTGATTTGCCTTTCTCGTCTTAGGGTTGGGGTTCGGCCTAGGGCTAGGATTTTTAAAATCAGGAAGCCCTGAGTTCCAGGCACACTGCAGCTGTGAAAGGCATCCAAAAGGGAGTGCAAAAGTGCCACAACATGGCTGCTTTCACGGCTTTTTCCTTGGCAAGACGCCTAACACCAGGCTGATTTACCTTCCCAGGGTTACTGTTAGGCTTAGGCCTAGGGCTAGGATTTTTAAAACTAAGAAGCCCTTAGCTCCAGGCACACTGCAGCTGTTCAAGGCATCCCAAGGGGAGTACAAAAGTGAAACAACATGGCAGCTTTCACAGCTTTTTCCTTGGCACCATCCCTATACCTAGGCTGATTTATCTGCCTAGGGTTAGGGTTAGGGTTCAGCCTAGGGCTTGGATTTTTTTAACCAGGAAGCCCTGAGTTCCAGGCTTACTTCATCTGCCAAAGGCATCCCAAAGGGAGTGCAGAAGTGCCACAACATGGCTGCTTTCACGGCTTTTCCCTTAGGAAGAACCCTAATACCCGGCTGATTTACCTTCCTAGGGTTACTGTTAGGCTTAGGCCTAGGACTTTTAAAACCAGGAAGCCCTGGGCTCCAGGCACACTGCAGCTGCGAAAGGCATCCCAAGGGGAGCGCAAAAGTGACGCAACTTGGCTGCCACCACTGATATTTCCAGGAGACCATCCCGAACCATAGGCTGATTTTCCTTCCTAGGGTTAAGGTTTGAGTTACGCCTAGGGTAAGGGTTCTATTAACCAGAAAGCCCTGAGTTCCAAGAACACAGCAGCTGCGAAGGACTAGCCAAGAAGAGCGCAAAAGTACCACAACATGCCTGCCTCCACAGCTTTTTCCTTGGGGACATGCCTAATTCCTGGCTGATTTGCCTTTCTCGTCTTAGGGTTGGGGTTCGGCCTAGGGCTAGGATTTTTAAAATCAGGAAGCCCTGAGTTCCAGGCACACTGCAGCTGTGAAAGGCATCCAAAAGGGAGTGCAAAAGTGCCACAACATGGCTGCTTTCACGGCTTTTTCCTTGGCAAGATGCCTAACACCAGGCTGATTTACCTTCCCAGGGTTACTGTTAGGCTTAGGCCTAGGGCTAGGATTTTTAAAACTAGGAAGCCCTTAGCTCCAGGCACACTGCAGCTGTTCAAGGCATCCCAAGGGGAGTACAAAAGTGCAACAACATGGCAGCTTTCACAGCTTTTTCCTTGGCACCATCCCTATACCTAGGCTGATTTATCTGCCTAGGGTTAGGGTTAGGGTTCAGCCTAGGGCTTGGATTTTTTAAACCAGGAAGCCCTGAGTTCCAGGCTTACTTCATCTGCCAAAGGCATCCCAAAGGGAGTGCAGAAGTGCCACAACATGGCTGCTTTCACGGCTTTTCCCTTAGGAAGAACCCTAATACCCGGCTGATTTACCTTCCTAGGGTTACTGTTAGGCTTAGGCCTAGGACTTTTAAAACCAGGAAGCCCTGGGCTCCAGGCACACTGCAGCTGCGAAAGGCATCCCAAGGGGAGCGCAAAAGTGACGCAACTTGGCTGCCACCACTGATATTTCCAGGAGACCATCCCGAACCATAGGCTGATTTTCCTTCCTAGGGTTAAGGTTTGAGTTACGCCTAGGGTAAGGGTTCTATTAACCAGAAAGCCCTGAGTTCCAAGAACACAGCAGCTGCGAAGGACTAGCCAAGAAGAGCGCAAAAGTACCACAACATGCCTGCCTCCACAGCTTTTTCCTTGGGGACATGCCTAATTCCTGGCTGATTTGCCTTTCTCGTCTTAGGGTTGGGGTTCGGCCTAGGGCTAGGATTTTTAAAATCAGGAAGCCCTGAGTTCCAGGCACACTGCAGCTGTGAAAGGCATCCAAAAGGGAGTGCAAAAGTGCCACAACATGGCTGCTTTCACGGCTTTTTCCTTGGCAAGATGCCTAACACCAGGCTGATTTACCTTCCCAGGGTTACTGTTAGGCTTAGGCCTAGGGCTAGGATTTTTAAAACTAGGAAGCCCTTAGCTCCAGGCACACTGCAGCTGTTCAAGGCATCCCAAGGGGAGTACAAAAGTGAAACAACATGGCAGCTTTCACAGCTTTTTCCTTGGCACCATCCCTATACCTAGGCTGATTTATCTGCCTAGGGTTAGGGTTAGGGTTCAGCCTAGGGCTTGGATTTTTTTAACCAGGAAGCCCTGAGTTCCAGGCTTACTTCATCTGCCAAAGGCATCCCAAAGGGAGTGCAGAAGTGCCACAACATGGCTGCTTTCACGGCTTTTCCCTTAGGAAGAACCCTAATACCCGGCTGATTTACCTTCCTAGGGTTACTGTTAGGCTTAGGCCTAGGACTTTTAAAACCAGGAAGCCCTGGGCTCCAGGCACACTGCAGCTGCAAAAGGCATCCCAAGGGGAGCGCAAAAGTGACGCAACTTGGCTGCCACCACTGATATTTCCAGGAGACCATCCCGAACCATAGGCTGATTTTCCTTCCTAGGGTTAAGGTTTGAGTTACGCCTAGGGTAAGGGTCTATTAACCAGAAAGCCCTGAGTTCCAAGAACACAGCAGCTGCGAAGGACTAGCCAAGAAGAGCGCAAAAGTACCACAACATGCCTGCCTCCACAGCTTTTTCCTTGGGGACATGCCTAATTCCTGGCTGATTTGCCTTTCTCGTCTTAGGGTTGGGGTTCGGCCTAGGGCTAGGATTTTTAAAATCAGGAAGCCCTGAGTTCCAGGCACACTGCAGCTGTGAAAGGCATCCAAAAGGGAGTGCAAAAGTGCCACAACATGGCTGCTTTCACGGCTTTTTCCTTGGCAAGATGCCTGACACCAGGCTGATTTACCTTCCTAGGGTTACTGTTAGGCTTAGGCCTAGGGCTAGGATTTTTAAAACTAGGAAGCCCTTAGCTCCAGGCACACTGCAGCTGTTCAAGGCATCCCAAGGGGAGTACAAAAGTGCAACAACATGGCAGCTTTCACAGCTTTTTCCTTGGCACCATCCCTATACCTAGGCTGATTTATCTGCCTAGGGTTAGGGTTAGGGTTCAGCCTAGGGCTTGGATTTTTTTAACCAGGAAGCCCTGAGTTCCAGGCTTACTTCATCTGCCAAAGGCATCCCAAAGGGAGTGCAGAAGTGCCACAACATGGCTGCTTTCACGGCTTTTCCCTTAGGAAGAACCCTAATACCCTGCTGATTTACGTTCCTAGGGTTACTGTTAGGCTTAGGCCTAGGACTTTTAAAACCAGGAAGCCCTGGGCTCCAGGCACACTGCAGCTGCGAAAGGCATCCCAAGGGGAGCGCAAAAATGACGCAACTTGGCTGCCACCACTGATATTTCCATGAGACCATCCCGAACCATAGGCTGATTTTCCTTCCTAGGGTTAAGGTTTGAGTTACGCCTAGGGTAAGGTTTCTATTTACCAGAAAGCCCTGAGTTCCAAGAACACAGCAGCTGCGAAGGACTAGCCAAGAAGAGCGCAAAAGTAGCACAACATGCCTGCCTCCACAGCTTTTTCCTTGGGGACATGCCTAATTCCTGGCTGATTTGCCTTTCTCGTCTTAGGGTTGGGGTTCGGCCTAGGGCTAGGATTTTTAAAATCAGGAAGCCCTGAGTTCCAGGCACACTGGAGCTGTGAAAGGCATCCAAAAGGGAGTGCAAAAGTGCCACAACATGGCTGCTTTCACGGCTTTTTCCTTGGCAAGACGCCTAATACCCGGCTGATTTACCTTCCTAGGGTTACTGTTAGGCTTAGGCCTAGGACTTTTAAAACCAGGAAGCCCTGGGCTCCAGGCACACTGCAGCTGCAAAAGGCATCCCAAGGGGAGCGCAAAAGTGACGCAACTTGGCTGCCACCACTGATATTTCCATGAGACCATCCGGAACCATAGGCTGATTTTCCTTCCTAGGCTTAAGGTTTGAGTTACGCCTAGGGTAAGGGTCTATTAACCAGAAAGCCCTGAGTTCCAAGAACACAGCAGCTGCGAAGGACTAGCCAAGAAGAGCGCAAAAGTACCACAACATGCCTGCCTCCACAGCTTTTTTCCTTGGGGACATGCCTAATTCCTGGCTGATTTGCCTTTCTCGTCTTAGGGTTGGGGTTCGGCCTAGGGCTAGGATTTTTAAAATCAGGAAGCCCTGAGTTCCAGGCACACTGCAGCTGTGAAAGGCATCCAAAAGGGAGTGCAAAAGTGCCACAACATGGCTGCTTTCACGGCTTTTTCCTTGGCAAGACGCCTAACACCAGGCTGATTTACCTTCCCAGGGTTACTGTTAGGCTTAGGCCTAGGGCTAGGATTTTTAAAACTAAGAAGCCCTTAGCTCCAGGCACACTGCAGCTGTTCAAGGCATCCCAAGGGGAGTACAAAAGTGCAACAACATGGCAGCTTTCACAGCTTTTTCCTTGGCACCATCCCTATACCTAGGCTGATTTATCTGCCTAGGGTTAGGGTTAGGGTTCAGCCTAGGGCTTGGATTTTTTTAACCAGGAAGCCCTGAGTTCCAGGCTTACTTCATCTGCCAAAGGCATCCCAAAGGGAGTGCAGAAGTGCCACAACATGGCTGCTTTCACGGCTTTTCCCTTAGGAAGAACCCTAATACCCGGCTGATTTACCTTCCTAGGGTTACTGTTAGGCTTAGGCCTAGGACTTTTAAAACCAGGAAGCCCTGGGCTCCAGGCACACTGCAGCTGCGAAAGGCATCCCAAGGGGAGCGCAAAAGTGACGCAACTTGGCTGCCACCACTGATATTTCCAGGAGACCATCCCGAACCATAGGTTGATTTTCCTTCCTAGGGTTAAGGTTTGAGTTACGCCTAGGGTAAGGGTCTATTAACCAGAAAGCCCTGAGTTCCAAGAACACAGCAGCTGCGAAGGACTAGCCAAGAAGAGCGCAAAAGTAGCACAACATGCCTGCCTCCACAGCTTTTTCCTTGGGGACATGCCTAATTCCTGGCTGATTTGCCTTTCTCGTCTTAGGGTTGGGGTTCGGCCTAGGGCTAGGATTTTTAAAAGCAGGAAGCCCTGAGTTCCAGGCACACTTCAGCTGTGAAAGGCATCCAAAAGGGAGTGCAAAAGTGCCACAACATGGCTGCTTTCACGGCTTTTTCCTTGGCAAGACGCCTAACACCAGGCTGATTTACCTTCCCAGGGTTACTGTTAGGCTTAGGCCTAGGGCTAGGATTTTTAAAACTAGGAAGCCCTTAGCTCCAGGCACACTGCAGCTGTTCAAGGCATCCCAAGGGGAGTACAAAAGTGCAACAACATGGCAGCTTTCACAGCTTTTTCCTTGGCACCATCCCTATACCTAGGCTGATTTATCTGCCTAGGGTTAGGGTTAGGGTTCAGCCTAGGGCTTGGAGTTTTTTAACCAGGAAGCCCTGAGTTCCAGGATTACTTCATCTGCCAAAGGCATCCCAAAGGGAGTGCAGAAGTGCCACAACATGGCTGCTTTCACGGCTTTTCCCTTAGGAAGAACCCTAATACCCGGCTGATTTACCTTCCTAGGGTTACTGTTAGGCTTAGGCCTAGGACTTTTAAAACCAGGAAGCCCTGGGCTCCAGGCACACTGCAGCTGCGAAAGGCATCCCAAGGGGAGCGCAAAAATGACGCAACTTGGCTGCCACCACTGATATTTCCATGAGACCATCCCGAACCATAGGCTGATTTTCCTTCCTAGGGTTAAGGTTTGAGTTACGCCTAGGG
The DNA here is from genome assembly GCF_027579445.1 of Ammospiza nelsoni. Lineage (NCBI taxonomy): Eukaryota > Metazoa > Chordata > Aves > Passeriformes > Passerellidae > Ammospiza > Ammospiza nelsoni. The sequence goes on along the minus strand of NW_026683204.1, from coordinate 74,611 downwards.
TAAGGGTCTATTAACCAGAAAGCCCTGAGTTCCAAGAACACAGCAGCTGCGAAGGACTAGCCAAGAAGAGCGCAAAAGTACCACAACATGCCTGCCTCCACAGCTTTTTCCTTGGGGACATGCCTAATTCCTGGCTGATTTGCCTTTCTCGTCTTAGGGTTGGGGTTCGGCCTAGGGCTAGGATTTTTAAAATCAGGAAGCCCTGAGTTCCAGGCACACTGCAGCTGTGAAAGGCATCCAAAAGGGAGTGCAAAAGTGCCACAACATGGCTGCTTTCACGGCTTTTTCCTTGGCAAGACGCCTAATACCCGGCTGATTTACCTTCCTAGGGTTACTGTTAGGCTTAGGCCTAGGACTTTTAAAACCAGGAAGCCCTGGGCTCCAGGCACACTGCAGCTGCAAAAGGCATCCCAAGGGGAGCGCAAAAGTGACGCAACTTGGCTGCCACCACTGATATTTCCATGAGACCATCCCGAACCATAGGCTGATTTTCCTTCCTAGGCTTAAGGTTTGAGTTACGCCTAGGGTAAGGGTCTATTAACCAGAAAGCCCTGAGTTCCAAGAACACAGCAGCTGCGAAGGACTAGCCAAGAAGAGCGCAAAAGTAGCACAACATGCCTGCCTCCACAGCTTTTTCCTTGGGGACATGCCTAATTCCTGGCTGATTTGCCTTTCTCGTCTTAGTGTTGGGGTTCGGCCTAGGGCTAGGATTTTTAAAATCAGGAAGCCCTGAGTTCCAGGCACACTGCAGCTGTGAAAGGCATCCAAAAGCGAGTGCAAAAGTGCCACAACATGGCTGCTTTCACGGCTTTTTCCTTGGCAAGACGCCTAACACCAGGCTGATTTACCTTCCCAGGGTTACTGTTAGGCTTAGGCCTAGGGCTAGGATTTTTAAAACTAAGAAGCCCTTAGCTCCAGGCACACTGCAGCTGTTCAAGGCATCCCAAGGGGAGTACAAAAGTGCAACAACATGGCAGCTTTCACAGCTTTTTCCTTGGCACCATCCCTATACCTAGGCTGATTTATCTGCCTAGGGTTAGGGTTAGGGTTCAGCCTAGGGCTTGGATTTTTTTAACCAGGAAGCCCTGAGTTCCAGGCTTACTTCATCTGCCAAAGGCATCCCAAAGGGAGTGCAGAAGTGCCACAACATGGCTGCTTTCTCGGCTTTTCCCTTAGGAAGAACCCTAATACCCGGCTGATTTACCTTCCTAGGGTTACTGTTAGGCTTAGGCCTAGGACTTTTAAAACCAGGAAGCCCTGGGCTCCAGGCACACTGCAGCTGCGAAAGGCATCCCAAGGGGAGCGCAAAAGTGACGCAACTTGGCTGCCACCACTGATATTTCCAGGAGACCATCCCGAACCATAGGCTGATTTTCCTTCCTAGGGTTAAGGTTTGAGTTACGCCTAGGGTAAGGGTCTATTAACCAGAAAGCCCTGAGTTCCAAGAACACAGCAGCTGCGAAGGACTAGCCAAGAAGAGCGCAAAAGTAGCACAACATGCCTGCCTCCACAGCTTTTTCCTTGGGGACATGCCTAATTCCTGGCTGATTTGCCTTTCTCGTCTTAGGGTTGGGGTTCGGCCTAGGGCTAGGATTTTTAAAATCAGGAAGCCCTGAGTTCCAGGCACACTGCAGCTGTGAAAGGCATCCAAAAGGGAGTGCAAAAGTGCCACAACATGGCTGCTTTCACGGCTTTTTCCTTGGCAAGACGCCTAACACCAGGCTGATTTACCTTCCCAGGGTTACTGTTAGGCTTAGGCCTAGGGCTAGGATTTTTAAAACTAGGAAGCCCTTAGCTCCAGGCACACTGCAGCTGTTCAAGGCATCCCAAGGGGAGTACAAAAGTGCAACAACATGGCAGCTTTCACAGCTTTTTCCTTGGCACCATCCCTATACCTAGGCTGATTTATCTGCCTAGGGTTAGGGTTAGGGTTCAGCCTAGGGCTTGGATTTTTTTAACCAGGAAGCCCTGAGTTCCAGGCTTACTTCATCTGCCAAAGGCATCCCAAAGGGAGTGCAGAAGTGCCACAACATGGCTGCTTTCACGGCTTTTCCCTTAGGAAGAACCCTAATACCCGGCTGATTTACCTTCCTAGGGTTACTGTTAGGCTTAGGCCTAGGACTTTTAAAACCAGGAAGCCCTGGGCTCCAGGCACACTGCAGCTGCAAAAGGCATCCCAAGGGGAGCGCAAAAGTGACGCAACTTGGCTGCCACCACTGATATTTCCATGAGACCATCCCGAACCATAGGTTGATTTTCCTTCCTAGGGTTAAGGTTTGAGTTACGCCTAGGGTAAGGGTCTATTAACCAGAAAGCCCTGAGTTCCAAGAACACAGCAGCTGCGAAGGACTAGCCAAGAAGAGCGCAAAAGTACCACAACATGCCTGCCTCCACAGCTTTTTCCTTGGGGACATGCCTAATTCCTGGCTGATTTGCCTTTCTCGTCTTAGGGTTGGGGTTCGGCCTAGGGCTAGGATTTTTAAAATCAGGAAGCCCTGAGTTCCAGGCACACTGCAGCTGTGAAAGGCATCCAAAAGGGAGTGCAAAAGTGCCACAACATGGCTGCTTTCACGGCTTTTTCCTTGGCAAGATGCCTAACACCAGGCTGATTTACCTTCCCAGGGTTACTGTTAGGCTTAGGCCTAGGGCTAGGATTTTTAAAACTAGGAAGCCCTTAGCTCCAGGCACACTGCAGCTGTTCAAGGCATCCCAAGGGGAGTACAAAAGTGCAACAACATGGCAGCTTTCACAGCTTTTTCCTTGGCACCATCCCTATACCTAGGCTGATTTATCTGCCTAGGGTTAGGGTTAGGGTTCAGCCTAGGGCTTGGATTTTTTTAACCAGGAAGCCCTGAGTTCCAGGCTTACTTCATCTGCCAAAGGCATCCCAAAGGGAGTGCAGAAGTGCCACAACATGGCTGCTTTCACGGCTTTTCCCTTAGGAAGAACCCTAATACCCGGCTGATTTACCTTCCTAGGGTTACTGTTAGGCTTAGGCCTAGGACTTTTAAAACCAGGAAGCCCTGGGCTCCAGGCACACTGCAGCTGCGAAAGGCATCCCAAGGGGAGCGCAAAAGTGACGCAACTTGGCTGCCACCACTGATATTTCCAGGAGACCATCCCGAACCATAGGCTGATTTTCCTTCCTAGGGTTAAGGTTTGAGTTACGCCTAGGGTAAGGGTCTATTAACCAGAAAGCCCTGAGTTCCAAGAACACAGCAGCTGCGAAGGACTAGCCAAGAAGAGCGCAAAAGTACCACAACATGCCTGCCTCCACAGCTTTTTCCTTGGGGACATGCCTAATTCCTGGCTGATTTGCCTTTCTCGTCTTAGGGTTGGGGTTCGGCCTAGGGCTAGGATTTTTAAAATCAGGAAGCCCTGAGTTCCAGGCACACTGGAGCTGTGAAAGGCATCCAAAAGGGAGTGCAAAAGTGCCACAACATGGCTGCTTTCACGGCTTTTTCCTTGGCCAGACGCCTAACACCAGGCTGATTTACCTTCCCAGGGTTACTGTTAGGCTTAGGCCTAGGGCTAGGATTTTTAAAACTAGGAATCCCTTAGCTCCAGGCACACTGCAGCTGTTCAAGGCATCCCAAGGGGAGTACAAAAGTGAAACAACATGGCAGCTTTCACAGCTTTTTCCTTGGCACCATCCCTATACCTAGGCTGATTTATCTGCCTAGGGTTAGGGTTAGGGTTCAGCCTAGGGCTTGGATTTCTTTAACCAGGAAGCCCTGAGTTCCAGGCTTACTTCATCTGCCAAAGGCATCCCAAAGGGAGTGCAGACGTGCCACAACATGGCTGCTTTCACGGCTTTTCCCTTAGGAAGAACCCTAATACCCGGCTGATTTACCTTCCTAGGGTTACTGTTAGGCTTAGGCCTAGGACTTTTAAAACCAGGAAGCCCTGGGCTCCAGGCACACTGCAGCTGCGAAAGGCATCCCAAGGGGAGCGCAAAAGTGACGCAACTTGGCTGCCACCACTGATATTTCCAGGAGACCATCCCGAACCATAGGCTGATTTTCCTTCCTAGGGTTAAGGTTTGAGTTACGCCTAGGGTAAGGGTCTATTAACCAGAAAGCCCTGAGTTCCAAGAACACAGCAGCTGCGAAGGACTAGCCAAGAAGAGCGCAAAAGTAGCACAACATGCCTGCCTCCACAGCTTTTTCCTTGGGGACATGCCTAATTCCTGGCTGATTTGCCTTTCTCGTCTTAGGGTTGGGGTTCGGCCTAGGGCTAGGATTTTTAAAATCAGGAAGCCCTGAGTTCCAGGCACACTGCAGCTGTGAAAGGCATCCAAAAGGGAGTGCAAAAGTGCCACAACATGGCTGCTTTCACGGCTTTTTCCTTGGCAAGACGCCTAACACCAGGCTGATTTACCTTCCCAGGGTTACTGTTAGGCTTAGGCCTAGGGCTAGGATTTTTAAAACTAGGAAGCCCTTAGCTCCAGGCACACTGCAGCTGTTCAAGGCATCCCAAGGGGAGTACAAAAGTGCAACAACATGGCAGCTTTCACAGCTTTTTCCTTGGCACCATCCCTATACCTAGGCTGATTTATCTGCCTAGGGTTAGGGTTAGGGTTCAGCCTAGGGCTTGGATTTTTTTAACCAGGAAGCCCTGAGTTCCAGGCTTACTTCATCTGCCAAAGGCATCCCAAAGGGAGTGCAGAAGTGCCACAACATGGCTGCTTTCACGGCTTTTCCCTTAGGAAGAACCCTAATACCCGGCTGATTTACCTTCCTAGGGTTACTGTTAGGCTTAGGCCTAGGACTTTTAAAACCAGGAAGCCCTGGGCTCCAGGCACACTGCAGCTGCAAAAGGCATCCCAAGGGGAGCGCAAAAGTGACGCAACTTGGCTGCCACCACTGATATTTCCATGAGACCATCCCGAACCATAGGTTGATTTTCCTTCCTAGGGTTAAGGTTTGAGTTACGCCTAGGGTAAGGGTCTATTAACCAGAAAGCCCTGAGTTCCAAGAACACAGCAGCTGCGAAGGACTAGCCAAGAAGAGCGCAAAAGTACCACAACATGCCTGCCTCCACAGCTTTTTCCTTGGGGACATGCCTAATTCCTGGCTGATTTGCCTTTCTCGTCTTAGGGTTGGGGTTCGGCCTAGGGCTAGGATTTTTAAAATCAGGAAGCCCTGAGTTCCAGGCACACTGCAGCTGTGAAAGGCATCCAAAAGGGAGTGCAAAAGTGCCACAACATGGCTGCTTTCACGGCTTTTTCCTTGGCAAGATGCCTAACACCAGGCTGATTTACCTTCCCAGGGTTACTGTTAGGCTTAGGCCTAGGGCTAGGATTTTTAAAACTAGGAAGCCCTTAGCTCCAGGCACACTGCAGCTGTTCAATGCATCCCAAGGGGAGTACAAAAGTGCAACAACATGGCAGCTTTCACAGCTTTTTCCTTGGCACCATCCCTATACCTAGGCTGATTTATCTGCCTAGGGTTAGGGTTAGGGTTCAGCCTAGGGCTTGGATTTTTTTAACCAGGAAGCCCTGAGTTCCAGGCTTACTTCATCTGCCAAAGGCATCCCAAAGGGAGTGCAGAAGTGCCACAACATGGCTGCTTTCACGGCTTTTCCCTTAGGAAGAACCCTAATACCCGGCTGATTTACCTTCCTAGGGTTACTGTTAGGCTTAGGCCTAGGACTTTTAAAACCAGGAAGCCCTGGGCTCCAGGCACACTGCAGCTGCGAAAGGCATCCCAAGGGGAGCGCAAAAGTGACGCAACTTGGCTGCCACCACTGATATTTCCAGGAGACCATCCCGAACCATAGGCTGATTTTCCTTCCTAGGGTTAAGGTTTGAGTTACGCCTAGGGTAAGGGTCTATTAACCAGAAAGCCCTGAGTTCCAAGAACACAGCAGCTGCGAAGGACTAGCCAAGAAGAGCGCAAAAGTAGCACAACATGCCTGCCTCCACAGCTTTTTCCTTGGGGACATGCCTAATTCCTGGCTGATTTGCCTTTCTCGTCTTAGGGTTGGGGTTCGGCCTAGGGCTAGGATTTTTAAAATCAGGAAGCCCTGAGTTCCAGGCACACTGGAGCTGTGAAAGGCATCCAAAAGGGAGTGCAAAAGTGCCACAACATGGCTGCTTTCACGGCTTTTTCCTTGGCCAGACGCCTAACACCAGGCTGATTTACCTTCCCAGGGTTACTGTTAGGCTTAGGCCTAGGGCTAGGATTTTTAAAACTAGGAATCCCTTAGCTCCAGGCACACTGCAGCTGTTCAAGGCATCCCAAGGGGAGTACAAAAGTGAAACAACATGGCAGCTTTCACAGCTTTTTCCTTGGCACCATCCCTATACCTAGGCTGATTTATCTGCCTAGGGTTAGGGTTAGGGTTCAGCCTAGGGCTTGGATTTCTTTAACCAGGAAGCCCTGAGTTCCAGGCTTACTTCATCTGCCAAAGGCATCCCAAAGGGAGTGCAGACGTGCCACAACATGGCTGCTTTCACGGCTTTTCCCTTAGGAAGAACCCTAATACCCGGCTGATTTACCTTCCTAGGGTTACTGTTAGGCTTAGGCCTAGGACTTTTAAAACCAGGAAGCCCTGGGCTCCAGGCACACTGCAGCTGCGAAAGGCATCCCAAGGGGAGCGTAAAAGTGACGCAACTTGGCTGCCACCACTGATATTTCCAGGAGACCATCCCGAACCATAGGCTGATTTTCCTTCCTAGGGTTAAGGTTTGAGTTACGCCTAGGGTAAGGGTCTATTAACCAGAAAGCCCTGAGTTCCAAGAACACAGCAGCTGCGAAGGACTAGCCAAGAAGAGCGCAAAAGTAGCACAACATGCCTGCCTCCACAGCTTTTTCCTTGGGGACATGCCTAATTCCTGGCTGATTTGCCTTTCTCGTCTTAGGGTTGGGGTTCGGCCTAGGGCTAGGATTTTTAAAATCAGGAAGCCCTGAGTTCCAGGCACACTTCAGCTGTGAAAGGCATCCAAAAGGGAGTGCAAAAGTGCCACAACATGGCTGCTTTCACGGCTTTTTCCTTGGCAAGACGCCTAACACCAGGCTGATTTACCTTCCCAGGGTTACTGTTAGGCTTAGGCCTAGGGCTAGGATTTTTAAAACTAGGAAGCCCTTAGCTCCAGGCACACTGCAGCTGTTCAAGGCATCCCAAGGGGAGTACAAAAGTGCAACAACATGGCAGCTTTCACAGCTTTTTCCTTGGCACCATCCCTATACCTAGGCTGATTTATCTGCCTAGGGTTAGGGTTAGGGTTCAGCCTAGGGCTTGGAGTTTTTTAACCAGGAAGCCCTGAGTTCCAGGATTACTTCATCTGCCAAAGGCATCCCAAAGGGAGTGCAGAAGTGCCACAACATGGCTGCTTTCACGGCTTTTCCCTTAGGAAGAACCCTAATACCCGGCTGATTTACCTTCCTAGGGTTACTGTTAGGCTTAGGCCTAGGACTTTTAAAACCAGGAAGCCCTGGGCTCCAGGCACACTGCAGCTGCGAAAGGCATCCCAAGGGGAGCGCAAAAATGACGCAACTTGGCTGCCACCACTGATATTTCCATGAGACCATCCCGAACCATAGGCTGATTTTCCTTCCTAGGGTTAAGGTTTGAGTTACGCCTAGGGTAAGGGTCTATTAACCAGAAAGCCCTGAGTTCCAAGAACACAGCAGCTGCGAAGGACTAGCCAAGAAGAGCGCAAAAGTACCACAACATGCCTGCCTCCACAGCTTTTTCCTTGGGGACATGCCTAATTCCTGGCTGATTTGCCTTTCTCGTCTTAGGGTTGGGGTTCGGCCTAGGGCTAGGATTTTTAAAATCAGGAAGCCCTGAGTTCCAGGCACACTGCAGCTGTGAAAGGCATCCAAAAGGGAGTGCAAAAGTGCCACAACATGGCTGCTTTCACGGCTTTTTCCTTGGCAAGACGCCTAATACCCGGCTGATTTACCTTCCTAGGGTTACTGTTAGGCTTAGGCCTAGGACTTTTAAAACCAGGAAGCCCTGGGCTCCAGGCACACTGCAGCTGCAAAAGGCATCCCAAGGGGAGCGCAAAAGTGACGCAACTTGGCTGCCACCACTGATATTTCCATGAGACCATCCCGAACCATAGGCTGATTTTCCTTCCTAGGCTTAAGGTTTGAGTTACGCCTAGGGTAAGGGTCTATTAACCAGAAAGCCCTGAGTTCCAAGAACACAGCAGCTGCGAAGGACTAGCCAAGAAGAGCGCAAAAGTAGCACAACATGCCTGCCTCCACAGCTTTTTCCTTGGGGACATGCCTAATTCCTGGCTGATTTGCCTTTCTCGTCTTAGTGTTGGGGTTCGGCCTAGGGCTAGGATTTTTAAAATCAGGAAGCCCTGAGTTCCAGGCACACTGCAGCTGTGAAAGGCATCCAAAAGGGAGTGCAAAAGTGCCACAACATGGCTGCTTTCACGGCTTTTTCCTTGGCAAGACGCCTAACACCAGGCTGATTTACCTTCCCAGGGTTACTGTTAGGCTTAGGCCTAGGGCTAGGATTTTTAAAACTAAGAAGCCCTTAGCTCCAGGCACACTGCAGCTGTTCAAGGCATCCCAAGGGGAGTACAAAAGTGCAACAACATGGCAGCTTTCACAGCTTTTTCCTTGGCACCATCCCTATACCTAGGCTGATTTATCTGCCTAGGGTTAGGGTTAGGGTTCAGCCTAGGGCTTGGATTTCTTTAACCAGGAAGCCCTGAGTTCCAGGCTTACTTCATCTGCCAAAGGCATCCCAAAGGGAGTGCAGACGTGCCACAACATGGCTGCTTTCACGGCTTTTCCCTTAGGAAGAACCCTAATACCCGGCTGATTTACCTTCCTAGGGTTACTGTTAGGCTTAGGCCTAGGACTTTTAAAACCAGGAAGCCCTGGGCTCCAGGCACACTGCAGCTGCGAAAGGCATCCCAAGGGGAGCGCAAAAGTGACGCAACTTGGCTGCCACCACTGATATTTCCAGGAGACCATCCCGAACCATAGGCTGATTTTCCTTCCTAGGGTTAAGGTTTGAGTTACGCCTAGGGTAAGGGTCTATTAACCAGAAAGCCCTGAGTTCCAAGAACACAGCAGCTGCGAAGGACTAGCCAAGAAGAGCGCAAAAGTAGCACAACATGCCTGCCTCCACAGCTTTTTCCTTGGGGACATGCCTAATTCCTGGCTGATTTGCCTTTCTCGTCTTAGGGTTGGGGTTCGGCCTAGGGCTAGGATTTTTAAAATCAGGAAGCCCTGAGTTCCAGGCACACTTCAGCTGTGAAAGGCATCCAAAAGGGAGTGCAAAAGTGCCACAACATGGCTGCTTTCACGGCTTTTTCCTTGGCAAGACGCCTAACACCAGGCTGATTTACCTTCCCAGGGTTACTGTTAGGCTTAGGCCTAGGGCTAGGATTTTTAAAACTAGGAAGCCCTTAGCTCCAGGCACACTGCAGCTGTTCAAGGCATCCCAAGGGGAGTACAAAAGTGCAACAACATGGCAGCTTTCACAGCTTTTTCCTTGGCACCATCCCTATACCTAGGCTGATTTATCTGCCTAGGGTTAGGGTTAGGGTTCAGCCTAGGGCTTGGAGTTTTTTAACCAGGAAGCCCTGAGTTCCAGGATTACTTCATCTGCCAAAGGCATCCCAAAGGGAGTGCAGAAGTGCCACAACATGGCTGCTTTCACGGCTTTTCCCTTAGGAAGAACCCTAATACCCGGCTGATTTACCTTCCTAGGGTTACTGTTAGGCTTAGGCCTAGGACTTTTAAAACCAGGAAGCCCTGGGCTCCAGGCACACTGCAGCTGCGAAAGGCATCCCAAGGGGAGCGCAAAAATGACGCAACTTGGCTGCCACCACTGATATTTCCATGAGACCATCCCGAACCATAGGCTGATTTTCCTTCCTAGGGTTAAGGTTTGAGTTACGCCTAGGGTAAGGGTCTATTAACCAGAAAGCCCTGAGTTCCAAGAACACAGCAGCTGCGAAGGACTAGCCAAGAAGAGCGCAAAAGTACCACAACATGCCTGCCTCCACAGCTTTTTCCTTGGGGACATGCCTAATTCCTGGCTGATTTGCCTTTCTCGTCTTAGGGTTGGGGTTCGGCCTAGGGCTAGGATTTTTAAAATCAGGAAGCCCTGAGTTCCAGGCACACTGCAGCTGTGAAAGGCATCCAAAAGGGAGTGCAAAAGTGCCACAACATGGCTGCTTTCACGGCTTTTTCCTTGGCAAGACGCCTAATACCCGGCTGATTTACCTTCCTAGGGTTACTGTTAGGCTTAGGCCTAGGACTTTTAAAACCAGGAAGCCCTGGGCTCCAGGCACACTGCAGCTGCAAAAGGCATCCCAAGGGGAGCGCAAAAGTGACGCAACTTGGCTGCCACCACTGATATTTCCATGAGACCATCCCGAACCATAGGCTGATTTTCCTTCCTAGGCTTAAGGTTTGAGTTACGCCTAGGGTAAGGGTCTATTAACCAGAAAGCCCTGAGTTCCAAGAACACAGCAGCTGCGAAGGACTAGCCAAGAAGAGCGCAAAAGTAGCACAACATGCCTGCCTCCACAGCTTTTTCCTTGGGGACATGCCTAATTCCTGGCTGATTTGCCTTTCTCGTCTTAGTGTTGGGGTTCGGCCTAGGGCTAGGATTTTTAAAATCAGGAAGCCCTGAGTTCCAGGCACACTGCAGCTGTGAAAGGCATCCAAAAGGGAGTGCAAAAGTGCCACAACATGGCTGCTTTCACGGCTTTTTCCTTGGCAAGACGCCTAACACCAGGCTGATTTACCTTCCCAGGGTTACTGTTAGGCTTAGGCCTAGGGCTAGGATTTTTAAAACTAAGAAGCCCTTAGCTCCAGGCACACTGCAGCTGTTCAAGGCATCCCAAGGGGAGTACAAAAGTGCAACAACATGGCAGCTTTCACAGCTTTTTCCTTGGCACCATCCCTATACCTAGGCTGATTTATCTGCCTAGGGTTAGGGTTAGGGTTCAGCCTAGGGCTTGGATTTTTTTAACCAGGAAGCCCTGAGTTCCAGGCTTACTTCATCTGCCAAAGGCATCCCAAAGGGAGTGCAGAAGTGCCACAACATGGCTGCTTTCTCGGCTTTTCCCTTAGGAAGAACCCTAATACCCGGCTGATTTACCTTCCTAGGGTTACTGTTAGGCTTAGGCCTAGGACTTTTAAAACCAGGAAGCCCTGGGCTCCAGGCACACTGCAGCTGCGAAAGGCATCCCAAGGGGAGCGCAAAAGTGACGCAACTTGGCTGCCACCACTGATATTTCCAGGAGACCATCCCGAACCATAGGCTGATTTTCCTTCCTAGGGTTAAGGTTTGAGTTACGCCTAGGGTAAGGGTCTATTAACCAGAAAGCCCTGAGTTCCAAGAACACAGCAGCTGCGAAGGACTAGCCAAGAAGAGCGCAAAAGTAGCACAACATGCCTGCCTCCACAGCTTTTTCCTTGGGGACATGCCTAATTCCTGGCTGATTTGCCTTTCTCGTCTTAGGGTTGCGGTTCGGCCTAGGGCTAGGATTTTTAAAATCAGGAAGCCCTGAGTTCCAGGCACACTGGAGCTGTGAAAGGCATCCAAAAGGGAGTGCAAAAGTGCCACAACATGGCTGCTTTCACGGCTTTTTCCTTGGCAAGACGCCTAACACCAGGCTGATTTACCTTCCCAGGGTTACTGTTAGGCTTAGGCCTAGGGCTAGGATTTTTAAAACTAGGAAGCCCTTAGCTCCAGGCACACTGCAGCTGTTCAAGGCATCCCAAGGGGAGTACAAAAGTGCAACAACATGGCAGCTTTCACAGCTTTTTCCTTGGCACCATCCCTATACCTAGGCTGATTTATCTGCCTAGGGTTAGGGTTAGGGTTCAGCCTAGGGCTTGGATTTTTTTAACCAGGAAGCCCTGAGTTCCAGGCTTACTTCATCTGCCAAAGGCATCCCAAAGGGAGTGCAGAAGTGCCACAACATGGCTGCTTTCACGGCTTTTCCCTTAGGAAGAACCCTAATACCCGGCTGATTTACCTTCCTAGGGTTACTGTTAGGCTTAGGCCTAGGACTTTTAAAACCAGGAAGCCCTGGGCTCCAGGCACACTGCAGCTGCAAAAGGCATCCCAAGGGGAGCGCAAAAGTGACGCAACTTGGCTGCCACCACTGATATTTCCATGAGACCATCCCGAACCATAGGTTGATTTTCCTTCCTAGGGTTAAGGTTTGAGTTACGCCTAGGGTAAGGGTCTATTAACCAGAAAGCCCTGAGTTCCAAGAACACAGCAGCTGCGAAGGACTAGCCAAGAAGAGCGCAAAAGTAGCACAACATGCCTGCCTCCACAGCTTTTTCCTTGGGGACATGCCTAATTCCTGGCTGATTTGCCTTTCTCGTCTTAGGGTTGGGGTTCGGCCTAGGGCTAGGATTTTTAAAATCAGGAAGCCCTGAGTTCCAGGCACACTGCAGCTGTGAAAGGCATCCAAAAGGGAGTGCAAAAGTGCCACAACATGGCTGCTTTCACGGCTTTTTCCTTGGCAAGATGCCTAACACCAGGCTGATTTACCTTCCCAGGGTTACTGTTAGGCTTAGGCCTAGGGCTAGGATTTTTAAAACTAGGAAGCCCTTAGCTCCAGGCACACTGCAGCTGTTCAAGGCATCCCAAGGGGAGTACAAAAGTGCAACAACATGGCAGCTTTCACAGCTTTTTCCTTGGCACCATCCCTATACCTAGGCTGATTTATCTGCCTAGGGTTAGGGTTAGGGTTCAGCCTAGGGCTTGGATTTTTTTAACCAGGAAGCCCTGAGTTCCAGGCTTACTTCATCTGCCAAAGGCATCCCAAAGGGAGTGCAGAAGTGCCACAACATGGCTGCTTTCACGGCTTTTCCCTTAGGAAGAACCCTAATACCCGGCTGATTTACCTTCCTAGGGTTACTGTTAGGCTTAGGCCTAGGACTTTTAAAACCAGGAAGCCCTGGGCTCCAGGCACACTGCAGCTGCGAAAGGCATCCCAAGGGGAGCGCAAAAGTGACGCAGCTTGGCTGCCACCACTGATATTTCCAGGAGACCATCCCGAACCATAGGCTGATTTTCCTTCCTAGGGTTAAGGTTTGAGTTACGCCTAGGGTAAGGGTCTATTAACCAGAAAGCCCTGAGTTCCAAGAACACAGCAGCTGCGAAGGACTAGCCAAGAAGAGCGCAAAAGTAGCACAACATGCCTGCCTCCACAGCTTTTTCCTTGGGGACATGCCTAATTCCTGGCTGATTTGCCTTTCTCGTCTTAGGGTTGGGGTTCGGCCTAGGGCTAGGATTTTTAAAATCAGGAAGCCCTGAGTTCCAGGCACACTGGAGCTGTGAAAGGCATCCAAAAGGGAGTGCAAAAGTGCCACAACATGGCTGCTTTCACGGCTTTTTCCTTGGCCAGACGCCTAACACCAGGCTGATTTACCTTCCCAGGGTTACTGTTAGGCTTAGGCCTAGGGCTAGGATTTTTAAAACTAGGAATCCCTTAGCTCCAGGCACACTGCAGCTGTTCAAGGCATCCCAAGGGGAGTACAAAAGTGAAACAACATGGCAGCTTTCACAGCTTTTTCCTTGGCACCATCCCTATACCTAGGCTGATTTATCTGCCTAGGGTTAGGGTTAGGGTTCAGCCTAGGGCTTGGATTTCTTTAACCAGGAAGCCCTGAGTTCCAGGCTTACTTCATCTGCCAAAGGCATCCCAAAGGGAGTGCAAAAGTGCCACAACATGGCTGCTTTCACGGCTTTTCCCTTAGGAAGAACCCTAATACCCGGCTGATTTACCTTCCTAGGGTTACTGTTAGGCTTAGGCCTAGGACTTTTAAAACCAGGAAGCCCTGGGCTCCAGGCACACTGCAGCTGCGAAAGGCATCCCAAGGGGAGCGCAAAAGTGACGCAACTTGGCTGCCACCACTGATATTTCCAGGAGACCATCCCGAACCATAGGCTGATTTTCCTTCCTAGGGTTAAGGTTTGAGTTACGCCTAGGGTAAGGGTCTATTAACCAGAAAGCCCTGAGTTCCAAGAACACAGCAGCTGCGAAGGACTAGCCAAGAAGAGCGCAAAAGTAGCACAACATGCCTGCCTCCACAGCTTTTTCCTTGGGGACATGCCTAATTCCTGGCTGATTTGCCTTTCTCGTCTTAGGGTTGGGGTTCGGCCTAGGGCTAGGATTTTTAAAATCAGGAAGCCCTGAGTTCCAGGCACACTGGAGCTGTGAAAGGCATCCAAAAGGGAGTGCAAAAGTGCCACAACATGGCTGCTTTCACGGCTTTTTCCTTGGCAAGACGCCTAACACCAGGCTGATTTACCTTCCCAGGGTTACTGTTAGGCTTAGGCCTAGGGCTAGGATTTTTAAAACTAGGAAGCCCTTAGCTCCAGGCACACTGCAGCTGTTCAAGGCATCCCAAGGGGAGTACAAAAGTGCAACAACATGGCAGCTTTCACAGCTTTTTCCTTGGCACCATCCCTATACCTAGGCTGATTTATCTGCCTAGGGTTAGGGTTAGGGTTCAGCCTAGGGCTTGGAGTTTTTTAACCAGGAAGCCCTGAGTTCCAGGATTACTTCATCTGCCAAAGGCATCCCAAAGGGAGTGCAGAAGTGCCACAACATGGCTGCTTTCACGGCTTTTCCCTTAGGAAGAACCCTAATACCCGGCTGATTTACCTTCCTAGGGTTACTGTTAGGCTTAGGCCTAGGACTTTTAAAACCAGGAAGCCCTGGGCTCCAGGCACACTGCAGCTGCGAAAGGCATCCCAAGGGGAGCGCAAAAGTGACGCAACTTGGCTGCCACCACTGATATTTCCATGAGACCATCCCGAACCATAGGCTGATTTTCCTTCCTAGGGTTAAGGTTTGAGTTACGCCTAGGGTAAGGGTCTATTAACCAGAAAGCCCTGAGTTCCAAGAACACAGCAGCTGCGAAGGACTAGCCAAGAAGAGCGCAAAAGTACCACAACATGCCTGCCTCCACAGCTTTTTCCTTGGGGACATGCCTAATTCCTGGCTGATTTGCCTTTCTCGTCTTAGGGTTGGGGTTCGGCCTAGGGCTAGGATTTTTAAAATCAGGAAGCCCTGAGTTCCAGGCACACTGGAGCTGTGAAAGGCATCCAAAAGGGAGTGCAAAAGTGCCACAACATGGCTGCTTTCACGGCTTTTTCCTTGGCAAGACGCCTAATACCCGGCTGATTTACCTTCCTAGGGTTACTGTTAGGCTTAGGCCTAGGACTTTTAAAACCAGGAAGCCCTGGGCTCCAGGCACACTGCAGCTGCAAAAGGCATCCCAAGGGGAGCGCAAAAGTGACGCAACTTGGCTGCCACCACTGATATTTCCATGAGACCATCCGGAACCATAGGCTGATTTTCCTTCCTAGGCTTAAGGTTTGAGTTACGCCTAGGGTAAGGGTCTATTAACCAGAAAGCCCTGAGTTCCAAGAACACAGCAGCTGCGAAGGACTAGCCAAGAAGAGCGCAAAAGTACCACAACATGCCTGCCTCCACAGCTTTTTCCTTGGGGACATGCCTAATTCCTGGCTGATTTGCCTTTCTCGTCTTAGGGTTGGGGTTCGGCCTAGGGCTAGGATTTTTAAAATCAGGAAGCCCTGAGTTCCAGGCACACTGCAGCTGTGAAAGGCATCCAAAAGGGAGTGCAAAAGTGCCACAACATGGCTGCTTTCACGGCTTTTTCCTTGGCAAGACGCCTAACACCAGGCTGATTTACCTTCCCAGGGTTACTGTTAGGCTTAGGCCTAGGGCTAGGATTTTTAAAACTAAGAAGCCCTTAGCTCCAGGCACACTGCAGCTGTTCAAGGCATCCCAAGGGGAGTACAAAAGTGCAACAACATGGCAGCTTTCACAGCTTTTTCCTTGGCACCATCCCTATACCTAGGCTGATTTATCTGCCTAGGGTTAGGGTTAGGGTTCAGCCTAGGGCTTGGATTTCTTTAACCAGGAAGCCCTGAGTTCCAGGCTTACTTCATCTGCCAAAGGCATCCCAAAGGGAGTGCAGAAGTGCCACAACATGGCTGCTTTCACGGCTTTTCCCTTAGGAAGAACCCTAATACCCGGCTGATTTACCTTCCTAGGGTTACTGTTAGGCTTAGGCCTAGGACTTTTAAAACCAGGAAGCCCTGGGCTCCAGGCACACTGCAGCTGCGAAAGGCATCCCAAGGGGAGCGCAAAAGTGACGCAACTTGGCTGCCACCACTGATATTTCCAGGAGACCATCCCGAACCATAGGCTGATTTTCCTTCCTAGGGTTAAGGTTTGAGTTACGCCTAGGGTAAGGGTCTATTAACCAGAAAGCCCTGAGTTCCAAGAACACAGCAGCTGCGAAGGACTAGCCAAGAAGAGCGCAAAAGTAGCACAACATGCCTGCCTCCACAGCTTTTTCCTTGGGGACATGCCTAATTCCTGGCTGATTTGCCTTTCTCGTCTTAGGGTTGGGGTTCGGCCTAGGGCTAGGATTTTTAAAATCAGGAAGCCCTGAGTTCCAGGCACACTGCAGCTGTGAAAGGCATCCAAAAGGGAGTGCAAAAGTGCCACAACATGGCTGCTTTCACGGCTTTTTCCTTGGCAAGACGCCTAACACCAGGCTGATTTACCTTCCCAGGGTTACTGTTAGGCTTAGGCCTAGGGCTAGGATTTTTAAAACTAGGAAGCCCTTAGCTCCAGGCACACTGCAGCTGTTCAAGGCATCCCAAGGGGAGTACAAAAGTGCAACAACATGGCAGCTTTCACAGCTTTTTCCTTGGCACCATCCCTATACCTAGGCTGATTTATCTGCCTAGGGTTAGGGTTAGGGTTCAGCCTAGGGCTTGGATTTTTTTAACCAGGAAGCCCTGAGTTCCAGGCTTACTTCATCTGCCAAAGGCATCCCAAAGGGAGTGCAGAAGTGCCACAACATGGCTGCTTTCACGGCTTTTCCCTTAGGAAGAACCCTAATACCCGGCTGATTTACCTTCCTAGGGTTACTGTTAGGCTTAGGCCTAGGACTTTTAAAACCAGGAAGCCCTGGGCTCCAGGCACACTGCAGCTGCAAAAGGCATCCCAAGGGGAGCGCAAAAGTGACGCAACTTGGCTGCCACCACTGATATTTCCATGAGACCATCCCGAACCATAGGTTGATTTTCCTTCCTAGGGTTAAGGTTTGAGTTACGCCTAGGGTAAGGGTCTATTAACCAGAAAGCCCTGAGTTCCAAGAACACAGCAGCTGCAAAGGACTAGCCAAGAAGAGCGCAAAAGTAGCACAACATGCCTGCCTCCACAGCTTTTTCCTTGGGGACATGCCTAATTCCTGGCTGATTTGCCTTTCTCGTCTTAGGGTTGGGGTTCGGCCTAGGGCTAGGATTTTTAAAATCAGGAAGCCCTGAGTTCCAGGCACACTGCAGCTGTGAAAGGCATCCAAAAGGGAGTGCAAAAGTGCCACAACATGGCTGCTTTCACGGCTTTTTCCTTGGCCAGACGCCTAACACCAGGCTGATTTACCTTCCCAGGGTTACTGTTAGGCTTAGGCCTAGGGCTAGGATTTTTAAAACTAGGAATCCCTTAGCTCCAGGCACACTGCAGCTGTTCAAGGCATCCCAAGGGGAGTACAAAAGTGAAACAACATGGCAGCTTTCACAGCTTTTTCCTTGGCACCATCCCTATACCTAGGCTGATTTATCTGCCTAGGGTTAGGGTTAGGGTTCAGCCTAGGGCTTGGATTTCTTTAACCAGGAAGCCCTGAGTTCCAGGCTTACTTCATCTGCCAAAGGCATCCCAAAGGGAGTGCAGAAGTGCCACAACATGGCTGCTTTCACGGCTTTTCCCTTAGGAAGAACCCTAATACCCGGCTGATTTACCTTCCTAGGGTTACTGTTAGGCTTAGGCCTAGGACTTTTAAAACCAGGAAGCCCTGGGCTCCAGGCACACTGCAGCTGCGAAAGGCAGGCATCCCAAGGGGAGCGCAAAAGTGACGCAACTTGGCTGCCACCACTGATATTTCCATGAGACCATCCCGAACCATAGGCTGATTTTCCTTCCTAGGGTTAAGGTTTGAGTTACGCCTAGGGTAAGGGTCTATTAACCAGAAAGCCCTGAGTTCCAAGAACACAGCAGCTGCGAAGGACTAGCCAAGAAGAGCGCAAAAGTAGCACAACATGCCTGCCTCCACAGCTTTTTCCTTGGGGACATGCCTAATTCCTGGCTGATTTGCCTTTCTCGTCTTAGGGTTGGGGTTCGGCCTAGGGCTAGGATTTTTAAAATCAGGAAGCCCTGAGTTCCAGGCACACTGGAGCTGTGAAAGGCATCCAAAAGGGAGTGCAAAAGTGCCACAACATGGCTGCTTTCACGGCTTTTTCCTTGGCAAGATGCCTAACACCAGGCTGATTTACCTTCCCAGGGTTACTGTTAGGCTTAGGCCTAGGGCTAGGATTTTTAAAACTAGGAAGCCCTTAGCTCCAGGCACACTGCAGCTGTTCAAGGCATCCCAAGGGGAGTACAAAAGTGCAACAACATGGCAGCTTTCACAGCTTTTTCCTTGGCACCATCCCTATACCTAGGCTGATTTATCTGCCTAGGGTTAGGGTTAGGGTTCAGCCTAGGGCTTGGATTTTTTTAACCAGGAAGCCCTGAGTTCCAGGCTTACTTCATCTGCCAAAGGCATCCCAAAGGGAGTGCAGAAGTGCCACAACATGGCTGCTTTCACGGCTTTTCCCTTAGGAAGAACCCTAATACCCGGCTGATTTACCTTCCTAGGGTTACTGTTAGGCTTAGGCCTAGGACTTTTAAAACCAGGAAGCCCTGGGCTCCAGGCACACTGCAGCTGCGAAAGGCATCCCAAGGGGAGCGCAAAAGTGACGCAACATGGCTGCCACCACTGATATTTCCATGAGACCATCCCGAACCATAGGCTGCTTTTCCTTCCTAGGGTTAAGGTTTGAGTTACGCCTAGGGTAAGGGTCTATTAACCAGAAAGCCCTGAGTTCCAAGAACACAGCAGCTGCGAAGGACTAGCCAAGAAGAGCGCAAAAGTACCACAACATGCCTGCCTCCACAGCTTTTTCCTTGGGGACATGCCTAATTCCTGGCTGATTTGCCTTTCTCGTCTTAGGGTTGGGGTTCGGCCTAGGGCTAGGATTTTTAAAATCAGGAAGCCCTGAGTTCCAGGCACACTGGAGCTGTGAAAGGCATCCAAAAGGGAGTGCAAAAGTGCCACAACATGGCTGCTTTCACGGCTTTTTCCTTGGCAAGATGCCTAACTCCAGGCTGATTTACCTTCCCAGGGTTACTGTTAGGCTTAGGCCTAGGGCTAGGATTTTTAAAACTAGGAAGCCCTTAGCTCCAGGCACACTGCAGCTGTTCAAGGCATCCCAAGGGGAGTACAAAAGTGCAACAACATGGCAGCTTTCACAGCTTTTTCCTTGGCACCATCCCTATACCTAGGCTGATTTATCTGCCTAGGGTTAGGGTTAGGGTTCAGCCTAGGGCTTGGATTTTTTTAACCAGGAAGCCCTGAGTTCCAGGCTTACTTCATCTGCCAAAGGCATCCCAAAGGGAGTGCAGAAGTGCCACAACATGGCTGCTTTCACGGCTTTTCCCTTAGGAAGAACCCTAATACCCGGCTGATTTACCTTCCTAGGGTTACTGTTAGGCTTAGGCCTAGGACTTTTAAAACCAGGAAGCCCTGGGCTCCAGGCACACTGCAGCTGCAAAAGGCATCCCAAGGGGAGCGCAAAAGTGACGCAACTTGGCTGCCACCACTGATATTTCCATGAGACCATCCCGAACCATAGGCTGATTTTCCTTCCTAGGGTTAAGGTTTGAGTTACGCCTAGGGTAAGGGTCTATTAACCAGAAAGCCCTGAGTTCCAAGAACACAGCAGCTGCGAAGGACTAGCCAAGAAGAGCGCAAAAGTACCACAACATGCCTGCCTCCACAGCTTTTTCCTTGGGGACATGCCTAATTCCTGGCTGATTTGCCTTTCTCGTCTTAGGGTTGGGGTTCGGCCTAGGGCTAGGATTTTTAAAATCAGGAAGCCCTGAGTTCCAGGCACACTGCAGCTGTGAAAGGCATCCAAAAGGGAGTGCAAAAGTGCCACAACATGGCTGCTTTCACGGCTTTTTCCTTGGCAAGATGCCTAACACCAGGCTGATTTACCTTCCCAGGGTTACTGTTAGGCTTAGGCCTAGGGCTAGGATTTTTAAAACTAGGAAGCCCTTAGCTCCAGGCACACTGCAGCTGTTCAAGGCATCCCAAGGGGAGTACAAAAGTGCAACAACATGGCAGCTTTCACAGCTTTTTCCTTGGCACCATCCCTATACCTAGGCTGATTTATCTGCCTAGGGTTAGGGTTAGGGTTCAGCCTAGGGCTTGGATTTTTTTAACCAGGAAGCCCTGAGTTCCAGGCTTACTTCATCTGCCAAAGGCATCCCAAAGGGAGTGCAGAAGTGCCACAACATGGCTGCTTTCACGGCTTTTCCCTTAGGAAGAACCCTAATACCCGGCTGATTTACCTTCCTAGGGTTACTGTTAGGCTTAGGCCTAGGACTTTTAAAACCAGGAAGCCCTGGGCTCCAGGCACACTGCAGCTGCGAAAGGCATCCCAAGGGGAGCGCAAAAGTGACGCAACATGGCTGCCACCACTGATATTTCCATGAGACCATCCCGAACCATAGGCTGATTTTCCTTCCTAGGCTTAAGGTTTGAGTTACGCCTAGGGTAAGGGTCTATTAACCAGAAAGCCCTGAGTTCCAAGAACACAGCAGCTGCGAAGGACTAGCCAAGAAGAGCGCAAAAGTAGCACAACATGCCTGCCTCCACAGCTTTTTCCTTGGGGACATGCCTAATTCCTGGCTGATTTGCCTTTCTCGTCTTAGGGTTGGGGTTCGGCCTAGGGCTAGGATTTTTAAAATCAGGAAGCCCTGAGTTCCAGGCACACTGGAGCTGTGAAAGGCATCCAAAATGGAGTGCAAAAGTGCCACAACATGGCTGCTTTCACGGCTTTTTCCTTGGCAAGACGCCTAACACCAGGCTGATTTACCTTCCCAGGGTTACTGTTAGGCTTAGGCCTAGGGCTAGGATTTTTAAAACTAGGAAGCCCTTAGCTCCAGGCACACTGCAGCTGTTCAAGGCATCCCAAGGGGAGTACAAAAGTGCAACAACATGGCAGCTTTCACAGCTTTTTCCTTGGCACCATCCCTATACCTAGGCTGATTTATCTGCCTAGGGTTAGGGTTAGGGTTCAGCCTAGGGCTTGGATTTCTTTAACCAGGAAGCCCTGAGTTCCAGGCTTACTTCATCTGCCAAAGGCATCCCAAAGGGAGTGCAGAAGTGCCACAACATGGCTGCTTTCACGGCTTTTCCCTTAGGAAGAACCCTAATACCCGGCTGATTTACCTTCCTAGGGTTACTGTTAGGCTTAGGCCTAGGACTTTTAAAACCAGGAAGCCCTGGGCTCCAGGCACACTGCAGCTGCGAAAGGCATCCCAAGGGGAGCGCAAAAGTGACGCAACATGGCTGCCACCACTGATATTTCCATGAGACCATCCCGAACCATAGGCTGATTTTCCTTCCTAGGCTTAAGGTTTGAGTTTCGCCTAGGTTAAGGGCTCTATTAACCAGAAAGCCCTGAGTTCCAAGAACACAGCAGCTGCAAAGGACTAGCCAAGAAGAGCGCAAAAGTAGCACAACATGCCTGCCTCCACAGCTTTTTCCTTGGGGACATGCCTAATTCCTGGCTGATTTGACTTTCTCGTCTTAGGGTTGGGGTTCGGCCTAGGGCTATGATTTTTAAAATCAGGAAGCCCTGAGTTCCAGGCACACTGGAGCTGTGAAAGGCATCCAAAAGGGAGTGCAAAAGTGCCACAACATGGCTGCTTTCACGGCTTTTTCCTTGGCAAGACGCCTAACACCAGGCTGATTTACCTTCCTAGGGTTACTGTTAGGCTTAGGCCTAGGACTTTTAAAACCAGGAAGCCCTGGGCTCCAGGCACACTGCAGCTGCAAAAGGCATCCCAAGGGGAGCGCAAAAGTGACGCAACTTGGCTGCCACCACTGATATTTCCATGAGACCATCCGGAACCATAGGCTGATTTTCCTTCCTAGGGTTAAGGTTTGAGTTACGCCTAGGGTAAGGGTCTATTAACCAGAAAGCCCTGAGTTCCAAGAACACAGCAGCTGCGAAGGACTAGCCAAGAAGAGCGCAAAAGTAGCACAACATGCCTGCCTCCACAGCTTTTTCCTTGGGGACATGCCTAATTCCTGGCTGATTTACCTTTCTCGTCTTAGGGTTGGGGTTCGGCCTAGGGCTAGGATTTTTAAAATCAGGAAGCCCTGAGTTCCAGGCACACTTCAGCTGTGAAAGGCATCCAAAAGGGAGTGCAAAAGTGCCACAACATGGCTGCTTTCACGGCTTTTTCCTTGGCAAGACGCCTAACACCAGGCTGATTTACCTTCCCAGGGTTACTGTTAGGCTTAGGCCTAGGGCTAGGATTTTTAAAACTAGGAAGCCCTTAGCTCCAGGCACACTGCAGCTGTTCAAGGCATCCCAAGGGGAGTACAAAAGTGCAACAACATGGCAGCTTTCACAGCTTTTTCCTTGGCACCATCCCTATACCTAGGCTGATTTATCTGCCTAGGGTTAGGGTTAGGGTTCAGCCTAGGGCTTGGAGTTTTTTAACCAGGAAGCCCTGAGTTCCAGGATTACTTCATCTGCCAAAGGCATCCCAAAGGGAGTGCAGAAGTGCCACAACATGGCTGCTTTCACGGCTTTTCCCTTAGGAAGAACCCTAATACCCGGCTGATTTACCTTCCTAGGGTTACTGTTAGGCTTAGGCCTAGGACTTTTAAAACCAGGAAGCCCTGGGCTCCAGGCACACTGCAGCTGCGAAAGGCATCCCAAGGGGAGCGCAAAAATGACGCAACTTGGCTGCCACCACTGATATTTCCATGAGACCATCCCGAACCATAGGCTGATTTTCCTTCCTAGGGTTAAGGTTTGAGTTACGCCTAGGGTAAGGTTTCTATTTACCAGAAAGCCCTGAGTTCCAAGAACACAGCAGCTGCGAAGGACTAGCCAAGAAGAGCGCAAAAGTACCACAACATGCCTGCCTCCACAGCTTTTTCCTTGGGGACATGCCTAATTCCTGGCTGATTTGCCTTTCTCGTCTTAGGGTTGGGGTTCGGCCTAGGGCTAGGATTTTTAAAATCAGGAAGCCCTGAGTTCCAGGCACACTGCAGCTGTGAAAGGCATCCAAAAGGGAGTGCAAAAGTGCCACAACATGGCTGCTTTCACGGCTTTTTCCTTGGCAAGATGCCTAACACCAGGCTGATTTACCTTCCCAGGGTTACTGTTAGGCTTAGGCCTAGGGCTAGGATTTTTAAAACTAGGAAGCCCTTAGCTCCAGGCACACTGCAGCTGTTCAAGGCATCCCAAGGGGAGTACAAAAGTGCAACAACATGGCAGCTTTCACAGCTTTTTCCTTGGCACCATCCCTATACCTAGGCTGATTTATCTGCCTAGGGTTAGGGTTAGGGTTCAGCCTAGGGCTTGGATTTTTTTAACCAGGAAGCCCTGAGTTCCAGGCTTACTTCATCTGCCAAAGGCATCCCAAAGGGAGTGCAGAAGTGCCACAACATGGCTGCTTTCACGGCTTTTCCCTTAGGAAGAACCCTAATACCCGGCTGATTTACCTTCCTAGGGTTACTGTTAGGCTTAGGCCTAGGACTTTTAAAACCAGGAAGCCCTGGGCTCCAGGCACACTGCAGCTGCAAAAGGCATCCCAAGGGGAGCGCAAAAGTGACGCAACTTGGCTGCCACCACTGATATTTCCATGAGACCATCCCGAACCATAGGTTGATTTTCCTTCCTAGGGTTAAGGTTTGAGTTACGCCTAGGGTAAGGGTCTATTAACCAGAAAGCCCTGAGTTCCAAGAACACAGCAGCTGCGAAGGACTAGCCAAGAAGAGCGCAAAAGTAGCACAACATGCCTGCCTCCACAGCTTTTTCCTTGGGGACATGCCTAATTCCTGGCTGATTTGCCTTTCTCGTCTTAGGGTTGGGGTTCGGCCTAGGGCTAGGATTTTTAAAATCAGGAAGCCCTGAGTTCCAGGCACACTGCAGCTGTGAAAGGCATCCAAAAGGGAGTGCAAAAGTGCCACAACATGGCTGCTTTCACGGCTTTTTCCTTGGCAAGACGCCTAATACCCGGCTGATTTACCTTCCTAGGGTTACTGTTAGGCTTAGGCCTAGGACTTTTAAAACCAGGAAGCCCTGGGCTCCAGGCACACTGCAGCTGCAAAAGGCATCCCAAGGGGAGCGCAAAAGTGACGCAACTTGGCTGCCACCACTGATATTTCCATGAGACCATCCCGAACCATAGGCTGATTTTCCTTCCTAGGGTTAAGGTTTGAGTTACGCCTAGGGTAAGGGTCTATTAACCAGAAAGCCCTGAGTTCCAAGAACACAGCAGCTGCGAAGGACTAGCCAAGAAGAGCGCAAAAGTACCACAACATGCCTGCCTCCACAGCTTTTTCCTTGGGGACATGCCTAATTCCTGGCTGATTTGCCTTTCTCGTCTTAGGGTTGGGGTTCGGCCTAGGGCTAGGATTTTTAAAATCAGGAAGCCCTGAGTTCCAGGCACACTGCAGCTGTGAAAGGCATCCAAAAGCGAGTGCAAAAGTGCCACAACATGGCTGCTTTCACGGCTTTTTCCTTGGCAAGACGCCTAACACCAGGCTGATTTACCTTCCCAGGGTTACTGTTAGGCTTAGGCCTAGGGCTAGGATTTTTAAAACTAAGAAGCCCTTAGCTCCAGGCACACTGCAGCTGTTCAAGGCATCCCAAGGGGAGTACAAAAGTGCAACAACATGGCAGCTTTCACAGCTTTTTCCTTGGCACCATCCCTATACCTAGGCTGATTTATCTGCCTAGGGTTAGGGTTAGGGTTCAGCCTAGGGCTTGGATTTTTTTAACCAGGAAGCCCTGAGTTCCAGGCTTACTTCATCTGCCAAAGGCATCCCAAAGGGAGTGCAGAAGTGCCACAACATGGCTGCTTTCACGGCTTTTCCCTTAGGAAGAACCCTAATACCCGGCTGATTTACCTTCCTAGGGTTACTCTTAGGCTTAGGCCTAGGACTTTTAAAACCAGGAAGCCCTGGGCTCCAGGCACACTGCAGCTGCGAAAGGCATCCCAAGGGGAGCGCAAAAGTGACGCAACTTGGCTGCCACCACTGATATTTCCAGGAGACCATCCCGAACCATAGGCTGATTTTCCTTCCTAGGGTTAAGGTTTGAGTTACGCCTAGGGTAAGGGTCTATTAACCAGAAAGCCCTGAGTTCCAAGAACACAGCAGCTGCGAAGGACTAGCCAAGAAGAGCGCAAAAGTAGCACAACATGCCTGCCTCCACAGCTTTTTCCTTGTGGACATGCCTAATTCCTGGCTGATTTGCCTTTCTCGTCTTAGGGTTGGGGTTCGGCCTAGGGCTAGGATTTTTAAAATCAGGAAGCCCTGAGTTCCAGGCACACTGCAGCTGTGAAAGGCATCCAAAAGGGAGTGCAAAAGTGCCACAACATGGCTGCTTTCACGGCTTTTTCCTTGGCAAGACGCCTAACACCAGGCTGATTTACCTTCCCAGGGTTACTGTTAGGCTTAGGCCTAGGGCTAGGATTTTTAAAACTAGGAAGCCCTTAGCTCCAGGCACACTGCAGCTGTTCAAGGCATCCCAAGGGGAGTACAAAAGTGCAACAACATGGCAGCTTTCACAGCTTTTTCCTTGGCACCATCCCTATACCTAGGCTGATTTATCTGCCTAGGGTTAGGGTTAGGGTTCAGCCTAGGGCTTGGATTTTTTTAACCAGGAAGCCCTGAGTTCCAGGCTTACTTCATCTGCCAAAGGCATCCCAAAGGGAGTGCAGAAGTGCCACAACATGGCTGCTTTCACGGCTTTTCCCTTAGGAAGAACCCTAATACCCGGCTGATTTACCTTCCTAGGGTTACTGTTAGGCTTAGGCCTAGGACTTTTAAAACCAGGAAGCCCTGGGCTCCAGGCACACTGCAGCTGCAAAAGGCATCCCAAGGGGAGCGCAAAAGTGACGCAACTTGGCTGCCACCACTGATATTTCCATGAGACCATCCCGAACCATAGGTTGATTTTCCTTCCTAGGGTTAAGGTTTGAGTTACGCCTAGGGTAAGGGTCTATTAACCAGAAAGCCCTGAGTTCCAAGAACACAGCAGCTGCGAAGGACTAGCCAAGAAGAGCGCAAAAGTACCACAACATGCCTGCCTCCACAGCTTTTTCCTTGGGGACATGCCTAATTCCTGGCTGATTTGCCTTTCTCGTCTTAGGGTTGGGGTTCGGCCTAGGGCTAGGATTTTTAAAATCAGGAAGCCCTGAGTTCCAGGCACACTGCAGCTGTGAAAGGCATCCAAAAGGGAGTGCAAAAGTGCCACAACATGGCTGCTTTCACGGCTTTTTCCTTGGCAAGATGCCTAACACCAGGCTGATTTACCTTCCCAGAGTTACTGTTAGGCTTAGGCCTAGGGCTAGGATTTTTAAAACTAGGAAGCCCTTAGCTCCAGGCACACTGCAGCTGTTCAAGGCATCCCAAGGGGAGTACAAAAGTGCAACAACATGGCAGCTTTCACAGCTTTTTCCTTGGCACCATCCCTATACCTAGGCTGATTTATCTGCCTAGGGTTAGGGTTAGGGTTCAGCCTAGGGCTTGGATTTTTTTAACCAGGAAGCCCTGAGTTCCAGGCTTACTTCATCTGCCAAAGGCATCCCAAAGGGAGTGCAGAAGTGCCACAACATGGCTGCTTTCACGGCTTTTCCCTTAGGAAGAACCCTAATACCCGGCTGATTTACCTTCCTAGGGTTACTGTTAGGCTTAGGCCTAGGACTTTTAAAACCAGGAAGCCCTGGGCTCCAGGCACACTGCAGCTGCGAAAGGCAGGCATCCCAAGGGGAGCGCAAAAGTGACGCAACTTGGCTGCCACCACTGATATTTCCAGGAGACCATCCCGAACCATAGGCTGATTTTCCTTCCTAGGGTTAAGGTTTGAGTTACGCCTAGGGTAAGGGTCTATTAACCAGAAAGCCCTGAGTTCCAAGAACACAGCAGCTGCGAAGGACTAGCCAAGAAGAGCGCAAAAGTAGCACAACATGCCTGCCTCCACAGCTTTTTCCTTGTGGACATGCCTAATTCCTGGCTGATTTGCCTTTCTCGTCTTAGGGTTGGGGTTCGGCCTAGGGCTAGGATTTTTAAAATCAGGAAGCCCTGAGTTCCAGGCACACTGCAGCTGTGAAAGGCATCCAAAAGGGAGTGCAAAAGTGCCACAACATGGCTGCTTTCACGGCTTTTTCCTTGGCAAGACGCCTAACACCAGGCTGATTTACCTTCCCAGGGTTACTGTTAGGCTTAGGCCTAGGGCTAGGATTTTTAAAACTAGGAAGCCCTTAGCTCCAGGCACACTGCAGCTGTTCAAGGCATCCCAAGGGGAGTACAAAAGTGCAACAACATGGCAGCTTTCACAGCTTTTTCCTTGGCACCATCCCTATACCTAGGCTGATTTATCTGCCTAGGGTTAGGGTTAGGGTTCAGCCTAGGGCTTGGATTTTTTTAACCAGGAAGCCCTGAGTTCCAGGCTTACTTCATCTGCCAAAGGCATCCCAAAGGGAGTGCAGAAGTGCCACAACATGGCTGCTTTCACGGCTTTTCCCTTAGGAAGAACCCTAATACCCGGCTGATTTACCTTCCTAGGGTTACTGTTAGGCTTAGGCCTAGGACTTTTAAAACCAGGAAGCCCTGGGCTCCAGGCACACTGCAGCTGCAAAAGGCATCCCAAGGGGAGCGCAAAAGTGACGCAACTTGGCTGCCACCACTGATATTTCCATGAGACCATCCCGAACCATAGGTTGATTTTCCTTCCTAGGGTTAAGGTTTGAGTTACGCCTAGGGTAAGGGTCTATTAACCAGAAAGCCCTGAGTTCCAAGAACACAGCAGCTGCGAAGGACTAGCCAAGAAGAGCGCAAAAGTACCACAACATGCCTGCCTCCACAGCTTTTTCCTTGGGGACATGCCTAATTCCTGGCTGATTTGCCTTTCTCGTCTTAGGGTTGGGGTTCGGCCTAGGGCTAGGATTTTTAAAATCAGGAAGCCCTGAGTTCCAGGCACACTGGAGCTGTGAAAGGCATCCAAAAGGGAGTGCAAAAGTGCCACAACATGGCTGCTTTCACGGCTTTTTCCTTGGCAAGATGCCTAACACCAGGCTGATTTACCTTCCCAGGGTTACTGTTAGGCTTAGGCCTAGGGCTAGGATTTTTAAAACTAGGAAGCCCTTAGCTCCAGGCACACTGCAGCTGTTCAAGGCATCCCAAGGGGAGTACAAAAGTGCAACAACATGGCAGCTTTCACAGCTTTTTCCTTGGCACCATCCCTATACCTAGGCTGATTTATCTGCCTAGGGTTAGGGTTAGGGTTCAGCCTAGGGCTTGGATTTTTTTAACCAGGAAGCCCTGAGTTCCAGGCTTACTTCATCTGCCAAAGGCATCCCAAAGGGAGTGCAGAAGTGCCACAACATGGCTGCTTTCACGGCTTTTCCCTTAGGAAGAACCCTAATACCCGGCTGATTTACCTTCCTAGGGTTACTGTTAGGCTTAGGCCTAGGACTTTTAAAACCAGGAAGCCCTGGGCTCCAGGCACACTGCAGCTGCGAAAGGCATCCCAAGGGGAGCGCAAAAGTGACGCAACTTGGCTGCCACCACTGATATTTCCAGGAGACCATCCCGAACCATAGGCTGATTTTCCTTCCTAGGGTTAAGGTTTGAGTTACGCCTAGGGTAAGGGTCTATTAACCAGAAAGCCCTGAGTTCCAAGAACACAGCAGCTGCGAAGGACTAGCCAAGAAGAGCGCAAAAGTAGCACAACATGCCTGCCTCCACAGCTTTTTCCTTGGGGACATGCCTAATTCCTGGCTGATTTGCCTTTCTCGTCTTAGGGTTGGGGTTCGGCCTAGGGCTAGGATTTTTAAAATCAGGAAGCCCTGAGTTCCAGGCACACTGGAGCTGTGAAAGGCATCCAAAAGGGAGTGCAAAAGTGCCACAACATGGCTGCTTTCACGGCTTTTTCCTTGGCCAGACGCCTAACACCAGGCTGATTTACCTTCCCAGGGTTACTGTTTGGCTTAGGCCTAGGGCTAGGATTTTTAAAACTAGGAATCCCTTAGCTCCAGGCACACTGCAGCTGTTCAAGGCATCCCAAGGGGAGTACAAAAGTGAAACAACATGGCAGCTTTCACAGCTTTTTCCTTGGCACCATCCCTATACCTAGGCTGATTTATCTGCCTAGGGTTAGGGTTAGGGTTCAGCCTAGGGCTTGGATTTCTTTAACCAGGAAGCCCTGAGTTCCAGGCTTACTTCATCTGCCAAAGGCATCCCAAAGGGAGTGCAGAAGTGCCACAACATGGCTGCTTTCACGGCTTTTCCCTTAGGAAGAACCCTAATACCCGGCTGATTTACCTTCCTAGGGTTACTGTTAGGCTTAGGCCTAGGACTTTTAAAACCAGGAAGCCCTGGGCTCCAGGCACACTGCAGCTGCGAAAGGCAGGCATCCCAAGGGGAGCGCAAAAGTGACGCAACTTGGCTGCCACCACTGATATTTCCATGAGACCATCCCGAACCATAGGCTGATTTTCCTTCCTAGGGTTAAGGTTTGAGTTACGCCTAGGGTAAGGGTCTATTAACCAGAAAGCCCTGAGTTCCAAGAACACAGCAGCTGCGAAGGACTAGCCAAGAAGAGCGCAAAAGTACCACAACATGCCTGCCTCCACAGCTTTTTCCTTGGGGACATGCCTAATTCCTGGCTGATTTGCCTTTCTCGTCTTAGGGTTGGGGTTCGGCCTAGGGCTAGGATTTTTAAAATCAGGAAGCCCTGAGTTCCAGGCACACTGCAGCTGTGAAAGGCATCCAAAAGGGAGTGCAAAAGTGCCACAACATGGCTGCTTTAACGGCTTTTTCCTTGGCAAGACGCCTAATACCCGGCTGATTTACCTTCCTAGGGTTACTGTTAGGCTTAGGCCTAGGACTTTTAAAACCAGGAAGCCCTGGGCTCCAGGCACACTGCAGCTGCAAAAGGCATCCCAAGGGGAGCGCAAAAGTGACGCAACTTGGCTGCCACCACTGATATTTCCATGAGACCATCCGGAACCATAGGGTGATTTTCCTTCCTAGGCTTAAGGTTTGAGTTACGCCTACGGTAAGGGTCTATTAACCAGAAAGCCCTGAGTTCCAAGAACACAGCAGCTGCGAAGGACTAGCCAAGAAGAGCGCAAAAGTACCACAACATGCCTGCCTCCACAGCTTTTTCCTTGGGGACATGCCTAATTCCTGGCTGATTTGCCTTTCTCGTCTTAGGGTTGGGGTTCGGCCTAGGGCTAGGATTTTTAAAATCAGGAAGCCCTGAGTTCCAGGCACACTGCAGCTGTGAAAGGCATCCAAAAGCGAGTGCAAAAGTGCCACAACATGGCTGCTTTCACGGCTTTTTCCTTGGCAAGACGCCTAACACCAGGCTGATTTACCTTCCCAGGGTTACTGTTAGGCTTAGGCCTAGGGCTAGGATTTTTAAAACTAGGAAGCCCTTAGCTCCAGGCACACTGCAGCTGTTCAAGGCATCCCAAGGGGAGTACAAAAGTGCAACAACATGGCAGCTTTCACAGCTTTTTCCTTGGCACCATCCCTATACCTAGGCTGATTTATCTGCCTAGGGTTAGGGTTAGGGTTCAGCCTAGGGCTTGGATTTTTTTAACCAGGAAGCCCTGAGTTCCAGGCTTACTTCATCTGCCAAAGGCATCCCAAAGGGAGTGCAGAAGTGCCACAACATGGCTGCTTTCACGGCTTTTCCCTTAGGAAGAACCCTAATACCCGGCTGATTTACCTTCCTAGGGTTACTGTTAGGCTTAGGCCTAGGACTTTTAAAACCAGGAAGCCCTGGGCTCCAGGCACACTGCAGCTGCGAAAGGCAGGCATCCCAAGGGGAGCGCAAAAGTGACGCAACTTGGCTGCCACCACTGATATTTCCATGAGACCATCCCGAACCATAGACTGATTTTCCTTCCTAGGGTTAAGGTTTGAGTTACGCCTAGGGTAAGGGTCTATTAACCAGAAAGCCCTGAGTTCCAAGAACACAGCAGCTGCGAAGGACTAGCCAAGAAGAGCGCAAAAGTACCACAACATGCCTGCCTCCACAGCTTTTTCCTTGGGGACATGCCTAATTCCTGGCTGATTTGCCTTTCTCGTCTTAGGGTTGGGGTTCGGCCTAGGGCTAGGATTTTTAAAATCAGGAAGCCCTGAGTTCCAGGCACACTGGAGCTGTGAAAGGCATCCAAAAGGGAGTGCAAAAGTGCCACAACATGGCTGCTTTCACGGCTTTTTCCTTGGCAAGATGCCTAACACCAGGCTGATTTACCTTCCCAGGGTTACTGTTAGGCTTAGGCCTAGGGCTAGGATTTTTAAAACTAGGAAGCCCTTAGCTCCAGGCACACTGCAGCTGTTCAAGGCATCCCAAGGGGAGTACAAAAGTGCAACAACATGGCAGCTTTCACAGCTTTTTCCTTGGCACCATCCCTATACCTAGGCTGATTTATCTGCCTAGGGTTAGGGTTAGGGTTCAGCCTAGGGCTTGGATTTTTTTAACCAGGAAGCCCTGAGTTCCAGGCTTACTTCATCTGCCAAAGGCATCCCAAAGGGAGTGCAGAAGTGCCACAACATGGCTGCTTTCACGGCTTTTCCCTTAGGAAGAACCCTAATACCCGGCTGATTTACCTTCCTAGGGTTACTGTTAGGCTTAGGCCTAGGACTTTTAAAACCAGGAAGCCCTGGGCTCCAGGCACACTGCAGCTGCGAAAGGCATCCCAAGGGGAGCGCAAAAATGACGCAACTTGGCTGCCACCACTGATATTTCCATGAGACCATCCCGAACCATAGGCTGCTTTTCCTTCCTAGGGTTAAGGTTTGAGTTACGCCTAGGGTAAGGGTCTATTAACCAGAAAGCCCTGAGTTCCAAGAACACAGCAGCTGCGAAGGACTAGCCAAGAAGAGCGCAAAAGTACCACAACATGCCTGCCTCCACAGCTTTTTCCTTGGGGACATGCCTAATTCCTGGCTGATTTGCCTTTCTCGTCTTAGGGTTGGGGTTCGGCCTAGGGCTAGGATTTTTAAAATCAGGAAGCCCTGAGTTCCAGGCACACTGCAGCTGTGAAAGGCATCCAAAAGGGAGTGCAAAAGTGCCACAACATGGCTGCTTTCACGGCTTTTTCCTTGGCAAGATGCCTAACTCCAGGCTGATTTACCTTCCCAGGGTTACTGTTAGGCTTAGGCCTAGGGCTAGGATTTTTAAAACTAGGAAGCCCTTAGCTCCAGGCACACTGCAGCTGTTCAAGGCATCCCAAGGGGAGTACAAAAGTGCAACAACATGGCAGCTTTCACAGCTTTTTCCTTGGCACCATCCCTATACCTAGGCTGATTTATCTGCCTAGGGTTAGGGTTAGGGTTCAGCCTAGGGCTTGGATTTTTTTAACCAGGAAGCCCTGAGTTCCAGGCTTACTTCATCTGCCAAAGGCATCCCAAAGGGAGTGCAGAAGTGCCACAACATGGCTGCTTTCACGGCTTTTCCCTTAGGAAGAACCCTAATACCCGGCTGATTTACCTTCCTAGGGTTACTGTTAGGCTTAGGCCTAGGACTTTTAAAACCAGGAAGCCCTGGGCTCCAGGCACACTGCAGCTGCAAAAGGCATCCCAAGGGGAGCGCAAAAGTGACGCAACTTGGCTGCCACCACTGATATTTCCATGAGACCATCCCGAACCATAGGCTGATTCTCCTTCCTAGGGTTAAGGTTTGAGTTACGCCTAGGGTAAGGGTCTATTAACCAGAAAGCCCTGAGTTCCAAGAACACAGCAGCTGCGAAGGACTAGCCAAGAAGAGCGCAAAAGTAGCACAACATGCCTGCCTCCACAGCTTTTTCCTTGGGGACATGCCTAATTCCTGGCTGATTTGCCTTTCTCGTCTTAGGGTTGGGGTTCGGCCTAGGGCTAGGATTTTTAAAATCAGGAAGCCCTGAGTTCCAGGCACACTGGAGCTGTGACAGGCATCCAAAAGGGAGTGCAAAAGTGCCACAACATGGCTGCTTTCACGGCTTTTTCCTTGGCAAGACGCCTAACACCAGGCTGATTTACCTTCCCAGGGTTACTGTTAGGCTTAGGCCTAGGGCTAGGATTTTTAAAACTAGGAAGCCCTTAGCTCCAGGCACACTGCAGCTGTTCAAGGCATCCCAAGGGGAGTACAAAAGTGCAACAACATGGCAGCTTTCACAGCTTTTTCCTTGGCACCATCCCTATACCTAGGCTGATTTATCTGCCTAGGGTTAGGGTTAGGGTTCAGCCTAGGGCTTGGATTTCTTTAACCAGGAAGCCCTGAGTTCCAGGCTTACTTCATCTGCCAAAGGCATCCCAAAGGGAGTGCAGAAGTGCCACAACATGGCTGCTTTCACGGCTTTTCCCTTAGGAAGAACCCTAATACCCGGCTGATTTACCTTCCTAGGGTTACTGTTAGGCTTAGGCCTAGGACTTTTAAAACCAGGAAGCCCTGGGCTCCAGGCACACTGCAGCTGCGAAAGGCATCCCAAGGGGAGCGCAAAAGTGACGCAACATGGCTGCCACCACTGATATTTCCATGAGACCATCCCGAACCATAGGCTGATTTTCCTTCCTAGGCTTAAGGTTTGAGTTTCGCCTAGGTTAAGGGCTCTATTAACCAGAAAGCCCTGAGTTCCAAGAACACAGCAGCTGCGAAGGACTAGCCAAGAAGAGCGCAAAAGTACCACAACATGCCTGCCTCCACAGCTTTTTCCTTGTGGACATGCCTAATTCCTGGCTGATTTGCCTTTCTCGTCTTAGTGTTGGGGTTCGGCCTAGGGCTAGGATTTTTAAAATCAGGAAGCCCTGAGTTCCAGGCACACTGGAGCTGTGAAAGGCATCCAAAAGGGAGTGCAAAAGTGCCACAACATGGCTGTTTCACGGCTTTTTCCTTGGCAAGAAGCCTAACATCAGGCTGATTTACTTTCCCAGGGTTACTGTTAGGCTTAGGCCAAGGGCTAGGATTTTTGAAACTAGGAAGCCCTTAGCTCCAGGCACACTGCAGCTGTTCAAGGCATCCCAAGGGGAGTACAAAAGTGCAACAACATGGCAGCTTTCACAGCTTTTTCCTTGGCACCATCCCTATACCTAGGCTGATTTATCTGCCTAGGGTTAGGGTTAGGGTTCAGCCTAGGGCTTGGATTTCTTTAACCAGGAAGCCCTGAGTTCCAGGCTTACTTCATCTGCCAAAGGCATCCCAAAGGGAGTGCAGAAGTGCCACAACATGGCTGCTTTCACGGCTTTTCCCTTAGGAAGAACCCTAATACCCGGCTGATTTACCTTCCTAGGGTTACTGTTAGGCTTAGGCCTAGGACTTTTAAAACCAGGAAGCCCTGGGCTCCAGGCACACTGCAGCTGCAAAAGGCATCCCAAGGGGAGCGCAAAAGTGACGCAACTTGGCTGCCACCACTGATATTTCCATGAGACCATCCCGAACCATAGGCTGATTTTCCTTCCTAGGGTTAAGGTTTGAGTTACGCCTAGGGTAAGGGTTCTATTAACCAGAAAGCCCTGAGTTCCAAGAACACAGCAGCTGCGAAGGACTAGCCAAGAAGAGCGCAAAAGTAGCACAACATGCCTGCCTCCACAGCTTTTTCCTTGGGGACATGCCTAATTCCTGGCTGATTTGCCTTTCTCGTCTTAGGGTTGGGGTTCGGCCTAGGGCTAGGATTTTTAAAATCAGGAAGCCCTGAGTTCCAGGCACACTGGAGCTGTGAAAGGCATCCAAAAGGGAGTGCAAAAGTGCCACAACATGGCTGTTTCACGGCTTTTTCCTTGGCAAGAAGCCTAACATCAGGCTGATTTACTTTCCCAGGGTTACTGTTAGGCTTAGGCCTAGGGCTAGGATTTTTGAAACTAGGAAGCCCTTAGCTCCAGGCACACTGCAGCTGTTCAAGGCATCCCAAGGGGAGTACAAAAGTGCAACAACATGGCAGCTTTCACAGCTTTTTCCTTGGCACCATCCCTATACCTAGGCTGATTTATCTGCCTAGGGTTAGGGTTAGGGTTCAGCCTAGGGCTTGGATTTCTTTAACCAGGAAGCCCTGAGTTCCAGGCTTACTTCATCTGCCAAAGGCATCCCAAAGGGAGTGCAGAAGTGCCACAACATGGCTGCTTTCACGGCTTTTCCCTTAGGAAGAACCCTAATACCCGGCTGATTTACCTTCCTAGGGTTACTGTTAGGCTTAGGCCTAGGACTTTTAAAACCAGGAAGCCCTGGGCTCCAGGCACACTGCAGCTGCGAAAGGCATCCCAAGGGGAGCGCAAAAGTGACGCAACTTGGCTGCCACCACTGATATTTCCATGAGACCATCCCGAACCATAGGTTGATTTTCCTTCCTAGGGTTAAGGTTTGAGTTACGCCTAGGGTAAGGGTTCTATTAACCAGAAAGCCCTGAGTTCCAAGAACACAGCAGCTGCGAAGGACTAGCCAAGAAGAGCGCAAAAGTACCACAACATGCCTGCCTCCACAGCTTTTTCCTTGGGGACATGCCTAATTCCTGGCTGATTTGCCTTTCTCGTCTTAGGGTTGGGGTTCGGCCTAGGGCTAGGATTTTTAAAAGCAGGAAGCCCTGAGTTCCAGGCACACTGGAGCTGTGAAAGGCATCCAAAAGGGAGTGCAAAAGTGCCACAACATGGCTGCTTTCACGGCTTTTTCCTTGGCAAGAAGCCTAACACCAGGCTGATTTACTTTCCCAGGGTTACTGTTAGGCTTAGGCCTAGGGCTAGGATTTTTGAAACTAGGAAGCCCTTAGCTCCAGGCACACTGCAGCTGTTCAAGGCATCCCAAGGGGAGTACAAAAGTGCCACAACATGGCAGCTTTCACAGCTTTTTCCTTGGCAAGAAGCCTAACACCAGGCTGATTTACCTTCCCAGGGTTACTGTTAGGCTTAGGCCTAGGGCTAGGATTTTTGAAACTAGGAAGCCCTTAGCTCCAGGCACACTGCAGCTGTTCAAGGCATCCCAAGGGGAGTACAAAAGTGCAACAACATGGCAGCTTTCACAGCTTTTTCCTTGGCACCATCCCTATACCTAGGCTGATTTATCTGCCTAGGGTTAGGGTTAGGGTTCAGCCTAGGGCTTGGATTTCTTTAACCAGGAAGCCCTGAGTTCCAGGCTTACTTCATCTGCCAAAGGCATCCCAAAGGGAGTGCAGAAGTGCCACAACATGGCTGCTTTCACGGCTTTTTCCTTGGCAAGAAGCCTAACATCAGGCTGATTTACCTTCCCAGGGTTACTGTTAGGCTTAGGCCTAGGGCTAGGATTTTTGAAACTAGGAAGCCCTTAGCTCCAGGCACACTGCAGCTGTTCAAGGCATCCCAAGGGGAGTACAAAAGTGCAACAACATGGCAGCTTTCACAGCTTTTTCCTTGGCACCATCCCTATACCTAGGCTGATTTATCTGCCTAGGGTTAGGGTTAGGGTTCAGCCTAGGGCTTGAATTTTTTTAACCAGGAAGCCCTGAGTTCCAGGCTTACTTCATCTGCCAAAGGCATCCCAAAGGGAGTGCAGAAGTGCCACAACATGGCTGCTTTCACGGCTTTTCCCTTAGGAAGAACCCTAATACCCGGCTGATTTACCTTCCTAGGGTTACTGTTAGGCTTAGGCCTAGGACTTTTAAAACCAGGAAGCCCTGGGCTCCAGGCACACTGCAGCTGCGAAAGGCATCCCAAGGGGAGCGCAAAAGTGACGCAACTTGGCTGCCACCACTGATATTTCCATGAGACCATCCCGAACCATAGCTTGATTTTCCTTCCTAGGGTTAAGGTTTGAGTTACGCCTAGGGTAAGGGTTCTATTAACCAGAAAGCCCTGAGTTCCAAGAACACAGCAGCTGCGAAGGACTAGCCAAGAAGAGCGCAAAAGTACCACAACATGCCTGCCTCCACAGCTTTTTCCTTGGGGACATGCCTAATTCCTGGCTGATTTGCCTTTCTCGTCTTAGGGTTGGGGTTCGGCCTAGGGCTAGGATTTTTAAAATCAGGAAGCCCTGAGTTCCAGGCACACTGCAGCTGTGAAAGGCATCCAAAAGGGAGTGCAAAAGTGCCACAACATGGCTGCTTTCACGGCTTTTTCCTTGGCAAGAAGCCTAACACCAGGCTGATTTGCCTTCCCAGGGTTACTGTTAGGCTTAGGCCTAGGGCTAGGATTTTTAAAACTAGGAAGCCCTGGGCTCCAGGCACACTGCAGCTGTTCAAGGCATCCCAAGGGGAGTACAAAAGTGCAACAACATGGCAGCTTTCACAGCTTTTTCCTTGGCACCATCCCTATACCTAGGCTGATTTATCTGCCTAGGGTTAGGGTTAGGGTTCAGCCTAGGGCTTGGATTTTTTTAACCAGGAAGCCCTGAGTTCCAGGCTTACTTCATCTGCCAAAGGCATCCCAAAGGGAGTGCAGAAGTGCCACAACATGGCTGCTTTCACGGCTTTTCCCTTAGGAAGAACCCTAATACCCGGCTGATTTACCTTCCTAGGGTTACTGTTAGGCTTAGGCCTAGGACTTTTAAAACCAGGAAGCCCTGGGCTCCAGGCACACTGCAGCTGTGAAAGGCATCCCAAGGGGAGCGCAAAAGTGACGCAACTTGGCTGCCACCACTGATATTTCCATGAGACCATCCCGAACCATAGGCTGATTTTCCTTCCTAGGGTTAAGGTTTGAGTTACGCCTAGGGTAAGGGTTCTATTAACCAGAAAGCCCTGAGTTCCAAGAACACAGCAGCTGCAAAGGACTAGCCAAGAAGAGCGCAAAAGTACCACAACATGCCTGCCTCCACAGCATTTTCCTTGGGGACATGCCTAATTCCTGGCTGATTTGCCTTTCTCGTCTTAGGGTTGGGGTTCGGCCTAGGGCTAGGATTTTTAAAATCAGGAAGCCCTGAGTTCCAGGCACACTGGAGCTGTGAAAGGCATCCAAAAGGGATTGCAAAAGTGCCACAACATGGCTGCTTTCACGGCTTTTTCCTTGGCAAGAAGCCTAACACCAGGCTGATTTACTTTCCCAGGGTTACTGTTAGGCTTAGGCCTAGGGCTAGGATTTTTGAAACTAGGAGGACCTTAGCTCCAGGCACACTGCAGCTGTTCAAGGCATCCCAAGGGCAGTACAAAAGTGCAACAACATGGCAGCTTTCACAGCTTTTTCCTTGGCACCATCCCTATACCTAGGCTGATTTATCTGCCTAGGGTTAGGGTTAGGGTTCAGCCTAGGGCTTGGATTTCTTTAACCAGGAAGCCCTGAGTTCCAGGATTACTTCATCTGCCAAAGGCATCCCAAAGGGAGTGCAGAAGTGCCACAACATGGCTGCTTTCATGGCTTTTTCCTTGGCAAGAAGCCTAAAATCAGGCTGATGTACCTTCCCAGGGTTACTGTTAGGCTTAGGCCTAGGGCTAGGATTTTTGAAACTAGGAAGCCCTTAGCTCCAGGCACACTGCAGCTGCGAAAGGCATCCCAAGGGGACTACAAAAGTGCAACAACATGGCTGCTTTCACGGCTTTTCCCTTAGGAAGAACCCTAATACCCGGCTGATTTACCTTCCTAGGGTTACTGTTAGGCTTAGGCCTAGGACTTTTAAAACCAGGAAGCCCTGGGCTCCAGGCACACTGCAGCTGCGAAAGGCATCCCAAGGGGAGCGCAAAAGTGACGCAACTTGGCTGCCACCACTGATATTTCCATGAGACCATCCCGAACCATAGGTTGATTTTCCTTCCTAGGGTTAAGGTTTGAGTTACGCCTAGGGTAAGGGTTCTATTAACCAGAAAGCCCTGAGTTCCAAGAACACAGCAGCTGCGAAGGACTAGCCAAGAAGAGCGCAAAAGTACCACAACATGCCTGCCTCCACAGCTTTTTCCTTGGGGACATGCCTAATTCCTGGCTGATTTGCCTTTCTCGTCTTAGTGTTGGGGTTCGGCCTAGGGCTAGGATTTTTAAAATCAGGAAGCCCTGAGTTCCAGGCACACTGCAGCTGTGAAAGGCATCCAAAAGGGAGTGCAAAAGTGCCACAACATGGCTGCTTTCACGGCTTTTTCCTTGGCAAGAAGCCTAACACCAGGCTGATTTGCCTTCCCAGGGTTACTGTTAGGCTTAGGCCTAGGGCTAGGATTTTTAAAACTAGGAAGCCCTGGGCTCCAGGCACACTGCAGCTGTTCAAGGCATCCCAAGGGGAGTACAAAAGTGCAACAACATGGCAGCTTTCACAGCTTTTTCCTTGGCACCATCCCTATACCTAGGCTGATTTATCTGCCTAGGGTTAGGGTTAGGGTTCAGCCTAGGGCTTGAATTTCTTTAACCAGGAAGCCCTGAGTTCCAGGCTTACTTCATCTGCCAAAGGCATCCCAAAGGGAGTGCAGAAGTGCCACAACATGGCTGCTTTCACGGCTTTTCCCTTAGGAAGAACCCTAATACCCGGCTGATTTACCTTCCTAGGGTTACTGTTAGGCTTAGGCCTAGGACTTTTAAAACCAGGAAGCCCTGGGCTCCAGGCACACTGCAGCTGTGAAAGGCATCCCAAGGGCAGCGCAAAAGTGACGCAACTTGGCTGCCACCACTGATATTTCCATGAGACCATCCCGAACCATAGGATGATTTTCCTTCCTAGGGTTAAGGTTTGAGTTACGCCTAGGGTAAGGGTTCTATTAACCAGAAAGCCCTGAGTTCCAAGAACACAGCAGCTGCGAAGGACTAGCCAAGAAGAGCGCAAAAGTACCACAACATGCCTGCCTCCACAGCTTTTTCCTTGGGGACATGCCTAATTCCTGGCTGATTTGCCTTTCTCGTCTTAGGGTTGGGGTTCGGCCTAGGGCTAGGATTTTTAAAATCAGGAAGCCCTGAGTTCCAGGCACACTGGAGCTGTGAAAGGCATCCAAAAGGGAGTGCAAAAGTGCCACAACATGGCTGCTTTCAGGGCTTGTTCCTTGGCAAGAAGCCTAACATCAGGCTGATTTACCTTCCCAGGGTTACTGTTAGGCTTAGGCCTAGGGCTAGGATTTTTGAAACTAGGAAGCCCTGGGCTCCAGGCACACTGCAGCTGTTCAAGGCATCCCAAGGGGAGTACAAAAGTGCAACAACATGGCAGCTTTCACAGCTTTTTCCTTGGCACCATCCCTATACCTAGGCTGATTTATCTGCCTAGGGTTAGGGTTAGGGTTCAGCCTAGGGCTTGGATTTCTTTAACCAGGAAGCCCTGAGTTCCAGGCTTACTTCATCTGCCAAAGGCATCCCAAAGGGAGTGCAGAAGTGCCACAACATGGCTGCTTTCACGGCTTTTTCCTTGGCAAGAAGCCTAACATCAGGCTGATTTACTTTCCCAGGGTTACTGTTAGGCTTAGGCCTAGGGCTAGGATTTTTGAAACTAGGAAGCCCTTAGCTCCAGGCACACTGCAGCTGTTCAAGGCATCCCAAGGGGAGTACAAAAGTGCAACAACATGGCAGCTTTCACAGCTTTTTCCTTGGCACCATCCCTATACCTGGGCTGATTTATCTGCCTAGGGTTAGGGTTAGGGTTCAGCCTAGGGCTTGAATTTTTTTTACCAGGAAGCCCTGAGTTCCAGGCTTACTTCATCTGCCAAAGGCATCCCAAAGGGAGTGCAGAAGTGCCACAACATGGCTGCTTTCACGGCTTTTCCCTTAGGAAGAACCCTAATACCCGGCTGATTTACCTTCCTAGGGTTACTGTTAGGCTTAGGCCTAGGACTTTTAAAACCAGGAAGCCCTGGGCTCCAGGCACACTGCAGCTGCGAAAGGCATCCAAAGGGGAGCGCAAACGTGACGCAACTTGGCTGCCACCACTGATATTTCCATGAGACCATCCCGAACCATAGGCTGATTTTCCTTCCTAGGGTTAAGGTTTGAGTTACGCCTAGGGTAAGGGTTCTATTAACCAGAAAGCCCTGAGTTCCAAGAACACAGCAGCTGCGAAGGACTAGCCAAGAAGAGCGCAAAAGTACCACAACATGCCTGCCTCCACAGCTTTTTCCTTGGGGACGTGCCTAATTCCTGGCTGATTTGCCTTTCTCGTCATAGGGTTGGGGTTCGGCCTAGGGCTAGGATTTTTAAAAGCAGGAAGCCCTGAGTTACAGGCACACTGGAGCTGTGAAAGGCATCCAAAAGGGATTGCAAAAGTGCCACAACATGGCTGCTTTCACGGCTTGTTCCTTGGCAAGACGCCTAACACCAGGCTGACTTACCTTCCCAGGGTTACTATTAGGCTTAGGCCTAGGGCTAGGATTTTTAAAACTAGGAAGCCCTGGGCTCCAGGCACACTGCAGCTGTTCAAGGCATCCCAAGGGGAGTACAAAAATGCAACAACATGGCAGCTTTCACAGCTTTTTCCTTGGCACCATCCCTATACCTAGGCTGATTTATCTGCCTAGGGTTAGGGTTAGGGTTCAGCCTAGGGCTTGAATTTTTTTAACCAGGAAGCCCTGAGTTCCAGGCTTACTTCATCTGCCAAAGGCATCCCAAAGGGAGTGCAGAAGTGCCACAACATGGCTGCTTTCACGGCTTTTCCCTTAGGAAGAACCCTAATACCCGGCTGATTTACCTTCCTAGGGTTACTGTTAGGCTTAGGCCTAGGACTTTTAAAACCAGGAAGCCCTGGGCTCCAGGCACACTGCAGCTGCAAAAGGCATCCCAAGGGGAGCGCAAAAGTGACGCAACTTGGCTGCCACCACTGATATTTCCATGAGACCATCCCGAACCATAGGTTGATTTTCCTTCCTAGGGTTAAGGTTTGAGTTACGCCTAGGGTAAGGGTCTATTAACCAGAAAGCCCTGAGTTCCAAGAACACAGCAGCTGCGAAGGACTAGCCAAGAAGAGCGCAAAAGTACCACAACATGCCTGCCTCCACAGCTTTTTCCTTGGGGACATGCCTAATTCCTGGCTGATTTGCCTTTCTCGTCTTAGGGTTGGGGTTCGGCCTAGGGCTAGGATTTTTAAAAGCAGGAAGCCCTGAGTTCCAGGCACACTGGAGCTGTGAAAGGCATCCAAAAGGGAGTGCAAAAGTGCCACAACATGGCTGCTTTCACGGCTTTTTCCTTGGCAAGAAGCCTAACACCAGGCTGATTTACTTTCCCAGGGTTACTGTTAGGCTTAGGCCTAGTGCTAGGATTTTTGAAACTAGGAAGCCCTTAGCTCCAGGCACACTGCAGCTGTTCAAGGCATCCCAAGGGGAGTACAAAAGTGCCACAACATGGCAGCTTTCACAGCTTTTTCCTTGGCAAGAAGCCTAACACCAGGCTGATTTACCTTCCCAGGGTTACTGTTAGGCTTAGGCCTAGGGCTAGGATTTTTGAAACTAGGAAGCCCTTAGCTCCAGGCACACTGCAGCTGTTCAAGGCATCCCAAGGGGAGTACAAAAGTGCAACAACATGGCAGCTTTCACAGCTTTTTCCTTGGCACCATCCCTATACCTAGGCTGATTTATCTGCCTAGGGTTAGGGTTAGGGTTCAGCCTAGGGCTTGGATTTCTTTAACCAGGAAGCCCTGAGTTCCAGGCTTACTTCATCTGCCAAAGGCATCCCAAAGGGAGTGCAGAAGTGCCACAACATGGCTGCTTTCACGGCTTTTTCCTTGGCAAGAAGCCTAACATCAGGCTGATTTACCTTCCCAGGGTTACTGTTAGGCTTAGGCCTAGGGCTAGGATTTTTGAAACTAGGAAGCCCTTAGCTCCAGGCACACTGCAGCTGTTCAAGGCATCCCAAGGGGAGTACAAAAGTGCAACAACATGGCAGCTTTCACAGCTTTTTCCTTGGCACCATCCCTATACCTAGGCTGATTTATCTGCCTAGGGTTAGGGTTAGGGTTCAGCCTAGGGCTTGAATTTTTTTAACCAGGAAGCCCTGAGTTCCAGGCTTACTTCATCTGCCAAAGGCATCCCAAAGGGAGTGCAGAAGTGCCACAACATGGCTGCTTTCACGGCTTTTCCCTTAGGAAGAACCCTAATACCCGGCTGATTTACCTTCCTAGGGTTACTGTTAGGCTTAGGCCTAGGACTTTTAAAACCAGGAAGCCCTGGGCTCCAGGCACACTGCAGCTGCGAAAGGCATCCCAAGGGCAGCGCAAAAGTGACGCAACTTGGCTGCCACCACTGATATTTCCATGAGACCATCCCGAACCATAGGTTGATTTTCCTTCCTAGGGTTAAGGTTTGAGTTACGCCTAGGGTAAGGGTTCTATTAACCAGAAAGCCCTGAGTTCCAAGAACACAGCAGCTGCGAAGGACTAGCCAAGAAGAGCGCAAAAGTACCACAACATGCCTGCCTCCACAGCTTTTTCCTTGGGGACATGCCTAATTCCTGGCTGATTTGCCTTTCTCGTCTTAGGGTTGGGGTTCGGCCTAGGGCTAGGATTTTTAAAATCAGGAAGCCCTGAGTTCCAGGCACACTGCAGCTGTGAAAGGCATCCAAAAGGGAGTGCAAAAGTGCCACAACATGGCTGCTTTCACGGCTTTTTCCTTGGCAAGAAGCCTAACACCAGGCTGATTTGCCTTCCCAGGGTTACTGTTAGGCTTAGGCCTAGGGCTAGGATTTTTAAAACTAGGAAGCCCTGGGCTCCAGGCACACTGCAGCTGTTCAAGGCATCCCAAGGGGAGTACAAAAGTGCAACAACATGGCAGCTTTCACAGCTTTTTCCTTGGCACCATCCCTATACCTAGGCTGATTTATCTGCCTAGGGTTAGGGTTAGGGTTCAGCCTAGGGCTTGGATTTTTTTAACCAGGAAGCCCTGAGTTCCAGGCTTACTTCATCTGCCAAAGGCATCCCAAAGGGAGTGCAGAAGTGCCACAACATGGCTGCTTTCACGGCTTTTCCCTTAGGAAGAACCCTAATACCCGGCTGATTTACCTTCCTAGGGTTACTGTTAGGCTTAGGCCTAGGACTTTTAAAACCAGGAAGCCCTGGGCTCCAGGCACACTGCAGCTGTGAAAGGCATCCCAAGGGGAGCGCAAAAGTGACGCAACTTGGCTGCCACCACTGATATTTCCATGAGACCATCCCGAACCATAGGCTGATTTTCCTTCCTAGGGTTAAGGTTTGAGTTACGCCTAGGGTAAGGGTTCTATTAACCAGAAAGCCCTGAGTTCCAAGAACACAGCAGCTGCAAAGGACTAGCAAAGAAGAGCGCAAAAGTACCACAACATGCCTGCCTCCACAGCATTTTCCTTGGGGACATG
The DNA here is from genome assembly GCF_027579445.1 of Ammospiza nelsoni. Taxonomy (NCBI): domain Eukaryota; kingdom Metazoa; phylum Chordata; class Aves; order Passeriformes; family Passerellidae; genus Ammospiza; species Ammospiza nelsoni. The sequence continues at coordinate 30,320 of NW_026683204.1, read as the reverse complement.
CCTAATTCCTGGCTGATTTGCCTTTCTCGTCTTAGGGTTGGGGTTCGGCCTAGGGCTAGGATTTTTAAAATCAGGAAGCCCTGAGTTCCAGGCACACTGGAGCTGTGAAAGGCATCCAAAAGGGATTGCAAAAGTGCCACAACATGGCTGCTTTCACGGCTTTTTCCTTGGCAAGAAGCCTAACACCAGGCTGATTTACTTTCCCAGGGTTACTGTTAGGCTTAGGCCTAGGGCTAGGATTTTTGAAACTAGGAGGACCTTAGCTCCAGGCACACTGCAGCTGTTCAAGGCATCCCAAGGGCAGTACAAAAGTGCAACAACATGGCAGCTTTCACAGCTTTTTCCTTGGCACCATCCCTATACCTAGGCTGATTTATCTGCCTAGGGTTAGGGTTAGGGTTCAGCCTAGGGCTTGGATTTCTTTAACCAGGAAGCCCTGAGTTCCAGGCTTACTTCATCTGCCAAAGGCATCCCAAAGGGAGTGCAGAAGTGCCACAACATGGCTGCTTTCATGGCTTTTTCCTTGGCAAGAAGCCTAAAATCAGGCTGATGTACCTTCCCAGGGTTACTGTTAGGCTTAGGCCTAGGGCTAGGATTTTTGAAACTAGGAAGCCCTTAGCTCCAGGCACACTGCAGCTGCGAAAGGCATCCCAAGGGGACTACAAAAGTGCAACAACATGGCTGCTTTCACGGCTTTTCCCTTAGGAAGAACCCTAATACCCGGCTGATTTACCTTCCTAGGGTTACTGTTAGGCTTAGGCCTAGGACTTTTAAAACCAGGAAGCCCTGGGCTCCAGGCACACTGCAGCTGCGAAAGGCATCCCAAGGGGAGCGCAAAAGTGACGCAACTTGGCTGCCACCACTGATATTTCCATGAGACCATCCCGAACCATAGGTTGATTTTCCTTCCTAGGGTTAAGGTTTGAGTTACGCCTAGGGTAAGGGTTCTATTAACCAGAAAGCCCTGAGTTCCAAGAACACAGCAGCTGCGAAGGACTAGCCAAGAAGAGCGCAAAAGTACCACAACATGCCTGCCTCCACAGCTTTTTCCTTGGGGACATGCCTAATTCCTGGCTGATTTGCCTTTCTCGTCTTAGGGTTGGGGTTCGGCCTAGGGCTAGGATTTTTAAAAGCAGGAAGCCCTGAGTTCCAGGCACACTGGAGCTGTGAAAGGCATCCAAAAGGGAGTGCAAAAGTGCCACAACATGGCTGCTTTCACGGCTTTTTCCTTGGCAAGAAGCCTAACACCAGGCTGATTTGCCTTCCCAGGGTTACTGTTAGGCTTAGGCCTAGGGCTAGGATTTTTAAAACTAGGAAGCCCTGGGCTCCAGGCACACTGCAGCTGTTCAAGGCATCCCAAGGGGAGTACAAAAGTGCAACAACATGGCAGCTTTCACAGCTTTTTCCTTGGCACCATCCCTATACCTGGGCTGATTTATCTGCCTAGGGTTAGGGTTAGGGTTCAGCCTAGGGCTTGAATTTTTTTTACCAGGAAGCCCTGAGTTCCAGGCTTACTTCATCTGCCAAAGGCATCCCAAAGGGAGTGCAGAAGTGCCACAACATGGCTGCTTTCACGGCTTTTCCCTTAGGAAGAACCCTAATACCCGGCTGATTTACCTTCCTAGGGTTACTGTTAGGCTTAGGCCTAGGACTTTTAAAACCAGGAAGCCCTGGGCTCCAGGCACACTGCAGCTGCGAAAGGCATCCAAAGGGGAGCGCAAAAGTGACGCAACTTGGCTGCCACCACTGATATTTCCATGAGACCATCCCGAACCATAGGCTGATTTTCCTTCCTAGGGTTAAGGTTTGAGTTACGCCTAGGGTAAGGGTTCTATTAACCAGAAAGCCCTGAGTTCCAAGAACACAGCAGCTGCGAAGGACTAGCCAAGAAGAGCGCAAAAGTACCACAACATGCCTGCCTCCACAGCTTTTTCCTTGGGGACGTGCCTAATTCCTGGCTGATTTGCCTTTCTCGTCATAGGGTTGGGGTTCGGCCTAGGGCTAGGATTTTTAAAAGCAGGAAGCCCTGAGTTCCAGGCACACTGGAGCTGTGAAAGGCATCCAAAAGGGATTGCAAAAGTGCCACAACATGGCTGTTTCATGGCTTTTTCCTTGGCAAGACGCCTAACACCAGACTGACTTACCTTCCCAGGGTTACTATTAGGCTTAGGCCTAGGGCTAGGATTTTTAAAACTAGGAAGCCCTGGGCTCCAGGCACACTGCAGCTGTTCAAGGCATCCCAAGGGGAGTACAAAAGTGCAACAACATGGCAGCTTTCACAGCTTTTTCCTTGGCACCATCCCTATACCTAGGCTGATTTATCTGCCTAGGGTTAGGGTTAGGGTTCAGCCTAGGGCTTGAATTTCTTTAACCAGGAAGCCCTGAGTTCCAGGCTTACTTCATCTGCCAAAGGCATCCCAAAGGGAGTGCAGAAGTGCCACAACATGGCTGCTTTCACGGCTTTTCCCTTAGGAAGAACCCTAATACCCGGCTGATTTACCTTCCTAGGGTTACTGTTAGGCTTAGGCCTAGGACTTTTAAAACCAGGAAGCCCTGGGCTCCAGGCACACTGCAGCTGCAAAAGGCATCCCAAGGGGAGCGCAAAAGTGACGCAACTTGGCTGCCACCACTGATATTTCCAGGAGACCATCCCGAACCATAGGCTGATTTTCCTTCCTAGGGTTAAGGTTTGAGTTACGCCTAGGGTAAGGGTCTATTAACCAGAAAGCCCTGAGTTCCAAGAACACAGCAGCTGCGAAGGACTAGCCAAGAAGAGCGCAAAAGTACCACAACATGCCTGCCTCCACAGCTTTTTCCTTGGGGACATGCCTAATTCCTGGCTGATTTGCCTTTCTCGTCTTAGGGTTGGGGTTCGGCCTAGGGCTAGGATTTTTAAAATCAGGAAGCCCTGAGTTCCAGGCACACTGGAGCTGTGAAAGGCATCCAAAAGGGAGTGCAAAAGTGCCACAACATGGCTGCTTTCACGGCTTTTTCCTTGGCAAGAAGCCTAACACCAGGCTGATTTGCCTTCCCAGGGTTACTGTTAGGCTTAGGCCTAGGGCTAGGATTTTTAAAACTAGGAAGCCCTGGGCTCCAGGCACACTGCAGCTGTTCAAGGCATCCCAAGGGGAGTACAAAAGTGCAACAACATGGCAGCTTTCACAGCTTTTTCCTTGGCACCATCCCTATACCTAGGCTGATTTATCTGCCTAGGGTTAGGGTTAGGGTTCAGCCTAGGGCTTGAATTTTTTTTAACCAGGAAGCCCTGAGTTCCAGGCTTACTTCATCTGCCAAAGGCATCCCAAAGGGAGTGCAGAAGTGCCACAACATGGCTGCTTTCACGGCTTTTCCCTTAGGAAGAACCCTAATACCCGGCTGATTTACCTTCCTAGGGTTACTGTTAGGCTTAGGCCTAGGACTTTTAAAACCAGGAAGCCCTGGGCTCCAGGCACACTGCAGCTGTGAAAGGCATCCCAAGGGGAGCGCAGAAGTGACGCAACTTGGCTGCCACCACTGATATTTCCATGAGACCATCCCGAACCATAGGATGATTTTCCTTCCTAGGGTTAAGGTTTGAGTTACGCCTAGGGTAAGGGTTCTATTAACCAGAAAGCCCTGAGTTCCAAGAACACAGCAGCTGCGAAGGACTAGCCAAGAAGAGCGCAAAAGTACCACAACATGCCTGCCTCCACAGCTTTTTCCTTGGGGACATGCCTAATTCCTGGCTGATTTGCCTTTCTCGTCATAGGGTTGGGGTTCGGCCTAGGGCTAGGATTTTTAAAATCAGGAAGCCCTGAGTTCCAGGCACACTGGAGCTGTGAAAGGCATCCAAAAGGGAGTGCAAAAGTGCCACAACATGGCTGCTTTCACGGCTTTTTCCTTGGCAAGAAGCCTAACATCAGGCTGATTTACTTTCCCAGGGTTACTGTTAGGCTTAGGCCTAGGGCTAGGATTTTTGAAACTAGGAAGCCCTTAGCTCCAGGCACACTGCAGCTGTTCAAGGCATCCCAAGGGGAGTACAAAAGTGCAACAACATGGCAGCTTTCACAGCTTTTTCCTTGGCACCATCCCTATACCTAGGCTGATTTATCTGCCTAGGGTTAGGGTTAGGGTTCAGCCTAGGGCTTGGATTTCTTTAACCAGGAAGCCCTGAGTTCCAGGCTTACTTCATCTGCCAAAGGCATCCCAAAGGGAGTGCAGAAGTGCCACAACATGGCTGCTTTCACGGCTTTTACCTTGGCAAGAAGCCTAACATCAGGCTGATTTACTTTCCCAGGGTTACTGTTAGGCTTAGGCCTAGGGCTAGGATTTTTGAAACTAGGAAGCCCTTAGCTCCAGGCACACTGCAGCTGTTCAAGGCATCCCAAGGGGAGTACAAAAGTGCAACAACATGGCAGCTTTCACAGCTTTTTCCTTGGCACCATCCCTATACCTGGGCTGATTTATCTGCCTAGGGTTAGGGTTAGGGTTCAGCCTAGGGCTTGAATTTTTTTTACCAGGAAGCCCTGAGTTCCAGGCTTACTTCATCTGCCAAAGGCATCCCAAAGGGAGTGCAGAAGTGCCACAACATGGCTGCTTTCACGGCTTTTCCCTTAGGAAGAACCCTAATACCCGGCTGATTTACCTTCCTAGGGTTACTGTTAGGCTTAGGCCTAGGACTTTTAAAACCAGGAAGCCCTGGGCTCCAGGCACACTGCAGCTGCGAAAGGCATCCAAAGGGGAGCGCAAAAGTGACGCAACTTGGCTGCCACCACTGATATTTCCATGAGACCATCCCGAACCATAGGCTGATTTTCCTTCCTAGGGTTAAGGTTTGAGTTACGCCTAGGGTAAGGGTTCTATTAACCAGAAAGCCCTGAGTTCCAAGAACACAGCAGCTGCGAAGGACTAGCCAAGAAGAGCGCAAAAGTACCACAACATGCCTGCCTCCACAGCTTTTTCCTTGGGGACATGCCTAATTCCTGGCTGATTTGCCTTTCTCGTCATAGGGTTGGGGTTCGGCCTAGGGCTAGGATTTTTAAAAGCAGGAAGCCCTGAGTTCCAGGCACACTGGAGCTGTGAAAGGCATCCAAAAGGGAGTGCAGAAGTGCCACAACATGGCTGCTTTCACGGCTTGTTCCTTGGCAAGACGCCTAACACCAGGCTGACTTACCTTCCCAGGGTTACTATTAGGCTTAGGCCTAGGGCTAGGATTTTTAAAACTAGGAAGCCCTTAGCTCCAGGCACACTGCAGCTGTTCAAGGCATCCCAAGGGGAGTACAAAAGTGCAACAACATGGCAGCTTTCACAGCTTTTTCCTTGGCACCATCCCTATACCTAGGCTGATTTATCTGCCTAGGGTTAGGGTTAGGGTTCAGCCTAGGGCTTGAATTTCTTTAACCAGGAAGCCCTGAGTTCCAGGCTTACTTCATCTGCCAAAGGCATCCCAAAGGGAGTGCAGAAGTGCCACAACATGGCTGCTTTCACGGCTTTTCCCTTAGGAAGAACCCTAATACCCGGCTGATTTACCTTCCTAGGGTTACTGTTAGGCTTAGGCCTAGGACTTTTAAAACCAGGAAGCCCTGGGCTCCAGGCACACTGCAGCTGCAAAAGGCATCCCAAGGGGAGCGCAAAAGTGACGCAACTTGGCTGCCACCACTGATATTTCCATGAGACCATCCCGAACCATAGGATGATTTTCCTTCCTAGGGTTAAGGTTTGAGTTACGCCTAGGGTAAGGGTTCTATTAACCAGAAAGCCCTGAGTTCCAAGAACACAGCAGCTGCGAAGGACTAGCCAAGAAGAGCGCAAAAGTACCACAACATGCCTGCCTCCACAGCTTTTTCCTTGGGGACATGCCTAATTCCTGGCTGATTTGCCTTTCTCGTCTTAGGGTTGGGGTTCGGCCTAGGGCTAGGATTTTTAAAAGCAGGAAGCCCTGAGTTCCAGGCACACTGGAGCTGTGAAAGGCATCCAAAAGGGAGTGCAAAAGTGCCACAACATGGCTGCTTTCACGGCTTTTTCCTTGGCAAGAAGCCTAACATCAGGCTGATTTACTTTCCCAGGGTTACTGTTAGGCTTAGGCCTAGGGCTAGGATTTTTGAAACTAGGAAGCCCTGGGCTCCAGGCACACTGCAGCTGTTCAAGGCATCCCAAGGGGAGTACAAAAGTGCAACAACATGGCAGCTTTCACAGCTTTTTCCTTGGCACCATCCCTATACCTAGGCTGATTTATCTGCCTAGGGTTAGGGTTAGGGTTCAGCCTAGGGCTTGGATTTCTTTAACCAGGAAGCCCTGAGTTCCAGGCTTACTTCATCTGCCAAAGGCATCCCAAAGGGAGTGCAGAAGTGCCACAACATGGCTGCTTTCACGGCTTTTTCCTTGGCAAGAAGCCTAACATCAGGCTGATTTACTTTCCCAGGGTTACTGTTAGGCTTAGGCCTAGGGCTAGGATTTTTGAAACTAGGAAGCCCTTAGCTCCAGGCACACTGCAGCTGTTCAAGGCATCCCAAGGGGAGTACAAAAGTGCAACAACATGGCAGCTTTCACAGCTTTTTCCTTGGCACCATCCCTATACCTGGGCTGATTTATCTGCCTAGGGTTAGGGTTAGGGTTCAGCCTAGGGCTTGAATTTTTTTTACCAGGAAGCCCTGAGTTCCAGGCTTACTTCATCTGCCAAAGGCATCCCAAAGGGAGTGCAGAAGTGCCACAACATGGCTGCTTTCACGGCTTTTCCCTTAGGAAGAACCCTAATACCCGGCTGATTTACCTTCCTAGGGTTACTGTTAGGCTTAGGCCTAGGACTTTTAAAACCAGGAAGCCCTGGGCTCCAGGCACACTGCAGCTGCGAAAGGCATCCAAAGGGGAGCGCAAAAGTGACGCAACTTGGCTGCCACCACTGATATTTCCATGAGACCATCCCGAACCATAGGCTGATTTTCCTTCCTAGGGTTAAGGTTTGAGTTACGCCTAGGGTAAGGGTTCTATTAACCAGAAAGCCCTGAGTTCCAAGAACACAGCAGCTGCGAAGGACTAGCCAAGAAGAGCGCAAAAGTACCACAACATGCCTGCCTCCACAGCTTTTTCCCTGGGGACATGCCTAATTCCTGGCTGATTTGCCTTTCTCGTCATAGGGTTGGGGTTCGGCCTAGGGCTAGGATTTTTAAAAGCAGGAAGCCCTGAGTTCCAGGCACACTGGAGCTGTGAAAGGCATCCAAAAGGGAGTGCAGAAGTGCCACAACATGGCTGCTTTCACGGCTTGTTCCTTGGCAAGACGCCTAACACCAGGCTGACTTACCTTCCCAGGGTTACTATTAGGCTTAGGCCTAGGGCTAGGATTTTTGAAACTAGGAAGCCCTTAGCTCCAGGCACACTGCAGCTGTTCAAGGCATCCCAAGGGGAGTACAAAAGTGCAACAACATGGCAGCTTTCACAGCTTTTTCCTTGGCAAGAAGCCTAACACCAGGCTGATTTACTTTCCCAGGGTTACTGTTAGGCTTAGGCCTAGGGCTAGGATTTTTGAAACTAGGAGGCCCTTAGCTCCAGGCACACTGCAGCTGTTCAAGGCATCCAAAGGGGAGTACAAAAGTGCAACAACATGGCAGCTTTCACAGCTTTTTCCTTGGCAAGAAGCCTAACACCAGGCTGATTTACTTTCCCAGGGTTACTGTTAGGCTTAGGCCTAGGGCTACGATTTTTGAAACTAGGAAGCCCTTAGCTCCAGGCACACTGCAGCTTTTCAAGGCATCCCAAGGGGAGTACAAAAGTGCAACAACATGGCAGCTTTCACAGCTTTTTCCTTGGCACCATCCCTATACCTAGGCTGATTTATCTGCCTAGGGTTAGGGTTAGGGTTCAGCCTAGAGCTTGGATTTCTTTAACCAGGAAGCCCTGAGTTCCAGGCTTACTTCATCTGCCAAAGGCATCCCAAAGGGAGTGCAGAAGTGCCACAACATGGCTGCTTTCACGGCTTTTTCCTCGGCAAGAAGCCTAACATAAGGCTGATTTACCTTCCCAGGGTTACTGTTAGGCTTAGGCCTAGGGCTAGGATTTTTGAAACTAGGAAGCCCTTAGCTCCAGGCACACTGCAGCTGTTCAAGGCATCCCAAGGGGACTACAAAAGTGCAACAACATGGCTGCTTTCACGGCTTTTCCCTTAGGAAGAACCCTAATACCCGGCTGATTTACCTTCCTAGGGTTACTGTTAGGCTTAGGCCTAGGACTTTTAAAACCAGGAAGCCCTGGGCTCCAGGCACACTGCAGCTGCGAAAGGCATCCCAAGGGGAGCGCAAAAGTGACGCAACTTGGCTGCCACCACTGATATTTCCATGAGACCATCCCGAACCATAGGTTGATTTTCCTTCCTAGGGTTAAGGTTTGAGTTACGCCTAGGGTAAGGGTTCTATTAACCAGAAAGCCCTGAGTTCCAAGAACACAGCAGCTGCGAAGGACTAGCCAAGAAGAGCGCAAAAGTACCACAACATGCCTGCCTCCACAGCTTTTTCCTTGGGGACATGCCTAATTCCTGGCTGATTTGCCTTTCTCGTCTTAGGGTTGGGGTTCGGCCTAGGGCTAGGATTTTTAAAAGCAGGAAGCCCTGAGTTCCAGGCACACTGGAGCTGTGAAAGGCATCCAAAAGGGAGTGCAAAAGTGCCACAACATGGCTGCTTTCACGGCTTTTTCCTTGGCAAGAAGCCTAACATCAGGCTGATTTACTTTCCCAGGGTTACTGTTAGGCTTAGGCCTAGGGCTAGGATTTTTGAAACTAGGAAGCCCTTAGCTCCAGGCACACTGCAGCTGTTCAAGGCATCCCAAGGGGAGTACAAAAGTGCAACAACATGGCAGCTTTCACAGCTTTTTCCTTGGCACCATCCCTATACCTAGGCTGATTTATCTGCCTAGGGTTAGGGTTAGGGTTCAGCCTAGGGCTTGGATTTCTTTAACCAGGAAGCCCTGAGTTCCAGGCTTACTTCATCTGCCAAAGGCATCCCAAAGGGAGTGCAGAAGTGCCACAACATGGCTGCTTTCACGGCTTTTCCCTTAGGAAGAACCCTAATACCCGGCTGATTTACCTTCCTAGGGTTACTGTTAGGCTTAGGCCTAGGACTTTTAAAACCAGGAAGCCCTGGGCTCCAGGCACACTGCAGCTGTGAAAGGCATCCCAAGGGGAGCGCAAAAGTGACGCAACTTGGCTGCCACCACTGATATTTCCATGAGACCATCCCGAACCATAGGTTGATTTTCCTTCCTAGGGTTAAGGTTTGAGTTACGCCTAGGGTAAGGGTTCTATTAACCAGAAAGCCCTGAGTTCCAAGAACACAGCAGCTGCGAAGGACTAGCCAAGAAGAGCGCAAAAGTACCACAACATGCCTGCCTCCACAGCTTTTTCCTTGGGGACATGCCTAATTCCTGGCTGATTTGCCTTTCTCGTCTTAGGGTTGGGGTTCGGCCTAGGGCTAGGATTTTTAAAATCAGGAAGCCCTGAGTTCCAGGCACACTGGAGCTGTGAAAGGCATCCAAAAGGGAGTGCAAAAGTGCCACAACATGGCTGCTTTCACGGCTTTTTCCTTGGCAAGAAGCCTAACATCAGGCTGATTTACTTTCCCAGGGTTACTGTTAGGCTTAGGCCTAGGGCTAGGATTTTTGAAACTAGGAAGCCCTTAGCTCCAGGCACACTGCAGCTGTTCAAGGCATCCCAAGGGGAGTACAAAAGTGCAACAACATGGCAGCTTTCACAGCTTTTTCCTTGGCACCATCCCTATACCTAGGCTGATTTATCTGCCTAGGGTTAGGGTTAGGGTTCAGCCTAGGGCTTGGATTTCTTTAACCAGGAAGCCCTGAGTTCCAGGCTTACTTCATCTGCCAAAGGCATCCCAAAGGGAGTGCAGAAGTGCCACAACATGGCTGCTTTCACGGCTTTTACCTTGGCAAGAAGCCTAACATCAGGCTGATTTACTTTCCCAGGGTTACTGTTAGGCTTAGGCCTAGGGCTAGGATTTTTGAAACTAGGAAGCCCTTAGCTCCAGTCACACTGCAGCTGCGAAAGGCATCCAAAGCGGAGCGCAAAAGTGACGCAACTTGGCTGCCACCACTGATATTTCCATGAGACCATCCCGAACCATAGGCTGATTTTCCTTCCTAGGGTTAAGGTTTGAGTTACGCCTAGGGAAAGGGTTCTATTAACCAGAAAGCCCTGAGTTCCAAGAACACAGCAGCTGCGAAGGACTAGCCAAGAAGAGCGCAAAAGTACCACAACATGCCTGCCTCCACAGCTTTTTCCTTGGGGACATGCCTAATTCCTGGCTGATTTGCCTTTCTCGTCATAGGGTTGGGGTTCGGCCTAGGGCTAGGATTTTTAAAAGCAGGAAGCCCTGAGTTCCAGGCACACTGCAGCTGTGAAAGGCATCCAAAAGGGAGTGCAGAAGTGCCACAACATGGCTGCTTTCACGGCTTGTTCCTTGGCAAGACGCCTAACACCAGGCTGACTTACCTTCCCAGGGTTACTATTAGGCTTAGGCCTAGGGCTACGATTTTTAAAACTAGGAAGCCCTTAGCTCCAGGCACACTGCAGCTGTTCAAGGCATCCCAAGGGGAGTACAAAAGTGCAACAACATGGCAGCTTTCACAGCTTTTTCCTTGGCACCATCCCTATACCTAGGCTGATTTATCTGCCTAGGGTTAGGGTTAGGGTTCAGCCTAGGGCTTGAATTTCTTTAACCAGGAAGCCCTGAGTTCCAGGCTTACTTCATCTGCCAAAGGCATCCCAAAGGGAGTGCAGAAGTGCCACAACATGGCTGCTTTCACGGCTTTTCCCTTAGGAAGAACCCTAATACCCGGCTGATTTACCTTCCTAGGGTTACTGTTAGGCTTAGGCCTAGGACTTTTAAAACCAGGAAGCCCTGGGCTCCAGGCACACTGCAGCTGTGAAAGGCATCCCAAGGGGAGCGCAAAAGTGACGCAACTTGGCTGCCACCACTGATATTTCCATGAGACCATCCCGAACCATAGGTTGATTTTCCTTCCTAGGGTTAAGGTTTGAGTTACGCCTAGGGTAAGGGTCTATTAACCAGAAAGCCCTGAGTTCCAAGAACACAGCAGCTGCGAAGGACTACCCAAGAAGAGCCCAAAAGTACCACAACATGCCTGCCTCCACAGCTTTTTCCTTGGGGACATGCCTAATTCCTGGCTGATTTGCCTTTCTCGTCATAGGGTTGCGGTTCGGCCTAGGGCTAGGATTTTTAAAAGCAGGAAGCCCTGAGTTCCAGGCACACTGCAGCTGTGAAAGGCATCCAAAAGGGAGTGCAGAAGTGCCACAACATGGCTGCTTTCACGGCTTGTTCCTTGGCAAGACGCCTAACACCAGGCTGACTTACCTTCCCAGGGTTACTATTAGGCTTAGGCCTAGGGCTACGATTTTTAAAACTAGGAAGCCCTTAGCTCCAGGCACACTGCAGCTGTTCAAGGCATCCCAAGGGGAGTACAAAAGTGCAACAACATGGCAGCTTTCACAGCTTTTTCCTTGGCACCATCCCTATACCTAGGCTGATTTATCTGCCTAGGGTTAGGGTTAGGGTTCAGCCTAGGGCTTGAATTTCTTTAACCAGGAAGCCCTGAGTTCCAGGCTTACTTCATCTGCCAAAGGCATCCCAAAGGGAGTGCAGAAGTGCCACAACATGGCTGCTTTCACGGCTTTTCCCTTAGGAAGAACCCTAATACCCGGCTGATTTACCTTCCTAGGGTTACTGTTAGGCTTAGGCCTAGGACTTTTAAAACCAGGAAGCCCTGGGCTCCAGGCACACTGCAGCTGTGAAAGGCATCCCAAGGGGAGCGCAAAAGTGACGCAACTTGGCTGCCACCACTGATATTTCCATGAGACCATCCCGAACCATAGGTTGATTTTCCTTCCTAGGGTTAAGGTTTGAGTTACGCCTAGGGTAAGGGTCTATTAACCAGAAAGCCCTGAGTTCCAAGAACACAGCAGCTGCGAAGGACTAGCCAAGAAGAGCGCAAAAGTACCACAACATGCCTGCCTCCACAGCTTTTTCCTTGGGGACATGCCTAATTCCTGGCTGATTTGCCTTTCTCGTCATAGGGTTGGGGTTCGGCCTAGGGCTAGGATTTTTAAAAGCAGGAAGCCCTGAGTTCCAGGCACACTGCAGCTGTGAAAGGCATCCAAAAGGGAGTGCAGAAGTGCCACAACATGGCTGCTTTCACGGCTTGTTCCTTGGCAAGACGCCTAACACCAGGCTGACTTACCTTCCCAGGGTTACTATTAGGCTTAGGCCTAGGGCTACGATTTTTAAAACTAGGAAGCCCTTAGCTCCAGGCACACTGCAGCTGTTCAAGGCATCCCAAGGGGAGTACAAAAGTGCAACAACATGGCAGCTTTCACAGCTTTTTCCTTGGCACCATCCCTATACCTAGGCTGATTTATCTGCCTAGGGTTAGGGTTAGGGTTCAGCCTAGGGCTTGAATTTCTTTAACCAGGAAGCCCTGAGTTCCAGGCTTACTTCATCTGCCAAAGGCATCCCAAAGGGAGTGCAGAAGTGCCACAACATGGCTGCTTTCACGGCTTTTCCCTTAGGAAGAACCCTAATACCCGGCTGATTTACCTTCCTAGGGTTACTGTTAGGCTTAGGCCTAGGACTTTTAAAACCAGGAAGCCCTGGGCTCCAGGCACACTGCAGCTGTGAAAGGCATCCCAAGGGGAGCGCAAAAGTGACGCAACTTGGCTGCCACCACTGATATTTCCATGAGACCATCCCGAACCATAGGTTGATTTTCCTTCCTAGGGTTAAGGTTTGAGTTACGCCTAGGGTAAGGGTCTATTAACCAGAAAGCCCTGAGTTCCAAGAACACAGCAGCTGCGAAGGACTACCCAAGAAGAGCCCAAAAGTACCACAACATGCCTGCCTCCACAGCTTTTTCCTTGGGGACATGCCTAATTCCTGGCTGATTTGCCTTTCTCGTCATAGGGTTGCGGTTCGGCCTAGGGCCAGGATTTTTAAAAGCAGGAAGCCCTGAGTTCCAGGCACACTGCAGCTGTGAAAGGCATCCAAAAGGGAGTGCAAAAGTGCCACAACATGGCTGCTTTCACGGCTTTTTCCTTGGCAAGAAGCCTAACACCAGGCTGATTTACTTTCCCAGGGTTACTGTTAGGCTTAGGCCTAGGGCTAGGATTTTTGAAACTAGGAGGCCCTTAGCTCCAGGCACACTGCAGCTGTTCAAGGCATCCCAAGGGGAGTACAAAAGTGCAACAACATGGCAGCTTTCACAGCTTTTTCCTTGGCAAGAAGCCTAACACCAGGCTGATTTACTTTCCCAGGGTTACTGTTAGGCTTAGGCCTAGGGCTAGGATTTTTGAAACTAGGAAGCCCTTAGCTCCAGGCACACTGCAGCTGTTCAAGGCATCCCAAGGGGAGTACAAAAGTGCAACAACATGGCAGCTTTCACAGCTTTTTCCTTGGCACCATCCCTATACCTAGGCTGATTTATCTGCCTAGGGTTAGGGTTAGGGTTCAGCCTAGGGCTTGAATTTTTTTAACCAGGAAGCCCTGAGTTCCAGGCTTACTTCATCTGCCAAAGGCATCCCAAAGGGAGTGCAGAAGTGCCACAACATGGCTGCTTTCACGGCTTTTCCCTTAGGAAGAACCCTAATACCCGGCTGATTTACCTTCCTAGGGTTACTGTTAGGCTTAGGCCTAGGACTTTTAAAACCAGGAAGCCCTGGGCTCCAGGCACACTGCAGCTGTGAAAGGCATCCCAAGGGCAGCGCAAAAGTGACGCAACTTGGCTGCCACCACTGATATTTCCATGAGACCATCCCGAACCATAGGGTGATTTTCCTTCCTAGGGTTAAGGTTTGAGTTACGCCTAGGGTAAGGGTTCTATTAACCAGAAAGCCCTGAGTTCCAAGAACACAGCAGCTGCGAAGGACTAGCCAAGAAGAGCGCAAAAGTACCACAACATGCCTGCCTCCACAGCTTTTTCCTTGGGGACATGCCTAATTCCTGGCTGATTTGCCTTTCTCGTCTTAGGGTTGGGGTTCGGCCTAGGGCTAGGATTTTTAAAAGCAGGAAGCCCTGAGTTCCAGGCACACTGGAGCTGTGAAAGGCATCCAAAAGGGAGTGCAAAAGTGCCACAACATGGCTGCTTTCACGGCTTTTTCCTTGGCAAGAAGCCTAACATCAGGCTGATTTACTTTCCCAGGGTTACTGTTAGGCTTAGGCCTAGGGCTAGGATTTTTGAAACTAGGAAGCCCTTAGCTCCAGGCACACTGCAGCTGTTCAAGGCATCCCAAGGGGAGTACAAAAGTGCAACAACATGGCAGCTTTCACAGCTTTTTCCTTGGCACCATCCCTATACCTAGGCTGATTTATCTGCCTAGGGTTAGGGTTAGGGTTCAGCCTAGGGCTTGGATTTCTTTAACCAGGAAGCCCTGAGTTCCAGGCTTACTTCATCTGCCAAAGGCATCCCAAAGGGAGTGCAGAAGTGCCACAACATGGCTGCTTTCACGGCTTTTTCCTTGGCAAGAAGCCTAACATCAGGCTGATTTACTTTCCCAGGGTTACTGTTAGGCTTAGGCCTAGGGCTAGGATTTTTGAAACTAGGAAGCCCTTAGCTCCAGGCACACTGCAGCTGTTCAAGGCATCCCAAGGGGAGTACAAAAGTGCAACAACATGGCAGCTTTCACAGCTTTTTCCTTGGCACCATCCCTATACCTGGGCTGATTTATCTGCCTAGGGTTAGGGTTAGGGTTCAGCCTAGGGCTTGAATTTTTTTTACCAGGAAGCCCTGAGTTCCAGGCTTACTTCATCTGCCAAAGGCATCCCAAAGGGAGTGCAGAAGTGCCACAACATGGCTGCTTTCACGGCTTTTCCCTTAGGAAGAACCCTAATACCCGGCTGATTTACCTTCCTAGGGTTACTGTTAGGCTTAGGCCTAGGACTTTTAAAACCAGGAAGCCCTGGGCTCCAGGCACACTGCAGCTGCGAAAGGCATCCAAAGGGGAGCGCAAAAGTGACACAACTTGGCTGCCACCACTGATATTTCCATGAGACCATCCCGAACCATAGGTTGATTTTCCTTCCTAGGGTTAAGGTTTGAGTTACGCCTAGGGTAAGGGTCTATTAACCAGAAAGCCCTGAGTTCCAAGAACACAGCAGCTGCGAAGGACTAGCCAAGAAGAGCGCAAAAGTACCACAACATGCCTGCCTCCACAGCTTTTTCCTTGGGGACATGCCTAATTCCTGGCTGATTTGCCTTTCTCGTCATAGGGTTGGGGTTCGGCCTAGGGCTAGGATTTTTAAAAGCAGGAAGCCCTGAGTTCCAGGCACACTGCAGCTGTGAAAGGCATCCAAAAGGGAGTGCAGAAGTGCCACAACATGGCTGCTTTCACGGCTTGTTCCTTGGCAAGACGCCTAACACCAGGCTGACTTACCTTCCCAGGGTTACTATTAGGCTTAGGCCTAGGGCTACGATTTTTAAAACTAGGAAGCCCTTAGCTCCAGGCACACTGCAGCTGTTCAAGGCATCCCAAGGGGAGTACAAAAGTGCAACAACATGGCAGCTTTCACAGCTTTTTCCTTGGCACCATCCCTATACCTAGGCTGATTTATCTGCCTAGGGTTAGGGTTAGGGTTCAGCCTAGGGCTTGAATTTCTTTAACCAGGAAGCCCTGAGTTCCAGGCTTACTTCATCTGCCAAAGGCATCCCAAAGGGAGTGCAGAAGTGCCACAACATGGCTGCTTTCACGGCTTTTCCCTTAGGAAGAACCCTAATACCCGGCTGATTTACCTTCCTAGGGTTACTGTTAGGCTTAGGCCTAGGACTTTTAAAACCAGGAAGCCCTGGGCTCCAGGCACACTGCAGCTGTGAAAGGCATCCCAAGGGGAGCGCAAAAGTGACGCAACTTGGCTGCCACCACTGATATTTCCATGAGACCATCCCGAACCATAGGTTGATTTTCCTTCCTAGGGTTAAGGTTTGAGTTACGCCTAGGGTAAGGGTCTATTAACCAGAAAGCCCTGAGTTCCAAGAACACAGCAGCTGCGAAGGACTACCCAAGAAGAGCCCAAAAGTACCACAACATGCCTGCCTCCACAGCTTTTTCCTTGGGGACATGCCTAATTCCTGGCTGATTTGCCTTTCTCGTCATAGGGTTGCGGTTCGGCCTAGGGCCAGGATTTTTAAAAGCAGGAAGCCCTGAGTTCCAGGCACACTGCAGCTGTGAAAGGCATCCAAAAGGGAGTGCAAAAGTGCCACAACATGGCTGCTTTCACGGCTTTTTCCTTGGCAAGAAGCCTAACACCAGGCTGATTTACTTTCCCAGGGTTACTGTTAGGCTTAGGCCTAGGGCTAGGATTTTTGAAACTAGGAGGCCCTTAGCTCCAGGCACACTGCAGCTGTTCAAGGCATCCCAAGGGGAGTACAAAAGTGCAACAACATGGCAGCTTTCACAGCTTTTTCCTTGGCAAGAAGCCTAACACCAGGCTGATTTACTTTCCCAGGGTTACTGTTAGGCTTAGGCCTAGGGCTAGGATTTTTGAAACTAGGAAGCCCTTAGCTCCAGGCACACTGCAGCTGTTCAAGGCATCCCAAGGGGAGTACAAAAGTGCAACAACATGGCAGCTTTCACAGCTTTTTCCTTGGCACCATCCCTATACCTAGGCTGATTTATCTGCCTAGGGTTAGGGTTAGGGTTCAGCCTAGGGCTTGAATTTTTTTAACCAGGAAGCCCTGAGTTCCAGGCTTACTTCATCTGCCAAAGGCATCCCAAAGGGAGTGCAGAAGTGCCACAACATGGCTGCTTTCACGGCTTTTCCCTTAGGAAGAACCCTAATACCCGGCTGATTTACCTTCCTAGGGTTACTGTTAGGCTTAGGCCTAGGACTTTTAAAACCAGGAAGCCCTGGGCTCCAGGCACACTGCAGCTGTGAAAGGCATCCCAAGGGCAGCGCAAAAGTGACGCAACTTGGCTGCCACCACTGATATTTCCATGAGACCATCCCGAACCATAGGGTGATTTTCCTTCCTAGGGTTAAGGTTTGAGTTACGCCTAGGGTAAGGGTTCTATTAACCAGAAAGCCCTGAGTTCCAAGAACACAGCAGCTGCGAAGGACTAGCCAAGAAGAGCGCAAAAGTACCACAACATGCCTGCCTCCACAGCTTTTTCCTTGGGGACATGCCTAATTCCTGGCTGATTTGCCTTTCTCGTCTTAGGGTTGGGGTTCGGCCTAGGGCTAGGATTTTTAAAAGCAGGAAGCCCTGAGTTCCAGGCACACTGGAGCTGTGAAAGGCATCCAAAAGGGAGTGCAAAAGTGCCACAACATGGCTGCTTTCACGGCTTTTTCCTTGGCAAGAAGCCTAACATCAGGCTGATTTACTTTCCCAGGGTTACTGTTAGGCTTAGGCCTAGGGCTAGGATTTTTGAAACTAGGAAGCCCTTAGCTCCAGGCACACTGCAGCTGTTCAAGGCATCCCAAGGGGAGTACAAAAGTGCAACAACATGGCAGCTTTCACAGCTTTTTCCTTGGCACCATCCCTATACCTAGGCTGATTTATCTGCCTAGGGTTAGGGTTAGGGTTCAGCCTAGGGCTTGGATTTCTTTAACCAGGAAGCCCTGAGTTCCAGGCTTACTTCATCTGCCAAAGGCATCCCAAAGGGAGTGCAGAAGTGCCACAACATGGCTGCTTTCACGGCTTTTTCCTTGGCAAGAAGCCTAACATCAGGCTGATTTACTTTCCCAGGGTTACTGTTAGGCTTAGGCCTAGGGCTAGGATTTTTGAAACTAGGAAGCCCTTAGCTCCAGGCACACTGCAGCTGTTCAAGGCATCCCAAGGGGAGTACAAAAGTGCAACAACATGGCAGCTTTCACAGCTTTTTCCTTGGCACCATCCCTATACCTGGGCTGATTTATCTGCCTAGGGTTAGGGTTAGGGTTCAGCCTAGGGCTTGAATTTTTTTTACCAGGAAGCCCTGAGTTCCAGGCTTACTTCATCTGCCAAAGGCATCCCAAAGGGAGTGCAGAAGTGCCACAACATGGCTGCTTTCACGGCTTTTCCCTTAGGAAGAACCCTAATACCCGGCTGATTTACCTTCCTAGGGTTACTGTTAGGCTTAGGCCTAGGACTTTTAAAACCAGGAAGCCCTGGGCTCCAGGCACACTGCAGCTGCGAAAGGCATCCAAAGGGGAGCGCAAAAGTGACGCAACTTGGCTGCCACCACTGATATTTCCATGAGACCATCCCGAACCATAGGCTGATTTTCCTTCCTAGGGTTAAGGTTTGAGTTACGCCTAGGGTAAGGGTTCTATTAACCAGAAAGCCCTGAGTTCCAAGAACACAGCAGCTGCGAAGGACTAGCCAAGAAGAGCGCAAAAGTACCACAACATGCCTGCCTCCACAGCTTTTTCCTTGGGGACATGCCTAATTCCTGGCTGATTTGCCTTTCTCGTCTTAGGGTTGCGGTTCGGCTTAGGGCCAGGATTTTTAAAAGCAGGAAGCCCTGAGTTCCAGGCACACTGCAGCTGTGAAAGGCATCCAAAAGGGAGTGCAAAAGTGCCACAACATGGCTGCTTTCACGGCTTTTTCCTTGGCAAGAAGCCTAACACCAGGCTGATTTACTTTCCCAGGGTTACTGTTAGGCTTAGGCCTAGGGCTAGGATTTTTGAAACTAGGAGGCCCTTAGCTCCAGGCACACTGCAGCTGTTCAAGGCATCCCAAGGGGAGTACAAAAGTGCAACAACATGGCAGCTTTCACAGCTTTTTCCTTGGCAAGAAGCCTAACACCAGGCTGATTTACTTTCCCAGGGTTACTGTTAGGCTTAGGCCTAGGGCTAGGATTTTTGAAACTAGGAAGCCCTTAGCTCCAGGCACACTGCAGCTGTTCAAGGCACCCCAAGGGGAGTACAAAAGTGCAACAACATGGCAGCTTTCACAGCTTTTTCCTTGGCACCATCCCTATACCTAGGCTGATTTATCTGCCTAGGGTTAGGGTTAGGGTTCAGCCTAGGGCTTGGATTTCTTTAACCAGGAAGCCCTGAGTTCCAGGCTTACTTCATCTGCCAAAGGCATCCCAAAGGGAGTGCAGAAGTGCCACAACATGGCTGCTTTCACGGCTTTTTCCTTGGCAAGAAGCCTAACATAAGGCTGATTTACCTTCCCAGGGTTACTGTTAGGCTTAGGCCTAGGGCTAGGATTTTTGAAACTAGGAAGCCCTTAGCTCCAGGCACACTGCAGCTGTTCAAGGCATCCCAAGGGGAGTACAAAAGTGCAACAACATGGCTGCTTTCACGGCTTTTCCCTTAGGAAGAACCCTAATACCCGGCTGATTTACCTTCCTAGGGTTACTCTTAGGCTTAGGCCTAGGACTTTTAAAACCAGGAAGCCCTGGGCTCCAGGCACACTGCAGCTGCGAAAGGCATCCCAAGGGGAGCGCAAAAGTGACGCAACTTGGCTGCCACCACTGATATTTCCATGAGACCATCCCGAACCATAGGTTGATTTTCCTTCCTAGGGTTAAGGTTTGAGTTACGCCTAGGGTAAGGGTTCTATTAACCAGAAAGCCCTGAGTTCCAAGAACACAGCAGCTGCGAAGGACTAGCCAAGAAGAGCGCAAAAGTACCACAACATGCCTGCCTCCACAGCTTTTTCCTTGGGGACATGCCTAATTCCTGGCTGATTTGCCTTTCTCGTCTTAGGGTTGGGGTTCGGCCTAGGGCTAGGATTTTTAAAAGCAGGAAGCCCTGAGTTCCAGGCACACTGGAGCTGTGAAAGGCATCCAAAAGGGAGTGCAAAAGTGCCACAACATGGCTGCTTTCACGGCTTTTTCCTTGGCAAGAAGCCTAACATCAGGCTGATTTACTTTCCCAGGGTTACTGTTAGGCTTAGGCCTAGGGCTAGGATTTTTGAAACTAGGAAGCCCTTAGCTCCAGGCACACTGCAGCTGTTCAAGGCATCCCAAGGGGAGTACAAAAGTGCAACAACATGGCAGCTTTCACAGCTTTTTCCTTGGCACCATCCCTATACCTAGGCTGATTTATCTGCCTAGGGTTAGGGTTAGGGTTCAGCCTAGGGCTTGGATTTCTTTAACCAGGAAGCCCTGAGTTCCAGGCTTACTTCATCTGCCAAAGGCATCCCAAAGGGAGTGCAGAAGTGCCACAACATGGCTGCTTTCACGGCTTTTTCCTTGGCAAGAAGCCTAACATCAGGCTGATTTACTTTCCCAGGGTTACTGTTAGGCTTAGGCCTAGGGCTAGGATTTTTGAAACTAGGAAGCCCTTAGCTCCAGGCACACTGCAGCTGTTCAAGGCATCCCAAGGGGAGTACAAAAGTGCAACAACATGGCAGCTTTCACAGCTTTTTCCTTGGCACCATCCCTATACCTGGGCTGATTTATCTGCCTAGGGTTAGGGTTAGGGTTCAGCCTAGGGCTTGAATTTTTTTTACCAGGAAGCCCTGAGTTCCAGGCTTACTTCATCTGCCAAAGGCATCCCAAAGGGAGTGCAGAAGTGCCACAACATGGCTGCTTTCACGGCTTTTCCCTTAGGAAGAACCCTAATACCCGGCTGATTTACCTTCCTAGGGTTACTGTTAGGCTTAGGCCTAGGACTTTTAAAACCAGGAAGCCCTGGGCTCCAGGCACACTGCAGCTGCGAAAGGCATCCAAAGGGGAGCGCAAAAGTGACGCAACTTGGCTGCCACCACTGATATTTCCATGAGACCATCCCGAACCATAGGCTGATTTTCCTTCCTAGGGTTAAGGTTTGAGTTACGCCTAGGGTAAGGGCTCTATTAACCAGAAAGCCCTGAGTTCCAAGAACACAGCAGCTGCGAAGGACTAGCCAAGAAGAGCGCAAAAGTACCACAACATGCCTGCCTCCACAGCTTTTTCCTTGGGGACATGCCTAATTCCTGGCTGATTTGCCTTTCTCGTCATAGGGTTGGGGTTCGGCCTAGGGCTAGGATTTTTAAAAGCAGGAAGCCCTGAGTTCCAGGCACACTGGAGCTGTGAAAAGCATCCAAAAGGGAGTGCAGAAGTGCCACAACATGGCTGCTTTCACGGCTTGTTCCTTGGCAAGACGCCTAACACCAGGCTGACTTACCTTCCCAGGGTTACTATTAGGCTTAGGCCTAGGGCTAGGATTTTTGAAACTAGGAAGCCCTTAGCTCCAGGCACACTGCAGCTGTTCAAGGCATCCCAAGGGGAGTACAAAAGTGCAACAACATGGCAGCTTTCACAGCTTTTTCCTTGGCACCATCCCTATACCTAGGCTGATTTATCTGCCTAGGGTTAGGGTTCGGGTTCAGCCTAGGGCTTGAATTTCTTTAACCAGGAAGCCCTGAGTTCCAGGCTTACTTCAACTGCCAAAGGCATCCCAAAGGGAGTGCAGAAGTGCCACAACATGGCTGCTTTCACGGCTTTTCCCTTAGGAAGAACCCTAATACCCGGCTGATTTACCTTCCTAGGGTTACTGTTAGGCTTAGGCCTAGGACTTTTAAAACCAGGAAGCCCTGGGCTCCAGGCACACTGCAGCTGCAAAAGGCATCCCAAGGGGAGCGCAAAAGTGACGCAACTTGGCTGCCACCACTGATATTTCCATGAGACCATCCCGAACCATAGGTTGATTTTCCTTCCTAGGGTTAAGGTTTGAGTTACGCCTAGGGTAAGGGTTCTATTAACCAGAAAGCCCTGAGTTCCAAGAACACAGCAGCTGCGAAGGACTAGCCAAGAAGAGCGCAAAAGTACCACAACATGCCTGCCTCCACAGCTTTTTCCTTGGGGACATGCCTAATTCCTGGCTGATTTGCCTTTCTCGTCTTAGGGTTGCGGTTCGGCTTAGGGCCAGGATTTTTAAAAGCAGGAAGCCCTGAGTTCCAGGCACACTGCAGCTGTGAAAGGCATCCAAAAGGGAGTGCAAAAGTGCCACAACATGGCTGCTTTCACGGCTTTTTCCTTGGCAAGAAGCCTAACACCAGGCTGATTTACTTTCCCAGGGTTACTGTTAGGCTTAGGCCTAGGGCTAGGATTTTTGAAACTAGGAGGCCCTTAGCTCCAGGCACACTGCAGCTGTTCAAGGCATCCCAAGGGGAGTACAAAAGTGCAACAACATGGCAGCTTTCACAGCTTTTTCCTTGGCAAGAAGCCTAACACCAGGCTGATTTACTTTCCCAGGGTTACTGTTAGGCTTAGGCCTAGGGCTAGGATTTTTGAAACTAGGAAGCCCTTAGCTCCAGGCACACTGCAGCTGTTCAAGGCACCCCAAGGGGAGTACAAAAGTGCAACAACATGGCAGCTTTCACAGCTTTTTCCTTGGCACCATCCCTATACCTAGGCTGATTTATCTGCCTAGGGTTAGGGTTAGGGTTCAGCCTAGGGCTTGGATTTCTTTAACCCGGAAGCCCTGAGTTCCAGGCTTACTTCATCTGCCAAAGGCATCCCAAAGGGAGTGCAGAAGTGCCACAACATGGCTGCTTTCACGGCTTTTTCCTTGGCAAGAAGCCTAACATAAGGCTGATTTACCTTCCCAGGGTTACTGTTAGGCTTAGGCCTAGGGCTAGGATTTTTGAAACTAGGAAGCCCTTAGCTCCAGGCACACTGCAGCTGTTCAAGGCATCCCAAGGGGAGTACAAAAGTGCAACAACATGGCTGCTTTCACGGCTTTTCCCTTAGGAAGAACCCTAATACCCGGCTGATTTACCTTCCTAGGGTTACTGTTAGGCTTAGGCCTAGGACTTTTAAAACCAGGAAGCCCTGGGCTCCAGGCACACTGCAGCTGCGAAAGGCATCCCAAGGGGAGCGCAAAAGTGACGCAACTTGGCTGCCACCACTGATATTTCCATGAGACCATCCCGAACCATAGGTTGATTTTCCTTCCTAGGGTTAAGGTTTGAGTTACGCCTAGGGTAAGGGTTCTATTAACCAGAAAGCCCTGAGTTCCAAGAACACAGCAGCTGCGAAGGACTAGCCAAGAAGAGCGCAAAAGTACCACAACATGCCTGCCTCCACAGCTTTTTCCTTGGGGACATGCCTAATTCCTGGCTGATTTGCCTTTCTCGTCTTAGGGTTGCGGTTCGGCCTAGCGCTAGGATTTTTAAAAGCAGGAAGCCCTGAGTTCCAGGCACACTGCAGCTGTGAAAGGCATCCAAAAGGGAGTGCAAAAGTGCCACAACATGGCTGCTTTCACGGCTTGTTCCTTGGCAAGAAGCCTAACACCAGGCTGATTTGCCTTCCCAGGGTTACTGTTAGGCTTAGGCCTAGGGCTAGGATTTTTAAAACTAGGAAGCCCTGGGCTCCAGGCACACTGCAGCTGTTCAAGGCATCCCAAGGGGAGTACAAAAGTGCAACAACATGGCAGCTTTCACAGCTTTTTCCTTGGCACCATCCCTATACCTAGGCTGATTTATCTGCCTAGGGTTAGGGTTAGGGTTCAGCCTAGGGCTTGAATTTCTTTAACCAGGAAGCCCTGAGTTCCAGGCTTACTTCATCTGCCAAAGGCATCCCAAAGGGAGTGCAGAAGTGCCACAACATGGCTGCTTTCACGGCTTTTTCCTTGGCAAGAAGCCTAACATCTGGCTGATTTACCTTCCTAGGGTAACTGTTAGGCTTAGGCCTAGGACTTTTAAAACCAGGAAGCCCTGGGCTCCAGGCACACTGCAGCTGTGAAAGGCATCCAAAAGGGGAGCGCAAAAGTGACGCAACTTGGCTGCCACCACTGATATTTCCATGAGACCATCCCGAACCATAGGATGATTTTCCTTCCTAGGGTTAAGGTTTGAGTTACGCCTAGGGTAAGGGTTCTATTAACCAGAAAGCCCTGAGTTCCAAGAACACATCAGCTGCGAAGGACTAGCCAAGAAGAGCGCAAAAGTACCACAACATGCCTGCCTCCACAGCTTTTTCCTTGGGGACATGCCTAATTCCTGGCTGATTTGCCTTTCTCGTCTTAGGGTTGGGGTTCGGCCTAGGGCTAGGATTTTTAAAATCAGGAAGCCCTGAGTTCCAGGCACACTGGAGCTGTGAAAGGCATCCAAAAGGGAGTGCAAAAGTGCCACAACATGGCTGCTTTCACGGCTTTTTCCTTGGCAAGAAGCCTAACATCAGGCTGATTTACTTTCCCAGGGTTACTGTTAGGCTTAGGCCTAGGGCTAGGATTTTTGAAACTAGGAAGCCCTTAGCTCCAGGCACACTGCAGCTGTTCAAGGCATCCCAAGGGGAGTACAAAAGTGCAACAACATGGCAGCTTTCACAGCTTTTTCCTTGGCACCATCCCTATACCTAGGCTGATTTATCTGCCTAGGGTTAGGGTTAGGGTTCAGCCTAGGGCTTGGATTTCTTTAACCAGGAAGCCCTGAGTTCCAGGCTTACTTCATCTGCCAAAGGCATCCCAAAGGGAGTGCAGAAGTGCCACAACATGGCTGCTTTCACGGCTTTTTCCTTGGCAAGAAGCCTAACATCTGGCTGATTTACTTTCCCAGGGTTACTGTTAGGCTTAGGCCTAGGGCTAGGATTTTTGAAACTAGGAAGCCCTTAGCTCCAGGCACACTGCAGCTGTTCAAGGCATCCCAAGGGGAGTACAAAAGTGCAACAACATGGCAGCTTTCACAGCTTTTTCCTTGGCACCATCCCTATACCTGGGCTGATTTATCTGCCTAGGGTTAGGGTTAGGGTTCAGCCTAGGGCTTGAATTTTTTTTACCAGGAAGCCCTGAGTTCCAGGCTTACTTCATCTGCCAAAGGCATCCCAAAGGGAGTGCAGAAGTGCCACAACATGGCTGCTTTCACGGCTTTTCCCTTAGGAAGAACCCTAATACCCGGCTGATTTACCTTCCTAGGGTTACTGTTAGGCTTAGGCCTAGGACTTTTAAAACCAGGAAGCCCTGGGCTCCAGGCACACTGCACCTGCGAAAGGCATCCCAAGGGCAGCGCAAAAGTGACGCAACTTGGCTGCCACCACTGATATTTCCATGAGACCATCCCGAACCATAGGTTGATTTTCCTTCCTAGGGTTAAGGTTTGAGTTACGCCTAGGGTAAGGGTCTATTAACCAGAAAGCCCTGAGTTCCAAGAACACAGCAGCTGCGAAGGACTAGCCAAGAAGAGCGCAAAAGTACCACAACATGCCTGCCTCCACAGCTTTTTCCTTGGGGACATGCCTAATTCCTGGCTGATTTGCCTTTCTCGTCTTAGGGTTGGGGTTCGGCCTAGGGCTAGGATTTTTTAAAAGCAGGAAGCCCTGAGTTCCAGGCACACTGGAGCTGTGAAAGGGCATCCAAAAGGGAGTGCAAAAGTGCCACAACATGGCTGCTTTCACGGCTTTTTCCTTGGCAAGAAGCCTAACACCAGGCTGACATACTTTCCCAGGGTTACTGTTAGGCTTAGGCCTAGGGCTAGGATTTTTTGAAACTAGGAAGCCCTGGGCTCCAGGCACACTGCAGCTGTTCAAGGCATCCCAAGGGGAGTACAAAAGTGCAACAACATGGCAGCTTTCACAGCTTTTTCCTTGGCACCATCCCTATACCTAGGCTGATTTATCTGCCTAGGGTTAGGGTTAGGGTTCAGCCTAGGGCTTGGATTTCTTTAACCAGGAAGCCCTGAGTTCCAGGCTTACTTCATCTGCCAAAGGCATCCCAAAGGGAGTGCAGAAGTGCCACAACATGGCTGCTTTCACGGCTTTTCCCTTAGGAAGAACCCTAATACCCGGCTGATTTACCTTCCTAGGGTTACTGTTAGGCTTAGGCCTAGGACTTTTAAAACCAGGAAGCCCTGGGCTCCAGGCACACTGCAGCTGCGAAAGGCATCCCAAGGGGAGCGCAAAAGTGACGCAACTTGGCTGCCACCACTGATATTTCCATGAGACCATCCCGAATCATAGGCTGATTTTCCTTCCTAGGGTTAAGGTTTGAGTTACGCCTAGGGTAAGGGTTCTATTAACCAGCAAGCCCTGAGTTCCAAAAACACAGCAGCTGCGAAGGACTAGCCAAGAAGAGCGCAAAAGTACCACAACATGCCTGCCTCCACAGCTTTTTCCTTGGGGACATGCCTAATTCCTGGCTGATTTGCCTTTCTCGTCTTAGGGTTGGGGTTTGGCCTAGGGCTAGGATTTTATAAAATTTCAGGAAGCCCTGAGTTCCAGGCACACTGGAGCTGTGAAAGCCATCCAAAAGGGAGTGCAAAAAGTGCCACAACATGGCTGCTTTCACGGCTTTTTCCTTGGCAAGAAGCCTAACATCAGGCTGATTTACTTTCCCAGGGTTACTGTTAGGCTTAGGCCTAGGGCTAGGATTTTTGAAACTAGGAAGCCCTTAGCTCCAGGCACACTGCAGCTGTTCAAGGCATCCCAAGGGGAGTACAAAAGTGCAACAACATGGCAGCTTTCACAGCTTTTTCCTTGGCACCATCCCTATACCTAGGCTGATTTATCTGCCTAGGGTTAGGGTTAGGGTTCAGCCTAGGGCTTGAATTTCTTTAACCAGGAAGCCCTGAGTTCCAGGCTTACTTCAAACTGCCAAAGGCATCCCAAAGGGAGTGCAGAAGTGCCACAACATGGCTGCTTTCACGGCTTTTCCTTAGGAAGAACCCTAATACCCCGGCTGATTTACCTTCCTAGGGTTACTGTTAGGCTTAGGCCTAGGACTTTTAAAACCAGGAAGCCCTGGGCTCCAGGCACACTGCAGCTGCAAAAGGCATCCCAAGGGGAGCGCAAAAGTGACGCAACTTGGCTGCCACCACTGATATTTCCATGAGACCATCCCGAACCATAGGTTGATTTTCCTTCCTAGGGTTAAGTTTTGAGTTACGCCTAGGGTAAGGGTTCTATTAACCAGAAAGCCCTGAGTTCCAAGAACACAGCAGCTGCGAAGGACTAGCCAAGAAGAGCGCAAAAGTACCACAACATGCCTGCCTCCACAGCTTTTTCCTTGGGGACATGCCTAATTCCTGGCTGATTTGCCTTTCTCGTCTTAGGGTTGCGGTTCGGCTTAGGGCCAGGATTTTTAAAAGCAGGAAGCCCTGAGTTCCAGGCACACTGCAGCTGTGAAAGGCATCCAAAAGGGAGTGCAAAAGTGCCACAACATGGCTGCTTTCACGGCTTTTTCCTTGGCAAGAAGCCTAACACCAGGCTGATTTACTTTCCCAGGGTTACTGTTAGGCTTAGGCCTAGGGCTAGGATTTTTGAAACTAGGAGGCCCTTAGCTCCAGGCACACTGCAGCTGTTCAAGGCATCCCAAGGGGAGTACAAAAGTGCAACAACATGGCAGCTTTCACAGCTTTTTTCCTTGGCAAGAAGCCTAACACCACAGGCTGATTTACTTTCCCAGGGTTACTGTTAGGCTTAGGCCTAGGGCTAGGATTTTTGAAACTAGGAAGCCCTTAGCTCCAGGCACACTGCAGCTGTTCAAGGCACCCCAAGGGGAGTACAAAAGTGCAACAACATGGCAGCTTTCACAGCTTTTTTCCTTGGCACCATCCCTATACCTAGGCTGATTTATCTGCCTAGGGTTAGGGTTAGGGTTCAGCCTAGGGCTTGGATTTCTTTAACCCGGAAGCCCTGAGTTCCAGGGCTTACTTCATCTGCCAAAGGCATCCCAAAGGGAGTGCAGAAGTGCCACAACATGGCTGCTTTCACGGCTTTTTTCCTTGGCAAGAAGCCTAACATAAGGCTGATTTACCTTCCCAGGGTTACTGTTAGGCTTAGGCCTAGGGCTAGGATTTTTGAAAACTAGGAAGCCCTTAGCTCCAGGCACACTGCAGCTGTTCAAGGCATCCCAAGGGGAGTACAAAAAGTGCAACAACATGGCTGCTTTCACGGCTTTTCCCCTTAGGAAGAACCCTAATACCCCGGCTGATTTACCTTCCTAGGGTTACTGTTAGGCTTAGGCCTAGGACTTTTAAAAACCAGGAAGCCCTGGGCTCCAGGCACACTGCAGCTGCGAAAGGCATCCCAAGGGGGAGCGCAAAAGTGACGCAACTTGGCTGCCACCCACTGATATTTCCATGAGACCATCCCGAACCATAGGTTGATTTTCCTTTCCTAGGGTTAAGGTTTGAGTTACGCCTAGGGTAAGGGTTCTATTAACCAGAAAGCCCTGAGTTCCAAGAACACAGCAGCTGCGAAGGACTAGCCAAGAAGAGCGCAAAAGTACCACAACATGCCTGCCTCCACAGCTTTTTCCTTGGGGACATGCCTAATTCCTGGCTGATTTGCCTTTCTCGTCTTAGGGTTGCGGTTCGGCCTAGCGCTAGGATTTTTAAAAGCAGGAAGCCCTGAGTTCCAGGCACACTGCAGCTGTGAAAGGCATCCAAAAGGGAGTGCAAAAAGTGCCACAAACATGGCTGCTTTCACGGCTTGTTCCTTGGCAAGAAGCCTAACACCAGGCTGATTTGCCTTCCCAGGGTTACTGTTAGGCTTAGGCCTAGGGCTAGGATTTTTAAAACTAGGAAGCCCTGGGCTCCAGGCACACTGCAGCTGTTCAAGGCATCCCAAGGGGAGTACAAAAGTGCAACAACATGGCAGCTTTCACAGCTTTTTCCTTGGCACCATCCTCTATACCTAGGCTGATTTATCTGCCTAGGGTTAGGGTTAGGGTTCAGCCTAGGGCTTGAATTTCTTTAACCAGGAAGCCCTGAGTTCCAGGCTTACTTCATCTGCCAAAGGCATCCCAAAGGGAGTGCAGAAGTGCCACAACATGGCTGCTTTCACGGCTTTTTCCTTGGCAAGAAGCCTAACATCAGGCTGATTTACCTTCCTAGGGTAACTGTTAGGCTTAGGCCTAGGACTTTTAAAACCAGGAAGCCCTGGGCTCCAGGCACACTGCAGCTGTGAAAGGCATCCAAAAGGGGAGCGCAAAAGTGACGCAACTTGGCTGCCACCACTGATATTTCCATGAGACCATCCCGAACCATAGGATGATTTTCCTTCCTAGGGTTAAGGTTTGAGTTACGCCTAGGGTAAGGGGTTCTATTAACCAGAAAGCCCTGAGTTCCAAGAACACATCAGCTGCGAAGGACTAGCCAAGAAGAGCGCAAAAGTACCACAACATGCCTGCCTCCACAGCTTTTTCCTTGGGGACATGCCTAATTCCTGGCTGATTTGCCTTTCTCGTCTTAGGGTTGGGGTTCGGCCTAGGGCTAGGATTTTTTAAAATCAGGAAGCCCTGAGTTCCAGGCACACTGGAGCTGTGAAAGGCATCCAAAAGGGAGTGCAAAAGTGCCACAACATGGCTGCTTTCACGGCTTTTTCCTTGGCAAGAAGCCTAACATCAGGCTGATTTACTTTCCCAGGGTTACTGTTAGGCTTAGGCCTAGGGCTAGGATTTTTGAAACTAGGAAGCCCTTAGCTCCAGGCACACTGCAGCTGTTCAAGGCATCCCAAGGGGAGTACAAAAGTGCAACAACATGGCAGCTTTCACAGCTTTTTCCTTGGCACCATCCCTATACCTAGGCTGATTTATCTGCCTAGGGTTAGGGTTAGGGTTCAGCCTAGGGCTTGGATTTCTTTAACCAGGAAGCCCTGAGTTCCAGGCTTACTTCATCTGCCAAAGGCATCCCAAAGGGAGTGCAGAAGTGCCACAACATGGCTGCTTTCACGGCTTTTTCCTTGGCAAGAAGCCTAACATCTGGCTGATTTACTTTCCCAGGGTTACTGTTAGGCTTAGGCCTAGGGCTAGGATTTTTGAAACTAGGAAGCCCTTAGCTCCAGGCACACTGCAGCTGTTCAAGGCATCCCAAGGGGAGTACAAAAGTGCAACAACATGGCAGCTTTCACAGCTTTTTCCTTGGACACCATCCCTATACCTGGGCTGATTTATCTGCCTAGGGTTAGGGTTAGGGTTCAGCCTAGGGCTTGAATTTTTTTTACCAGGAAGCCCTGAGTTCCAGGCTTACTTCATCTGCCAAAGGCATCCCAAAGGGAGTGCAGAAGTGCCACAACATGGCTGCTTTCACGGCTTTTCCCTTAGGAAGAACCCTAATACCCGGCTGATTTACCTTCCTAGGGTTACTGTTAGGCTTAGGCCTAGGACTTTTAAAACCAGGAAGCCCTGGGCTCCAGGCACACTGCAGCTGCGAAAGGCATCCCAAGGGCAGCGCAAAAGTGACGCAACTTGGCTGCCACCACTGATATTTCCATGAGACCATCCCGAACCATAGGTTGATTTTCCTTCCTAGGGTTAAGGTTTGAGTTACGCCTAGGGTAAGGGTCTATTAACCAGAAAGCCCTGAGTTCCAAGAACACAGCAGCTGCGAAGGACTAGCCAAGAAGAGCGCAAAAGTACCACAACATGCCTGCCTCCACAGCTTTTTCCTTGGGGACATGCCTAATTCCTGGCTGATTTGCCTTTCTC